>NC_090933.1:558729883-559354883 GCF_040938575.1 Ambystoma mexicanum
GACCCCTTAGATTCGCTCATACCAACTGCCTTGTCCTGCCCTGGTTCAAATTGCAGAAAGCGGGTGGGTCTAGCTTCCCGATAGTAGCTTCCAAACCCGCTTAGACCAGATCCTTCCTTCCACTCCTTTAAACTCAAAACCAAATTGTGGCTAGCTTCCACAGACATTCCTCACACTGCTTGAGACTGCACCTACTCATGCCACTACTTAGATGACAGCCTGCACTTGTATATATTGTATATCGCCTTGAACCCTTTTCTGTATATTTATCCCTCTACCTCTCATTGTATATTGTGTACTTGATATGAACTTTTATTATACCTGTCCTTCGTTGTACTGTAAACTGTATTATGTGTATTTGCGACCTAAAGATAGGCACCCAGATGCACTTGGGCCCGGCGCGCTATTCAAATAAAGAAATACAAATACAAGTAGGAGCTGGGCCTGGGCTACTGCTGAGAGAGAGAGTGAGCAGAAGGAGGGTGTTGGGTGGCCTTCACTGAACTGCAATAGCTGACAGTGGCAGAGAGCACTGTGTGCTTTGTGAAAGAGGTCTCACTGTCAGCAATGCAGACAGGACAACCCTAATCTTTTGGTAAGCGTAATTAAGAAAAATTAGAAATATATCTAAAAAGAAAGACTTTATTCTCTTTTCATGCAAGAGAATATAAAGGTTTGCTTTCTGTGTGCGGTTAGTCACTTGTAGGATTGCGAAAGTATCCAATGTATTTCAAAGTTGCACAGCACAGATACATTCATATTAGCCTGCCAAGTTTCTATTGTGGGAGGTGTGATGTTAAAGAAAGGGGCTTCCGAGTGTCTTTGCATTGCTGAGTTGTCTAGATCGAATGTGAAATGTTCTATTTTCTCGTCAGTACAAAAGCGACATCCACGTTTGAGTTTTACTAATATCTATTTTCCTGTATTTGAGTGTTTCTTGATGTACTAAGACTTTCCAACTGCATTTTGATAAGCTGTATTTGGACTCTGTCCTATTTTTGACAAGTTCAGATAAAAGCCAAAGAGCGCTATTCTAAGAAATCATGTGTGGCCTGTCATTGTGTGCTCTGTTTTATTTTTGTGATGCATAGAGTGTGAAACCCGGTGCATCTGATACCGTCAGAAGAAAAGTTAGTGTGCCGGCACTGTGCTAGGTCTTGTAATTGTAGCCAAAGAGGACCCACATAATAGGACAGAACAGCAAGCTAATTCCCCATGTTTTAGATGCATGCTTTTGCAAGTGTAGGAAGTGACCTAGAGATATACAAATTCTTACAGGACAGAGTCTGATTTGCACATTGTGGTTCTGCATCTGTAATGACATGACAAGATGATAAAACATTGTTCTAATGCATTGTCTAAATCAATGTCATTGGTGTAGGTCCATTCAAAACCTTTCAGCCATCAAATGTCTGTTTTGCACATGTTTAAACATCAGGCCTGACTGCATTTCAAGACTGGAGTTTATTATGGCACTTAAATGTGACCAGCCTGATGCTGTATTTCAGTTGCTGGTATGTTCGCTGGCCACTCATGAACTTAGTCTGAACTCCTTTGCTCAAGGAGTTGTGGCAGGAGATGGCGCCAGGTTGGATACATGATGTAAGACTAGTGGCTTCAGTGCCCAAAGGAGTATTTCCTTAACTTGCACTGGCTGGTCATGATACACATACTAATGTATGACATCAGCAGAGTTGTTTAAGTTCTTGGTAGTGTCTCACCACATGACCTACATCAAGTCAAAGAGTCAGTTCTGTAGGCATCTGCAATGGCAACAGTGCCAGTAAGTGCCCAGGAAGTCTCACTCCTGCAAGCAAGTTGTGGAGTGCATTGGCTTCTGGTGCTATTAAATTCACATGCATCAGTGTCCTGAGTGTGAACATAATGTGGTGGTATAAGGGGCTAGTAGGATGCACTTGATAGCTCACAGACATGTTACAGTAAACATGACCTCTTCAGCAGTGTATACTGACAGCTTAAAGAACTTACAGGACACCAGGTTGTGCATTACAGGTAATTACCCAATTTGATCATTTAAATGTATTGATTGGTAGATTTGACCGATTTCGGCCAGTACCATTCGATTGATTTTTAAATAGGCTGGGGACTGGAAAAAAAGGGACCCTGTGGTGTCGGATCCGACCCCCGTTAGAGGCTGGGGCTCTGTTTGTTTTTTGGAAGGCATGGCTCTGTTTGCATCATTTTGGAAGTAGTGACTACTGTGTAGGAGCCTCAGCCTGGTTGATTTAATCCGTCTGTGGAGCACAGAGTGCTCTTGCGGAACACTGTGCAGAGTACTACAGTTGTAGAAGGCTGAATAGCAGAGGAGGGGATTTGAGTCGCTACGTTCACAGGAATGGTAATCTTGTTTTGTTTTTAACGGGAATTGAATGATATTGCATAAAGAAGCAAAGGGACTCAGTCCGTGCCAGCGAGGTCATAAGACCCTAGTGTGGTACCTCCTCACCCTATCCGTTACATTATGGTTACAGGGAAAGTTGTTGACGACTGTCGTGGATTTCGGAGTCTGCAGTGATGGGTAACGTGCACTGCACCAGGAGGGGCTAGCTGTGACTCGTTTTATGGTTGCGGGAAGCAAACCATTTTTCCAGCAACTTTCTTAATTGCTGCTAACACGACAGGTTTGGGACCTTTGGGCAAATTAATTGGTAGAAGCAAAGATTGTCTTTGTCAAGGAGGATAGCACAGGGTTAAATCAGGAGTTTACACTGGTGGCACACGTTGTGCCTTCGATAGTTGGGGATTGGTGGTGTAATATGCTTTTGTCTCCCGATGAACATTTTTAAACTGGCTTCAGTTGATGCATACCTGCTCTAAGTAGGCAACTACTAGAGCTTCAGGAGAGTACTGCAGTCCTTTGCTATGTAAGGCAATTTCATCAGTTTTGGATTTAGTTTGTGGTGACAGCGGTGGCACAGGAGATGCATGCTTTGCCTTTGGTACTGGCGACCCAGCTTCTTATCCAGCAGGGACACACGACTGGATGGCCAGGATATGCTTGTGAGGATATGAGGTGATTGTGTCATCAAAGAGGTGCTTACCACTATCACTTTCGCCTTTGGTGGTTCTCTTTACACTGCATAAGGTGGCTTATTGTAATGCTTTGAGGGTAATGGTGTTTAATGACAGTTATTGACTTGTGGCTGATTGTATTGCTTCTTGGCTCCTTTTTCAGCTTGCAGCGATAAGCATAGATATTAACTTATACAGAAAATCATTGGTCTCTGGCCGTTGCTTACAAATGGCAACTTATTTAATATCTCTCATTAACACAAGGTCTATCTGTGGTTTTCTGAGTACTTTGTTAGGGTTGGGGCATTGGGCATAAATCAGCAAATCTTGAGTGTTAGCGCTCTTGTGGTGCTGGCTTTCCTAAATATCTGCATGGAGCTGTGGGGGCTGGGGTGGGTGAGGATTTTTGGCAAATTATTGCAAAGGCAAATAGATTTTTGAAACAGGAAGTTAGTTATAGAAGGTACCCAGAGACAAATGTGTCGTACGGTTGCTGGTTTGCCATATGATTGCTCAGTATGTTGGGCGCCTATGCTGGTGCACACAGTTTTCAGGCCGCAATCAGTGTTATTCTTGGGCTGTCCTTTCTCTGAAGGTCTACCTTGCTCCACGAGTGGTAGTGATCTCTGTGATGTTCTTGAGGTATTCGTATTTGCTCGATGGATGCTGGGTGGGCGAGGTTATTTTGTTTTTACATTCAGTAAAGACAACAAGTTATTTTATTTTGTGGTGCTGCTAGGCAGGAAACAGGCAGGGCATAGAACAGGCTGTTGTTTTTCCTTTTTTCATCTGGCTGGGTTGGTTGTCTTACTCCACCGTTGATCTCTGGTGCTCAAAAAATTACCAGTATCTCATGCAGCAGGTGAGGGGTCATTTGGTGTTGTGAGGTAGTGATCAGCTAAGGGTTACAGTTGCACTAGCAAAATGACATTATGCACAGCAGTGAAGGTGAAATAGTGTCAGCAGAGTACACAATATGCACTTGCCAATAGACATTGTCTAAGGATATTCAGCTCTAGGAGAGTAAGAAATGAAGGATATTCAGCTCTAGGAGAGTAAAAATTCATGTGCTTTCTATATCTCTAGAAATGAGGTGGCAAGTGACTTATTGAAGGCTGACCAGTAGCCTGCAACTTTAAGCATTACCTCCCAGCCCCTTGTATAAGGAGGTCTTGTAACGATAGCTGGGCAAGCCTCAGCAGATGGAATATGGGGGACATTACCCAGTGCCACTAATGTGCAAAATAAACGTGGTGTGGGAAGAAGGCCTTTTTGAGAGGGGATAGTAGCAAAATGCATGTGTAGTCTCCAATTAGGTCCAGCATGGACTGTTAAGCATGGACAACAGTATTGCGGTCAGTCATATTAGCTATGAACTAGGGGGGTGTTCACCTTTTAGAGTCAATGGCAAGAAGGTCTACATTTACAATAAATTAATAATAACAATAATAATAATTTAGATGGGAGATCATGGTAAATCTATTTGTATTGTGATACTGGTTGAAACTAGTTAACCTTGCACAAAATATTAAAACAAACACAGCTAAAAATCACAAATACAACAACACAGAAATATTTTAAAAATACATTCTAAAACAAATTCTAAAAATTCACATGTCATTACATTTCCTAATATTTCAACAGATTATTGCTTCCTCTCCATCAAGTTACAGAACAGTACAACAAATCACTTACTACATAAACAAAATTCATTATCTTCAACTAATCCTTTCTTCCTTCTTGTGCAAATAGCCGAATCCTTACATGTGCAAGTCGTCAAACAACATTAATTTCATTACCATTCAATCAAAGTTTCTCCTGTGCAAAACATGCAATAAGTCAAAGTGCAAATTGGTGAACATTATGAGGAATAGATTTAGGAAGGTTTCACAATAAAACCAACAGTTGTAATGCTGCTATAGTTGGCTGTGTTTCCTCCCCGCTAGACAACCTAAGAAATAAAATGTCTTTGTTGAAAAAATCTGGGTTCCGATCCAGCATCTGCGCATGTAATGCCTCACAATCTAGCAAGATATTCTCTCTGGTTTGCAAGGTATTGGTATGCTTACACATTGGACATTTGCCCAAACCATCTAACTCTTCAGTTTCCCCACCAGACCTAACCTTCTTGATTTCTCCAATTAGTAGCATATTTAGTCATAGACTGAGGAATTCCTCCCACCAATATGGATTGGGAAACCTTCTCAAATAGAGTGGTACATAGCCCACTGGTTTAGGATAAATCGAGAAAGTCCTATACAATTAATATGTACTGACTTTGTCCAATGTTTTACAACAATCCAACTCTCTCATCTTTTACTTAATCAATTCTGGGTTGGAAACCAACAGGTCACCATTTGTGGTGCACTCACTCAAAATGACCTTCACTGCTTTTCCAAAGGCAATCAATGGGGCACACTTACCCCTCCCCAAGGCCATTCCAACTAACAGTAAAGGCCAGAGAATTCAGACGCAGCTAAACGAAGTGCAGCAATTGGTAGACAATTTGGCATAGTCAAGTATTTCCTCCAAATTATAGCCTCAGTTTTGTCCCAATCAATCCCCAGATGGACATGCGCTATTTCAGTACCATACATAAGTGCCTGGGACCACCTTCAAATTATAGAACTTCAAGACAGGAACAAATGAAAATGTGCAGTATTTTACAAACATCCGTCTCATCTGGGCAGCCAGTTGTGCAATTTTGGACCGTATCCTACCAATAACAGCTCTCTTATTACGGCCAGAATCTACTGAAAAGCTCAGATAGAAAAGAATCGGTTTCGGGATCATCTTTTCACTGCACATTGGCCAAGAGAAACCTAAAAGTTTTTTGCTGTTATTACGAAATCTTAGTGCGTTTGTTTTAGCGCAATTGATTTCGAGTTCATTTACCTCAGCAAATGTTTCTGCTGCGCTGACCAGTTTCTGTAACCCGACTTGTGTACTGTCCAATAGGATTATCAAAAGAGAAGCAGAGTCAAAGGCTACCCTTGTCATTGACACAAGGGGAGGTCACCTATTATGGTAGCAGTGGAGCTAGGTCAATATATGCTGGCTACTAGAGATCACCAGGAGCAAAGGTCTTGTCATAAAAAGAAAGAAAGTTTAATTTAACATAACAAAAGACACATATTTACACAGATAGACATGTGCCTCAGGTAGCACATAGGGTATGCATAGTATAAAGCACTGAAGTATGCATTTGAGTTGAGTTAGTATATAAAACAAGTGACTGTTACTTCATGTATTGCTAAATCAAGCAGCAATACGCTAACATTGTCGATACACTTGGTGTTGTTGGTGTTTCTGTTTCGGTGAGTAGTGGAAACAGGGTAGTGGCTGTGTAGATGAACAGCGTTGCTATGAACACCGAACTGTCTTCAGGACATTGATTGTGCTAAAGACAATGTTGCATAGGGATCAGCGTGCACCTGGAGATTTTAAAACTTTAATTTGTTGAATGGTGATCAAGAATGTGCCAGAAATGGAATTTCACTGCAAAGAGGTGAACCTACCTAGGTTACTTGTGCAAGCCCCATGGCGAGAAACTTAGTTGTGGGCCAGCAGTGGGTAGTACAGGTGGCTGGTGTTCGGTCTGCAACGTCAGACTCAAATATCTAAATTGTAAAAAATATATCCATTTTGTGATTGTGGAATGGGAATAAGTCATCAATGTATGGTTTTAAGAGCAGATAAGTAGGGTTGTACCTGGAGGCCGGTTGGTGGTGTCGAGGTGTAGGATGTCAAAAATGCTGAATACCTCGAAAGTGATGAATAACCTATAAAGGTGGGAATGAAAGGCTAAAGTTAGATTGGGCAGACGGGCGGTGCAGATGTTTTAAAAAAGCGACCACTGGTCTCAAAAGGGTGTCTGCTGAAATGGCTAGAGTGCTCATGTAGGGCCGTTGAATAGGTGACAAGCTACGTGTAAAATTTCTGGTCAAGAGGAGGCACCATGGTGTGCATCATCTATTAAATCTCATTGTGGTGAGCCACGTTTAAGGGAGCTTGCACTCGACTACACGTGGTGCAGTGAATAATTAGCGTGCGCCGTGGCGAAAAAATCGTGGCCAGACACTTCTAAATTATAGCTTTCCTGGGGGGTGCCTAAGTAAGGAGGTGAAGATACATTACCAATTTAGGAAAAGACAGAAATTGCACTGGACTGCACGTGGTGCAGTGATTAAAAGGCGTGCGCCGTGGCAAAAAATCACGGCCGGACAATTCTGAATTGTAACTGTCCTGGGGGGCGCCTAAATAAGGAGGCAAGGTTACAGTGCCAATTTAGGAAGGCACAGGGGCAGCTGTGAGTCTGTTATCCTGTACGGAGACAACGGATGTCTTAACTCTTGATCCGAGCTGTATTGGTGAAGTGATCTTGTCTTTCAGCTACGCGCATGCGTACATTGAACGTGATTATTTCTTCGGAAAAGAAATCTTCATTGAGAGCAAAAGTGTGTACTGCGCATGTATTGTAACCGAGTAGTGTTCGTGAATGAGATAATGCTGGCCGGATGATAGACCAAGGCAAAGCATTAGTGAGATTGCGTGGGGGGACGTGTTTTGTCCACTATGAACTTCACCTCATCGTTAAAGCATGTATGTAATAGCCAAAGTCACACAATAGGCAAAATGTTACAGTGTTTTGACCTGGTATTGAAAAGGTGCCTGTTACATGTTGCGCACCAAGGTACATGAACAAAAAATTTACCACCTGGGTATAGCAGAGCATTGATTGGTGAGAATGCTTACATTAACATGCATAGTTGCAAAAAGCATATCGTGGGGTATGGTGCAAGGTATACATGAATATCACAGAGTGGTACAGTCCATTCGGTAAGGTTACTAGGAGTACTATATAAATAATGTGTCTTGTAGGACACCTATTGTTATAGACAGTTGTGAGCATATATGCAGGAATGCAAAACAGGGTCACACATAACAGAATTGTTGAGGCATAGTCATGTGAATATTCAGGTGGCTTGACAAGGATTGACGAGACAGATATTATTAATATGATAACAGGGCACTTATTGGGTGAAAAAGAGGTTCCACTCAATTGAAATGTTAAGGCCCTGTTTCACAGAGTCGAAACGATAAATCAATTTCTGTTCTAGTTTACGTAAAGCCAAGTCTCTGCCCCCCCTCCTCCACGAAAAGGTTTTTTTGCAGTTTGCAGCACAGCCCAAAAGTTGTCATTGTGGGTGTGTTTCTTAGCCTTGAAATGTGCAAGTAGGGGTTTCTCCTCTACTTGTTTTTTTACGCACGATCGATGTTCGCAAATGCGTTGTCTTATCTCTCTTTTACATTAGCCTTCATATATTAGATTGCAAGGGCATTTAATAATGTAGACAGACCACTTGGTCTTGCAGTTGGTGAAATAGTATAAAATCCAGAGGTTACCCTTTAGATTGATGGTTTTCATGTTTTCAGTTAGGGAGCAGACCGAGCAATTCCCGCACTTGTAATGGCCTTTCACTGGTGGAAGGTGCCATAGTGTTGTTTGATAGTTACTGGGTGGGTCCACTTCTTCATATGTATGCACTAGATGATCCTTCAAGTTGCGGCTACGTTTCAATGCAAATGTTGGTTTCTCAAGCTTGAAAGAGTCTGTATACAACTTGTCCCAGTGTTTGAGAACAACTTTTTTACTTGAGTTACTCAGAGGGGTGAAAGTCGTAACGCAAGTCATCTTGGTGTTGTGTTGCTCTCTTGCTGTTGGCATGAGGCAGGATTCTCTGTTGATGTGTTTTGCTCTTTTACGGGCTTGTCACACGATGTAGCTGGGATAGCCGCGTTCTTTCAAGCGGGTGGCTAGTTCTTTGCTTTTAAGATCATAGTCGCTGAGAGTTGAACAATTGCGCCTGACTCTTAGAAATTGTCAATAGGGTAGGTTCATTTTTAGGCCTGCAGGATGAAAACTAGTGTATTCTAGGAGGGTATTTTGGGATGTAGGTTTGCGACACAGAGTCGTGCTGAGAGAGTTGTCTGAGTTTTTGCAAATTTCTATGTGTAGAAATGGTATCTGATTTTTGTTATGTTCAATCGTGAATTTAATGCATGTGTTACATGAGTTTAGCCATAGTAGGAATAGTAGAAGGTTGTTTTCGGTCCCTTTCCAGATCATAAAGACATAGGGGGTCATTCTGAGGTTGGAGGTAAGTATTGGTTTTTACCGGCATGGCGGAAAGAGCGAGTCCGATCTGGTACGACGCCGCTATTTACAGGCTATTCCGACCTCGCGGGCACAAGCTTTCCGCCATGCCGGTAAATCCCCTAGCGGCATACCGCTAAAGGGCCCGTTAAACCCCTTACTGGCATGAAGCGAGACGTTCTTAACAACATCGCCATCGAAGCTTCGCCGTCCGTAATTAGCGGTGACCGTAATTTACGGATACCGTAAATTACGGTCACCGCTAATTAACGGATACGGAAATGACGTCATCGCACAGGAACGGGAAGGAGCGCGGCTGCCATCTTCAAAAACACAATCCATTGACATCCTCTCCAGGCAGCACCCTTGGGACGAACCTGAACCTCGGAAAAGGCCTACACAACCGCCAGCTTGTGTATGCCCAAAGCCCCGAAAAAGTCAGCGGACCGACTCCGCAAGCAGCGCTTCAGCCCCGAGGAGCTGCAGGCCATGGTGGGCCACCTGGAGGAGCACGCAGACGTAGTTTTCAGCAGCGACATGCGCAGAGAGGCAGTGGTCCGGAAGAAAAACATCTGGCCAGAACTTGCTCAAAGGGTGAGCGCAGTAGGCACCACCCCCCGCACCCCCAGGAACTGCCGCAAGCGGTGGGACGACTTGCGGTTGAGGGTGCGGAGCATCCTCGCAGCCAACCGCAGCCAGGCACTGCTGACTGGAGGTGGACCAAGTTCACCAATGAAACTAGCACCATGGGAGGAGACATGCGCTGCATTGATTGGCACAGAATCAATCGAGGGCGTCAGTGAAATGGAGTGTGGGGCTCCGTCGTCTGCTGATGGAGGTGAGTGTCCAAAGTCAACACCACCAATGGCAAATACATGCTGAATACACTACCAAGCCCCGTCCAATGCACCTTGTCATACTGCCCTCCACCCATTCTGATAATGGCAAGACAACTGCCACCAAGGGACAGGTGCTACCACATAATGCCCACCAACCACAGTGCAGTAACTGGCACATCCCAATAAGCACACTGTGCAGCAGGCTTGGCAGTGTGCGAGTCAGACTGCACATGACCAGTCCAGGATTAGTGACTCCCACACCTGCGTACATATCCGACACATCCGTAGAAACCAGTAATGTAGTAACGGCCAAAATGACACCAATCCAAAATGACTGAAATGTGAATACTGCCATTAATGCCATTAATGACATTAGCGTCTCACACATCCACTCATGTTGTACCTTTGTTCCACACCCACAGGCAGTGAGCACGAGGGCGATGAGCCTGAGAGAAGCCGTCCCACCACATCCAGTGCCAAAGGCAGGGACCACTGCGTACCGGCCAGGAAGGACAAAACCACCACAGCTCCTCCAAGGCCCATTGAGTTTGCACCACCCCCATCCCTCACTGCATCAGCGCCTGCATCTCTGGGGAGGTGGCAGCCACGGCCCCTCTACAAATTGTGGACAGCCCCTTGTCCATCTGTGGGGTGTCAGAGGAGGACTCCTACCCCACTGTATACACCCCCAAGCCCTGCAATGTCCCCCAGGTGTCGTGCAGGGACTCTGGGGAGGGTGACACACCAGTCCAAAGTGCACGTGGCAATGCACCGGGAGACGCAGATCCCGTGCCCAGTACCCCATTCGAGGCCCTGTCAGGGCATGTCGACCCAATACCCAGCAGGGATGATACGCCATCCCAGGAAACACTACGTGCAGGACAACTCACTGTCCTCATCACTGACTTTAATGAGGAAAACCGCCAGGACAGGGTGGAGTTACTCGAGGAGCTCAGGCAAATGCGTCAGGTGTTCACGGAAAGCACCAAACGTGTATGAGGCACTTGGACGCATTGCAGATGCCCTTTTGGCAGCACGTCCCATTCATGCGACTCAGCAGGAGGATACCCCCTCAACCAGTCCCCCCACCCCGGCAAGCCCAGCGTGCCGCTTGCTGCGTTCTCAGCGGCGCAGGAACATGCCCCCCCCCGGGCACTGGGAGCAGGGATCAATAGACAATGCTGCCACATGTGGCCTCAATGTGCCACACGGGACTACTGTTGTGGAGTTGGGGGGGAGGGGGGTGAGGGTGTGTATGGGAGTTGGGGGGAGGGGGGTGAGGGTGGAGGTTTTGTTGTTCACGTGTGAACCTACTAATACAATACACCTGTTGTGCATAAAAAATATCAGAGTGGACATTGATCAATGTGCATGTGTCTTTTAATGACTCACAGTGCATGGTGTACATGTATCCCCACAACCAGTGCCCGATGCCCTGTCATCCTGACACCCTCAGCTGACTTGAGTGTCAGAAATATTGTCCAATCAATGATTGCCACACGGCACATCCCTCCTGTGCATCTGCACTGTGATGCTGTCCTGCCAATTCTTCATCCACCCCCTCATCATCATCTGGTGGTAGCAGTCCCAGGTCAGGGGCAGTGGCACATTCCGACGGATGCACATATTGTGCAGCTTTACACATGCCATGGTGATCCTGGCCACCTTCTCGTGGCTGTTGATGAGTGCTCCACCCGAACGGCTGTGGCAACAAAATGGTGCCTTCAACAGGCCAAATGCCTGCTCTATGGCCACCCGTGTACGGGTATAGGCTCGATTGTAGTCCTCCTCATGCCTGTTCTGTGGGTTGCGGATAGGGGCCATGAGCCACCGCTTCAAAGGGTAGCCACCATCACCTGCATGGAAGGGGAATGAAGGTAAGTGTTTGTACTTTGATGGTGGCGAACTGTAGCAGTCTTGCATGGCAGCTGGTGATTCCTGGCCATACACACATGTCCCTGGTTGCATCAACCCCATTACTGGCCCGGCTATGTGTCCTGTGCCATGGAATGATGGAGGGGTAGCTTCTTCAAGATGGCTTATGGTGTGCACTCACATCTTGTTGCACGTGCACCGTATATGCGTGCAGCAGTGTTGGCCTGAATTCATTGATGTGTTGAGTCCTGTGAGATTTGGTGGCAGGGGGTGTTGACTGTAGTCAGTAGCATACTTGTCTTACTGCACTGATCAGTACCATGTTGCCTTGCACCACTACTATGGGTGTGCGGAACCAGTGACACGCAGCTGTATCCCTGTTGGGCTCACTTCTATGCACTCCCAGGGACGTCTGTCTTGTGTGGTGGGATGCAGGAAGCTGCGAGAGTGCATATGCAGTGCATGGTGCAGGATGCCCTTATGGTGTGTGAGGTCCGCCGATGAGTGGTGCTTGTGTTGTGGTATTGGGCCAGGTTACCTGTCGGACGAGTAGTGTTGTATTTTCTACATTCTAGCATCGCTGTGAGGTTAGGCAGTCATGTGTCATATCGATTGCCTTGGGGCACTGTGTTCTGTGGGGTGCACATCGTGCACCGGCGTCAACATTCCCACACAGGTGTAGTATGCACCCCCCCTTTCCCACCAAGTTGGGGTCTGCATCCACCCTACTCATGGCACCAATGCGCTGCCATGGCCCAATCAGGTGACTCACCAAGCAGCCAGGCACGTTGTCCAGCATGTTGCTTCATATAGCGTGGTAGCGTGTGTCATGATGCCTACCTCCAAGGAGCCAGGTCCGACCCAGCAACCCCAGAGGCAGGCATCATTTCCCCCAGGGAAGTGCCAGCGGGCCCAAGCTGGGGCCCTTTGGACACAGTCCTGGCGCCTTAGGCGCCAGGCTCATGTTGGACCCCTGTCCTGGCGCCTTAGGCGCCAGGCTCATAAAGCTAGACATGTGTTCAAGTGTTTTAAGGTGCACTTACCTGATGCAGACCATGCTGCTACATCCAGGCCCTCTTGAGGCCTGAATGGAACTACTTTACCTGTGGAACTACTTTCCCCTGGGGGTGGTCGGGGAAAGGTACATACCTGATCGGTGGAAGGATACATACCTGGGACTTCTTCCAAAGCTATTTAAACCACGCCCGATCAGCAACTCACGCTTCGCGTTGTTCTGCTCCTCGCAGCTGGACGCTCACCGTGTCAGCTCCTGCTTCTGGACTTCAGCCACGCCTGTCAGCCTCCTGGGTCACCTGCTAAGAGAGAATTGGAGAGAAAGAAGACCTTACCTGCTAAAGCTGCATCACGGAGATTTCACACCGACGATCCTGAAAGGGAAGACATCATTTTAAAAGCATTTCGCTTCGATCGCTGCAGCGCTGCATTTCACTCACCTTTCCTGGGCACCTCCATCTTCAGCAGCGATCATCCGGATCCGCAGCCACTTCCCAGAGCCTAGAGAGAAAAAGACAAGAACACAAGGTGAGAGAAGGAAGGGAATAGGAAAAGCTCAGTTTCCTTCTAAGACTTACCTGTTGGGTCATTCCCATTTCATTTCGGGTCCTGCCGCTTCCTGGCATTCCGGACCCCGGCCCCTATGGGGAAAAAAGACAAAGACATTGAATGAGCGAATGCAAAGACATTACCCAAACGCTCATCCAGAACTTACCTGTCATTTACTGGAACTGCACGTGTCACTTCGGGTCGGCGCCATATCTCCGGCATTCCGAACCCCGGCCCCTAAGGGGAAAAAGACATAAGCGTTAGCGCTTGCTGCAATAAGACAATGAACATTATTATTAAGCTTGAACTTTTGAACTTGCTACAGAACTCTTACAGCGCCTTACCTGAATAGTCAAGCTTATTTGAACTCCCATCAAACCTCAATCCAGTGAAGTAACTGGGTTTCAACGCGCCCCTGCATCAGAAGCAGGATGGAGAACTCATCCTTCCAGACTCTAAGGTGAGACTTCAAGGGAATCGAGGAAGGGTATTGTGGAGGGTTGGAAGGGAGTGGGAGGCTTGAGCATTATTCCGTCAGTAGGTAATACTCCCTTTTCACGCACAGGGGAATATTCCTGCGAGGCAGTGAGTCCATCTTCAGAGTCCTGCGCTTCACCATAGAAGAAGCATCAGCACTCAAAGCCAGACCTGCGCCTCCGTGGGAATCAGGTGAGCGTGACAGCGTGGAGTTCCGCAGGACCAGGGGGTCATGTGTTGATCGGGGGTATCGTGCACAGCAATGTGTGATGGCTTTACTGGCATTTCATACCATCTGGACGTCAATGGATTGGTATTGCTTGCAGTTGCGATTCGCCACCTCCAATGCATGTGGAAAGACCAATTCCACGTGGGTGCAGTCGAGGGCACCTATGCAATTTGGCATGCCTGCCAGTGCATGGTAGGCAACTTATGTATCCAATATCTCCTGGGGTGTCCGGGGTAGGGATATGTAGTCCCTTGTGTGTTTGATGAGGGCATCCAGCACTTGGTTGAGTATATGTGAAAATATGGCCTGTAGTATGCCATGCATGTGCCCCACTGTATGCTGCTACGTGCCTGTGGCAAGGAAGTGGAGAACAGACACTACCCTGAGTAGAGGGGGGATTGCAGTGTGGATTTCTATGAGGCTCACTATGTCGTCATGTGTCAGGGCCACTATGGTGGTGATGGTGTCCCGGTCAAGGCGGTACAGGGTGTGGATCTGCTCTGGTGTGAGGTTGAAGGGGGAGGCTCTGATGCGAGGGATTGAGGGCTGCCGGCGTGGTAATGGTGGCTGCACCGGTAGGGCATGCTGGGCCTGTCTCACCCTCCTTCTCCTCCTGTGTATCCTCTGTGGTGGGGGCTGAGGTTGTTGTTATTGCTGTTGTTGTCGTTGCTGCCTTGCAAGCAGGGCCTCCAGCTCCAGTAATCCTGCTACAATTGATATTATCTTGGTGTGGGAGGGGGTGTGGTGAGTGGGTGTGCTCCTTTTGTGCTGTGCCAGAATCCATTGCCTCCACCTGTGCTGGTTGAGTGCACCTGTGCCTCTTGGAAACACTGCTCAGGGTTCTTAACACCTTCTCGGCGATGCCGGTATTTACTCCATGCCGGTAAGGTACTTTGCGGCCTTGTAGAGGCCGTTTTTTGCATGTCCGCATGATTTGGGATCAGCTCCGGTTTACGCCGTGCCACTAATTTCGGCATGGGGTGTCGTGCGTGCGCCACGAGACCGCTATTTACGGCCTCGTACTTTACGGCGCCGTAAATAACGGTCTAGAGGGTCAGAATGGCCCGTAAAGGTAAACGATGCCGGTAATCCTTTACCGGCATCGTTTTTCCCTTAACGCCCAACTCGGAATGACCCCCATAGTCTATGTAGCGGACCAGCATCCAATTGAGTCTTTGAAAATGTTTCAGTCATGATAGATCGAGTTTTTTTCAAAAGGAGTCCATGAATAGATTTGCTACATCTGGGGCAAAGGTGGCCTCCATGCTGGTTCCGTGACATTGTTGATAGAAGGTTTGTTTAAAGATGAAGTAATTCTCCATTAGTCCAATTCTCATGCATTAGAGTAGGAATGCTGTGGGTGGTTCAAGTGACATTCTCCCGTCTAGATAGGATGCCAGAACATTTAAGCACTCAAGTTGTGGGATGCTCGTGTACAGTGACTCGATATCAAGGGTCACTAAAAAGTCTTCTTGGTCCATCGTCAGGGTGATCAGTTTCTTTATCATGGCCGTAGTGTCTTGTATGTATGGTGGCATTTGGCAAATGAATGGCCGAAGGAAGTGATCAATGTAAATTGATAGAGGTTCCAGTACTGATCTGATGCTGGGCACTATGGGTATGCCGGGTGGAGTTACTGGGTTTTTTGGGATTTTGGGAAGTAGATAGAAGGCTGGTAGGATGGGGTGGTGGTTGACCAGGAACGCCTTCTCGTCTTCATCTATTCAGCCTTCTTCAAAGGCATGGCATTTTAAGCTTTCAATTTCTGAAAGTAATCTGGTAGTTGGGTTGGTGTTTATCTGTCTATAAAATTTGGTGTTAGACAGTTGTCTGGTAACTTCGTTGTTGTATAGAAGGTGGCTCCAGTGGACAATGCCGCCGCCTTTATCTGCCGGTTTTATTAGGAAATCATGACCTCCTTCAAGCAATTTCAGCACCAGTCTTTGGATGGCAGAGAGGTTGTTGTTGAAGTTTGCCCTTTTGTTGTCAAACATATTGCGCATTTCTAGGAGAATGCAGTTCTCAAAGGAGAGAATTTCTGGGCAAACCATTGATGATAGTGGAAAATATGTGGACGGTGGTTTTAGACCGGTCAACTTTGGTGGTTCAGGGCGCCAAGCCCTTGAGCATCAGGGCACACAAGACAAGAATATGCTCAACTTTGTTACAGGTACATCTACATAATCATAGTACATTCAGCAATAAATAAAATATATACAGGTACATGTGCATGGTCATAATGCAGTATACAATAAGCAAGAATGAGCAGGGCTGGAGCTAGGTCCAGACAAGAGTTGAACAATGTGGAGGTGATATACAGTGGAATAAGTACAGTAATATACAATGGTGTAAAATACAGAACGTGGTATCAGAGCTGGGGCATGCAGGTGGATCGCTAGTAGGGACAGTCAGGTCAAGCAGGTCGGATTAGTTAGATGTCATTAGCTCTCAGCCACTTGGTCAAATTCTGCCTGAATTTCGTAAAGGGCTGGGGTTCTCTTATGTCATGTGGTAGGGAGTTCCAAAGCTGTGCTGCTTTGACTGCAAAGCTATGTCCTCCAATAGTGGCACGTTTAAAGCGAGGGACATAGAGGCAATTCGCATTGACCATTCTTGTTGGTCTAGGTGAGGTTCTTAAGTGTAGCCTGTCCATGAGGTAGGGTGGTGCCATGTTATTAAGGCACTTGTGAGTAAGGGAGGCAATTTTAAGTTGGATTTTGTCCTGAGTGGATAGCCATTTATATTCTCTTCTTATAGAGGAGATATGCTCTTTCCTGTTGATCTTAAGCGCGGCTCTCAGGGCATTATTCTGTAGGACCTGGATTTTTTGGATAGTCTGTTTGTTAGCCCCAATGTAGAGACCATTACAGTAGTCCAGTTTGGACAGTATAAGGGCTCTGGCAAGCGTGATGCAGCTGTCTGTGGAGAGGAATTGCTTGCTGGCTCTAATGAGTTTGCAAGTATATGCTGTAGAAGAGGCTAGGGAGTTGACTTGTTTGCCAAAGTTTAAGGTGGCGTCAAGGTAAAAGCCTAGGGTCTTGACTTCCATTGCTACTTTGATATTGTTCCCATCGATAATGAAGCTGGCATAGTCAGTGTTAAGTTTAGTTATGTATGTCGGGGTGCCTAGAATTATGAGCTCAGTTTTGTCGTCGTTCAGGCATAAGCCGTGTGTGGCCATCCATGCCTGAACGATGCTGTAAATTTTATTCACTAAGGCCAGATCCACGACGTAATCTCCTGAAAGCGGAAGGAGGATCTGGGTATCGTCTGCATAGTTGGTGTAGGCGATACCCAGATGATCCATTTCGTCAAAGAGCGGCTTTGTAAATATGTTATAGAGGGTTGGTGATACACAAGATCCCTGGGGTACACGGCACGTTATAGGGATCGGGTCAGCTGAGGCTGATGGAGAGAAGACTCTCATGGTGCGGTTATTCAGGAAGGATTTGATCCATAATATGGCCTCTTTAGAGAAGTGAGCAGCAGAGTCTAGGTGGCTGCATAAGACTGTATGGTCGACTAAATCGAACGCTGCTGAGAGGTCTAGCAAGAGGAGTAAGGCTGCTTGGCCATTGTCCCTACATTGATCTATTTGGGCCTTGAGATCGATAAGGGCAGTCTCTGTTCCATGCTGGGGACGGAATCCAGATTGGCGGGTTCCGAGCAGGTGGTTGGATTCAAGGACATTTTGTATTTGCATGTATGCCACTTTGTCTAAAATTTTTAGAAGAAAGGGCACAGTCGTGATAGGCCTAAAATTGGTGGGAATGGCAGGGTCGAGGGTTTGCTTCTTTAGGAGTGGCAGGACCCACGACTCTAAGATTTTTCGGTACAATGCCGGTAGTGAAGGATGAGTTGATGAGTTTAGTTATGAATGGCGATAGTTCTCTCGCAGCATCCTTGATTAATTGTGCAGGGCATTGGTCACCTTTACAGTTGGATGGTTTAAGTCACAGGATCACTTTTTCGACTTCAATGGTAGATACCTTGGAGAAGCAGAAACGTGTTATTTGTTTAGATTTAAGTGGGGGTGCTGGGGTTAGAGCGTCCTGAGGTGTGAGAGATGCTTTTTTGAGGGCTATTAGTTTGTAAGTTGACTACTTTGTTGGTGAGGGCAAACTGAATGTCTGAGCACCATTTTTTGTCCTTGGTGCAGTTTTCTTGGGGAATGATGGGTGTTTCTAGCTCTTTCAAGATACTGAACAGTTCTCTGACACTTGATTTAGATTGGGATATTCTAGTATTGTATGTTTCCTGTTTGGCTAGTAGGATATCTTTTTTGTATTGGGATGATATCTTTGCAAGGTTTAGTTTGTTTTCTACTGTAGGAGTAAGTCTCCATTTGGATTCTAGTTTTCTTTTGGTTAACCTGAGATTTTTTAGGTGGGGGTGAACCATGAGTTGAGATGTTTTTTCGGTTTACTAGTCCGTAATTTGAGCGGTGCTATGTGATCAAGGGCTGAGTTCATAGTTTCATTGAATTGATCAACTAGCATATCAGGCTCCGTGTTAGCTGGGAGCGAGTTTAGTTGGGGTAGTATGATTGGCAACAATTTTTCCATGGTTATTAGCTTTTTGTTCCTCGTGGGTATAGGAGGGGCAGGTGTGGGCTTGGCTGTGGCTAAGTTAGTATCTACTGTAAATAGAAGTAGAAAGTGGTCCGTTCAGATCTGGGGAACAGTGTCTGTAATGGTTACTCCACAGTTGTGATCAGCTATCCAGTCAAGGATGCGACCTTTATTATGAGTGGGACAGGTGACTCTTTGGGCAAAGCCCAGCTCTTTTAGGATCAGAGCAGTAGCTGTGGACTGGGTGTCTTTAATATCATTGTAGCCTAGGTTGAAGTCTCCTAGCACTATAGTTTGGGAGGTGTTTTTCAAATTGTTGGACAGGGTGGTGGAGAGGTCCTCAACAAAGGTTCCAATAGGACCAGGAGGTCTGTAGAGCAGGACAATGTTTAATGTTTGGGAGCTGGCGGTGGCTATTTTGACCGAGATGGCATTCACAAGATTTCGTGATGAGGGATGTGGAGACTCTTATGTCGAGACTGATCTTGGCAATAATGGCTAGACCCCCGCCTCGGGAGGTGTGTCTGACAGCTCGTATGATGGTATAATTGTCGGGAACTGCTAAGGAGAGGGCGGGACCCGCTGCATCGTGAAGCCATGATTCTGATATGGCTAGGAAGTCTAGGTGGTGTCTGAGAATAATATCTGAGATTTCTGTAGCATGAGCGACTAGGGACCTAGCATTTATGAGTGCACCTTTGAGGTGATGTTTAGTGAGCATGGTGCATGCTATAATGGTAGGTTTGGAGCATTTTTGTGTGGGTCTTTTAGGGATATGAGCTTTCCTAGTGTGTTCTGCAGTGTTTTTCGGCTGTATGTTCATTTTTAGGAAGTTGATTTGTTCAATTTGCTTTGCTGGTAGTTCGTACAATTTTGGTAGGCGAGCACGAAGTTTGAGGTTTCTGTCTGTGGTACTACAGGCCCTGTATGTGGTAGTATCATCTTGATATTGGTTTACTGTAGGTCCCATGGTATGTTGAGAAATAGGCATGGTCAGGTGGGAGAGTGATAATACCACTAATATGATGAGGGAGGCAGCGTAGAGAGGTAACTTAGCTGTCCTATCTAGTGCAGTGATACTTAGTATGTTTGGTTTAGGAGAGTACATGCTAGCTGACTAAGTCAGGTGCGCAGATAGCAGCACAGTTAGATATAGCTTTCGCTATTAACCTGAAGATAGGGAGTTGCGGCATGCGAATCGAGGCACAGCTAGATTCAGCTTTAAACTAAAGGTATGCAGTTGTAGAATGCAACTAAAAACATAGCTAGGTTCTAAGTTCTATTTTAGCGACTAGAAACATATCACTAAATGCAATTTTAACCTACAATTGAATGGTCTGTAAGCGACCTTAAGGCACAACACAATTGAAATGGTCTGTAAGCGACCTTAAGGCACAACACAATTGAAATGGTCAGTAAGCGACCTTAAGGCACAACACAATTGAATGGTCTGTAAGCGACCTTAAGGCACAACACAATTGAAATGGTCAGTAAGCGACCTTAAGGCACAACACAATTGAATGGTCTGTAAGCGACCTTAAGGCGCAACACAATTGAATGGTCTGTAAGCGACCTTACGGCACAACACAATTGAATGGTCTGTAAGCGACCTTACGGCACAACACAATTAGGGTTACTGCGGCAGGGTCAATTAAGAAATAACCCCAGAGAGGGCTGACCTAGTGCGGCTTGGAGAGTGTGCATAGCAGGCCAGCAGCATCGTAGCAGGATTCTATAAATGGCTGCAGAAGGCTCAGGTCTATAGACTATAATCTCGGGCAGCACACAAGACATTGATCATGGGGGACCATAGCAAGATGAGGTAACAATAGGTGCAGCCACCTAGGTTCAAGAGTTAGCGTGTGTCATAGTGTAAGGCTAGTGGTAAAGGCAGTACAGAAGTTCAATGGAGAGCATGTGGATCAGGTTGGGTAGAGAGGTAGGTGCGGCCAAGCATGCAGAGCATAAAAATGATGGTAAAGTGTTTACAGTAGAGAGTGATGCAACGTTGCAAATCTAAACCTACGGGCAGCGTTGTCGATAGAATGGCTGCGAAGGGGGGGAGGACAGAGGTATGTGTGGAGTTGCGCTTGATGCTGTGCATGGATTAAGAGCAAGGGGAGCAACATATGCAGTGCGAAGTATCTTTGGGCACAGATCCATCATGCAATAAGGCATGAGTGCACGAGAATGGCATTAAGAAGCTTGTGGTAACAAAGCCTTTTCAAGAATCAAAGCAGTTCAATTTATCCACGGGCTGCGTAAGCGAAGTGGCGTTTACCGTTGTAGTTGGTCTGGAATCCGGCAGGGGGTCTGGGCGAATGGCGAGGAAGGCTGAGGACAGGTGAAGACAGGTATTGGCCTTATTATCCTGGGCCTTGCTGGGAGTGGGCCGGCTTCGCCTACCGGCTGGCGATAGGCTGCTTAAGGTGGCTCAATGGCCAATCGGATGCGAGGACAGTCGGCTGTGCTCAGTTAGGCACTGGGGTTCCTTGAGACATGGCGGGCGGCCATCTTGGAAGTGTAAAAACCTCGTGGTGGCTGATGGTGGCAGGGGCAAACACAGCAGCTGTTTGCATCAATTTTAAAACATGCAGGCTGTGTAGATATTCTTGCAGGTCGGCGGATCAGTGGTGCAATTAGCAGCGAGAGAAAACGAATCTCGCACGGAATAATGATGCTTACCCGAATTCGAGGGCAATTCAGGATGGATCCCGGAAAGGGAGACCACTGCTCCTGCAGGGTCCGGGGGAGCTCCTGCTCCTCTGGTGAAGGGGGGGGGTCTGCTCCATGGCTTTTCTCACGGCAATTCAGCTGGTTATCGAACCCGGGTACTATGTAAGGGTAGGATTTTTCTTCC
Source organism: Ambystoma mexicanum (assembly GCF_040938575.1). Lineage (NCBI taxonomy): Eukaryota > Metazoa > Chordata > Amphibia > Caudata > Ambystomatidae > Ambystoma > Ambystoma mexicanum. The sequence goes on from NC_090933.1 coordinate 558,751,488, forward strand.
TTATAGTTCTTTATGTCGTTTTGAAGTTTCTACAATTATTTGTCAGTTGTGAACTTCTGGAATGTCTTTATTTCTTCTTCCATTTTTTCCAGGTGGGTCTTGATTTCTGGAATTACAGAATCTTTTTTGATTTGTTCTTCAAGAGTTTGGAGTTCTTCCTTCTGGGTTTTGGTTTCCTCCCCAGCTGTTTCAATTACCAAAATGACCCAGTCGCGCAAGCATTTATTACCAACTCCGCTGAATTTAGTCCTAAATCTTGAGTTGTCTAGGAATAAGCGTGGTATGTTCTTGACTTGCAGACCTTCTGGTATCACGCTGGCTTTTAGGTATTCCAGCATCAGCTGGCCATGGGATTCTGTGCGTATGAGTTTCTTTTTCTTTTGTAGTAAAATGTCTAGTTCGTTTTGTGCCAGATTTTTTGCCAGTACCGCCGGTGCTGTTGTTCCACCAAGAAGCGATGAGGTGTCTAGAAGTTTTTTATAAAGATCGTCGGAGAAGCTGACAATGTTCACGCTCTCCATTTAGTTTATTGAGTAAATTGTGCCCAACAACCAGGAGGTTGACCTAGGGGATAAGAAAAATAGGGGCGAAACCCTCTTTTTTGCAAGGGGGCCTGACTCTAGAGGGTTGAAGAGGAATATCAAAAGAGAAGCAGAGTCAAAGGCTACCCTTGTCATTGACACAAGGGGAGGTCACCTATTATGGTAGCAGTGGAGCTAGGTAGATATATCCTAGCTACTAGAGATCACCAGGAGCAAAGGTTTTGTCATAAAAAGAAAAAAGTTTAATTCAACATAACAAAATACATATATGTACACAGATAGCCATGTGCCTCAGGTAGCACGTAGGGTATGCATACTATAAAGCACTGAAGTATGCATTTGATTAGATTAGTATATAAAACAAGTGACTGTTACTTCATGTATTGCTAAATCAAGTAGCAATACGCTAACATTGTCGATACACTTGGTGTTGTTGGTGTTTCTGGTTCAGTGAGTAGTGGAAACAGGGCAATGGCTGTGTAGATGGAACAGCACTGCTATGAACACCGAACTGTCTTCAGGACATTGATTATGGTAAAGACGATGTTACATAGGGATGAGCGTGCACCTGGAGATTTTAAAACTTTAATTAGTTGAATGGTGATCAATAATGTGCCAGAAATGGACTTTCACTGCAAAGAGGTGAACCTACCTAGGTTTCTTGTGCAAGCGCCATGGCGAGAAACTTAGTTGTGGGCCAGCTGCGGGTAGTACAGATGCTGGTGTTCGGTCTGCAATGCCAGACTCAAATATCTAAATTGTAAAAAATATATCCTTTTTGTGATTGTTGAATGGGAATAAGTCATCAAGGTATGGTACTGAGAGCAGATAAGTACAGTTGTACCTGGAGGCCGGTTTGTGGCGTTGAGGTGTAGGATGTCAAAAATGCTGAATACTTCAAAAGTGAGGAATAACCTGTCAAGGTGGGAATTAAAAGCTAAAGTGAGATTGGACAGACGCGAGGAGCAGTTGTTTTAAAAAAGCGACCACTGGTCTCAAAAGGGTGTCTGCTGAAATGGAGGAAGTGCTCATGCAGGGCCGTTCTTTCCCACCATAACAGGTTATTCCTCACTTTCGAGGTATTCAGCATTTTTGACATCCTACACCTCGACACCACCAACCGGCCTCGCGGCACAACCCTACTTATCTGCTCTCAATACCATACATTGATGACTTATTACCATTCCACAATCACAAAATGGATATATTTTTTACAACTTAGAAATTTGAGTCTGACGTTGCAGACCGAACACCTGCCACCTGTACTACCCACTGCTGGCCCACAACTAAGTTTATAGCCATGGCGCTTGCACAAGTAACCTAGGTAGGTTCACCTCTTTGCAGTGAAATTCCATTTCTGGCACATTATTGATCACCATTCAACTAGTTAAAGTTTTAAAATCTCCAGGTGCACGCTCATCCCTATGTAACATCGTCTTTACCACAATCAATGTCCTGAAGACAGTTCGGTGTTCATAGCAACGCTGTTCATCTACACAGCCACTACCCTGTTTCCACTACTCACTGAACCAGAAACACCAACAACACCAAGTGTGTCGACAATGTTAGCGTATTGCTACTTGATTTAGCAATACATTAAGTAACAGTCACTTGTTTTATATACTAACCCACTCAAATGCATACTTCAGTGCTTTATACTATGCATACCCTATGTGCTACCTGAGGCACATGCCTATCTGTGTAAATATGTGTCTTTTGTTATGTTAAATTAAACTTTCTTTCTTTTTATGACAAAAACTTTGCTACTGGTGATCTCTAGTAGCCAGCATATATCTACATAGCTCCACTGCTACCATAATAGGTGACCTCCCCTTGCGTCAATGACAAGGGTAGCCTTTGACTCTGCTTCTCTTTTGCTATTCCTCTTCAACCCACTAGAGTCAGGCCCCCTCACAAAAAAAGAGTGTTCTGCCCCTATTTTTCCTGTCCAATAGGATGACATCATCTGCGTAGGCCAGGTGGGATACCCTTAAGTCTCCAAGCTTAGGAGCCACAAAGCTCAATGCACCCAACCATTCCCCCAAATCCGCCAAATACAAGTTGAACAGACAGGGGGCCATTACACATCCTTGCCTGAAACCCCTACGAGCACAGAATTCTTTCAATACGGCCCCTTGTCTGTTCAATCTAACCTGTAAAACTATTCCCTTATGGAGTTGTATCCGTATTGACAAACGGGGGTGTGGAATTCCCCAGGTGTAAAATTTAGCCCAAAGGCGTGAACGGTTCATCGAATGAAACACCATTAAGAAATCAATTGCAATATGAGATACTTGCCTTGTAGACTCAATCCAAGCGCATTCTTGTATGTAGGATATTATGAAAAAGTTGCCATGATCGCGACCCACCTAAAATACACTTAACACCTTATCCGAAAATGATTTTACATATACCTTTTGATATACATGCTGTTAAAGTCAGGACGCTGGGATTTTTCATCTACCCAGCATTAGGCACTTTGCCCATTACCATCTAGGCTGCGACAACTGTGTTGCTAGAACCGCTTTGGGCACTTTATTTATTAACATCAATGTTGTTATAACTGTGTTGCTGGAATTGCACTGGGCACTTTACTCATTGCACTAGACACTTGATCTATTGCTGCTGTATTTGTATTTGTATTTTGTTTATTTATATAGCGCGCCTGGCCCAAAGGCATCTGGGCACATATCATAAATTACGTGTTACAGAACAAGGTAATTTACAGACATATCATATATGAAAGTACAGTAAGAAGAAATGTTTACAGGCATAAAGAGGCAAATGTACAGAAAGGAAAGTATTGTACAGATGCAGTGATATGTAAATGGGCTAAGATACATTGACATTTACCAGTTACATACAAGAAGGATACAGAGTACAGTCCTGATGCGGGTCAGACATAAGAAGCAACAGGGTATAGTGACAGGATGTCTCAAATGTCTTGAGCTGTAAGCCACAGTTTGGTTTTGCAGTTGAAGGTGTCAAAAGATGGCTCAGCTCTGATATGGATAGGTAAGGTATTCCATAATTTAGTAGCCAGGACTGGGAAGCTCACCTCGCCAGCTTTCTGCAGCTTAAATCTAGGGAGGGAGAGACTATGAGCTTGGGCAGATCTAAGAGGTCGGGTAGCAATGTGAGGGGTAAGTCGGTTTGCCAAGTAGGGAGGGGCCTGATTCGCTAGGCACTTGTGAGTAAGGGCGAGCGTTTTCAGTGAGATTCTTTGTGCAACAGAGAGCCAACGTAAATTACGTCTATTGTCAGAGATATGCTGATTTCTAGGAATATTTACAGCGGCACTAATGGCGTTGTTCTGAGTGACTTGTAGTTTATTTAGATTGCACTGGCTGGTCCCTAGATACAGGGCACTGCAGTAGTCAATCTTAGACATGATAAGAGTTCTGGCCAAAGTGATACAATTAGCCGTGGTTTAGAAGGGTCTGCAAGCCGGAATAAGTTTGCAGGTATAGGCAGATGCTGATCTGAGAGCATTAGTTTGTCTGGACAGAGATAACGTAGTGTCAAGGTATATTCCTAAGGTTTTAGTATCCTTGGAGACCTTGATGGTGTTGCCGTCAATGGTAAATGACTTGAAGGATGGTTCAAGTTTGTTAAGACGTTGATGGGATCCTAAGATGAGGAGTTCCGTCTTGTCGTCATTGAGGCAGAGTTCATGTTGCGCAATCCATGCTTGAATAGCAGTGTAGACTTCATTCAGAGATTTGTAATCCACTGCGAGGTCACCGGTAATAGGGATGAGTATCTGGCTGTCGTCCGCATAATTAGAGTACGTGACACCCAGATAGTCAAGAACATCAAAGAGTGGTTTGGTGAAAACATTGTAAAGTGTTGGTGACACACAAGATCCTTGGGGGACACCGCAATGGATAGGAGAAGGCTCGGCAGATGCTGACGGGGAGAAAACCCTCATAGATCTGTTATGTAAGAAGGATCTAATCCAAGAAGTGGCAGAGTTTGAGAAGTAGGCAGCTGATTTAAGGTGACTGCAGAGAATCTGGTGGTTGACCAAGTCAAAGACTGCTGAAAAATCTAGTAGGAGAAGCAGGGCCAGTTTCCCATTATCTTTCAGCACCTCAATATGAGTTTTTAGGTCAATGAGGGCAGTTTCAGTCCTGTGCATCGGTCGTAAACTGGATTGCCTAAGGCCAAGGAGTTTGTTAACTTCCAGATTGTTCTGAATCTGCAAGTAAGCGGCTCGGTCCTATTTTCAGCATTAAAGGGACCGTGGTGATGGGCCTGTAATTAGTTGGTATGCTGGGATCGAGTGATGGCTTTTTGAGCAAGGGGATGACCCAGGCGTCTTTTAGGTTGTCAGGGACTATCCTCGATTTGAACGACGCAATAATAAATGTAATAATGAATGGGGCTAGATCATGCGAGGCCTCCTTGATAATAGGGGCTGGACAAGTGTCGCCTTGGCAGTTGGAAGGTTTAAGCTTGTTAATGATACTTTCAACTTCGGCAATGGTAAGTGGATAGAAACTGAAAGGTGTGTGATTGGGAGTGGCCCAGGAGTTAGCACTCGTGGGGGTAGTCAGTTGCTGGTCAGTCTGCAGGCAATTTTGCTTAGCTTTGATTTTAGTTTGGAGGGTGGCAATTTTGTCTAAAATCGCTTTTTGTATGTTAGAGCACCATCTGCTATCTTTAATGCAAGAGTCAGGTGGGGGTGCAGGGGATTCAAGTTCTTTTAATATCTTGAAAAATTATTGAGTGCTAGAATTCGCCTGCGAGATGCGCATGTTGTAGGTATCTTTTTTGCTTGGAGTATAGCCTCTTTGTAGTTAAGGGAGGCTAGGAGTAGAATATCCATGGGGGGATCAGAATGGTGATGTTTCCATCGGGATTCAGCATTACGTTTTTCCTTACATAGCACTCTCAAATGCGATGTGAACCATGAGTTGAAATGTGCATGTGGTTTAGATTTCCTAAGTTTAATTGGAGCGATGGAGTTCAATGCTGTAAGTATGGAGTGGTTGTAGGTTTCAATTAGAGTAGTAGCGTCAGAGCAAGATACAGCGGCTTTGTTAAGAGATGGAAGGATAAGTGGAAGTAGTTTATCACTAGTGATGTCCTTTTTATTTCTAGTATGTAAAGTAGGAGCAGTAGCCTGTTTAGGACGTTGGATCGCTTTTATGTTGAATGTAATATTATGATGGTCTGACCATGTGCAGGTTGAATTGGACTGTAGGCTAATGTTACAGTTGGATTCGGCTAACCAGTCAAGTGTTCTCTCCTTGATATGGGTAGGTTCTTGAATGTGGTGAGTAAAGCCCAGGTCTGTTAGGGCGTTGGCAATGTCAGCTGCGGTGGGGTCGTTCGGGTCTTTGAAACCCACATTTAGATCCCTGAGTAAGATAATTTGCGATTTAGTTTTAGATGTGTCCACTAATAGGGATGTAATGTCATCCGAGAAGCTGGTGATAGGGCCAGGTGGTCTGTATATAAGGTGCAGAGTGGTAGTTTGGTTAGGAGAGATAGGAAGTTTAACTGAGAGTAACTCAGCTGATGGAATTTGTTGGTTAGGCATCGCTCTGAGGCCAAGTGAATTATTATGGATAAAAGCAACACTGCCGCCTCTCGATTGAGTGGTATTGCAGCCACATCTGGAAATGGCATAGCCTGAGGGTATGGCAAGGGAGAGAAGTGGGCCAGAGGCTTCATGTAGCCATGTCTCACATATAGCGAGGAAATCAAGATCTTGAGTGGTAATAAGGTGTGCAATGTCCAGCGCGTGGGCAGGAAGTGACCTAGCATTGACCAGGGTGCCTCTAATAACCCTATCTTTGGGTGTGTTGGTAGAGCGGTCGGGAGTGGATGTAGAAGAGTAGGTGGTAGGCACATGATGTCTCAGATTAAGTTTGGTGGAGGTTTAGCAGTGGTGCAAGGCTTCTGTGTGTGGATGGCTGCGCGGGGGATTTTCGAGCCCAATCTATTGTTTTTAGGTGCAGCACACAAGGTTGATTGGGTGTAGGTTTCATTGCAAAGTGTTCTAGCCATAAGGCTGGAGAGTTTAAATAGGGGTTGGAAGGGGAGGGTGTAACGCTAGTCAGAGGGTTGCTGTTGAAATACCTTCCTACGGTATGCCCTTGGGCTAGGTGTAACTGGTGTGAAGTGCAGTTACTGATGGTACTGCTAGCTAGGTTCGACATCATGAAGGTAAGTATCACCAGGAAACTCAAGGAGTTGCTAGTACAGTGATGTGGAATGGTACTAAAGTTGGATGCCCCGGCAAGTGATGTTGGTACTACGATTAGAATTGGTGTGAGTAGAGATAGGTGGTACACAGGCATATTAATAATAATAATAATAATAATAATTAGGCATTTATATAGCGCTACGAACCCTCAGGTATCTGAGCACTGCTTATTATTACCCACGGTGTGTGGTGCTCATTTATCGACCTCGGAAGGATGAAAGGCTGAGTTTGGCCCTGTCGGGATTCGAACCTGCGTTAACAGGCTCTGCACGGATGTCAAAGCGAGCGCTCTACTCGCTGTGCCATTTGACCGGCTATTAGGTGGTCGTATGGTGCGGAGAGAAAGGTGTTGTGTTGGGCTAAGGAGGTTGTATTGAGCTTGTGCCGATCACAATAGGGATGGGTAGCGAAAGGTATAGTAGCTACAATGGCACTCAATTGGCAAGCAACTAACATAAACAATCAACTGTCCGGTCAGTCTAACAAATTGCAAATACATCAACAATCAACTGTCCGGTAGGTCTAACAAATTGCAAATACATCAAGGTGGATAGGCTAGCAGCAGAACATAATAAGGAAGCGACGTTGGACGAATTGGTTTACTGACACATAGGTGTTGTGGGTTAAGATTGCTATAATAGTAATGTCAATAAGTACAGCTAGTTTACAGTGTATGCAACATATGAGATATATCATCAGACGCTTAGTTCAGCATGTGCTAGGACATTTTATGAAAAGGAGGGTCAGTGTAATGTGGCTGGTTCAGCATACGTTAAGTTATTTCAGGCAAAATGTGAGTCAGCCAGTAATGTTGATTACTTTAAAGAAGATGGCATGTTTTTATCTTTTACGGGAAATGCCATGCTGTTTTGGAACATAAGGGTTGGTTTAAAGAAGCTAATGTGAAGAATTTTGGAGGAAAATACGGAAATAAAAACCCCAAAAATACAAAATAAAAGGTGTTTATGAAGCATCTGCAAAAAAACCAAAAAAGGGCTCTTTTCAGAGCCAACCTCTAAGGGGAAATGGGGCACACTATTTACATTTTAATTACCCACGCTCAGATTTTACGATTTGCCCGCAGACACAACGGTTGTCCGCGGACAGTGCATATTACATACAGGATTTTTGAGGTTGAGAGGCATGCAAATGAGACTTAGCAGAGCAAGGGATTGGTCAATAGGGTTTACTGGTTGTGATGTGTGAGCAGAGACTTTGTCAGAAAGTATTTTTCCTGAGAGGAGAGCAGATAGCTATGGCTGTGTGTTTCAGAAAGCAGATTGTCTGGATTTGGGAGATTCATGGATGAATAGGTTGGAGGTGCATGCAGATCGCTGTGGAGTGGCTGTACATCTTGGATTCCCTCATGTCGAAGTGCACTGGCATGGAGTGGGTGGAATGAAGTGGCTGTATTTGGTACCTCTTTGTGCTATTTTGGTGACACAGTGTCATCCAGACATTATTATTATTCATTGTAGAGGGAACAGTTTAGGACATGTGTCTGGAATCTATTTGCAATTTGCAATGAAAGAAGAATTTGGGAAAGTCATGGACATATATCCAAACTCCAGAGTAATTTTTTCCTGTATTGCACAGAGACAAATGTGGCTGCGCTCTTCTTCATTTGGTCCACAAATGGAGAAAGCAAGGTGCAATATCAACAAGGCTGTCTGTGCCTTTTTGAGAGATGTTGGTATGTCCTCTTTTCACAAGGAAAACATTATGTTTCGTACTACACACATTTTTCGCAGAGATGGAGTAAATCTTGCTTATGCTGGGAAACAGATTTTTCTGCAAAATATACAAAATGCATTGCAACCTTTTTTTGGAATTACAGCAATCCAGTATGCAGTAGGTGTTGACCATTTGAAGTTTTCGCAACACAAAAAACACCACAAAAAGGCTCTTTTCAGAGGCACCACTTCCTCCCAGAGAAAAGTGCAATGGTTCTGACAGGGCAGCACTGCAAACATTTTAGAGGTCCGTGGACTTTTAAAAATGCACAGGGTCCTGCAGCATTTCATTGACACTTCTATTTTTGAACTGTGAAAGTCTGCTATGAAAAGAGCCTTTTTTATTTTTGGTTTTATATTTTTTGGGGTTTTTTACACATGATACACAATGAAAGGAAGGGAAACGGGGGTAAGGATGGGACACCAACCACAGGGATAAGAAAGGGCAGGTGGAGAGAGGAAGATGTAGGGTGGGCCTTATTCAGGTAGGTTTCAGACCTTCTCATGCTCCTTGACCGCAGTCTCAAAAGCACTTCAAAGGTTCTCCCCCCTGCAGAGTACTGCGTCGCAGTACATGCACAATACTGTGACCCTCGAAAGGGAAGGATCAACGGTATCAAGTATGGCCTGGAAGGCCAGCTGGAGGGATGCGCTGCCCCACAGGAGTGTCTCTTGTGGTGGCAGGAGCAGAACCGGAGGCTGTTGCAGGGGAACTCAATCTACTACGTTTATTGCAAAGTACAACCTTACGAACAGCCCCACCGTGGAACGACTTTAGGTGTTGCTTCATTGAGGTAGTACCATAGCTGTACAAACCCAGTTTCCCACTACTCAGCACTCTTCATCACTCTCCTCTGTATCCTCATGCCTGTTCCCCTCTGCAGGCCCTTGGGGAGGTGTTGGTGGTGGAGGAGGTGGGGGTGGTGTGGAGACAGCAATAGCACCAGCAGCAGCCATGGATGCCATCAGGACAGCTTTTTCAAAGAGCAAGAGCAATCCAATAAAACAAGGACCGGTCTCTGTCCTGGAAGCCCAAAAACAGAATAAGGAACAGCTCTGGGGTGTGGCCTTTTATAGGGGTGCTGGGGTGCACTTCATGGACACCTGCGCTGTCTGCAAACACTTCGAACGCCAAGAAAGGGCTCAAAAAGTTCCAAAAAGTATGCAGATTGCCAGGGACATGGTCTGGGACATGTGCAAGGGTGAACTTTCCCAGGAAAATACATTGGATTGCGCAAAAAAACACTTTTTAGGTGTCTGGGGGCCAGGACAGTGTTTGTTACACTAGCACGGGTGTGGTCACATGATGATATCGCCGACACGTTCACGAATGGGACGGCTGTCCGGAGGACACCAAATGCACAGGGTCGAGTCTATGCACGAGTGCATGTATTCTACGGACAGTGTTCCAGTCCCCAAACGAATTAAAAGTGCGACACAACTGCAGCGGACAGTTGCGGACAAGCATGATATTCGTAGGGGATGATACGCATGCGCACAGGGCTTCTCCGGACAGTGCTCAGGACCCCGAACAAAATAAATGTGCGTCACAACTTTGCGAACAGGCAGACGGTCTATGTGTTCTACAGACTTATTCATTCTGGTTGCGGACAATGCGAACAGGGGGAATGTCCTTAGGACACTTTAATTTGCATAGTTACGAACATGCAGACGTCTTTAGTGTTCTGTGGACACCCCCATTTTGCCTACGGACAGTCCGATCAGGTACAGTGTCCTTAGGACACCCCGATTTTGGTTAATTACAGACTGGCAGACTTCTTGTGTGTCCTAAGGACACCTCCATTTTGATTGCAAACAGTACGAACAGGTATAGTGCTCTTAGGACAGCCCCATTTTGGTTAATTACGGACATCCCGGAGACCCACGCTGTCCGCAGAGACCGTAACTGACTTTTTAAAAAAAATAAGACACAGAGGAATATAGTAACAACACACTTAATATTTTATTATTGCATAAAAGTATAAAAATGATGAGACGGGGAAGCAGAAAAATGATACAAATACAGGGGAATTAGGGGTTTGTACATGATGGATGGTAGGGGAAGAAGGGATTGAAGTCTCATCATAAAGTTTTTCTTGCTGGGGAGTTTTTGGGGATGGTTGGCTGGGACATGGAGAAGGGGTACAGGTACATGTGGGACAGTGATATTAATTTTTTTCTTTTATATGGTCCTCCGCAAAGTGTTTCAAAAGAATAAAATATGACTTTAATAGATCCATTTTTTGCTCCTTTCGCTGCAGATGATTTCTAAGGTCTATGTTTCTGTATTATGTTTAATGTCTGTATGGTCTGTTAAAAACAATTATGTTAAGTATTGGTTATTAATTGGTTTATATAGAGAAGTGTAGTGTCTACCATTAGTATCACTGTTTTCACTCATTTCATCCCGAAGAAAATGTTCTTCTAGCCATTCCAAAGTACTTGTTATTTCTGTGTAAAAATAAAATATATATTACTTTTAGTGTCCCTAATACAAAAAGTTTATACATATATACAATGAATGTAGTGTACTCACTAGTTTCTTGCTATGTTTTGCTGTTACTGCTGCGTAGGTGTCCTGTTGATTTTTGATGTGCAGTTTCTGTGAGGTAATTCTGTTGGAGGCATATTTATTTTGTTTTGGTATATTCCATTATGTTGCATATGCTATGTAATTGGACGGTTGGTGTCTTACATATACAGTTTCCACTTCTTCTTTATTATTGAATTTAATGTATTTATGTGCTGCTTTTTTTACATGTTCAGTGTTTTTATTGCATGCTACAACAATGTAAGATACACCCTGAGTTTTTGGACAGTGGTGCTGTTGACCACGTCTGTCCGTGGACAGGCGCATGGTCCGCAGACATCAGAACCACTAGCGCAGGTAGGGGTTTCAGTATGTTCTATGTTATATGTATATAAATTAAGGGAATCCTAATAAACATTTATCACATTTTTATTATCTATATTGTTAGGGAGAATTCTCTGTTTAGGCTGAATTTCCTAACCTAGTGAGTCCCCCAGTAGGTTTGCTGGATTCCTGGAGTTTGTTTTTTTCATCCTGCCAAGAGTGAGACTCTTTTTCCTCCCACTCTTGGACATGAATGTGGTTGATGTATTTGAATGTCAATGTGTTCTATGGGCTATGGGGTCTTTTACTCCATAGGGCATCATGTGTTTTGCTATGTGTGTTACACCGCACCCTCCGTGCCGTAACACTGGGGTGTCCTAGAGGATCCCCACCATAGACTCCATACCCTGGGACTGACTACTGTCTCCCAGGGCATGTAAAGTCACCATTGGCTTTACTAGACCTAAATTTACTAACAGAACTAGTACAAACCATTCTATTGTTGACATACTGGTAGGGGTAATTCGATTACCCCTGGGTCTGTTGTTCGAGGGGGCACTGTCCCGTCCCCCTCATCGAGTTTTGGCTGGTGGCAGTGGATACTACTTTTTATATTCGACCGCAAATATATTCCTATGGGATTCTTCCCATTGTCCGAGGCTAATACTTTTTCACATTAGTCTTTAACATACCGCCGGTTTATTTGTCTTAAATAAATCCACCGGTTGGTATTTTCTGCCAGAACTCAGTTTTTAAAATGGCGTATGTGTTCGCCTCTGTAACTCCGAACCAAAGGTTGAGCCCTTTGTTCCACTTTTGGCGGGCTTCTGCACAGAAGCCCTCCAGAGTGGTGCCATTCTGTCTGGGTACCACAGAGGGTGTGGGAGGGGGTTTAAGCACCCTGGACTGAGTTGCCTTGCCAACTCAAGTCGCACTCTTGTGTGATTGGCCCGAGTGGTGAGCCGCCCCGCTCACCACTTAGCATGTTTGATTGACAGCTAGGCTGAATGAATGGGGGTTTTCTGCATAAAAGCAGAGCTTTTGGGACTGGAACTTCAGAAGTTGCCACAGGACCTAAGAATCCGATGAGGGTAAAGCTGAGCCGACCTGCAACGACGACACCTCCGGTGGAGCCCTGCTGAACCGACTCACCACTTCCCAACGACAGAGGAGATCTCCCTGCTGCAGAGTCTTCTTCCCCTGACTGGTGGGAACAACCAGTCCCTTGCTTTTTCTTCGCTTCCAGGACGTCTAGTGGTCGAATTGCCCGTTCTGAGCACCCCGGCAACCGGATAGCCACTAACCACTGTACCGCGACCAAAAGGTGGTGCCTTGTGACTGAGCACTCCGCAGCTGGTCTCTTCCCTGGTGGTGCAACGATCTTCAAATTTTCCTCGACGACGGGATCCTCTCATCTTCTGGCAAAGCCCCGACTTGCATCCACCACCAGGAACAACTGCCCCCGTCGGAGCTGCTTCTTCACTCTCAAGGTACTGTGTCCACCTGGCTTCCCTTGATACGGTTAGCGTGAGGTGTCTTAAATCCTTACCTTTCCATTGGGTCACCTCCAGACCTTCTTAAACGTTTGTTCTAAAACTGGTCCAACCTTTCTGTGACATTTTGCTACAAAGACTTTAAGTGCATTTCCACTGTGATACTTTTGGGACATACAGCCTTGCCTCTCTCCGAGTGGGCCTGGCCGCTAAACTTTGTGATATACAGTAGACCCTGTCTTGCTTGCCTTGCATTTTTTTCGTAAAAGTGTTGGTACTGAGTTGGTTTCATACCCTGCCTTTTTCTCTCCCTTTCTAACGAATACTAGAGTGCCATCTAGGTTAAAGCATTCACCTCTGTCTGCAAATAAGTGGTGCCGTTGAACCTAGACTTGTCGAAATATTGTTATGGGATTGATATATACTTATAGTAACTGTGATTGAAGTTGTTTGCCATATTAGTGCCAGTGTGTTTTCCATAGATGTTTTTTTAAATAAATAATTATATATCTTTACACCCAAGCTCTGATCAGTGTCTGCTTGTTCTACTGTGTAAATTGCCCTATCCTGTATACTCCAAATACGGCCTAACTCTTCTCGAGGGAAGTCTGACTGCTCAGCCACAGCTACCAAGTGAATCTGTCTGGTACAGACTGCTACCAAGTGGGTTTACTGCCAAACACCTGTAGTCCTAAATCTTTTGCAGTGGTCCCAGAAGGAACTGCACAGCTTTCTGCCTAACACTGGTGTACAGCGGTGGGATTTGTATCGAGTATAAAGTTTAGAGTGCTTTTCAACACTTTAGGATAACTAACCACAAAGCTTAGCACTAAAAAGGAACTTTCTAAAAAAAACATGTCTACTATGGAAGTTTACAGTCAGGAGTCCTTGTCAGGAAAAAATACTGAGAGTTTGAGAGCTCTCTGTAGACAAGAGAATCTTTCTGTAAAAGGCAAGAAAATAGAACTGATAGCGAGATTGCTGGAAAACCAAAGTCTGGGTACTGGTTCAGAGGAACCAACTTCTCCAGCAAATGTAGATAACAGTAATGGTGTTGATCTAAATCAAAGTTCTGATGATAGTGATGAAGAGGCTGAAGAGGAAGGAGAGGCTAATGAAACTGTCTCCCCTGCTCCTCTGTCTGCCTTACCAGCTGTACCTACTGGGCCTATAGCAGGTCCCACACTAAGTCCTCAAGTCCTTGAACTAGAAAAAATGAAAATAGACTTGGAATTCAGAAGGATTACTGCTCAAACTGAACAAAAACACCAAGAAATGCAACAAATTCTTAGGCTCAGAGAAATGGAGCTCAAGCATGAGTTAGAAATGAAAAAGTTGTCTGTCGAAACTGCTTCTGTCTCTGGCACCTCTAGAAGTTCCAGTCCCAAAAGACCCCGGATGCCTAAGGAATTAATTGGTATGTATGAACCAAAGTTGGATGTGTTAGATTGGCTGAGTTTGTTTGAGTACAATCATGGGCTCCAGAACATCACAGGTAATGAGCTACTTACCTGGTTGTTCTCTAGGCTCCCCCCTGTTGCAACTGATGTGATAATGGAGTTGGGGGAGGAGGATAGGAAAGAGTATGAAAGTGTGAAACTAGCTTTGATAGCTAGATTTGAGAAGACCCCTTCCCAGTATCTTAAGAGGTTTAGAACCCTCAAAAAGCATGATGGTACCCCTTGGGCTACCTGGGTGAGTGAAGGGTTGAAAAACGTAGAGGGATGGATTAAGGGTTACAAGGTGAACACTTATGAGGGTATGAAGAATCTTTTTATGTTGGAGTCTATTTATGATGCCTGTTCTCCTGAGCTCAGACAGCACTTGGCTGATTTGAAGGAATTGGATTCCAGGAGGCTAGCTAAGGCTGCTGACTTGTGGGTTGCCAACAGGGCTACTCATAAGGATTCTGGGGCAACTCAGAAAAAGGATGAGGGACAACAGCCTAAAAAAGACTCAAAAGAGAATTCTAATAACTCAAATTCCAAAGAGGGCCCCAAACAAAACCATAAGGGTAAGCCACAAGGAAAACCGCAGCAGAATAGTGTACCTTCTGGTGCCAAACCAGAGGGAGGCCAGAACAAGCCACCATTCCAGAAAGCATTCGGAAAATGCTTTGTTTGTGGCTCTACTGACCATGTGAAAGGAGATCCCAGATGCAAGGGTAAACCTTCAGGATTCCAGCTTGTCTCCTTAGCCTTCGCTTTTGAGGAGGAAGTCCAAATGGCAAGTGGAAAAATTCAACTGCTGGCTGATGAACCCATTGGAGTCTCAGCCAGTGTTTCTTTAGTGTCTCTGGGATTGTGGGAACAACAGAATTTAGATGTCTATAATTCTATCCCAGATAATACTAAAGAGTATTATATGGCCAGGAAACCCCTGCCATTAGGGACACTGGAGCCAGCATAACTGTGGTGGATAAATCTTTTTTTCAGGCTGAGGATGTTGCTAAGGCACCCAAACGCCTCACCAAGTTAGCTGGAGGGCCTGTGCAGATGCTTCCCCAATTACCAGTTCTCATCCAGTGTAATGACATGACTGTGCAGATACGTGTCAGCATACAGAGTGAGGTACCAGGACGAGTTCTGTTGGGTAACGATTTAAAAACTCTCGGAGTTGTGTCTCATACCCCCAGACCTCCTAGTAAACGGTTACAGGAGCTAACCAGACCTGCAAGGGAGAGAACCATGAGAGGTACTCCCGAGGAGATGATGAAGAAGGATATCACTCCTGCTCCACTGGAATTGTCAGCTGCTGTCTCAAAGAAATCAGAAGCGAAAGGGAAACCTAAAACCTCTATACTGAAACCAGCAGCCAGCACTTCAGTGCAGCCAACAAGGACTTCCCCTCGGTTGTCCAAAGTTACACCAGTAACTCCCCCTCCCGCTGAGGCTGAGAGGGTGGTACAACCCTATGTGGTAGAATTAGACTCTGAAGAAGAGCTAATGGAAGGCCAGGAACTCATTGGAGATCTGGATCCTGTTGCCCATCCTGAGCTGCAGTCTTTACTGGCAGAAGGTGGACCCAACAGGGCAGACTTCAGTAAGGGACAGAGGGAATGTCCGACTCTGGAAGGTCTTCGCCACCAGGCAGAAGCTCAGGCTGAAGGGCAAGAGCCTGGGAAATACAGGTTGCACTTAGAAGATGGCCTCTTCTACAGTGAACCGACCGAGTCTGAACCTGGACACTACAAACGACTTGTAGTACCCAAAGAGAACAGACAACAGTTCTTGCAGTTAGCCCACGAGATTCCTTTGGCTGGTCACTTGAGTTTCAAGAAGACTAAGGAAAGGTTCTCTCTCTACTTTCATTGTCCAAAGATGGGGGCCGAAGTAGAAAAACACTGCAGGAGCTGCCACACCTGCCAGACCTCTGGTAAAGTTGGCTCCAAGAATGTGGCACCTTTAGTGCCTCTCCCAGTTGTGGGAGTCCCATTTGAGAGAGTAGGGATTGACATTGTTGGTCCCCTTGATCCTCCAACCTCCTCAGGCAACAGGTTTATACTTGTTGTAGTAGACCATGCTACTAGGTATCCTGAGGCAATTCCTATGAGGACTGTTACAGCTCCGGATGTGGCTAAGGCCCTCCTTGGTATTTTTACCAGGGTCGGGTTTCCTAAGGAAGTAATCTCTAACAGGGGGTCAAACTTTATATCCCACTACATGAAAGCCATGTGGGAAACCTGTGGAGTTACTTACAAGTTCTCAACAGCTTACCACCACAAACCAATGGATTGGTAGAAAGGTTCAACCGAACCATGAAGAGCATGATAGGTGCTTTAGAGGAACCCCTTAAATGGAAGTGGGACCTTCTACTGCCATGCCTTCTCTTTGCTTATAGAGAAGTCCCTCAGGAGGGAGTAGGTTATTCTCCCTTTGAGCTTCTCTATGGTCACCCCGTCAGAGGTCCATTGGCCCTGATTAAGGAGGGGTTGGAGAGTGCTCCTTCCCCCAAGCCAGTCAGAGTGACTGACTACGTGATAGGTCTCTGGAGGAGAATGTCACACATGATGGAGGAAGCAAGTGATAACTTGAAAGCTGGACAAGCATTGGTCAAGCACTGGCATGACCAAAAGGCTAACATGGTTGAGTTCACTCAAGACCAGCTAGTTCTCGTTATGATCCCAACAAGGCAGAGGGCCTTGCAAGACAAATGGATGGGACCCTTCAGAGTTGTGGGTAAACTTGGAGAGGTCAACTATCTGGTGGACTTGGGCAATCCCAAGGAGGCTCCGACAGTCTTCCACACCAACAGACTCAAAGCATATGTCTCGAGACCTGATGTAGGAGCGTTGCTTCTAGCATCATCAGAGGAAGAAGAAGAGAGTGAAGCTCTTCCGGATCTCCTCAGAGGCTTGCCTTTAGACGAAAAAATTGAAGGAGTAAATCTCTCTTCAAATCTGACACCTGAGCAACAAGAAGAGTGCAAATCTATGTTGAATCAGTTTACCTCTCTGTTCTCACTTTCACCAGGTTTGACCCCTTGGGGCCAGCATGACATACTCACTGGTGACTGTCTGCCAGTCAAAAGCAGAGGATACAGAATGTCAGAAAGTGTAAGAACCCACATCAAAGGTGAGGTCAGCAAGATGCTTGATCTCGGGGTAATAGAGCCCTCTACTAGTCCATGGTCTAGCCCAGTTGTGTTAGTACCAAAGGCAGGATCTAAAGAACTTAGATTCTGTGTGGACTATAGAGCTCTTAATGCAGTCACCAAGACTGATGCCCACCCTTTGCCAAGAACAGATGAGTTGGTGGATAGACTTGGTTCAGCCAAGTGCCTCAGCACATTTGACTTGACGTCAGGCTATTCGCAAATAGCCCTGACAGGCCATGCCAAGGAGAAAACTGCATTTTCTACCCCAGCTGGCTTATACCAGTTTAAGGTAATGCCTTTTGGATTGAAAAATGCACCTGCTACATTTCAACGGGTGATAAACCAGGTTCTGAATGGGATGGAGGATTTCTGCATGGCATACTTGGATGACATAGCAGTGTTCAGCAATTCCTGGGAAGAACATGTAACCCACCTAAGAGATGTTTTGCAGGCTCTTGGACGAGCCAATCTGACCATAAAGGCGAGTAAATGCCAAATTGGACAGAGTAAGGTAGTCTATCTTGGACATGAGGTAGGAGGTGGAGAAATAAGGCCTTTGCTCAGTAAGATTGAAGCTATGCAAAATTGGACAACACCTAGTACTCAGACCCAGGTGAGAGCCTTATTAGGTCTCACTGGGTATTACAGGAATTTCATTGAGAACTATGGGACCATAGCTTCTCCTCTGAATGTCATCTCCTCTCCAAAATTCCCTAAGAAGGTTAGATGGAACGTGGAGTGCAATCAGGCCTTTGAAAACCTGAAAAAGGCTCTTTGCCAAGCCCCAGTACTCAGAGCTCCTGATTGCCACCAAACCTTCATTGTGCAGACAGATGCTTCAGTCAACTGGATGGGAAAGGTAGGGAGCACCCCGTTTGCTTCATAAGCCGCAAGCTAAAGGATCCTGAAACAAGGTGGGCAACAATCGACAGAGAATGCTTTGCTATCGTGTGGGCTCTGAAGAAGTTTAGGCCATACTTGTATGGTTCTACTTTTGTCATTCAGACTGACCACCAACCCTTGAAATGGTTAATGCAAATGAAAGGGGAAAACCCAAAACTACTGAGATGGTCAATCTGCCTGCAAGGGTTTGATTTCACCATTGAGCACAGGTCAGAGTGTCACCAGCAAAATGCTGATGGTCTCTCTAGGATGTATACCATCGACTAGAGGTATGAGATTCATCCAGGAGTGGATTAAATCCTCCTGTCCCTTAGTCTTTTGGGCCAGTGTTAGGGAGAATTCTCTGTTTAGGCTAAATTTCCTAACCTAGTGAGTCCCCCAGCAGCTTTGCTGGATTCCTGGAGTTTGTTTTTTTCATCCTGCCAAGAGTGAGACTCTTTTTCCTCCCACTCTTGGACATGAATGTGGTTGATTTCTTTGAATGTCAATGTGTTCTATGGGCTATGGGTTCTTTTACTCCATAGGGCCTCATGTGTTTTGCTATGTGTGTTACACAGCACCCTCTGTGCCGTAACACTGGGGTGTCCTAGAGGATCCCCACCATAGACTCCACACCCTGGGACTGACTACTGTCTCCCAGGGCATGTAAAGTACCATTGGCTTTACTAGAACTAAATTTACTAACAGAACTAGTACAACCATCCTATTGTGGACGTACTGGTAGGGGTAATTCGATTACCCCTGGGTCTGTTTTTCGAGAGGGCACTGTCCCGTCCCCCTCGTCGAGTTTTGGCTGGTGGCAGTGGATACTACTTTTTATATTCGACCGCAAATATATTCCTATGGGATTCTTCCCATTGTCCGAGGCTAATACTTTTTCACATTAGTCTCTAACATACCGCCGGTTTATTTGTCTTAAATAAATCCACCGGTTGGTATTTTCTGCCAGAACTCGGTTTTTAAAATGGCGTATGTGTTCGCCTCTGTAACTCCGAACCAAAGGTTGAGCCCTTTGTTCCACTTTTGGCGGGCTTCTGCACAGAAGCCCTCCAGAGTGGTGCCATTCTGTCTGGGTACCACAGGGGGTGTGGGAGGGGGTTTAGGCAGCCTGGACTGAGTTGCCTTGCCAACTCAAGTCGCACTCTTGTGTGATTGGCCCGAGTGGTGAGCCGCCCCGCTCACCACTTAGCATGTTTGATTGACAGTTAGGCTGAATGAATGGGGGTTTTCTGCATAAAAGCAGGGCTTTTGGGACTGGAACTTCAGAAGTTGCCACAGGACCTATGAATCGGATGAGGGTAAAGCTGAGCCGACCTGCAACGACGACACCTCCGGTGGAGCCCTGCTGAACCGACTCACCACTTCCCAACGACAGAGGAGATCTCCCTGCTGCAGAGTCTTCTTCCCCTGACTTGTGGGAACAACCAATCCTTTGCTTTTTCTTCGCTTCCAGGACGTCTAGTGGTCGAATTGCCCGTGCTGAGCACCCCAGCAACCGGATAGCCACTAACCACTGTACCGCGACCAAAAGGTGGTGCCTTGTGACTGAGCACTCCGCGGCTGGTCTCTTCCCTGGTGGTGCAACGATCTTCAACTTTTCCTCGACGACGGGATCCTCTCATCTTCTGGCAAAGCCCCAACTTGCATCCACCACCAGGAACAACTGCCCCCGTCGGAGCTGCCTCTTCACTCTCAAGGTACTGTGTCCGCCTGGCTTCCCTTGATACGGTTAGCGTGAGGTGTCTTAAATCCTTACCTTTCCATTGGGTTGCCTCCAGACCTTCTTAAACGTTTGTTCTAAAACTGGTCCAACCTTTCTGTGACATTTTGCTACAAAGACTTGAAGTGCATTTCCACTGTGATACTTTTGGGACATACAGCCTTGCCTCTCTCGGAGTGGGCCTGGCCGCTGAACTTTGTAATTTACAGTAGACCCTGCCTTGCTCGCCTTGCATTTGTTTCGTAAAAGTGTTGGTACTGAGTTGGTTTCATACCCTGCCTTTTTCTCTCCCTTTCTAACGAATACTAGATTGCCATCTAGGTTAAAGCATTCACCTCTGTCTGCAAATAAGTGGTGCCGTTGAACCTAGACTTGTCGAAATATTGTTATGGGATTGATATATACTTATAGTAACTGTGATTGAAGTTGTTTGCCATATTAGTGCCAGTGTGTTTTCCATAGATGTGTTTTTAAATAAATAATTATATATCTTTACACCCAAGCTCTGATCAGTGTCTGCTTGTTCTACTGTGTAAATTGCCCTATCCTGTATACTCCAAATACGGCCTAACTCTTCTTGATGGAAGTCTGACTGCTCAGCCACAGCTACCAAGTGAATCTGTGTGGTACAGACTGCTACCAAGTGGGTTTACTGCCAAACACCTGTGGTCCTAAATCTTTTGCAGTGGTCCCAGAGGGAACTGCACACGTTTCTGCCTAACATATATCTATATTCAGTGAAAAAAACTTTGGTACAGGAACGTTATGGTTATTATGCGCTACTAAAAACCTATGAAATTCAGTGAAAAAAATGTTGTTAAAGGGATGTTATGGTTCCAAGTAAAACCGAAAAACCCTAGAAATTCACCAGTTCTGGTAACCTAAACTACTATAACTCGCGCCACTACCGTGCACTGCTAAGACTAACACCCAGGACATCAAAGATGACATCACAAATGTCATTGATGACATCACTGTTGACATCACATGTCTGGCTCTCTCTTTTTTCCTTTACTGACATATGTAGGCCAGTAACAGTCAGGAACTAAAAATTCAAAAAGTACTATATTTATAGACTTATACTATGTTCTTACAGTAATTCACTTGGGGTTCACTCACAGCATATGAAACATATACATAGGGGAAAACACAGACTTGGAAGACAGCAATGCTTTCTATGTATGAACCCAACCCGCCAGCTACTTCCACCGGCACCCCGTTCCATTTCACCCTAGTCACGAACAAAGAAGTACTGGACATTATAATGTAACTCAAAGTTTCCAACTGCAAAGAAGACAAATTCCCTTCCCATCTAGTCAAACTATGTGCCCCTACTTTATCACCAGTCATTACTGAATTTGTCAACGCATCCTTCAGCTCAAACACAGTCCCACTAGCATAAAGAAAAGCCTGGGTAACTCCCCTCCTTAAAAAACCAACTCTGGACCCCTCAATCCCCACCAACTACCGACCCATAACCACTGTCACATTTTTACTGAAAATCATTGACAAAATAGCATACTCCCAAATTCAAAACCACCTAGAACACCATCAACTATTAGGGTACTGCCAGTCAGGATTCCGCCCCAACCATAGTACTGAAACAGCCCTAATCGATTTGAAGATCCAAATGGATGCCACTAGAGAAGCAGGCAAACTCTGCCTGCTTATGCACTTAGACCTCTCGGCAGCTTTCGTTTTGGTCGACCATGACAAACTATGTGCCACCCTTAACAACAACTTCAACGTATCTAACAATGCCACAGATTGGATTAAATCCTTCCTCGCAGACAGGACCTCTGGAGTTGCCATTGGTAAAGAATCAGCAGATCCCATACAAGTCCCGAAAGGAATCTCTCAAGGTTTGTGTCTCTCTCCCACCCTTTACAACGCCTCCACCAATCTGCTCTTCGCAGCGCTGGATGCTATGGGTGTCATCTACACCAATTTCGCAGATGACACCCAGATCCTCATCCCTCTAACAGGCAATCACGAGCAAGATTCCCTGCTTATCATTAAAATCTATTCACTAATCCAAAACTGGATGGTTAACAACAGCCTATGTCTCAATGATGACAAATCATAGCTACTCATATTAGGATCAGCATCCAAAATCACCTCCCTACAGCCTGTTTATTTATTAATTTAATTGACATTTTAAAAGCGCTCACACAGCCCGCAGGCATCGAGGCGCTGTTACAGGAATTAGTTGGGTTTTAGTTGCGTAATTATTATTATTTTTTTTGGTTTTAGCTGCATATTTGTAACACGCTTAAACACCCAGAGGTTCCTTAAGCGCGGACCCGGGGATCGAACCTGCGTTGCTTCTGTGTCGTCTTGCTTCCAAGGCACGCATGTTGCCGCTGAGGTATCCTCCAGGACATCTTTCATCGCTCATCATTGATGGCACCAAAATCTGAGTACCTAAACAAGTAAAGACACTCAGGATTTACCTAGAAGCAACACTTTCCATGTCCAAGCAAGTAAATACCCTGGCCTCCTCTACCTACTACACAGCCAAACTTATCTCCCTCAGCCACAAATGTCTGACACCAGAAAATTGTGTCACACTAGCAAGAGCGCTGATACTTTCTAAGCTTCATTATTGTAACATTCTCTTCCTAGGCACTTCCAACACTAACCTTTCCAAACTCCAAATAATGCAGAACAAAGCCCTCCGAGCTGCATTAGGCATTAAAAAATCTGATCATATCTCCAATATCAGGAGACAAAACCACTGGCTCCCTATCAAAGCCCTCAGCATCTCCCATAAACACATCGCCAACAAAGCTCCTAAATACCTCCTAAACGCAGTTACTAAGAAAACTCACACCAGACCCCTCAGATCTAACAACAATGAAAACCTCAAAATCCCACAATACAAAAGAGAAAAAGCAGGGGGCAGCAGCTTCAAAGTACTCGTTCCTAAGCACTGGAATGCATTACCTATCAATATCAAGAACGAAGTGTCCTTCCCACAATTCAAAAAATTACTTAAAACATGGTTATTCAACCAGTTCTAAGTTTCTACCAGTTACCTAACATCTCAAACCAACTACCTAATCTTCACTGTATTTAAGTGCTTATAATTGGATGGGAATGTGGAGGCCAACAGGTGCCGCACTCGGACAGAGCTGTGAATGTTAGCATGGTAAAGGTCAGGTAACCCACTAACCAATATAAGCTCAAACTCTGCATACTTATCTCACTCAAAAACTCACACAACCATCACTTGCACAACAAGCCGTACGCACTTCACAACACTGCAACAACACACAAGCAGGAACAACAGCACATGCGGACTGACTCCGATCCAATACCCGCGCCAAAGCTCAGCACCCGGTGTATACCGAGCTGATGCTGCCAACAGAACACCACTCCTCTCACTATCCTACTCCCTTCTCCACCTTACTAACCCATCCCACCTTTATCGTTTACAGATCCGCCTGAGCGCCTGGGGACCAATTCCGTTGGTGACGGTGTGCGGTACAAATACCTTTAACATTTAACATTTAACATAATTGTATATAAATGTATAAATGCAAACTTGTATCAACTGTCCCAATGCTTTGTTTAACACCAATATTGTACTTGCGTTGTCTGTAACTATGCCGTGATACCTCAGGTTCTGGGCGTATAACAAATGTAATAAATAGATAGATAGATAAATAAATAAATAAATAAATAAGATGATCAGTAAGGTTATCAACACTTTTTCATAGTTCTGCTTTTTTTTTATTACTGTACTTTCCCTGGATATGCTCATATTTGTATACATTGTACTCGCACTGCTTTCCTTAGGGTCTAGTCACATTATTTGATAGTTATACATAGGGAAGTAGTAGCTTTGAAGCAGAGCAATCATTTCTGTGGATGAAGATAATCAGTTAGGTTATGAAGATTGTTTGGCAATACTGCTTTTTTTTGTTTACTTCATTTTCCCTGTACATGCTGATATTTGTATGTGTTGTTGTCTATTTGTGTTTTGTGTGCAATAATGCAGTTATGTAGTAAGTGGGTTTTATTAGCTACTTATTAAATGTTTCATAGTATGCAAAACTCTAATAAGAAACATTTATCATTTTACTATTCAACATGGCAAGATTATGAATATTGCACCCCCATTATGTATGCTGCACACTATGCCTATGTTTCTACATGAGTAGCTTAGTATACTGGAAAGAACTTCATAATAGAATGCTATTTGTATCAATGCATTGCTTAATGCACTACGTACCTCATGATATTTATTCCAATAATCCTTGACACTTTTTTATCAACATTACAATAAGAATCCCTTGTACAGACTTTTCATGAAAAGTAAATGCACATGTGATGTCATCAGTGAAAAATCTGCATCACTACATTCAGCAACCTCTTCAGGTGGCGGATTAAACGTCCACATGACATATAACCTAAATGTAGACTTCCATAGTGCACAACAACAAAGTCAACGTTCGTGACGGAGGCCACATATCTGCAAAGTCGAACCATCCCACTGAAACTGCAGTCACCCTGACAGCCCCAGAAAGCATCCACTCCTTCCAATCCGAAATTACCAGCAACGCCTCTTTGCATGCAACACCTGTGCAGATGGCGCACAAAGGTGTCACCGACGACACGCACTGCACGTCTCTCCATCGCCACCAACCTCACGAGACAGTATTAGGATGATTTGGTACTGCCCCTTCCAGGCAACCACACCCTAAACACCTAATTGCCTTGTTCCTACAATTCCTTTTCCATTCACACCATGCTCATAATGGCAGAATGTGGCATGTGCGCTTCCCCATCTACAGTTAGGGCCACGGCCCAGTAATGCACACACAATACTTCTTCCCTTTGCACAAGCATTTTTGGTCCACTCCACCATTGGGTGCTGGAAAATTTTCAGACACGCATGCAGCAATCACATGCAAAACTTCTGCATAGCACACTATCATTTCTGCACACCAATCCATATTTACTGTTACACACTCTCAGTAAACGCCCTGTTTCATTCCAAAGCCCCTCCACCAGAAACCTCTGCTAAGGAATGCATGATTGCAGCATCCACAATTATCCAGAGGCGCACCCACCACACCTATGGCCATGCACCCAACAGTAAAGCCCTTTCCACACCAATGACAACACTATGGATCCATGCATACCACCATTTCGCCACCTAACATAATGCACAAACGTAACATACGTAGCGCCACTTCTACCCAACTCCCCGACACCAAATAACACATTCACTGAAAAGTGTCCCAATTAGCAGAATCCACAAACATACCACAGCCCGCACCACCCCTACCCACTGCCATTCACAAAGCATTGTGTCACTGGCAACCTATTCACAACAGCTGCACAACATTGGGCCTACTTCAATAAGTGTGCACACATCACAGTAACCAAGCACATGTAAGCTGCACTTCAACCATACCCTCTTCTATACTTACATTACATAAACACTGCACCCTGTGGCCACACTATACAACTTCGCAATGCACTATCTCCTACCGTACATGCACCTAATATTCCAGTCCTTCAATACACCCACAGCAAAGAAATCTACACACAGCACAGTAACCAAGCACATGTAAGTGTCACTTCAACCATACCCTCTTCTATACTCACATAACATAAACACTGCACCCTGTGGCCACACTACACAACTTGTCACTTCACCATCTCCTGACGTACAGAAAATACTATAGCATGTTGCAACTTTCACCACAACCATGGAACTCACAATACACCCTTTGGAACTCACCTGTGCTGCTGTAGCATGTGTACAATGTGCTCCACACCCATTCTCCAAACATCACCACCCTGTGCCTAATGCACTGTCAAACCTACAAGGCTGCAGTGGGTGTGCTCCTTGCACAGATTCCCCGCACCGTAACTCTACCATTCATGTCAGCATTTCACCACGTACCACTATGCACATATGCACCACTGGCACCAGCACTCCTACCCAACCTCCACACCGCAATGCAATGCATATGCATAGCATTAAATACAACAGTCACCATAATGTACTTACATTACACTGTGTCCGGCACCCCTGCGCCCTTTCATTCACATACTATTGTCTTACCCACTTCCACTCAGAAAGTATTGTGCCACTGCCAACCTAACCACAAACGACTCACAACAGTGCCCATACTACAAGCAATCTGCACATAGCACACTAACCAACCACATATAAACTGCCCTTCAACCATACCCTCTACCATACTGACAGAATGCAGAGTCAACAATACATTGGCGCCATTGTTCTGCTCAACACCTAGGCTCTTGAGAGCAAGGCCTCCGGCCATGCACCCAATAGTCTAGGCCTTGCACACACCCACCCCAACGTAATGCCACCATACATGTCACCATGTCACCAACTAACACATTCCACATACACAACACTCCCACTAGCACACCTACCCAACCTCTGCACCGCCATTCAGCTATCCAGTACATAATTGCAACATTTACCACATTGTTAAAATAAAACACTATCTTCCTGCACCCCTGTGCACTGTCATTCACATACTACAGACGTACCGACTTACATTCACTAAGTATTGTGTTACTGCCAACCTACCCACATACTGTTCGCAACAGTAACCCTACTCCAAACAATCTGCACACACCACACTGTGCACGGACCCCCCTCTACCTGATACAGGGTCTGACATGCATTGCTACTGTGGGTGGACTCAAGCCCTAGGCTCTTCAGTGCATGGCCACCGGCCATGTACACAATTGTCTAATCCTTCAACAGACCTACCAATGCTCCAATAGTCCAATCCTTCAAGACACCCACTGCAAAGAAATCTACAAACAGCACAGTAACCAAGCACATGTAACCGGCACTTCAACCATACCCTCTTCCATATTCACATTACATAAGCACCCCACCCTGTGGCCACCCTACACAACTTCAATGGATAAGGCGGGCACTGCTTTTTTTCGAAAAGTTTGTTAAATGCTAATCAAATCGTATTGTTGAAGTTCAAGACGTCATTCAAAACATGTGACATACACAGTGTCACAGAAAAAGTAACAGGACAGAACAGCTCAGTGGCACATCCACTGAGCTTTGGAGATGCCAAAGGTATAAAAGTGATTGAAATTTAAGCAAAGTAATAGGAGTCGATCTATGGATGATTGACTACACAGGAAGTATCACAAAATTTGAACTCTGAATAGTAGTACATTTGAAGTACAAAAATAGGCGTCTCCAAAGCTCAGTGGATGTGCCACTGAGCTGTTCCCACCCTACACAACTTCTCACTGCACCATTTCCTGCCGTACACCAAATACTGCACCATGTTGCAACTATCACCACAACCATGGAGCGCACAATACATCCTTTGGAACACACTTGTGCTGCTGTAGCATGTGTACAATGTGTTCCACACCCATTCTTCAAACATCACCACCCTGTGCCCAATGCACTGTCAAACCTGGAAGGCTGCAGTCGGTGTGCTCCTTGCACACATTCACTGCACCGTAATATAACCATGCATGTCAGCATGTAACCAACTACCACTATGCACATATGCACCACTGGTACCAGCACTCCTAGCCAACCTCTGCACCGCAAAGCAGCTATACAGCGAAAAAAGCAACAGTTACAATAATCTACAAACATTACACTGTCTCCGGCACCCCTATGCCTTTTATTCACATACTATGGACTTACCCACTTCCACTCAAAAAGTATTGTGTCACTGCCAACCTACCCACATACTGTTCGCAACATTGGCCCTACTCCAACCAATCTGCACACACCACACTATGCAAGCACCACCCTCCACCGGACGCAGAGTTAGACATGCATTGCTGCGGTGGGTGTGCTGAGTGCATGCCCTACAGCCTGCAGCCTTCGGCCATGCACCAGTAGTCTAATCCTTCCACAGACCCACTGCTACTTCATGCACCCATGCATGCCACCATGTGCCCAACTACCGCAATCCATCCACAGAGCATAGCCACCCACGTTCCCACCCAACCTATGTCATGTGCAATTCACTCCCCTTCTGAAAGTCACTCACCACGGAAAGAGGCTGCCGCACACAGGTCACAGCACAAGCTATCTGCCGTCACGATATCTGCCTCCAATCACCACACAAAGTAGCCGCCTGTCTAGATACCCGCGAAGTGGCGCAATACGCACAAATACTGCAGGCACTCCTGAACCACTTCTCATTCCCCCTCCCTTTCCCTCCATTCTTACCGCCAACGCATGGCGTACGGTATATTTTTCAGACCCTTCCGCCAGCGCACTGTCCTCCGATACACCATGGCGGCATTAGCCAAAAAATGTTGATGCACAGCATGCTTCCTTCCAGCCATCCACTGGCCGCGTCTAAAGTTCTCCGACAGCATGCCGTTCCGCAAGCCAATGACACTTCCCGCTGCGGAGCGAACAGGGAATTGGGTCAGCAGAGAGGACCCAGATATCACAAATTTTTAAAGATGTACATTTCAGTTGTTTGCAACAAAAGTACTGATTGGATTCCCACCAAACACACAAAAGCACACTTTCTGACCCAAGCCCTCACTCCTGCCGCAAATTTGGCGAAAATCCACGCAGCCGTTCGGGCTGTAGCCGTGCGCAACGTTGTTGCCCATTCATTCTATGGAGAAAACAAATGTTGGGACTCCCCCTATAACTTTGCCCCCCCCTCACGAAATCTCGCCCAACCTGGTGAAAAAATTCAGAGCTGGCCATATACCTTTTTTGCAAAGTTTGGTGAGGATCCCTCCATGGGGAGCAAAGTTATAAGCCGCCCAAAAAGTGGTCTTCCTGTGGGTTTAGCAACTTAACCATGACTACACGGCTGTTACTGCAGGCCGTCTAATATATATATATATATATTCAGATTTGCAAGAATATTTGGAATCTGTAAACATCTTTTATATTTTTGTGAATCCATGAATAGGAGAATTATTAATTCATGTGGATTTAATGATAATGCATACATTTTAATATATAAATTTATATTCATGTACTTGTTCTGCTGAATTTAGTTCTATCCCCAATATTTTTATTCAGTCCAGCAGTTCCAAAGTTATAGCCGGAAATATGTTTCTTACGGGTCCTTTTCATAGTTTTGTGCAGTACATTTTTAATAGGATTTTGTTATAGGTATTCATTTACTTTCACTTGTTTGCATGTGATTGACCCTTATTAATATTGATGTCTGCTTTTGTTAAAACAAAGGACCATATTAATAGGCTACTTTAATGGGACAGACTTTTTTTCAACGGTGGAGGATTCTTGCTCTGCTAGGCCAGAAGTCAGGGTTTGTGAAGACATTTGCGTACGTCAAGTTGCCATTACTGACTGACAATGCCTTCATCAATCTCTTATGTAGATGGACTTCCAAATAAGTTTACAAAAATAGGACCTGTCGATGGAATTAATTTTGTCATTTGTTTTGTATTCTGAACATAGGGCATTATCATCAGTACTGTTACGAATCCCGAGATGTCATCATTTCTCCCCATGGGGAGAACCTTCCCATGAGGCCATGGTGGTGAGGCTGCTACCTGATAGTGCCTGTGGAGGTGGTACTCAGTAGAAGGGTCTCATGGGAGGAGACTTCCCCCCTGGGGACAAGGGAGGACATCTCAAGAAAATGCAGCATGACAACACTCACCCAATACCCTACTCACCTCCATACACCCTAAGCCCTAATACTTTACCTGGTACACCCATGTACCTTTGTAAGTATGTGGCTGTAGGTAATACTGAGACAAAGAAGAGTAGGGACTACCCAGGGGAGTGTACCAGATAAGTACTGGGACGAGGTTGAGGTGCAGAGCCATGAAGAACAACTGGTGAAATTATAATTACCATTCTAGCTTTCTGCTGAAGAGTGGTTGTGAGACAGAGATAAAAATAAGTTGTTCTGAAGACCAAGGAGCTGCATTCGGGAGAGACATTGTTGCACTAGCAGACCAAAGCGAAGAATATCCCAGTCTGGTAGAGTGAAGAAACCAAGGAGGCAGGTCTGGAGCAGAACTGAAGATCGGAAGCCGGTGTCGGAAGGAGAGGCACGGGGACAGACCAGGCAAGCAGAGAAGCATCCACACCACCCGATGAACAACAGCAAGCACCCAAGAAGGACCAGTAGTGCATCCAGTTGCCCAAGAAGCTAAATGGCTCGATACTGACGCCAATGGGGGCTCAAGAAGAAGGGTCTAGGACCCAAATCAAGAAGAGGAGGATTAGAGGCTTCTTCCTTATCATAGTACCTGGCATGAGAGTAAGCCAAATGAGCTGTACCAAAGAGTGAGAGAAACCAGGTTCTGGGACCCAGATCAAGTAGAGGAGGGTCAGAGGCATCTTCCTTGTCACAGTACTTGGCAAGAAAATAAGCCAAGTGGGCCAAACCAAAGAGTGATAGAAACCGGGGTCTCGGTCCCATATCAAGAAGCCAGGTATCTTCCATGTTTATTGTATTCTCCTCTCATGTGGCAGCATAAATACAGCAGGTTCTTTATATTAGCTTATTTTGTTTTTCAGTAATACCCTGCCCTCTTATGTTTAAAGCACTACATGTAATCAAATAATACCTTCAAAGATCATTGAGGAAATGTCCTTATTTACGGGAAAAAACATAAATTTTGGATGCTCCTCATTTGCATTTTGATGGAGAAAATAAATATATCTAAGATGTGTGGATACACCCAAAAAAAATTCAGACAACAGCACAACGGCTGCCAGGTTAAGAAATGTTCAGTTGCATTATATGTAGGACAGTATGATCGCCATTGCCTTAAGCAGGTTCCCTTGCAGCTACACTCTGTTACACATCAGGCTTCTGAGCTCCTGGATTCCCCACATTTGTCCCACTTTAAGAACAATAGATGCTGCTCTGCCTACACAGTACAATAAATGGGTAATTTTTCTTAGAGATATGTTCAAGCCTATGAAACAATAAGACAATAATGCTACTGGCAATTGTGAGAACATCTTCCCTTTAAATTGGACAAGAATCTGGGATAAGAGGACTGATCACTTGTGGTAATTCCATGCGAAATAATTACTCAATTTCTTTACAGGAAACAAGTCCAGCCAAGGTATTTCCCATGATTTACCTTCAAACATCGGAGATAACATGGTGGTAGAAATGGAGACAATTTTTGTTATTTCCATTCTTTTCCACTATGGTTATATTTGAAATAGGGTCCATTATCCCCTTCATTGCCTCTGCATCCAAGATTAATCTTCTCAATGTCAGTACGATCTATCCACCTCTCCCTTATCAGAATATCAACACTATTACATCTACTGTCGTTCTTAAACTACTGGACTAATCATGCCTCCTCTTTCTCCTCACCAGGTACTCCTTTCATACCCTTGACAAAGTCCTAAACTTTGCAACATGCACCCTCTACAATTTATCGGACTCATCCCCTAGATCTTTCAGCTAACTCAATGATGGCTGCTTGTCTGTGCATAACTGGTCATTTTACAAACTCTTCCTCCTCTTCAAATCTATTCACTCTTCTCCTCAAACACTGTGCCCCAGCTCTCTTCTCAGTCTGTCTGTCCCTCAGTCACTTGTACACCCTCCCAATTTTGTTGTTTCTCCTTCATGGTATTTTCCACTGGAACTCCCCCCAACATGTATTAACAACAAAAACAACATTCAGTCATTCACATCAGTGCTCAAGCTCCAACTGTTGCTCTTGAAGGTACATCCAACCCCTCACACAATACTCCATCCTCCTGAAAACTCCACGGCCTCCACAGCTGCACTTATTTTCAGCATCCCTTATCATCCCTCTACTCTCTAAAAATTTGAGTAGATGTCCTATTCCGTATTTGTCCCACATCGATGTGCTTCTTTGACCCCACCATCACTGTATCTTATGTCTACAATACAATGCTTGTTAATTATGTTTTAAGGCACCCAACCCAGGACTGTCCAGTTGAATTTTGTAATAGGTTTCTGATCAAAGCATATGCCTGCCTTAATAAACATGAATACAAACTAAAACATATTTGCAATTAAGCGAATAATGAGATGCCTGATTCAAACAGCCTAAAGTTGGAACTCATCTCAAAATGTCTGGAGCATCACTGAGATGGCCTAGAACCAAACTTTGTAAATCACATTTGCTTCTCAAATATGATCCAACATCTCTGCATATACAGCCGCTTTAGTAATTTTGAGTTACGTATAAAGGGCTAGGTGCACATTTGATATGGTTACACGGATCTCCATCAGTGAAATGTTTTGGTATCAGGTCCAGTATGTTTAAGGCATGGAGGCTCAACAATGTCAGAGGGCTAGAACATTGGGGATACATCACCTTCATACTTGAGTTCTTGTTCTGGGTGCAAGTTGCTCTTAGACTGAAGGCTCTTTAGTGTTTTACTGTATTGCATTTTTTTATAATCTTGGTGTTTGCCCTCTATAGTATCATAGTTGAGACTGTGGGGCCACTTATATTGCATTTAAGCTTGAATATCTTTGTTTGTGTCTTGATTCATATTTTACTTGTAAAAAGAGAATGGCCTGAAAAAAGTCCACTCATTCTGCAAGCATTGTCATTTTTATGTTAATTATTCACCACGCATATTTCATATTTGTTCAATTAATTTAGTTAATCAGTGATGCAAGATATTTAACTATTATAATTAACAGAATACAACTTACTGTACTGTTACATTTGCATGGCGGTCAGGAAGGGAGATGCAGAATCATACATTATGATCCGTGATCCATCTCTGCCAAACAAATGCATGATAATGAGTACATTTGTAAAATAAATTGATTAACATTTTACACATGACTTTTACACATTTATTTTTGTTACTCCTTGTTCAGCATTCACTGCATTCTGTATCTGCCCTTGTGAGATCCTTACTGATTTGAACTGTGGGAACAATCCCTCAGTGAAGCAGTGCATGATGAAAGGAGCATGATTTATAGATAGTGTACATATTCTCTATCAAACACCCCCTCTACGCTTTGCATCCACCATTGACTATTATCATGTAAATAACCAAACTGTCTTGCCTGCCACAACAAGAACACCCACACCTATGAGGAAATCCAAGCCTTCCCCTCAACCTACATGCCAATTGAACAGTGAATGATGTAGCAGGACAGGTAAGTCCTATTACATTTCCCTCTCATTAACCTTCTGTAATAAGTGAAGAAAGGCAAAATCCAGAATTTGCACATTTCAGTCCCAGAGTGTTTTTGAAATGCAAAACTAGATAAATATTTTGTGTTTTAAAAAGACTGAGAATGTTTGAATTTCCAAATCTTGGAAAAGATGACTGGCTCAAGAAAGAATGTTAAATGGATGTAGTGGCTCAGGGAACCAAATTTGATACTGTTCGTGAATACATTTAAGAATGGTGAAAAAGAAAAAAGGAGAAAGTATATACTGAAAGGGAAGATGGCTCATAACTAGAATGATCAACCCAATAGAAGGCGCATAAAAAGGAAAATGCAGGAACTGTATCAAAATAACACATCAGTATCAATAAATGACAGTAACATAACCATCACACTAATATGACCTTAGTATGTCACATTATTTTATGTTATGCTACATTATGTAGTAACTGTTATGTTATTGGGTCTTGGCATTTGCCACATACATGACTTCTTGGCACTTTGGGCTCTGCAAATAAAATGGTGTACCTTTTTGTTGATTAATGGGATCATGGGAAGCAGAACAGAGGTTTTAGAAAGCATGGGTGGGATGGTTCATGTAAAACTCAGACCCCTAGAATTTCCATGGGTTTAACTAAATAGAATGGGTCAGGATTTTCTGAGGCTCGAGCTAAAAAAACGACCATGGGTTCGATCTCATGTCTATATAGATCTAAGCAACTTGCAACTCAAGACACTCAGTTGTTGCCATTTGAACAAACAAGCAATGCTACAAAACTCTGGGAAGTTATTATTGCAAGATTAGTACTAATATTCTGAATCTGAAGACATCCTTTATATTGAATAATATAATGAATAAGAGAATGATTAATTTATGTGGATTTAATGATAATACATACATTTTAATATCTCAATTTATATTCATCTAATTGTTCTGCTGAATTTAGATCTATACCCAATTTTTTAGTCAGACCAGCAGTTCCAAAGTTATAGCCGAAAATATTTTCTTGTGGGTCTTCTGCATAGTTTTGTGCAGTACATTTTAATAGGATTTTGTTTAGGTATTCATTTACTTGCACTTTATTGCATGTGATTCACTCTTATCAATATTGATGTCTGCTTTCGTTAAAACACAGGACCAAATTCACACAAGCCAGCACCGCAAATCATGATCATATGGTGGTCACTCTTATTGGAGGGAAGTGTTTTATGTTCCAATAGTAAGTTGTTCAATGCTGGAGATAAGTAACTATAATCAATGATTGTGGTAGCCTTTCTGCAAGACCAAGTAGGAATCAGCAGATTGTGTTTGTCGCAAGGGCGACCTGTTAGGATCAAATTTCTCATAGATATTTCTTTAATCCAGCGACGCGCTCTTGTCGACAAATCATTGGTAGGTATGTGCAAACCGTTGATAGCATATATATGGATATTGAGGTCTCCACAGATGATAAAGTCAATATTCAGGAATTTTGCACTGATTCTGTCAATGTTCAGAAATACACCGTCCAGGAAATTGTTGTCGTTGACAGACGCTGGGTTCCAGTATACGCTTACAATCGCAATGATTCTAAAGTTAGTGTTGTTATGTTGGATTTGGTGGGATAAATTGGCAGGATTCATGATCTTGATGGTCTTGATTTGAATGCACGGATTGATGTTTTCCGTGTCAATAAGACTCCATGTTGGAATAATTTTGATCAGCGTCAATAGGCCTGATGATGCTCGTCCCTGTTTTCTCTGGAGAGCTGGGTTGAGAAAGGTTATCAAACCATCACAGCTGGGCACTTTAGTGAGCCAGGTTTCTTGTAGGCAAATCACATGACAAGATTCAAGTTCTGGAGCTGGAGGGTCAAACAGATGGGAATGGCCTCTGGTGTTCCATGAACATAGAGACCAACCTTGGTTCTTTGTCAAAGTTGGTGGTTATGAGCGAGGAGTCGACTCTTTGGTTTGTAGTGGGAACTCCCCCTCATATTCTCGCCGAAAAGGATGTTGAGAATAGTGCTTACTCAAAAAGTGTTGCGGGTTTGCTGAGTGGAAGTTGCAGTCCCTGCGTGGGTCATTCATCTTAGTCATTGTCATTGATGATCCGTGGTATTGTGTCCAACTATGCTCTTGAGTGATTCGAGAGGGTAGTGCATTAGAAGGCATCATTTTCTGGAGATCTGGTAATTGTCCTGAGTTTCGTGTGCGTACAAAGCCCTTTGTTAGTAATGGAGCAGTCATCTGTAGTGTCTGATTAATCGGGTCCAGTGTATGTAATTCATTCTGGATCTTGTCTAGAGAGTGTTCGTCCTTGAATATCACAGCCTTGATTTGTTGTGATTGTATTGAGTTCAGTTGAGGTATCGCGTGTCTTAGGAGATTTGTTCTGTTAAGTGTGAGAGGATCCCCTCTGCAGTCGACTCGAGCTAGGTGTAATGTGTAGTTCATTTTTTTCAGCCATGGATAGATGTATTGTGGTAGTCTGTATGCATCCGGAGAGCAGGGCTTCCGTCTATCAATCTCTCAGGTATGTTGGACATTAATCGGAATGTTAGTCAGAGATTCAGACGGAAGGGTTGGTGGGTCTCTCATTGTAACTTCATTGTCCTGAGTCGCTTCAGACGTTCTTGTAGTATCACTTGAGTAGTTTGAGGGTGTGTCTGAAATTGTTGTTATATCACCTGAGTAAATGGAAGGTGAGTCTGAGATTGTTTCACAGGGGATGTTGGACCTAATGGACCTCTCTGATGGGTCGATTGCATATTCGTCGAGTATTATTAGCAGTGACTCGTTAATATTGGGGGAGTTCTCGACTTGCTCAGGCACGTCCATATGTGTTGTTAGATTAAGAAGGTCCTCTATTTGAATTTCTGTTGGTTCTGAGGAGCTTTGCATGGAACATGGTATGGGCTGATGATGGGTGTTGAGTTTTCCTTTTGGATCTCTGTCTTTTTTCCTGTTTGTATTACAGGGTTTAAGTTGGGGTTTTGCATCAATAGCTGGAGTCACAGTAAGGTTTCTAAGAAAAGCTCTAGATCCTGTTTGTTTGTTGCCCATTTTTCTTTTATTTTTTGTTTTTGGATTTAGTTTAGTGGCTGATGTTTCAGAGTGGGTTTTGTTATTTGAAAAGATATGAATGAAAGGTATCGATTTGTTTCATTGTAGATATGGTTTCTATGGCAGTCACATGGGGGAGTGGTAGTGGAATCAGGGGAGTAGTTATTGCTTGGCTGGATTTCTCATCTCACGTCAGGCTGGAAGTCTTGTCAGGATCCTTCGAGTTCATGGTTGGAAGAGCAGTGTTAGGCTTGGGCAGTGTCAGCAGATGGGCCTTCATCGGGGTCATCATTGTGGATGTCAGAAGGGCTTTTTCTGCCCTGTCAGCCGCTGCCATCTCGAATCTCGTTTGCCGTTGATGGGAGTGTTCTGCTTCAAAGTCCAGCCATTTTTCTATGGTGGCAATGAAGGTCTCAAGGTGAATTTGTTTTGTATGGATCAATGCCAAAAGGGTGGCTTGATCTTCGATATTGTCATTAGTAGATTTGTATAGCTTGCAAAACGGAAGCATGGATTGTGTGGTAATTGCTATAAGCATATTTTGGAGATCGATCATATTTGTTGCAATCCTCTGGTGGTATTGTTCTTCAGGAGTTTCGCACTGACATTTATTAGTTATTTGGTGGTCGTCTGTATGATGCGTAGGTGATGGCTTTCCAATTTTGTTCCCAATATTATGAGGGGGGAGCATCGTTCTCTTCCAGTTCAAATTTGAATTTCTTTGATGCTGTATCCCTGTTGTTAGGTGGTGGCTGTACATCCAAGGTTTTATTTGGTAAACAATTAAGGTGAGGGTGTGGTTTCCTCATGGCCGGCGTGGATGTGGTAGGCAGGTTGTTTGTCCGATTGCAGAAAAGGTCTCCAAACACTTCTTTTCTTTTTTCGATGTTGGTCATTTATTATTCTATTTCAGTAATGTCTAAGGATAGCCGCCACCCTGATGTTTGATGGGTGGGGGCCCCTCATCTTCATGATTTTTGAAGGACTTCGGATGGAATAGGACTGGATCCATTTCAGTTTAGCTTGTTTAGCATTATCTTTTTTAGATGATTTGGCGTGTAGAATCTTGTCTATTGTGTCTTTTGTATCTTTGAGGCTGTGAAAGGCGCTGTTTTAGATAGCAGAGCCAAGTTGGTTTCGATGGCCTGCGCTGTCTGTTGGGTACCTTGAGAGGTCTTGTGAGGCATGTGTTTGGTAGGCTCTCTTCCTGTCACTAGGTCTTCTGTCTGCATATTTGGAGTCGGTGCAATTGGAGATCTGGTCACTTATGTTCTCCTTCAGATGACCAGTCGAGGAGAGGGGAAATTCAACGCTAGCAGAGTTTGATGCACTGCTCGGAAGGTCCATGGACTTGTCACAGCGCATGAGGGGGCAGCTCTGTTCGGCTCTTCATTACCTAGATATGAATTCTTAGGTCTCAGCACCTCGGCGGGATCGATTTCTCTAGCGGCTGGGCCATGTGGCTATATGGGATGGAGGGGGATGTAGTATCTCTCATTTCTGCACTTGCGCGATCTGAATGACACCTGGCCTAGTAGGATCGTTTGTCTGTCTTCCCCTTGTTTCCCTCCCTCCCTGCCTCGTCGCGCCTTGAAACACTTGTGTATAGGCGCGTTACAAATACCATATCATATCATATCATATCATGAGAAAGCTTGGTATTCACTGGTCCTGAGGGTACCAGAGGAGGTGTATCAGTCCAATCAGGTAGATGTGGCTGTTGCGTGATGTCTTGCGTGCGCTCTTTGATACAATCTTTTTTGTAAAAAAGATTTAGAGAGGGCTTGCTCGATAGTAGGTTGATGAGAGAGATTAGTCACGGTTAACAATTCATTTTGGTCATGTTTTTCTCATTGTCTGTTTCTGGAGCCAGTTTTGTTTGCAGAGTTGGTTTCTTGTCTGGTAAAGGACGAGTTAGACCGTGAGGTCATCCTTGGTTTTTCTCCAAGAGCGGGGCTCCAGCTGTAAATCACAGGTACGTGCACTGTGGAAGTGTAGGGCTAGAAGCCAAGAACTTACGCCATACGGAATTGAAGGGGCTAAACCCATGCAGTTTCCTGGGTGAGGCTGTTTGCAGTTTTGTCTACCAGTTAGAAGGTCAGTGTTGCAATTATGGTAAGATTTCACACGTTATGGAGCGCACTCTACGTTACTCCAATGCAACAGGGAGTGTTAGTTTTTCCCAATGTGGTTTGGCAGGAGGCTCGTTGCAGCACGCGTGCACTGTAGGATTTTTGGAATAGCAACCCAAGGAGTGCGTCACACAGGATCAAAGGGGCAAGCCCCCACAGTCTCCTGAGTGCGGCGCTATGTCACTGGATCTATGTCACAGAAAGTTCGGGTATAGGTACTGTTAGAGAAAAAGGGTAATCTGTGCGCAGCAGTGTCACCCCCCAGGATGTTCAAGAGCGGGCAGGATAGTTTATGGCAGGAGACGGACCCGCTCCCAGCCTGTTCCCTACAGAGGGCAGGAGAGCAGGGAGGCACTCAACCGGCTGAGTAACGGGCTGCCACTGAATATGCACACAGCCGATCAAGCGAGCATAACAGCAACATGCTCAGTAGTGGACTTCTCTTCAGTCGTTTGTTGAAAGAATTAGCATGTGGGGTATGGCGGAGTTGGAATTATCACCTACCGCAAATTCATGGAGTAGGCTCCGGATGCCAGGAATGGTTGTTGATGGCAAAGCTGGGTTTTCTGTGGTTCCTCGTTCACATCGGTAGTCAAGAGATTACACCTAGAATAGGAGCAGGCCAAGTAGGGGTATCAGTAGAGCCAGAGGTCAGGAGCACGACCACGGAGTCCAAATACCACAACACTCTGCAGCACGACTCCGCGACCCGCTCCACTATCTGGCAGTGCTTTTAGGCTGGACGCAAGATGAACACAGAAAGGGGACTGGCAGTCCTCAATTGGACGCAGTTCCAGGAAAATACAGGCAGACCACAAGACTGAAGGCTCTTTAGTGTTTTACAATATTGCAATCTTGGTGGTTGCCCTCTATAGTATTATAATTGAGACTGTGGGACCACTTATATTGCATTTAATCCTGATTTCTTTGTTTGTGTCTTGATTCATATTTTACTTGTAAGAAGAGAATGGCCTGAAAAAAGTACAATCATTCTGCAAGCATTGGCGTTTTGATGTTAATTATTCGCCACACATATTTCATAGTTGTTCAATTAATTGAGTTGATCAGTGATGCAAGATATTTAACTATTATAATTAACACAATACAACTTACTGTACTGTTACATTTGTATGGCGGACAGGAAGGGAGAGACGGAATCATAAATTATGATCCGTGATCCATCTCTGCCAAACAAATGCATGATAATGAGTACATTTGTAAAATAAATTGATTAACATTTTACACATTTATTTTTGTTACTCCTTGTTCAGCATTCACTGCATTCTGTATCTGCCCTTGTGAGATCCTTACTAATTTGAACTGTGGGAACAATCCCTCAGTGAAGCAGTGCATGATGAAAGGAGCATGATTTATACATAGTGTACATATTCTCTATCAAACACCCCTTCTACGCTTTGCATCCACCATTGACCATTATCATGTCAATAACCAAACTGTCTTGCCTGCCACAGCCAAAACACCCACACCTATGAGGAAATCCAAGCCTTCCCCTCAACCTGCATGCCAATTGAACAGTGCATGATGTAGCAGGACAGGTAAGTCCTATTACATTTCCCTCTCATTAACCTTCTGTAATAAGTGAAGCAAGGCAAAATACAGAATTTGCACTTTTCAGTCCCAGAGTGTTTTTGAAATGCAAAACTAGTTAAATATGTTGTGTTTTTAAAATACTGACAAAGATTTGAATTTGAAAATCATAGAAAAGATGACTGGCTCAAGAAGGAATGTTAAGTGGATGCAGTGGCTGAGGGACCCAGATTTGATACTGTTCGTGCATACATTTAAGAATGATGAAAAAGGAAAAAGAAGAAATTATATGCTGAAAGGGAAGATGGCTCAAAACTAGAATGATCCTCCCAATGTCAGGTGCATGAAAAGGAAAATGCAGGAACTGTATCAAAATAATACATTGGTATCAAGAAATGAAAGTAACAGAACCCTCACACTAGTATGACCTTATTATGGTACATTATTTTATGTTATGTTAAATTATGTAGTTACTGTTATGTTATTGGGTTTTGGCATTTGCCACATACATGACTTCTTGGCACTTTGGGCCTTGCAAATAAAACGGTGTACCTGTTCGTTGATTAATGGGATCATGGGGAGCAGAGCAGAGGTTTTAGTAAGCATGGGTGGGATGGTTCATGTAAAACTCAGACCCCTAGAATTTCCATGGGTTTAACCAAATAGAATGGGTCAGGTTTTACCTGAGGCTCGAGCTAAAAATCTATCCTGGGTTCGATCTCATGTCTATATACATCTAGGCAACTTGCAACTCAAGACACTCAGTTGTGGCCCTTTGAAGAAACATGCAATACTACAAAACTCCAGAAAGTTAGTAATTTGTGTACTTAGTGGTATTTGGATTAACTATCTTGCGGTTAAGTGCTGATAAATCAATAATATAGCCTGGTTAGTGAAAGGTGATTACTATAGAATGTTTGATTGATGGGATTGCTTTAGAATGGTCCTGGCGTTTTGGGAACACCTGATTTGTGGGAGGAGAGGTGCAAACCAAACCCATAGAAGGCTAAAATAGTGAGAACCTCATATTGATATTGCAGGTATTGAAGTAAGAGAAGTGCACTTGGGCACACATACTTTTTGTGTACAGGGGAGCATGTAAAAGAAGTTTCAGGCAGATATCAATTTTGCCGGTGTGCAATTACATGAAAGTAGACTTATGCAGATATGGATTTTTGTAGTCTAGGTGGGGTTGTGCAACAGGTCAATCTTAGGCAGTAGTCAATTTTGAAGGCAGATGTTGTAGGCATGGTTGTATACCAAAACAGTCTTACGCAAATGTGAATTATGTAGGTTGGGAGTGCACCAAAGCAGTATTGGTCTGTGTCCTGCCTGAAATGACAACAGTACCTAAATGGGGTAGCGAGAGTGTAGGGTCTGGAGGTGAAATGTATATGTTGGGCATTTCTGGACTACAACCACAGTGGCTGCTTGTAATGGAGAAACCCAGATAATATGTGGGTGTGTATGTCAGCCATAGTAATCAATTAGTAAGCACATACATATTCCTCTGCAAAGAATCGGGACATCTACCTGAAGTGAATATGGTGCACTGGGATGACATTTAATGCTGCATACATCTATGGCACACCAGCATTCAGTGCCAGCGGATTAGGCTTGGGGGGGGGTGGAGCTTTAAGTTTAGGAGGTGGAGGAGCAAGTTGATACACCACTATCTGAGGGTCATTGGGGGATAAGACAGTAATTCACCCTTAAACAAAGATAACAAATATACAGATGATGAACAGGAGGTGGTTCCTGAAAAATCCCCACCACTGGTTTCCTTCAGAATAGATGATAATAAAGAACATGAAAAATATGATATTCTGTCCCCTCATTCAAGAACAGGACACCTCGTCCTTGAAGATTCCACAGATCAGGAGTGAACAATGTTGCAGTCAGTCACATCAACACTACTGGGTTATCATTCAATGGCACGCATAGAGAGTCCACTGCAAAGTACACCGAACATTTCACAAGAAGGGGAGGCCAGTCTCAGCCCACAAATAAAGGTGCTTGGAGTTGTTTAAAAGCAGAAAATCAAGACGCACCATCTTGCCACCTGCTACGTATGCAAAAAGTGTTGTGCAAGGGAAAACAGCAAATGATGTTTGCACCTATTCCCTTTGAGCCCACTTGATTTTTTTGGGATTTTTTTTTTGCGTGTCATCCGTTTTTACCTTGGAGCCCACTTGAGATAGCTTCATCCACATGCCTTTACAAAAGAAAAAGGGTAACATATCTACGTCCTCTTCAAAAACAGCAGGCAATCAGCACATTTGGGCAACAATCGTGCATCTTTACACCAGGGAGCCAAGCTGATTCACAGGGTTCCAGAAGCCCTGTCAAAACATAATATCTGCCTACAGATGCCATGGAACGCACAGACACACTTCTTATTTACCCCTTTTGCACGCTCACCATTGCTTAGATTTTGAATGTGTTGCAAAATATCCCAAAATACATATTTAACGCAGTCTATTTAATGACAATCTTGCTTTAATGTTGGCAATCAATGTACTGTCCTGCTACTTTCTTAAAAGCATGGCTTCAGATGGTTACTTGTATATGCTGATCCTTATGGGGAAATTCCAACATGAGCCATCACTACTTCATGCGAACTTCAGCACCATGCCTCTAAGACCATGTTATGAAAGCAGTTGGAATGAAAGCCCACCTGACAATGTACATGTGGATTAGGGCTCAATGCAAGGATTTCATGACCTTCACTGGGCACTGGGTCACATTCCCCCATAGAAGACATCAGCATAGGTTACAAAATTAGCAGATGTTTCATTTTCCAGAAATGGCAGCAGGTCCAACAGGGCAGTTGATCTGTGGAAGAAAGTATAGTATGGTATGTTGTGTCAGAGTGTCTCACTCCTTGGAGTTTACAAGTTGGCATTGTGTCAGCTGACATTAATTACAATATTATTGCTGAACATTCTTTTTTTATATGAGATTTAATCACTGAGGTGATTTTTACAAGCGACAAGCAAATGAAATCTTGAAAAATAGAAAAAAGTAGAAGTAGAAATTAACAAGAGTTTTAAAACACAAGAACACATTGTTTTAAAGGAATGTAGACCACTAATTCACGTGGATCTTGCTGCGGCCCAGAATTTCTGTCGCGGCTATCGCCCATGATGGTCTAAGGCCCCCAATTAGCCGTGCCCACCACAACTCTTTTTCCTAGGTTTCCCTGGTCGGCCCTGCCTTTCGATCTGCTGTACACTGGCCTGCACATAATTACTTTCACCTCTCCCAGTCGCTATGTTACATAACATTTTATCCCTTCTGTTTCTACATTTGGGGTAATAACTTGCATTACCCCACTACCTCTCAACCTCAGCCTCTAACCTATTACTGAGGCATGTTAAATCCATCCTGTGCGCAGTTCGAACAATTGCTCACCTTTTTTAATCTGTAAGGTTTATCACTGTATTCTATGAAGTCATATTGATTCTACTTGCTGTACGCAACTGCTAGGTTTTTTTACCTCATTTACCTCTATTTTTAAAGCCGAACCTGGATGTTTTTGATCCCAATTGCTTCCAAATGCTTTGCGTTCCTACCTGTATTTAAAAAGTCAAATCTGGGTGTTTTTATGAATCTAGTGGCTGCTTTCAATTGTCTGGCTCTTCCTGCTTTATTTTCAAAAAGTCGAATGTAGGTGTTTT
Organism: Ambystoma mexicanum; assembly: GCF_040938575.1. NCBI lineage: Eukaryota > Metazoa > Chordata > Amphibia > Caudata > Ambystomatidae > Ambystoma > Ambystoma mexicanum. Next base: position 558,795,081 of record NC_090933.1, read on the forward strand.
AAATCAAGTGGCTGCTTTTAAATGTCTTGCTCTTCCTGCTTTATTTAAAAAGTTAAATCTGGGTGTTTTTGAATCTAGTTGCTGTCTTCAAATGTTTGACCGTTAACCTTTATTTTAAAAGTCAAATCTAGCATTCTGTAAAAACCACTGTGTTCAATTGCTAGGCATTCATTTCTGTTAGCCCAGCTATTCCCCTGATGCTCGACTTACTGTTAATTTAATTTGTCTTATCCTGTTTTCACTGTTAGACCACCTGGTGAATTCCTTCTGCATTGTGCATCCCTTCTGCCCTCCCTCTCCTTGCAACCATGGTGCTCTACATCTCTCCCATCTACTTTAATCGCTACTTTATCGCCGATCCCACCTCTCTCTCAAAGCCTGGAAGGAAAATGTTAAATAAAAACACTCCTGGTCTCCTATCCAGGCCTGCCCATCGCTGACACCAACATCAATGCTTCCTCCAGGCAGACTATCACTGACATCCTATGTGTTGCCCATTCTACGGACCTTTGGACTCCTCTGTAACCTCTCCCCTTTCTCTTCCTCACCCATCAATGGTGGAACCAGATGGAAAGTTCTCTTGGCACACTTCCCATCTTCTAGGTGCATCATTAATGTCTACCAAAATGGCACTGTCATGACCCAGGGCTCTCAGCCCAACCTCCTCCTTCTTGATAGGCATCTTCTTGCCCTCATAAACTTCCTTCCCTCGCCTGCCATCCGTCCCTCGGTCACTCCCCTAGCCCCTTCTCTACCACCGATGGGTGTACCACATCCCTATAATCCTCCTCGGAAAACCTTCATATGGGGGAAATCAGCATCACTTAGCTACTCTCAATGCTCGTTCTGCCAGTAAACACTCGTCTGACATCTGTCCCCTCCTTGAAGACTTTTGCCTTGATGTTCTCATCCTCACTGAGACATGGTTCAATGCCAGCTCTGCCACTGCTCTTGACACTCTTCGGCCTGAAGGCTACAAGATTCTCTCCAAACCCAGGCCCCACCAGTCTGAAGGTGGATTCGCCTTGACCTTCCCTAAATGGGTCCCTGCTACCATCATACTCGAGAGGATACCTCAGTGGCAACATGCTCGCCTTGGAAGCAAGACGACACAGAGCAACACAGGTTCGATCCCCGGGTCCACGCTTAGAAACCTCTGGGTATTATGCGCATTATAAATAACCTATTTTATCATATCACATCATATCATATCATTCAATCCTATTCCTCCTTCGAATGCCTCGCCTGCAGGCTTGGTATCTCTCCTACTTTCTTGCTTACTCTTGCTACCATCTACTGCTCCCTGGCCCACTTTCCCTCTTCTTCTCCAAATGGGCTGACCTCACCTCCTCTTTCTCCAACACCCTTGACACCCTTGCCCCTGTCATGAGGGTCTGTTTGAAGCCTGCCACAAAACACACCAGCTAGTATGATTCCGATTTAGCCTCTATGAAACAAAAGTGCAGAGCTGCTGAAGGAAAGTGGCAGGTTTCTAATACATCTGCTGACAAACTAGCCTGTCTCCATCCACTCCAAGAAAAGTGCCCATATCCAAGCTCACATCTCTGGGGCCACTAACAATAGGGCTGAACTCTTCAAAATTTGTTAGGAACTCACCAATCCTACTGCGGTCTTCACCTACCCTTTTCCATGCCATGCCCTCTACACTGCACTGGCCTCACATTTCACAACCAAAACCCAGTACATCCTGTCCTCACTCTCCTCTACCCCAATCCTACTCCCCCTCCTGCCTTCAGGCCTCCATTGTCCCCCTGCTCTCCCTCCCCTATCCTCTCCCCTTCTCCCCCATTGCACCAGATGAGGTCTCTAACACAGTCCGCTCTATGATAGTCTCCTCCAAACAGGTGCTCCCCTGCTCCACCAGAACTATCAAGGACAGTATCTCCACTCTCGCTCCTGCCTTGGACGGTTTCTGTATGGTTTCTGTAACTATTTCTTTGCCACTGGCTCTTTCCCACTGTCCCCCATGCACTCCCTTGTGACCATCTCCTAAAAAAGACAGCTGTGGACCCCTCCTGCCCGGCCAACTGCACTCCATTTCCCGTAGCCCCTCCCTGGGCTAACTCTTGGAGAGGTTTGTCATCTCCCAATCGACCCACCACACTGAATCCGTTATCTCCATGACCACCAGTCTGGCTTTAGAGCATCCAGAGGCACAGGAACTGCTCTCCTGAATACCTGTGAAGACCTGCTCTCAAACCTTGATTCAAACTCTACTTCTGTTCTCATCTTCCTTGATCTCTCCTCTGCCATTGTCACCCTCTTAAAATGGCTATTTGACACCCTCGGTATCACAGACCTTGCACTGGATTGGTTGACCTCCTTCCCTTCTAATCAACTTCTGTATATATCTAAATATTCAAGACAAAGTTTCCAAGTGGGGAAAACCATCAAAACCATCAAAAAACATCGGAACATTCTACAGAGTGATCAATTGCTACATAAATTATTCCCAAAATCACCAATGATGGCTTTCAAGAGAGGACAAAATCTAAGAGATAATCTGGTCCAAGCTGAGAAACCACCTAAGGAAAAACAATTACTGCTAAAGACACGCAAAAAGGGGACGTACCCTTGTCTAGGATGCAAGCATTGCAATAATGTAATAAAAGGAGAGACCATTTCACATCCCCAAATGGGCAAGAAATTCAAATTGAGATATTTTGCCACTTGCATCTCAACAGGCGTTATTTATATGATCAAATGCCCTTGTGGCAAATTATATGTGGGCCAGACCACAAGACCAGTAAAAGACAGGATCACTGAACATAAATCAAACATCAGGTGTAAAAATACAAAATCTCCCCTGGCTAGACATTTCATTGAAAACAACCACACAGTTGCCCATGTTAAATTCCAAGTTTTGGAACTAGTTAAGAAACCATATAGAAGTGGAGAATACCAGTCCATCCTCTCATGAAGGGAACAATTCTGGATACACCTTTTAGACAGCCTGAACCCGAAGGGACTCAACGAAGAGTTCTCCCTCAAGTGCTTCATCTGATGATGATTCTAACAGTGACACGAGAGACAGTCGATAGAGACATCGACTACGAGTTAACCTTAGATTGAGGCACTGAAGATGTATGAACTTGAAAGCATTGTACACGATATGGAACTAGAAACAAGGGTGGAACAAATGTTAAATTAATGTCAGTCCGGGAAATGTTCACCATCCCGCCCACGTGTATAAAGGTATTTGATGATCCATCATACAAGTTAAACATGTTTGATATCAATTTAAACCTGTGTGGGACATGAATGGCTGTCTACATCATAATGCCGAATCTGTTAGAGTTAGTCTAAGGCAAATGAACACCAAGGTAACACTAACTGCTTATCACTAGTCCTTCCTTTATGTTTAGTATTTAACAAAGTAATACCTACTCTCCATTCAGTGTTCTCATCACACGTTAAAGATGTGTATATAATTAACTTTATTACATCAGTAAGTAGCCACACGAGAGCCTTGAAACCATTCACTTAGATGGTGACCAATTATATATATAGACTCACTAGAATGCATAAGATGGCGCTCAGGGAATACTCAATCCTACCGTGATACAAGCTATTGAGAGCATCATGTGAACTTAAACTGAACCCCTTTTCACTTTCCATAATGTACTCTGCGTACAAGGGAGACAGAAACAAACGCTGTTTACTGGCATTCAGCATGGTTCCTATGACTACACAGAAGCCCACCATAGAGCGCGCGAGGGTCACAGCTCTCTTACACTGAAGCACACGCATTTGCCTCTTAGCACGATCCAAGGGAATAGTGAAGCATGGACGCTGCACCCTTCAGCAGAGGCTTTCAGCCCTACCGGTAAGACCCTAGGCATCATACACATAGAATTTAGAAGAGGGTATCACTCTAGAATTAGTGATTGTTCATTTAATATTTCTTTCTAGATTCACTACGGGTGCACTGTCTTTGGTGCAACTAGTGAGACCTAGGAACTGGAATTAAGGCAATAGCCGTGAGCAGTACCCAATAAAGGCACTCCAGGAAATAGGAAATGATATACATTGGAACCAGTGAGAACATTTATGTTGACTTCACATAACTGTTAAATAATCATTGTGCACGAGAACTCTCTGAGGTGACATTTTGAATAATGGTTTATCCACAGGAGGAGATACGCTCCGAGACAGGAGAATGTTCCACACTTATGGACACAGCACCTAAAAGCACAGGTTTTGAAGATTACCATAAGAAACCCCACAGACATCCATATTAAGGTACGCTTCAAGCTTAGGGAAACTGCGTGCTTGGTGGTTTAATTGTAGGGGAATTATATTTGCTGGAGATTGAAGCCTGAGCAATGGGACATGGGCAAAACATGGGAACAGTAATTCTGTGCACCTTTTGCAGCCTAACCATTACAATATGAGTCAATAGTCTTCACACAGTTAGAACACAAGCATATAAACAGATGTATAAAATCTAGCCAGATGATCAAGAATACTCTTCGGCATTGTTGATGTAATGATGGACATGACACTACATACACCTCTTTAATCACTATACCTCCCTGAATTATCTCATGAGTATTGATATCAGAACATGTTAAATGATATGTTAAACCATCTGTAATATGTTTCATTTTTCTACTTTGTCTCACATAGTTTTGTTCCTTAAGACTTATTGTCTCTAGATTTCATTGTAACCCTGTACGATAATCACTGTTTAACCACTGATTGCAAGGTAAAATACTGATAGATTTTTTCTTCTATCTTCTCTATATTGTCACCTTACAGTTCAACTTTGGCTCAAGAAGAAGAGTTGGTTAACTCGAAACGTGTCAACCGTTTATATTGAACTTTAGACAGGCAATGTTGGAATTGCTAACATAAGTTGTTTGTTTGGGACTTTGTATCTGCATTATGCAAGAATAACAAAACTTTTTTGTTCACATTAAATCACTTCCTTTTATAACATGAATGTCTAGTGTTGTATTGACATTGATAATTGTTAAAACTTGCAAAACAGATCATTTCTGAATTACTGACATGTTGATAACCGTCCACGGACGGGATAACTAAAGTGTGCAGGGGACGGGAGGGTTCCAATCTTGGATCCTTTTCTCGTGTTTACAATTCTAATTGACCTTCCCAGGTGCAATTGGGCCCTTTCCTCCCCTCTACCTCACTCTCCACCTGCGGTGTCCCTCAGGGCTCTATACTATCGCCATGTCTATTTAACATCTACGTTGCCTGTCTGGCCCACCTGATTTCCTCCTTCTCTCATTTCCAGTGTTATGCTGATGACACTAAGCTCTACTCTATCTCCTCTTCCTCCTCTCTCATTCCTGACTGCCTGATGGCTATTCAGGCATGGTGCATGGCTAAAGATCTCTGTCTTAATGCCAGTAAGACTGAGATCCTTCTCATCGGAGTAGGGAGCCCTTTTCGCTGCTTCCCTACCACTCTCTGGCTGCCCACCTGGGGTCCCCTCGACTCACCAACTAGTGAGGCAAAAAACATTGGCGTAATCCTTGACCCTTCTCTCTCCTTCTTCCCTCACATCACGGACCTTGCCAAGAAAGCCCACTTTCAGCTTCATCTTCTCTGAGGCATTCTCCCCTTTCTTACTTTTCCCCAGAAACTCGATGTCTCTTGTTCTCTCCCCAGGCTAAACTACTGCAATAGCCTTTCCTCAATCTACCTCGTTCCACTCTTCGTCCCCTTTAACTAATCCAGAACAGGACTGCAATACTCATCCTTGGCTTCAAGTGCAGGGACTGCATCTCTCCATCACTCAGATCTCTCCATTGGCTCTCAGCGGCTGCAAGGATCAAATTCAAGACCCTCTGCACCATCCACAAGGTCTTCTGGGGCCTGGGACCCCTCTACATCCAGCTCTATCTCCTCAGAAACCTCCCTGCTAGAGCCCCTCGGTCCTCTAGTTCCATATCTCTGCAAATCAGACATTTTCCAAGCAGAGTGGGGGTAGGTTTCTTCGGCAGGTGCCTCCATCTGGAATGGCCTTCCTGCTCCTCTCAGACATGAGCCGGATCTCCTTAGGTTCCGGATGCTTCTCAAGACACTCCTTTTCTCTACCTCCTTCCCCCGCCCCTCGTTTGCTAATTGCCCCTCCAGCCTCTATGACTGGTGGCCTGATCCATTTTTGAACCACATAGAGCACCGGACCCCCTGACCAGTTTATACCTGCACCCCTCAACCAGCACAGCCATCCTCGGTCCCTTCCTGACCAGCAGTCCCCTGAGTCTGGTCCGCCACCTTCCCTCCCACACACTTAGATGGTGGTCCTCCCCTGTTATTCCTTGGTACTTGCCCCCCGTGCCTCCCCCGTAGCTCTGCCTGGCTCTTGGTACAGCACCCGCATGAGAACTTGCCTGGCCACTGGCCCATAGCCACTCCCCACCCTCCTCTTTATCTTATGCTCTTGCAATGTGGAAACCCACCACGCTACCCCTTCACTTCTTTCTCCTGCACCTGCACGATCCGAAAGTTACAAGACCTGGTAGTTATTGTTGTTTTATATCTCCTGCCTCCTCAGTTGCCTTGCAACACCTACAACACTTTTTGATGTACAGTGCGCCTTAAACATGCTCAATAAATACATTAAAAAATAAATAGAGCTGGATAAAATGTTTGAACCACATGTTCACAGTGATGATCCCCACCGCGCATCGCTCTATTCCCAGACAACAAAAAGCAAACATGATAGCTGTAACCCTTGAGTCAGCAGATTCTATGGATTTTCAAGTCAAAAACTAATTTATGATATCATTACTCTGAGATCCACATTACTCTACAATCTCCAATGTGGGTAGAGAAGCATAGGTTGAATTCTGAGAGGTGAGGAGGTCCATACTCGGACATTCCATTTTAAAGCCCTTCAGCAGCTGATTACTTTTTATTATCATTGTACGTGTGTTTTTTAGCATCCACAGATTAATGTGTTGGTGGTTATTTAAACTCTGGGCAACCATACTTGTACTTATTGTTCAGGACACCGCGGCTTGGCTAGTCCTGTCTCTAGCTCCAAGGGGGGTGTGACTTACTGCCCCTGCCTCATCACGCTCGGCTTATAGCCCGGTTTTGTTGCTGCTGCCGCTAGAGAGAGATGAGGAGGTCCGTACTCGGACTGTCCATTTTAAAGCCTTTCAGCAGCTGATTACTTTTTATTATCATTGTACGTGTGTTTTTTAGCATTTACAGACAATCGTGTTGGTGTTTATTTAAACTCTGGGCAACCATTCTTGTACTTAGTGTTCAGGACGCCACGTCTCGGCTAGTCCTGTCTCTAGCTCCAAGGGGGGGCCTGATTTACTGCCTCTCCCTCATCACGCTCAGCATTTATGTGGAGCAGCTACCAACCGCGCAGCAGTCGGGCGGAGCGGGCACACCGACAGCACACCAAAGGCGCAGTTAAGACAAGCCCATCCGTGCCCACCGTGCCAAGTCCGGGCTCTGGGTCTCTGATCAGTTGGTGACTGCATACCCTTTTGATCATGCTACTTACTCACGCGGTGCACTTCTGGGTTTTGCACCGCTTAGCACTATCTGGCCTGAGGGCTTTCATTGTCCCATAGCCATACTTCTGTTTGAACACACACAAATGAAGCTTAAGGACTCACCCAGCATACTTAAAGCATTGTCGATCAATGCTCGATCTGCAGTCGCGATGACATTAAATACATTCTAGAAACTCACGCCCCTGAAGTTCTATGCATCACAGAAACTTGGTTCAATGAATTTTCGGGCCCTGATATTGTGCAGATCCTCCCGGTAAACTGTGACATAGTGTGGTGTGACCGGCCTCCCCCTAAGGCTGGTGGTGGCATTGCACTCATAGCTGCAAAAACCTACAACTGTCAATTAGTACCCTTTTCACACAATCTCTCATGTGAATTGCTCCTTACTAAACTTCAGGTATCTCCAGAATGCACCCTTTACTTTCTGGTGGTATATCGCCCGACAGGCCATGTATCCAATCAGTTTTTGGCTGATTTTGCCCAAACTATTGCTGATCTCGCCATGACCTATTCCAATCTGGTGCTATTAGGCGATTTCAACCTGCATCTTAAACCGCCTTCTAACCCTCACTCACAAGGTCTTGTGACCTACCTGACTGATTCTGGTTTTCCCCTTCACAATCACGGACCCACTCATACTGGGGGTAATTAACTGTACCTAATTTTCTAAAACATCTCTGGTCTGCAGGTCTTTGAGCCTCTGCCTATGCTCTGGATAGCCCATTTTCTTATTCCGTTCTCCTAGCCCCACTCCTACCCTAAAACCAACCCTCCGTCCCTTCTGAATTACTTCGATGCTGGTCTCAAGTCCCTCCTGACAAGCTATTTCGTGCTGTCGCTGAATCTATCCTGCTTCACAAAACGAATGGCTTGAATGCCTGAAATGTCGTGGTTGCAGCCTTTACAGACGTGGCAGAGGTCCTAGCTCCACATCAGCTTTGCCCTTCGCGCAAGGTGCCCTCTGTCCCCTGGTACTCTCCTGCACTGCGGTCCCTGAAACAGGAATGCTGCCACTCTGAGCACAAATGGCAGTCACTACTTAATCTAGAATCCAAATCCGTCTATGCACATGCCAAAAATCTTCATCAGAAAGCAGTTAAATCTGCTAAATCTCAGCACTACGCTGCCCGAATTCTTAATGCTCTATGCTCCTTTAAGGAGCTTTTTTTAGTGGCCAAGGAGCTTACCACACCTGCCCAGCCACCCGCCGTGGCCTCTTGCTACAAATCTTTATACGTTTTGATAGCCGCTTTTTTCCAAAATAAAATCTCCATGATCAGAGAAAACATCTGTGCTGAGAGACATGCCACGTCTAAGATCACAGATTCCTTGCACTCTCCTGCTCTCAAGTGCTCTAATATGGTTCAGTTTGCTGCTATCTCAGACAGTGTGGTTGCAGAAGCACTTTTTAAACTGAAATGGGCTTTCCATATGGACATGATTCCTTTGTATATCTTACAGGACCCGGCGTTGAACATAATTCCTGCCATTACTGAGGCACTCCAATTCTCATGCAGTTCCGGATTTATTGCTCCTTCGTTGAAGCATGCAGTAGTTTCCCAGCTGCTTAAGAAGCCTCACTTGGATCCCGAGTTGCCAGAAAACTATCGTCCTATATCACTCTTCCCCGCTATGTCCAAACTACTGGAAACCATTGTCATTCCTCGGCTTTCCACTCATCTCGAAGCTAATGACATCCTTCACCACTTCAGGTGGGTTTCCATCCTTGGATGGGTACTGAGTCAGTGATGGTGGCCCTTCATGACAACATTGCACTGGCATCAGACTGTGGAGAGATGAACGCTCTTATCTTACTCGATCTCTCTGCGGCCTTCGACACGGTTGATCGCCCAAGACTGCTGCAGTGTCTCATGGATGCCGATGTTGCAGGACTGCTTTTGAAATGGTTTTTCTCCTTTCTATTCGGGCGCACCCAGGTGGTGTCTCTACCCCTCTTTACATCTTCCTGCACGGTGGACAATTGTGGAGTCCCCCAGGGGTCGGCGCTTTCCCACTTGCTCTTTAATTTATACATGGCCACCTTGGCTCGACTCATTGCCAGCTTCAGTGTTCTCTTTTACAGGTATGTGGATGATACTCAAATCTTCTTTCATCTAAATGCACCAGCCGACAGCCCCCCTGACCCTTTTGAAAGACTGTCTTTCTGCTGTGTGCCAATGGATGTCTGATAATTGGCTAAAGCTAAACGGTGACAAATCAGAAATACTTGTCATCGGAAAGCCAACCATTGGCTGGACTGCTGATTACTGGCCGTCCTGTCTTGGGCCTTGTCCTCAACCGGCCACTGTAGTAAAAAGCCTGGGTGTTAAGATCATGTCATCCGACTCCAGAGAGGCAAAGATCTGTGCAGTCTGTTGCAGATGTTTTGCTAAACTATTTCTCCCCAGTAGTGCTAGGAGTAAAATCGTCACCGCCTCCATCATGGGTGCCATTGACTATTGCAATGGCATCTATTTGGGCCAAACGGCGACACTAGTGCAGCAACTTAAAATGTTACAGATTGCGGCAGCTAGGCTTGCCCTGAATGCCCTAAGAAATGCTCACTCGCGATTACTTTTGCAGTGCCTCCAGTGGCTCCCAGTTAAGTCCCGGGTTGAGTTTAAGATTCTGTGCATCGCTCATCGGGCCATTCATGCTACTGGGGCCTCGTTTCTTCAGTCAAGGCTCACTCTTTATCAGCCTAAGAGATACCTTTCTCGGCTGATAAGTTCCTGCTGACCGTTCCTGGCTTCCGGCTCACCCGGATGGGTGGCAGATCCTTTTCAGTGTTGGCACCCACGTTGTGGAATGCACTTCCGCTGCATATCAGGAGCGCTTAGGCACTATATGCCTTTCAAAGGCAATTGAAAACTTGTTTGTTCTGAGTCCGCTCCCGTGCCTCCGTCTCTTTCAGTTTTCTGCTCAGCGCCTTGATGCCTTTGGGTCTTTGCCGCGCTTTAGTTTGCATACATTACATTACATTATATTCTGCAATTATCTCTTTAGGTGTTAGCCAACCTATGTGTCATAGTCTACAAGTGTTGTCTAATGCTTCAACCTCAATAGGTTTTCAACTCATACAAGCAACATTGTATCTTTATTGTGCTTAAGAAATTGCATTGTATCAATCAAAGCACTGGTCACTTTTGAAACACTGACTGATACATAAGGCCATCTATGAAGTGGCCCCAGCATACTTCAGAAATCAGGTTTAATGTGAATTGCCACCTGTTCCTAGAGATGTAGAACCAGACACACTGTAGTTTTTCCCTGTTATCACGCAGCAAGGATCTTTGGCCATTCTTTGTCTTTTCCTTGCAACTGGAATTCTTTACCGGAACATAGTCACTGCACTGAAGACCTATGCTGATTCTGGAGGAAAATCAAGATGGCCATCTTTTAGTTTTACTTCCTTTTTGCTGTTACGACTAGTGCTTAGATATCTGCAAGTCAGAGTGTATCAACGTATATATAAAACATATAAATAAATCTGATTCTTGATCCTCTATGGTTTAACTATTTTGTAAACCACTATTCCCTTATTCACCAATGTTTTGTATATAAGTGGCCTGGGAAGAGTCATTTGTGCTTTGGAACTGTTGTACTTCCTTGTGCAATGCTTGGTGCTTTTCTGTGGCCTTCTCATTGTCCTTCCCTCATATTTGACCGACCCCAGAATTACAGAGAGAGTTGTATTCATTTTGACATCTTCCCTATATTTGGGGATAAGGTATGAAGTGTCCAGACCTTCTCTATGCTTTGCTGTGAATCGTCAGGGTGGTTTCTGGTGACAGTGCTTTGTAAATTGAAGAAAGGGTAGGCTGCTTTGTTGGGTGCAATGTACGAAATATGATTCCTGCTATTAGTAACAGCAGTTGAGAACCATTCTCTGTGAAAGGTCAACTTTCAACTTGAATTAGTAATGTTAAAATAAAATTGTTACCTCACATGTATCATTAGACAATTCTGTTTTCAAAGTAGAACAGATTGAAACAGATTAGGCAGCTTTGCATAGTATCTATTCCAATAATTGAGTGTTACACTTGTAATCAATGTAAAGATTCATAGTATGTATTAGCTCCAACTATAGAACTAATGACTGAATCAAACTGTAATTATTTCACATTTAACAGAAGATTACAATAGTGCACATTCACCTGGGTATTTTCTGAAGCCAGAGATCTGGGCAGCATGCTTTGCCTAAGGAGCAAACTACACACAGTCTTTAATTTTCAACAAAAACAGACACAAACAGTAAAGGAACATTCCATGCTATTGGGAGGATGCTTGGGAAGGCACAACGTCACAGCTGTGGCCAAATATATGACATCTCTCTGACTGATAAGTACTGGTGGATGAGATTGTAAATGCACTCATTAACCAGGGAAATGGAACATTGCACAGGAAATATAGAAAATTAGCTGAAAACAAACTGAAATGACGTGTGTTGTCCTTTAATTGACAAGGATTTCAGTTTGCATTTCTTTTGTAGGCAAGTATTCTAAAGGTAAGGAACAAAAGGAGGGCTCCAACCACAGAAGTATTTCTAAACACTATGTTTTGATGTCTAAATGATTGTTTTCAAGTTATTTACAAATTGAGGTTTCGAATAGTAAACCTAGTATCTAAATGAGTACACAATCGTATCCCCTATTGTAGAAAATAAGGCACAAATACCCTATTTATGTAGAAAATATGTATATTTTTAATTCAATTTATTCTTTGTCAGTATTATTAACTCATACACAATCTCAGACTATTTGTCTGAAAGAATGAAGAAATCACAAAAAATCAAACCAAAATCACAAAAGAGAAAGGACCAGAGCTGGTATACTGGTTATCTAAAAAGCACATGTTAAGTGGGTTAGTAACATTTGTGTGATGCAGAATTCATTGTTTAACATCAAGGAAAACATGTAAAAGAGAAAACAGTAGAAAAATGTTAGCACTGTATGGCAAAAATTATTCAACATTTGCACACTTGCACATCGTAATGAAATACGTAAGGGTACCAGATATTTGGGTCCCTGACTGTTGGCTCAGGTTGTTTGATAACCTGGTTTACCGTTCAATGTCTAAAGGTTTATTTTGAAGGGTAAAGAAGAAGAAAGGAAAGAACTGGTTGGTCTGGTCTCGGATTGAGCAAGGCACACACTGTCTAGCTATGCTCTAAGGACCTGAGTGATCTAACCAGGGTGGCTGTTAAATTCTATAAACAGAGGACCAAAACGCCAGGGGGAGAAGCCCCCTATCTAGTTGGAAAAAAAGGCAAAATAAGCATGGTGTGTGCTTAGTCCTTTGGCGTTTCGGCGTGTTGTTGGAACGCCTTCATCTGGGCCTCCGGGATGGGGATCTCTGGGAAGTTAATGAAAAAGAAAAATGGAGTGTAGGTGAGATCTATAAGAAGTCTCAAGTGCTGTTAAAAACAAGCTAAATATTTGTGAGAAAGAGGTAAAGCATAGCTGCCTATTGTGTAAACATATAAGGAAGATACTATAAAATTAACATAAACCATGTTATTCCTGGTCTGATGTAGATGTTAAAAAAGGGACACTTCTACCTCGGGCTCGAGCCAGGGCGACCCTAACAACCCATATGGTCAAGCAATGCCGAATAGAAATATGCCTCTCCCTCCCTTCTCCAGACCACCAACTTTTTTAGGCCAAGGGGGGACCCAAGGTCCTTACTGGGGTCCCCCACCTATGCCCATGTACCAATATCCACCATGGAGGCCCAACAGAGGACGACGACGCAATCGCTGTTAGACCCAACTACACTTACAGATGAAATACCAGTGTTCAATTTATCGGACACCATACTCACCCAAACAGAACTTTCGGTACTCTCAAAAGGACTATCCTATGTTCCTACAAATCCCACAAACTGGTTTACTTTGGACAAGGAATTACAGAATTTCTTTAGAACTATACATCTGAAGATATATTTCCAAGACTCTGACTACGAGGACCCGACAGAAGACACTGGACTTCATCCCAAATCCTCGTTCAACCCAAATGACAATGATATACCAGATTCGGTAATTACATTTGAGAAATGCATTCGCAATGAAGTCTTTAAACTCCAAAAGAATTCCAAACCAATACGGCACAACCTATCCAATGCTGAAAGAAGAGCACTCAAAGATTTAGAAAACAACACAGAAATTACCATCAAGAGTGCCGACAAAGGAGGCGGTATTGTTGTTCAGAGTACAAATCAATACAAACTGATGGCGACAGCATTACTCAATGATATGACTAACTACAAAAGAATCAAGAAGGATCCCATGGAGGAAATTAGAAACAACATCCAGGAGATAACTAGATTTGCACTTGAGAGAGGATGGATCACCAATAAAGAAGAAAAATATCTTAACACCTCGGAGGGCAGAATCCCAGCTTTTTATGCCCTCCCCAAAATTCATAAAAACATGACCACTCACCCAGGAAGACCCATTGTCTCTGGATGTGGTTCCGTCCTGGAACCCATTTGTAAATGTATAGATAATTTTTTGAAGCCACTGAGCCAGACCACAAGGACATATTTGAGGGACACCATGTCCACCATCAATAAATTTGAGGACCGCATGTTCAACAGTACCGCAGATGTCCTAGTTACGATGGACATTGTTGCACTCTATTCCAGCATTTCACAGGAAGCAGCAGTCGAATGCATAAGGAACCACCTTACCCATCACTTAACAGACCAAAGGGTGCCAGTCAACTTCATTAATGAGCTTCTAGATCTAGCCCTTACGAAGAATTATTTCACATTTAATGACAAGTTTTTCATACAGACAAATGGGACGGCCATGGGAGCTACATTTGCCCCGAGTCTAGCGGTCATCTTTATGGCCAACTTTGAAGAACATTATGTATTCACACAGCAGAATCCGTACCTGAGTCAGATCTCTGATTGGCACAGGTATATAGATGACATCATCTTTATTTGGCATGGGGAGATCAATACACTGAAGAACTTCCATGAGTGGTTGAACCTACAAATGGTGGAAATCCAATTCACCTTGACTAGCAGCACAGAAAGTATTAACTTCCTGGATTTGAAAATTTAAGTGAATAATGACATACTGTCCTGTAACCTTTTTAGGAAGGAGACTGATCGAAACACTTTATTGCACTACAGCAGTAACCATCACAGTAATCTACGGTCAGTTCCTTAGGATACGTCGGAACTGTACGGACACAGGAAAGTACAAAGAACATGCAGCCGAGCTTGAACAAAGACTGAGAGTAAGGGGATATCCCAAGAAAAGAAATTGGTAAGAAACACAAATAAAAGAGCATTGTACACTCCAAGGGATGTTTTACTCACCGCCAAGAACAGAACTGAGGACAAAGATAGAATGACATGTGTTACCACTTTTGGCCATAACACCACTAAAGTACAACAAATAATTAAAACATTTTGGCCACTAATCCAGCAGAGCCTGCCCAATGAAGCAGTACCTAGGATGGCACTTAAACGGGCCAGGAATATTAAAGAACACCTTACTCATGCCCGACTCAAGAAAACCACTCGTACAACATTGTGGAACCTGAGGGACCTTTCGGGCCACCACCCATGCGGCCAATGTGTAGCATGCAAACTCACCAAAAAGGTCAAAACATTCAAAATTGGGACAAAAGACTGGGCGTTAAGACATTTCTCAAATTGTACAACCAACAATGCTATTTACCTCATTGAATGCCCGTGTGGCTTAAGGTATGTAGGTCAAACTCAAAGACCTGTCAACAAAAGAATTAGTGAGCATCGCTCACAAATTCGCTGTAAGAGTCATAATGCTCCTATGGTCCCACACTTCATTGAACATCGGCATGGACCCGATGACTTCACTTGGTGGGTCTTCAGACAATAGCTCATGGCCTTAATGAGGCCAAGGTGACATGGGATTGAGCACTATACCTTCATCCACCACAGCTCTTCCTATCACCAACAGTTTAGCCACCTGTCAGTAGACTAGGAGTTACTGACGTCTTTACTACAGCTGGCTTATGCTTACCTCAACAGAAGCCAGTCCCACACTCTACCCAGAGATGTATGGGAGTTCTAGTCTCCCACACCCTACGCATAGGTCCACCCTTTATATGAAATGATGACAGACCCCTTCTTTCCGAGCACCTACAGGTTTGTGATCTATGTACATACAGTAGGTCTCCAGCCTGCTCGCTATTTTGACTTTGAGCCACGAGGCCCCTACTTCAGCAATCACCAACACAGACATTCTTGCCTCCCTCATTTCATATATATATTCACCTCCCTGACTCTTGCCGCTCAGCAGCAGCAGATCCACTTGGCCCGAGCCACATACATTTTGGATCTCAGTACGCCCAAGCGACACGCTGCCATGATAATGGAAAGCGTTTGCCTTTTTCCATCCCAGGCTAGCTCACCCCATTTACAACACATATATTTACTTCCTCCTTGACTTACGTCACACAGCAGTAGCGGATCCACTTGGTTCGTGCCACGTACATTTCGGATTACAGAATGCCGAAGCGACACGTTGCTATGACAATGGACAGCAATTGTTCGTTCTACGCATGCGTGAGGCTTTCCACACTACACTCCCGCGCATGCGCTGAAGATCGCTCCCGGACACAGCTCATTCGCGGCAGCCGGAGATCACAGCGGTCTGACGCCTAGCAGATCACGGACTCAGCTTTAGCAATGATTATGGACTCAGCTCCTGGTAAGCCCTCCGCATGTTCCAGGCCCCACTCAGGCCATCCATATACCCTGACCTTGTTCCTATGCCCGGAGCATACTACATTTCCTTACGACAGTAGCGCTGACGCTTTTCCTCATTTTTACTGCTCTGTTTCTGCACATATGCAACACACGGCAACAGAGATCCATCTAGCCTACAGCTAACCTTTTCACCCAGCAGGAATCACAGCCCCCAGCTACGTGACACAAAGGTGCAGTATATGTTCCTTCCATACAACTCTATTTTTTACTGACTCCGTCACTGTCCACCAGCATCAGACACTGAGTGATCTCTTCCCTTTGCACTGTTCCATTCATCCATTTCAGGTTCACCCTATCCATGGTAACCCTCCGAGCACTTTGCTCCAGACCCATTGACCACCGAAGGAACACTGTCAGCAGTTTAGCAGTATCCCACCTTCAAGTGTATTACTAATGAATACAGGACAACTCTTCCTTGCGGCACCGCCAAGTGGCGTCTTCCCTACAGGTTGGCCTCCATGCAGTTTCGCCCTCCCTTTTTTAACATCTACATCAGACCAGAAATAACATGGTTTATGTTAATTTCATAGTATCTCCCTTATATGTTTACACAATAGGCAGCTATGCTTTACCTATATCTCACAAATATTTAGCTTGTTTTTAACAGCACTTGAGACTTCTTAGAGATCTCACCTACAATCCATTTTTCTTTTTCATTAACTTCACAGAGATCCCCATCCCAGAGGCCCAGATGAAGGCGTTCCAACAACAAGCCGAAACGCCAAAGGACTAAGCACACACCGTGCTTATTTTGCCTTTTTTCCAACTAGATAGGGGGCTTCTCCCCCTGGCATTGACCAATGGTTTTGGTCCTCTTTTTATAGAATTTAACAGCCACCCTGGTTAGATCGCTCAGGTCCTTAGAGCATAGCTAGACAGTGTGTGCCTTGCTCAATCCGAGACCAGACCAATCAGTTCTTTCCTTTGTTCCTCTTTACCCTTCAAAATAAACCTTTAGACATTGAAAGGTGAACCAGGTTATTAAACAACCTGAGCCAACAGTCAGGGACCCAAATATCTGGTGCCCTTACATATTTCATTACGATGTGCAAGTGTGCAAATGTTGAATAATTTTTGCCATACAGTGCTAACTTTTTGCTACTGTTTTCTCTTTTACATGTTTTCCTTGATGTTGTACAATGAATTCTGCATCACACAAATGTTACTAACCCACTTAATATGTGCTTTTTAATAATTCTGTTTATTACGTTTTAGTAACACAACAACAAAACAGGCATGAGTCAAAGGCATACAACAGATCATGATAGTAAGGCAGTTTTCAAAGAGGCAGAGGGAACCCGGTGGGGCCGAGGGCCATCAGACATTCGTTGGGTATGGCAGGTAATCAATGTTAACAATAGTACATTTCTATTCCTCTCGGTACATTTCAGTTAGCGTCCAGCCATTTACCCCATATTTTCTGGAATTTGCGGGGCCACCCCCGTGCGTTGTAAATCCGGCGCTCCAGGGCCGCACATCTGTCCAACTCATTGCACCATCGGTTCACAGATAGGGGGTCGGCGGAGCCCCAGCTAGCCGCGATCAATCTTTTGACTGTCCCAAGTGCCAGTGCCAGAAATATTCTATCATGTTTTGAGAGATCCACTTCACCTCGGATTCCCAACAGCATCATTTTGGGGTCCCTGGGGATTGGTGTCGCCAGGGTGGCAGAAATCGTGTTGGTACAGCTCTCCCAGAAGACCTGTAAGACTCGGCATTCCCATAACATATGGTAAAAGGTGGCCGGTTCTGTTTTGCACCTGAGGCATGTCCCATCTTCCAGTCCACCCCATCTGACCATGGCAGTGCGTGAATAGTATGTGCGGTGGAGGATCTTCAGTTGTATAAGCCTAAGTTTAGAATCAAAACCTATTTCTCTAGGGGACATTAATGCCTCTACCCAGTCCTCTGGTTCCATTTGACCTATATCCCTTTCCCATTTTTCTTTGAGCCCATCTAGCTGCGTCGCTCCGAAGGAGTTAAGGGCTTGATAGATCGTGGAGGTGACCTTAGAGGTAATGCGTTGCGGAAGGATGTTGGTCTCAATGGGAGTACAGGGGGGTATGGTCGTCGTGTCAGGGAATTGGGTGCGGATGGCGTGGGTCATTTGCGCATGTCGAAACCAGTCCATAGGTGCGAGGTCGAAACGCTCTTGCATGGCCTCAAAGTCAAGGAGATGGCCTTCTTGTATCACATGTGCTAGTGTGTGTATCCCTTTCGCGCACCAGTTACCCAAGGGGCCCATCTTCACTATTTCTGGGAGGAGTGCGTTGTGCCATAGGGGTTGAGATAGCGTTGGTTTACCTTTCCAGCCTATCAGTTTGTGCGCATCCCGCCAGGCCCAGCAAATGTGACGTGTCATTTTGGGTAAGGACGGGGGTTGGTCGTGGGTGGCGTACAGGGTCTGTAGTGGGGTTAGTGGGGTCATGCTCTCCATTTCAAGGCGGATGTGGGGGAGTGTGGGGTCAGCATGTATCCAGTCGTTTACCACCCCAATCTGGGCTGCAAGGTAATAGGTGCGAATGCATGGTAGACCGATGCCTCCCTCCCACACTGATCGCTGCAGCGTCTCCAGGGCGATCCTGGATTGTTTCCCTCCCCACAGCAGTGTGCGGAGGCGTCTGTCAATGAGTGCAAAGGTGTCACGGGGGATTATATGGGGGGCGTTTTGAAGTACATATAGTAGTCTGGGGAGGGTCAGCATTTTGAATAGCGCCGCTCTGCCCAATAGTGATAGTGGGAGTGATTGCCAGTGGGAGGTGTCCCTAATGAATCCGTCAATTATTGGCTGTAGATTGAGTTGTAGGAACCCACCTAGTGACGGGTCGAGTCTTATGCCCAGGTATTTGAGTTCTCTAATGGAGACATGATATGGGCAGGTTTCAGGGATCGCAGACTCACCTCCCTGGATCGGGAAGTAAATGGTTTTGGTTTTGTTTATTTTGAGGCCTGCGAAGCGCTGGTATTCCCTGAGGATGCGGGAGACAATCGGGCAGGAAGTGCGTGGGTTACTTAGGTATATGAGGAGGTCGTCCGCGTAGAGGGATAGTCGGTCTTCTCCCCCCCTGGCCAGGCGAACCCTGTCCAAGTAGTGTTAGTCCTAAGCTCAATTGCGAGAGGTTCTATGGCCAATAGAAAAAGCAGCGGGGAGAGGGGGCACCCCTGTCTCGTACCCCGACCCAAGGGAAATGATTGAGAAGACCTGCCGTTCACCCTTACCGTGGCCTCTGGGTGTGCATATAGGAGTTTAACCCACGATATGAACGTTTGCCCCAGGTTCATTCGAGACATGATTGCCCACAAGGCCTCCCAGTCCACAGAATCAAATGCTTTTTCAAAGTCCACTGCCAGGAGGGCCAGTGGGGCTGATATTTCCTTGGCTCTACTCAGCGCCAACTGAACTCTGCGCAGGTTCATGTGGGTGGATTTGTTGGGCATGAATCCGCATTGGTCGGGGTGAATCAGGGTCTCAATGACCTGTAGCAGTCTATTGGCTAGTGTTCTTGCAAGGACCTTGGCTTCGCCGTTGATCAAGGATATTGGGCGATAGGAGGCACATTCCTCCGGGGGTTTCCCGGGCTTATGTATGACGACTATGCATGCCTTCCTGAGGTCCGGGGGGAGTGCCCCCAGCTCCTTGCTGCGTAGAAACATACGGTGCATGTGGGCGGGCAGTGAACCGCCGAGGCATTTCCATATTTCTGTAGGGAACCCGTTGGGACCCGGGGTCTTCCCAGGTTGGAGCTGTGCGAGCGCCTCTTGTACCTCAGTTACAGTGATTTCGGCGTTCAGGAGGTCTGTTTGGCGCTGAGAGAGCTTCGGGATCTCGAACCGGTCAAGGTAGCATGTGGGTTCGGGAGGCAAGTGCTCGGTTGGTGGAGTGTAGAGTTTCTCATAGTAGGCGGCGAATGCTGCAACAATGTCCGAGTCGTCTGTGAGGAGCGTTCCGTCTGGAGATTCAATTGCCCGCACATGTCCCTTGGTCTGCTCGCGCCGTTCCAACCAGGCCAGTGTCTTATTCGCCTTGTCACCTCGTTCGTAGATTTGGCTCCGGACTGACTGATGGGCTGTCCGTGCATTGTCTAGAGCCAGGTTGCTAAGGGCCACTTGTGCGGTGATCAAATCCTTCTTAGCTTCTTGGGTGGAGTGTTCCAGGGTTTGTTGTTCGCACTCCAGGGCGCGCGCTTCTGCCTCTTTGATCTTTCGGATTCGTCTTCGTTGGTAGGCTGAAACTTCCAAGATAACTTCTCCGCGGAGGACAGTCTTATATGCCTCCTAGAGCGAGATCGGGCAATCCACTGATCCTTCGTTGATTTCGAAGTATTCTGTTGTCTTCTTCTCCAGTTCCTCCGCTATTTCGGGGAGACGTAGGTGGTATGTGTTCAGGCGCCAATTACGATCCGGACCACGGCAAGAGTTCTTCATAGACAGTAGGAGCGGAGAGTGGTCAGAAATACCTCTTGCGAGGAAGTCAGCGTCAAGGAGCCTGTGACTTACATTGCGGGGGATGAAGGCATAGTCGATTCGGGAGAATGACTTGTGGACACCCGAGAAGAAGGAGAACCCAGCCTCGTTGTTGTGGAGCGCGCGCCATGCATCTGTCATACCCAGAGCTTCGGCGAACATGGCGAGTGGTGTGGGGGCAAGACAGGAACCTGACCTCCTGTGAGATCTGTCGATTGTAGTGTTCATCACTTCATTAAAGTCCCCACCAATCACCCATACATCGGCCACATCCTCAAGCAACCGGCTCTGTAGCTCGGAGAGTAGCTCTTTCGTCTGTGAGGGGGGGGCGTAGACTGCAGCGAGGCCCCATTTCTCGCCCCAGATGTCGGCCAGTATCATAACATATCGGCCCCGGGGGACGATCTTGACCTTCCTGACCTGCAGGGGGACTCGCTTGTGAACCAGGATCATCGTGCCCCTAGCTCCTGTTGTGAATCCAGCCTGGTAGGTGTGAGAGTAGTTGGTTTTTTTGAAGAAGTTTGTGCTCGTGCCTAGCAAGTGCGTTTCATTTAGTAGGGCAATATCAGGTGAGTAACGGTTAAGGTACTGGAGCACCAGTCTTCGCTTTATACTGGAGCCGAGGCCGTTAACGTTCCAGGAGAGCACGGTCACCTTGTTGGAGTTCATTCTCTCTGCGTGGGGCGCTTATCTGGATATCTGGAAGGATCAATGGTAGTCCTGTACGCTCGAGATTTGTGCAACGTTATACTTTCGGGGGGGATGCCCGAAGGTCTTCTCGTGTTGGTATATCTCCTGCCTGGATGATGATCGTGTCTGTGGTCTTGCCCATATCCAATATCTGGCTCCCTTGCCAGTGCTTCTATGTGTCGTATCTTCTTGTTTCTTGTTTCGTTTTCTTTACGAACTTTGAACTCCCCCCCACCCTGTACTTCCCCTCCAACTGGGAGCACCTGTCGCCCAAACATTAAACCTATAACTTTATAAACTTCTTCGGGATGACCCGGTTGTGGTAACGCACGCTCAGCCTTAGGGGGCGGCGGCCGCTAAGTGAGCATTTCCACTCTACCAATCTGTAGTTTGGGCCCTACAGTACCGGGTATTCATCCTTTTCCCGCCGGGGTCCTTGACGCGTCGTCGTCTGTCTCAGACGGGGAACGAGGGGGCGAGGGTCTCCCAGGTCGGGGTCGCTGCGTGGGTGGGCCCGATGGCCCACGTCTCCCGTTGGGTTCCGTGAGGACGTGAGTTTCAAGCCAGTCCCATGCATCTTTGGGGTTGTAAAACAAGTGTGTAGCGCCCTCATACTGGACTTTCAGCAATGCCGGGAAGAAGAGGGCATATTTGATGGATAGTGACTGGAGCTTTCTCTTAACGGAGTCAAAAGATTGGCGGGCTTTTTGGACTTCTTTCGTGTAGTCGGGGTAGAAGCCAACCTTGTAGCCGTTGTATGTGATTGGGCCCATGGCCCTTGCCATTTGTAGGATTGCATCTCGGTCGCGATAATTCAGTAGGCGTGCGATCATTGTTCTGGGTGGGGCGCCCGGTATAGGCCGGCCGGTGGGGACTCTGTGTGCCCTTTCCACCGAGAAGAATTTGGATAGCTTCTTCGGGGCAAAGATATGAGTGAGCCAATCTTCCAGGAAGAGTTCTGCACTGGGGCCTTCCTCTTTCTCCGGTATACCGAGGATCCTGAGATTATTGCGTCGCGCCCTCCCCTCACTGTCTTCGGCGCGGCTTTCCAGTTGGGTCACCTTTTGGGCAATCGCAGTGAGCTGCTGTTCCATGCAGTGGATCGCATCTTCATTGCTGGACACCCTCTGTTCTGCTTCATCCACTCTGGTCCACAAGTTGCGGAGGTCTTGGCGTATGAGGGACACCTCCGAGGATAAGCCGCCCATTTTAAGTTCCAAGGACGTCCTGGAGTCCCCAATCGCTTTCATAAGGTCTGACAAAGAGATAGGAGGGTCGCTGAGTTCTCCAGGGTTACTTTCTTCTTCTAGGGGTTGAGGCTCGCGCTGGGGAGGGGCCCCCACGGTATAGAGATCCATCTTGCTCTGTAGCGTTTGCCTCCTGGTTTTCTCCTTTCCCATGTTGTGGTCGGGTTCTGTGTAACAGGGGTCTAGCTGTTCCCCCTTGAGGCGGACGATTGCGTACAGGCTGCGCGGGATGCGCACTGTGAATCGCGGCCAAGGTCACGTTTGGGGTGTTCGCAGTGTCGTCGCTCGGCCTCACCAGGCGGCGTGATGTTGGCCCTTGTCTATCTCGGGCGTACCGAGTGGCCAAAGTGCGTAGGACTGTGCCCTTGTTCTACCGCGAGTGCTGCGCTTCGGGGTGTGAGGTAGGCCGCTCGGGGTGGTCCCAAGAGAGAGGCAGGGCAGTTCCACTGTTCACGCCGAGTTTTGGGGTCCACCGCGGACACGTAGGTAGTAGCAGCGCTCTGGGTCTGGTGCTGGTCTGTGGCGCACCTGTGTTCTGTGCAGGCTGGTTGCAAAAAGGGGGTGCGGGGGGGAAAAACAAGCAAAGCGTCCGCCCCCCACTCCCTTGTACCTTCTCGTGGGTGCCTCTAGTTGCAGCGTGTCTTCCTCAACGGGGGAGCGCAGCTCACGGCTCCTGCTGCCGCTCGACCCCGGGTCTCGCAGTCTTGCTGATGGGGGGGAAGGTCCGGCAGGTGAGGCCGGTGCTGCAGCGCCCAGGCCGCAAAGCCTCTCGTAGTGTGTGGGCCACTGTTGTCCTGAGGGTGGAGGAGGTGGGGGGGGCCTCTCCACGGCCGCTTAATGGCCCCCGGAGAGCGCCGTGGGGTCGCGTTCCGAGCGACGATCTCGCCTGGGGACCAGCGAACTCAGCGCCTCCGGGGGGGAGGGGCGGTCCTCTTCTTCCGCCCGCGCCGCGATGGTCGCCTGCCGTCTGCCGGCAGTCCGCGGGTCGGTTCTGGCGTCTCCCGTTCCGGTTTCTCTCCGGAGTGCGGCGTCAGCAGCCCTGGTGGGGCCACCACCGCTGGCAGGCGGTTGAGGGAAGATTAGTCCGCGTAAAGTGGAAAATTTACAGGATGTTAGCAGCGGCCGCCGGGAGCCGTTGGTTTTAGCAGCGCATACGTCGCTCGCGCATGCGCACCAATATGTGCTTTTTAGATAACCAGTATACCAGCTCTGGTCCTTTCTCTTTTGTGATTTTGGTTTGATTTTTTGTGATTTCTTCATTCTTTCAGACAAAAAGTCTGAGATTGTGTATGAGTTAATAATACTGACAAAGAATAAATTGAATTAAAAAGATACATATTTTCTACATAAATAGGGTATTTGTGCCTTATTTTCTACAATAGGGGATACGATTGTGTACTAATTTAGATACTAGGTTTACTATTCGAAACCTCAATTTGTAAATAACTTGAACACAATCATTTAGACACCAAAAAATAGTGTTTAGAAATACTTCTGTGGTTGGAGCCCTCCTTTTGTTCCTCATCTTGTACAATAGCCCTCCCAGCCTTCCACAGTAGGGGTTATCCCTTTCGTTACCAAGTATTCTAAAGGTGGCACTTTTCACAACATAATTGACATTGCACAGAAAGAAAAACGGTGTGGTATCTCATTTGGAATGACAAAGAAGATCAAATGTTATTTATCAAGACTTCGTTCACTGATTTTGGCAAACCCACAATGTAAATATTCTTACGACCTCAATGGAGGTCTTACTACCAAGGGAACAAGTGAATCATATGTTCAATGAAACATGATTATAACTTGTTTTTTAAACAATGCTTCAAAGCTGGGACTTCAAAAAAGGCAACATGATAGTGCAAGACTTATTTTGAAAGCAAACACCTTAAAAAAAGGCATCATTTCATGAATTAAAAATAAAAAACTGTTTCCTCCCTCTTTTTAGCAATATACAAAATGAAGATTGGACTGTGATCTGCAGGGTGGGGTATTTACAAATGTTGTAGTTTGACTGTGATAGATCTGTATTTTAGTATGTAGAAACATATTTGATCACTTTGTTTCTGTTTGTCCTATCGAAGTTGAGTCACATGTTTGAAAAAGTCAATTTATGTTATTGTTTTGAAGGTGACGTGATTGAAAATTTATTTTAAATAACATGTTAGTTCACCTAATTTCTATCTTTGCAATGTGGCCAGGAGGGAAACAATGAACATGTGCTCTCTTCTCAAGTAAAGGTGAGGTAAGTATTGTGCAAAATCCTACTATGTAAAGAAGTGTTATTATGCTAGTAACAAGTAAGATGTAGGGGCTTTAATTTGTTTAACTGCAATACAATCTGGGCATCCAATCAAAATGGTAAAGAAATAGAAAATAATTTTATCACACACACCTCATAAGGGGAATGGTAATGTGCTTTAGAAAGCCCATATTCATGAACAGACAAGAAGACTTGGTTACAATCAAGAGCAGAAAGACTGAGGGTCCAGGAAGGAGACAGACAGATTTTAAACAGATAAAAGGTGCATTACTGGGAAAGGGGTTTTAAATTCATTTTGGTGGAAAGCATTTGAAACTGGTACTGGCAGAAGGGAGTCCAGTGCATAGAAGCAGACCCACATTGATCAAAGCTGGAGTTGATTCCTGTGAGTAGCTGAAGGGAAAGCTGATATCCAAGCATTGAGGAGAGATTTGCTAGAGGAAGCCTTTGGCGTGGCCAGAATTTGCTGAGCCCTGCATCCTTGTGTCCACTAAATAATCACTGAAAGTGAGTGAATTGTTTCCATGAAACTATACTAAATAATTCACCTCCATATGAATTTAAAATAGAGCAAGGTGTACAGGTGCCTGCTTCATGGAAATAAATCAATAGTCCAAGGTCTTCTCAGAAGCAAAATGCATCTAAGATTGTGAGATATAATATGGAACACATCTTATAGTGATTAAAAAACATTTACCCTTTGAAGATCATAGCCTTGATGGAAATCCTTAATGTACGTCTTTGCTAGGTCTAAAGTGGACTCGAAAATGGGCATTTAGAATAGGAGAAACAGAATTCCAATAGACAACTGTGGGTGTGTTTGTTTCTCTTCTTCAATTTCATCTAGAACATAGAATGTAATTTTAGAATTACCTATTGGTATTGAATTTTCAATTTTAAACTGCACAAAAACCACAGAATGTTGTCCTACGTGTGAACTCCTAGGATGAATGAATGAGTGACTTGTTCATTCCTTCATTCTTTTGAAATCACCTAATTACATGATTGTATGATATCTTAAATGGGATGTGCCTGCTGTTTTCCAAAACATTTTAATATGCAACTCATTTAAAATAAAACTGTGATATTGTCTTTTGACATGTAATGGTAAACAATCTCTTACTGAATAAAAGTCCACCTATGGGTAGCATGGTATGTGGTTGCTCTGAATGAGTATTACACATGGAATTCCATTGGTAATTTGTTATAGCAAGGTAGAACCAGACAGAATATATTCTATTGGGGTTGTGGGGCATCCTCCTTATCTTTGCCAATAATGTTTCATGTGTATCTTCCTTGCATTAAGAGGTAGGAGCCACCTGCCACTGAGTTTGAGGTCTCATCCAAATTAAATAACTCTATTGTTACAACAAAGCTTGCTTCTAATCACAGAAAGTAGGACATTATGGTGGGCCTGACCATTAGAATGAGGTTACTCGTTACTCGTTACTCATGTCCATGGAAAAACCTGCCATTGATTAGTGTGATTTTCTTATTTTTCTAGGGTAGTTAAATGTCTGTGGGCCTCATAACAAGTGGCCAGTATCCCAGCTGTAAATCTGCTGGGATACCACCCAACGCAAATAGTGTTACCGCAACTTGGTCTGAAGCTATTAGGGCCAGATCCCGAGTTGTGGTAGGGCGATAAGTCCTCAATCATATAGGGTCCACTGGATCCAATGGGGCATATTTGGACCAATTACTGCGGCAATAACAGTTGCGGTAATTGCGCCAAAAATGTGCATAAAGTCAGCTGATTTACCCCCAGCTCTGAGCTGGAGGTACATCTCCAACTTCCCAATCAATTCATAGGTTGGTGGAGCGGTAAAGTGGCAGTAATAGCGTTATCACACATTTTTACCGCTCTGCTCAACTTGTGATGGAACCCCATGAATGAGAACCAAGCAAGTGAAAATTCAATTGCATCTTGTTGAAGAGATGGGTTGCTTACAAGTTATGTCAGCCAACCCCTTTGTGGTTTGAATGTAAAGGCCCAGAATTAAAAAGTGAGAATATATGTCTGTAAGTATCACCATCTAGATGCCCACTTGTGGTCTTTTAACTAATTAACTTTGTCAGTGAGACCACACGACTAGAGACATTTCTTGACATTTCCCTGGTGCAATTCACCTCCCATGCACATAATTATGCTTCAGATCAAGACAAGGCAAGGCAGTGATTGCAACATTATGAGGTCACTCTAATGCAGCATTCTTTATCTCTTGCACAGTTCGAGATAATTATCTGTTCTTTGTCAATCTTTCACCAGATGATTGATCTACCAGATATTGAAGCCCTGGCACAGAAATTGAGAACATAAAAATGCTGCTTCTTAGATAGCAGGACACATGTAGCTGACTCCTGATAGAAAGTAAGCAGAGAGAACTGAGTATACTCTGCTTCGTAGGGGACTACAGAAAAGATTAAAGCTCATTGGAAAATAGTGTTTTTCTCGCCTACCTTTAAGGAACTTGTTGATCCTAATGATTATCATTTACAAAAACTGGTAAGGGAAAAGAGGAATGGGAAGAATTGGTTGCGGTTGACAAATGTTCTTTCATTTGTATAGACAAGTTATTCAGAACTGCTCATAGCATACCACTGTGACTACTTGCTATGTTCAAAAGGAAAACTTGATGAAGAGATTTGAAATGGATGGAAGAACTTTTCTTTTGGTGCTCTGCTCCTTTATCTGGATACTTCAAGACAATGCATTATAGAGGCAATTTGTTGTGATGGAACCATGAGCTATGTTTTGTTACATTTTCCAAATGAGGAAAGGTAGAAGACCCCATTTCAAACTTGACTACAACTTTCACCTACTGTTTTAGAAACTGCTCCATTATTCAACTATTGGCTATGAAGTTGGCTTGCTCCAAGTGAAGACATTTGTTTTTGCAGCCATAGGCTCAATTTCCGTTATTGATTTGAAATGATCATAATCATAAAAATGTGCATAAGGTGCATTATCAGATCAGCCACCAAGAAACATGTGCCGATTTCCTTTGCTCAACATGATTTTCTCCTAACCTATATTCCAAGATCCAGTAACGTCAACACAGGTGTACTTTTTGGGAGGTATCCTGAAGTGAACTGTGAAAGTATTTTGGAACAGATTCTTGGTTTGGCTTGATACATTTTTACTACAGCAAGAGTAGCTTTGTAAGCTGACCCTGAGGTCTTTATTCTGTAGCCGTTACCGTGGAAATACTGGACATATTATGTGTAACCCTAATAGTATGTTTAACCCTAATAGTAATGTTTAATTTAAATTATGTTAAGGCCTAGCTGAGCTGCTGCCACCACAAAAGCTGACCACAAAGGTCCACCTACCTCCGTTGTAAGAAAGAAGTGAGGAACAGCATCCAGATTGATGGAAGCCATTGTCATGTAATCAAGCCCCACTCCTACCATTCACCAGCCTTTGAAGACCGATCAACCATCTGGAGAATCCTGATTCACTAAACCAGAGCCCCTTTTCACATGATCTGATTTGTGCTGGTCGATCAGGATCTAATTGAATGTGCTTTCACCAACACCAGCCCACCAGCCATAGATGGGATAGATCCCCATGATATATTGTGTACTTCTACAGCACCCCATCTATGTTTGCAGACACGAGTACCCACAACATTACTCATTCAACTGTAAAATATGATCTAATTGAATGTCATGCTATCCATTAAATAATGCAT
Organism: Ambystoma mexicanum; assembly: GCF_040938575.1. NCBI lineage: Eukaryota > Metazoa > Chordata > Amphibia > Caudata > Ambystomatidae > Ambystoma > Ambystoma mexicanum. Next base: position 558,823,732 of record NC_090933.1, read on the forward strand.
TCAGAATGGTTTTACACTGAAATATCAAGTAATTAATGTTAAACAGATAATGCAAATTCAGATGAATTCCCACGGTCAGAAGTACTCGCAGGAATATTTTTAGTCTCCCATGACACACTACTAGTCCAGCCACTTTCCCTTCTGATTGGTAAAGGAGAATATATATCACTGTCAGTTAAGGACTGGCCTTCCTGACCAGACTGGGATGGGTGAGCCAACAGGCCTCATGTCTCCCTGCTTTCCGTAGGAGGAATGTATGAGGTCCAGTCTATGCATATGGAGGTGTACGTGCCTGGTATGAGGGCCTTGATGGGAGGGGCTGTTCTCCTCCATAATAGGAACAATCTCATACACTGGTTGGTCAGACTGTCTCAGTGCCAGTTTGTTGGTCAGACTGTCTCAGTGCCAGTTTGTGTTCTTTCCTTTCATTGTTTAATTTCTCACCCTTGTTTCTCTCTATCAGTTCTTCCTGCTTACATTCAGAGAGTTCACTTTTTAAATCTGACACTGAGGCTTCGCTGGCTTCAAATACTCTGCTCTGAGACACCAAAGGTTCCCTCACTCTGTGCACCTCTTCTTAGAGGGCTTTGGTTTTCCTCTGAGGTCCTTGCTTTATGATTCTATCCAGTTCCTGAGACACAGGCTAACCCCTATCTAAGTCTATTTTCATCTGCTTCCCTTTTGTTACAGGACACCGTTATTCTGATTTAAAGTGTCATTTTCCTTGATCAGCTGCATTTTCTTTAGTTTCAAAATATTTAAATCTTGATGCATCTGATCAAAATGATTTTGAGAGTCAATGTCTTTTAGGATTAACTGTTTTCACATTTTTGTTCACTTATGGACTGTTTGATGGCCACAGTTTCATCCAACTATACTCTATTGTGGATAGTCTGATCTTTCAATTGATGTTGAAGTAGGTTTGTGGCTTCTATGCTCAAATTGTGTGTGTCTTTCAGCACAGAGAACTTCATTTCTTGATCTACACTGTCTTGTTGATGGGTGTGTAGCTCAATTTTGAGTTGCTCAATGATGTTTACATATTTGAGCTCAAGAATTTGGCTTTGTTGTAATTAATCTTCTAACTGCATGAGAGATTGATGAGCCTCTTTCATGTCTTCCGTCTACTTCAACATACTGGCCCTTTTATTGTGGGGCCATTTAAACTTTTCCTCACTGATATTTTGGGTCATATAGAATTCTGGTAGGACTTTGTGTAACATCCCACATTCATGTCACATGTCAGTGCCTACTAATGGAACTTCCTGTATCCTTCTGGCTTGCCAACCCCAAGCCCCCTGCCCAGGCTAGTCTCCCTGGATTAAAAGCTCGACTAGGAGATGTTTTCTGGCATCTTCCACTTCAATGGCACTCATTATAAGAGTAGCTTTTACAGCCTTAAAACACTCGCACTACACTTCTGTAAATCTCCCTGACTCAGGGGTTTAGGAAATAGTGGCACATGTTACAATTGCATCAACAACCTGCCATGCAAATCTCTGATGTTGCACTGAAATTAAAAGCCTGGTAAAAATGCCAATTGTCATGATTCAAAACAGAAATCTGGATCCCGGAATGGGCCCCCATTTCTGTAAAATATATTTATGGTACCACTATTAGCAGGGAAATCCTTCCCTGCCCTCAATCAAAAGCACCACATCAGTTTACGAGATTCGGACCAGCTCTGCCCTTGACATATATCACACCACTATTATCCCTCACTCCTTTGCAATAGGCAAGCAAAGAATCAGGCTGGTGTGTAGAAGAAGATATATGTATTAATCAACAGACAAAGTCAACATTGCACAAAAATTATCACAATGCAAACCACCTACGGCACAAAATATTTCCTTCCGACCAAAACTTTGATACAAACAAGCTGAACACCATTCACTTTTGGTAATAACGATTCACAAAATATCTAAAATATCTAACATGTGCAGTTTTCCTGACATTCCCCCCTGTTAACATGTAAAGAGTAGCATGTGTCTGGAGAAGACTTAAGATGATTTGGACACTCTCAAAATTCCCCCTAATATAATCATAATCAATGCAGCACCATCGAACATGACATGACAATTTCCTTTGGAAGGAATTTCCTTTCCTCCCATCTCATCATCTTTACCCCTTGGCCAGACTCACTCTGCAGGGCACACTCTGGGTGTTCTGATATCTTCAGACCTTCCCCTGTCGATCCCTCTCACCACTCCTCTCTCCTGGAGTGATCATTTTCTCCTTTCCTCCCATCTCACCCTCTCTAACCCTGAGGCCAAGCCAATAACAGAACTGCCACCTACCTTCTTAGTTATCGGACCCATGAAGCGTGTGTCAGATAAGGCTTCCGCCGCCACTTTCTCACTCCCCTGAACCCTTGGCTGACTCAGACAATGACACAGCCCTTTCCATGTCCACTCTGCTATATCTGATACTCTCGATGTTCTTGCCCTTTGTCATGAGGATCCGCTTGAAGCCCAAAGCCAAGTGCAACTCTTGGTACGACTCATACCTCGTCACCCTTAAACGCAAGTGCAGGGTGGCTGAGAGGAAATGGCGTGCTTTCGGTTCATCCTCTGACAAACCGGCCTGCTGCTTGCTCCAAAGGCATTACCGGCTCTCCCTCTGCACCAAGAGGAGAGCCCACATCCAAACCCGCGTCTCTGCGGCATCTAAAAACTCAGCAAAACTCTTTCAAATCTGCAAGGAGCTGGCCAATCCTGCTGCAGTCTCTAGCTCTCCTGTCCCCTCCCAGACCCTCTGTACGGCCCTGGCTTCTCATTTCATCTCTAAAACTCAGGACATCCTTTCCTCCATTGCTTCCTCTCCCCCTCCTCCATCTACTCCCTGCTCTTCCTCTGGCCCTTCTTCGGTCACGTCTCCTCCCTCCTTCTCTGCCTTTCCGCAATTCTCCCCAGATGAGGTTTCTAGCCAAGTCCGATCTATGAAAGTCTCGTCAAAACAGGTTCACCCCTGTTCCTCCCAAATCATCAAGGACCACATTGACACCCTGGCTCCTGCTCTGGCTGACTTCTGCAATCACTCTTTTGCTACTGGAGTCTTCCCCTCCCCCCTGAAGCACTCCCTTGCACACCCTCTTCTTAAGAAACCCTCTGCCGACCCTTCCTGCCCTGCTGACTATGGTCCAATCTCAATCTCTCCTTTCCTAGGCAAACTCCTGGAAAAGCTGCCCATCTCCCAGCTTAATCTTCACTCTGGATCTGTTGGTTGTTTCCATGACCATCAGTCTGGCTTCAGAGCTGCCAGAAGCATGGAAACTGCTCTCCTGAACATCCGTGAAGACCTGCTCACCAACCTCGATTCCAACACATCCTGTGTCCTCATCTTACTTGATCTCATTCTGCCTTTGACACAGTGAACCATGCCATCCTGCTCAACCGTCTCAGTGATAACCTGGGTATCACTGATCAGGCCCTGGCTTGGCTGACCTCCTTCCTCTCCGATTGACCCACCCAGGTCCAACTTGGGTTCTTCCTCTCCTCTATCTCTAACTGTGGTGTTCCACAGGGGTCTAACCTCTCTCCCTAACTGTTCAACCAATACCTGGCACTTCTTGCCCACCGCATTGCCGCTCTCTTCCGCAACGTTCAGTGCTATGCAGATGACACTCAACTCATTTTCAGATTCCCTTCTGCCACCTCGTTTCCCTCTCTCATCTCTGATTGTCTGTCGGCAAACCAGGAGTGGTGTGCCGCCAATGATCTCTGCCTTAATGCAGTATAACTGAAATCTCCCCATCGGCACACCTGCTCCCTCTTTCCTGTCACTCTCTAGCCGGCCTCTCTTGGCCCTCTTCCTCCTCCCACCTGTGTGGCTAAAAACCTTGGGGTCATCTTCGACTCCACACTTTCCTTCCCTCCTCACATCAATGATGTCTCTAAGAAGTCACACTACCAGCTGCACCTCCTCAGAGGTATTCTTCCTTTCCTCTCCTTCCCCCAGAAGCTCACTGTCTCTAGAACTCGGGTTCTCTCCAGGCTGGACTACTGCAACAGTCTATTTCTTAATCTGCCTGCTTCTACTTTCTGCCCTCTGCAACTCGTCCAAAACAGGACTGCGAGACTTGTCCTTGGCCTCAAGCCCAGGGATCCTATCTTTCCATGACTGAAATCTCTGCACTGGCTCCCAGTGGCAGTGAGGATTAAGTTCAAACCCTCTGCATTGTCCACAAGGCTTTATGCGGCCTGGGACCTCAATACCTTCAACTCTCTCTTCCTAAAAATCTTCCTTCTCGAGCTCTTCGCTCATCTGCCTCCAACTCCCTCAGGGTTAGTCGCTTCTCTAAGCAGCGTGTTGGTGGTAGACCTTCTGCTGGGGCCTCCCTCTGGAACAGCCTCCCTGCCTCTCTGAAACTTGAGGAGAACCATCTCTGGTTCCGGAATCACCTCAAGACCTTCCTCTTTGCTTCTGCTTTCTTTCCTCCTCTCCCCTGCTGATCTCCTGGCTGAATGTGAATCTGGTTACCTGGCTACCCTCTGATCTCGAGCCCAGGTCCCCTCCCTGCCAGTTTCACACCTGCACTGCCCCCATGGCAACCCCTGCACTCTGGGACTGTTTCTGTATCCCTACAGCCCCCACTAACACTTGACACATGATGTCTGCACTTACCCGTGCACTTGCCACCAGCGGGCCGCACTCTTATTATTTATTGTCTCTATTTATTTTACTGTTATCCTATGTACTGCACTGCCCCCTCTCCTTTTCCCATGCACTTTCCCCTTCCCCTGCACCCTGCCCGATCTCAATGACACCTGGCCTAGTACGATCACTGTCTCTGTCTTCCCTCTGAATCCCCTCCCTTGCCTGGTCGTGCCCTGAAACACTTGTGTATTGGCGCAATATAAATGCCATATCATATCATATCATTTTGTAATTGGCTTCACTTAAATTCACATAGCCTTTTACTGTTGGTTAATAATATATTTTACATGCACAGCACTCTTTATTTCCGATCTCCCTGCCCACTCTTCCTTTTTTAGCAATGTACTCGCACAATCATTATTTGACAAAATAATGTTCTCACTATATTGAATCCTTTTCCTTTATTACTATGCAGTGAGAAATCTCTCAATGTGTAGTCCCTTTCTCACTCTCAGAGAGTGTGCTTTTAAATCAGGTATTTCACTTTGTTGAACATGGCACTTTTCTGCCCAGCACAAATCCAGAGGCGCTATTATGATTTAGAACCGCCTCTGCTTTGGTACAGGATTCAGGGATTGTTTAAACATTCAAAATTGTGTTCTTTAAATGCACCCCTGCCCTTGAGGGGATTTTGAGATTGGCAAACGTTTAGTAGGTAATCCACAATTAAGTTAACGACTATAGCATTATTCACAATTTAAAAGATGTTGAAGATTTCGAATTTCCCCAGATCTTCCCAGCGTCAGTTGACTACGTGGGAATTAATTAAATTATTTATTAATAAGAAATGCTAGGGATCTATTCTGGATGCCCACCCCATGAATAATGGAAAGATATTGAGTCAAACAGATCCCGCCAAGGGTTTATATCATGCACTTACTTTAGATAACTCTGGGTGTATGTTCAGGGAAAAGTCATCAGGCCTCCTGGGTCATCTCATGGGAAGCATAGGGACCTGGTTGGACTGCCTCTCCAGGCTCAGCTATGGATGGCATCCAGCCTCAGCCTCTCTCCTGGTTCCCTCCCAATTTTAGTCCACCTTTCTCCTTGTCTCATCCACCTCCTTCTGTCTTCCTTGCAAGTTTGATTCTCCTACCGCAGTTTTCTTTTCCCCCCACTGTGAGTCTACTTTTAAAATCTAACTACACCCCAAAATATCTAAATTATCAGGTCCCGGCTCATTCATTGATAGTCCAAATTGCCCATTTATTGTTTTCCTCCTACACAAGGCCTAGCCTCTTTCTTCTAATTGGTCCTTTAGTTTCTAGGCTCCATCTCTGGGAGTTCTTGCTCCACCCATTTGAATTCATATTTCTGACCAACTTAAATATGAACTTAAAAATCTTCAACATGACACTTTTCTTCAATTTACAGATTAGTATCACAAACTATATATTTCTGAATTGGTCTGATCATGCCACTCACAATGCACTGTGTCTCATGTCGGCAAGGAGTTGCTGGTGCGAATGGCAGATTTTTGTGAGTTATTTAAACAGGATACAAATTAGAATCATGAGATTCAAGTATGTGGATCCATAAACTTCCCAATACCATAATCTCCAATCCGTAATCTTTTCTGGGAAGCTGTAATCACATACATTTTCTGGGAATAGTTGAACCATCTCTGTAGGTGTCACGTTTCCCAAAATAATGGACACCACATGGTTTTCCATACAATCTCTGTGGTTTATAATGAGATGCATACTTTCAACTTCCAAAGCATTCTTAGCAATCTGCTTGCTGTTCACTTGGTCTTCAATCAAACACTTAACATTGTTGCTGCCAGGGCTGATCGACCATCTGTGTCTTTGGGCCTCATCACGAGTTGGGCGGTAGCCCTTAAATGCAGCGGTAACACTATTACCACTGCATTTAAGGGTCTGCCCAAACATGGGTCTGGGCTGTTATCCCCAGCTCAGAGGTGGGGGTAAACACACCAGAATAATTCCCATTTTCGGGCACAATTAGCACTACAATGGACCCAATGGGGAATGGGCAATTACAGTTAACGCCCAACCCTTGCCCCAGCACCAATAGCACCAGACAGGTTGGTGGTAACGCTATTAGTGCAGGCGGTAACCCAGCGGTAATACCGCAGGGATACTGCCCAACTCGTGATGAGGCCCCTTACCTTTTGTGAGCAGAGGGGGAACTCCGCCCCCTAACTCATGGAAAATTCTTTTGCAAAATCTCTATTGCCATCAGCCCAGAACCTCACCATTAATTGAATTTGTATTTTACAAAGGTACCATGCATTGTCTGCAGATTTATTTGCTATGTGATGGTCATCTCACCCCACTAACAGCTCTGGTAAATGTAGGGGGAAGATAAAGATCCATCAGTGTTCATCTTTATATTATAAACTATATTGGAATGGCTCTGGCAATGGAGTTTCATCTATACATGTTCATTTCATTGCTGCAGAAGGCACCAATTTCTCCATGGCAGCTTGTTTGTAGCAAAACAGGCTTTTCGGTCTAGTCATTTGAATACTGTCCACACTGAATGTGTACTTTGCTGAAATCAGCCATTTGGTGTTGGCTAGTTGAGAATGTAATTCTGGCCTTGAAACAGTGTGCTTTCCTATGTCTGCACCTTTGAGCCCAACCTGGCCAGGGGCAGTTCTTTAATTTACCCCAAACTGGCAAACAAAACAATAATGAATACAATGGTACCAGAGTATTTAGACTAATGTCCCAATAACGTAGTAAATCACATATAGCAATTAAACGTATTTTTGAGGAAACCTTTTTGAAATGCTATGTAACTGAAAGGGGAATGTAATACAAGGGAATGTGTTTTGTGTTTAATAACTGGAATTGAACTCCTGGATAGCTTCACCATAGTCAGGCTTTCTCCCATGAATTTGGGATCTCTGGAGCCCTTAGATATCCCAAATTGAAATGGGGAATGACACGTCTTTGTGATTGATGTTTGTCATAGTTAATAAAGACATTGGAATCTGTTCTTTATGAACACATGGAGAAAGGGTGTTGTGTGGGTGAAACTGATTCCTTGTGAATAGTGAGTGAGTCTGTCTCTATGCCCAAGCTAGGAACCAATAGTTTGTCACAGATAGTATCCAACATCTTAGATTACAATTTGCACATGAATCAGAGAACCATAAATTAGAGCAAATACTTTTTGCTAATGTCAGTGCTTGTCAATTGTTACAGACAAAACTGTGTGAATTGTTTGGTTTCAAACTTTATGCAAAGACTCAAACAATAAATAATGTGTTTATCCACAATGTGCAATATATTGTCGTAATATCTAGAGTCGTCATTATTCTGTGTTTTTCTATATATACGTGCGTTTGTGAATTGGAATGAAAATATGAGCAAAACAACAGATGGTAGGTTATGTTTTCTTTTCTGTAGCCAAGCTTCCTGTATTTATTTAATAGATTATGGGTAATTTCCCCATCATTGAAAGTGGGCGGCCAGGTTGTATTCCTTAATGTATTATTTTAAATTTAAAAAACATATTCTGATAACAGCCTGTTTCTTGTCCCAGATTATGAGGTGGGGTTGGTGCATTGAGGAAATATTAAATTAGTGTCATTCTTATGTAAAAAGAGAAATTTAAAAAAAATAATTTCTTCCCTAGATAAATGTCATTATACTCATTTGAACCACTAATTTCTTCTCCAGAGCTTCTCTGCTTTTGTCTTTCCTTTTCACATTTGCTTTCCTTGGAGAGATATGTCAGGCAAAGATAGCATCATCGGGAATCGCATATCTCTCCTGAAATCTCTAGCGATCAGGTCACTTTTTCTAGCAAATCTTGGTTTAAAATTGTCCTGTTTTTAAATGTTAATATTTGATTATTGATTATTGTATTAGCTTTTATAGTTTAATGAAAAAGGAAGGAGTGTCTCATGACAGCCCCTTTGTCCCTTCCGAAGCTATTATCCCTGCTTGGAACATGTCTGTACACAACAACCATGCAAAAATGTAATTTCGATTTTGGTTTCTGTGTTAGTCCTTTCCATACATATGGATCACTGGCATAGCAGGAGTCCCCACAGCCTCAGCCGTAATAGGGGTCCCACTGTACCATGTCAGTCAGATCATTTCTTGGCGAAGTCAGAGACTTCAGAAAGAAATCCTTTCTTTCTGAAGTCAGATATTTTTTTCTGAATTAAGAGTGCATTTCCTGATGTCGACGTGGATGCACCCCAACTTCAGAAAGAAGTTTTCTTTTTGCGGCCTCAGATTGGGGCGTTCTTGCTCTGCCTCCACTGTGCATAACAGGAACCACGAAGCACTCACTTATTCCTGGTTCCTGTCGGCGTGGTGGAGGATGGAGCGTGGAAGCAGGAAGAATGGATTCAGGAACAGCCGGTAAGAACAAAAATATACTTTCTGTAGGTCGGTGTGTGTATGTGCAAGGGTGTTGTATGGTTATGATAAATTTGTATATCTATCCGTGCCTGTGCAAGAGTCTGTTATGTATTATGTAATGTGTGTATGAATAAGTGTATAATGTATGGGTATGGGTGCACATGTGAATGAGTGAGTGGTGTGAGCAAAGGAGAAAGTGAATGTTGTGTGAATGGGTGCGCTCACATGTTTTTGATCTGGGCTGGTTGCGAGGAGCCGATTTTGGTGGGTGGAGGAAGAGCGGCAGGGGGTGCATTGCCACTACTATTGCACTTTTTGAATGGGCATCCATCCATGCATGATATAGCAAGCTTGATATGTGTTATTATGTGGCTAGAATGGCATTTTGGTGCCGCCAGTCAAGCCATTTCTACTGGGCATCTATGATAAAGTAAGCATGATATGTGTTATAATGTGTCTAGAATGGCATTTTAATGCAGCAAGTTTAGGTACGTCCTAATGTGGCAGTGTACTTTTTTCTGGGCATCTATGATAAAGATTGTAAAGCACTCCGATGCTTTCTAAAGCAAGGTCTGTGCTCAGTAAATACCCACATAATAATAAAGAGTAAATATGGTAATTTCTATTACGTGGCTAGTGTGGGATTTACATCCAGCCAATTTGGACACGTTTTTTTATTGTGTCATAGCCTTCTAAATGGCAGTGTCAACAGGAGCATGAACTTACATGCGGATATTGCCATATATTGACAGAGGCAACCTGGGCATGTTATAGTATCATTACTGGCATATGAGCAAAGAAAAAAGTAAGGGAGGGCGGAGAGAGGGAAAGGGTAGATGGGTGACGAGGAGTGAACAGAGAATAAAACAGTGACAAAAGAGCAGAGAAGCAAAGGGGAAAATGAAATAAAGATGCAGAAGTAAAAAACCCATAATGTTGCAGGGAACAAAAAATGTAGGCAAGGATTCAAGAAGACGATGGGCACAGCATGATTCAGGGTCAACCTGAGTATGAGGTCCAGCATTAGGGTTGAGAAGGTGAAACCAAAGTCAATGGGCCTCATTAAGCTTGCTGGTACCATACTTCCCGGTCCAGCAAACTACGAGTTGTGCTCAAGGGTGCCTTTCTGCCCGCCAGGTCTGGCCTGGCGGGCAGAGCGGCACACGCGAGCACAGCATGTCAGATGCACGGGCACCATTCTGAATGCTGCCGGTGCATCCGACCTCCCCATTCCCATTGAGCCCTATGGGGCTTAAATGGGAATGGGGAGCATTCCGTTCCGGCGCCCGTGAAAGGGCAATTACCGGGTCCGGCAGGGCCGTAATGACCCGGTAATTGCCCATTCGCGGGCGCCGGAAATTGTTTCGAAAGTTTGGCGTCAGCCTGCCGGTTTTACCGGCTAGGTTACCTCCAAACTTCTAATGAGGCCCAATGTGTCCATAAAGGCAAATTCATGTGTTGGCAACAGGTGGTAGATGGTGAAAGCCATAGTGAGTCAAGAACTCCTGCAGCCAATAGGTGATTTGGGGGTTGTGGAAGAAGAGAGCTGGAAAGCATGGGGGGAGGACATAGGAGGGGCAAGAACGGGAGGGGTGTGGGAGGTGGGCCCACACGAGCATCACAGGGGACCAGAGAGGGAGACATAGACATAATATAGGACAAGAGGGGGGGGCACACACACACAAGCATCACGGGGGACCAGGGAGCGGGGAGTGTGAAACAGAGAGCATAATGGGGAACCAGAGGGGGGGGCACACATGAGCCTCACAGGGGACCAGGGAGGGGGTGGGAGGCACACATGCATATCACGCAGGACCAGACGGGGGTGGTGGACACTTGAAAATCACAAGGGAGCAGAGGGGGGTGGGGGAAACATGAACATCATGAGGGACAAAAGGGGGGTGTGGGGGGAACAAACAAACAAAAAGGGGATCATAGGGGGGTGGGGGGGACACAAGAACATCACAGGGGACAAGAGGGGGTGGGGGAACAAATGAACAAAAAGGAGGGACCAGAGAGGGATGGGGGGACACATGAACATCACGGGGAACCAGAGGGGGGTGGGGACAATCCACTGTTTTAACTCATTATTCAAAAACATGTTTTGGGGGGCAGGAGAACCCCCCTACCCCATTGGTTGGTTCGGGCTCCCTCACAATGCCCGGTTGCTCTGACATATTTGTGGGAAATGTTTATTTCCCTCCAATTATACAAAATCCTCACTGCCACTGGGTGAGTGGCTGGTGGGTGAATGGGTATGAATATATGTGTGCAAGGCTGGTGCTCAGGCAACAGGCATTGGAGCTTGGAGGTTTCCTGACATGTGTTGCTAAGTATTTTTGGGCAAAGCCCTTTTGAAAAATGCCATTACATGGAGGTGGTTTTGGGGCAGGAGAATTACAGCACAATGGGGCAGGCAGACTGGACATTGTTTTCCTGTGGCATGGCATTTTTAACTCACACAAGAGGCAAGACAAATATGATGTGTATTCTTACAGGATCGTCAGAGGCATGTGTTGAGCCAAACAAGGAAATATTTTCTTAATGTAGCATTGTGTATTTCCATGGCATTGTGGTCAAAGTTGTGGTGCAGAGTTAAGCAAGCATTTATACAGCAGCAATAGTATGTTTTATTTCTGCGGCATATGATTCTTACTGTCGCAAAGGGCAAAGCCAACAAGACAATGGGCCTTACAAAGAGTGATGACCCGTAATGAACGGTGCTGGTAAGGGACCGGCACCGTTCATTACATGCCGCCACATTACGGGTCTGCTCGCGGGTCGAGGTAAGGACGTCTGGTCCAGACCAGACGTCCTTAGCGGCACTTGCGAGCAGACTAAGATGCTAACGGGCCCGTCATTAACGGGCCCGTTGTTAGCATCCTCCCGAATCCCATTGAGCCCTATGGGGTCTCAATTGGGAATGGGGATGTACCGGGTTCCAGGTTCCGAGAATGGGAATTACCGGACCTGCCAAAGTCGGCATGGCCCGGGATTTCCCTATTTTCGGGACCCAGACCCGGTACCTGGTTTGGCGGTAGCCATGCTGCTAAAAGTGGCATGGCTACCTCCAAACTCGTAATGAGGCACAATGTTTGTACATTGAGTCACTGTCATATATTGGCGGAGCCAGCATAAATATGTTTTTTGTGGTTCATTACTTTGCGTAATAATGAAAGATGTAAGTTTTGATCTGAACACATACTTACATCTTTCACCTAGTGCAGTGCGCAGCGTGCCCCTGTAACATGATCATCATGAGCATTATGCATGCGTGGTGGTGGAGGCCAACACGTAGTGTGGAGTGGCCCGTGCTTAGTTACCCAGCATGGGGGGCCGGGGTGCCTTTAGCATGGTGCACAGGGGGGCCCTCTACGTTTTGTGTTGTGCCACTGATATGGATATACTTAACTATTTAAGAGTGGCCACTGGAACTTTGATGACCTTGCTCTCTGAAAAGTCAGCCTCGGTAGGTTTGACAGCACCCTTTCCAAGATGCCTGTGGGCATCTGTTGTTGAGTCATCAGATTTGTAGATGGACAAACCATGATGGACCAAGCATGAAATCTGAAAATAGCTCGTGGCAGAAATATTATATTACAGTAATCGTTAAAGTTTCCGCCTGTTTTTCATAGTTCTCCCACTTGTTTACAATGCTCTTTGTGTCGGTTTGTACGTATATTCTGTCCGCTTGTACCGTTTTGTCGAGGACCCGGAAGAAGTGTGCGGCCGCTGTCTGTTGTTGTATACGGAGCAAGGGCTTTGGCATAATGAATGGACCTGCTGGTCTTTCGGTTATCACGCTGTATATTCCACTGTGAGCATTTTAGGTGGGTGATAAACACGTTTTCGTGCGTTGCTTCTAAACTATTGCCTGTGCTATGTCTTTGGCTTGTTCCATCAAATGTCACTGATGTGTACCGTAAAAGCCTTCGGCGACGTGTGTTATTGTGTTATATTTGTCATTTGCACATGTTGCCCTCTACAAATAATCATTTTATTCACGTCTCTTTAGCCACGGTTCAACATCACAATGACCCGAAGGAGAGGAATATATTTGCTACAGGTATGTTTTCATCTTGGCAAAAACAAACAAAAAAAGAAACTAGAGATGCACGGGCTCTGTAGCTGTGCCAATACTGTCCAGAAAGTATTGTTGCTATTCTTGCATTTTACCAACGGACAGTGACATCTGCTGGCTGTGAATTGTAATGCTCCACATCGTACAGAAAGACACCAAACGAATTTTTTTAGAAAAAGGATAAGTAGACTTGTAAGAACCACGATTCGAAAAATTCTTACATCACTTATTGGTAATCTTCATTACTCCTTGTCCTACTCTTCCTTGTCACAGTTTTTTTTATTTTGAGGCCCAGCCTCCATTCACAGGGACATTGTAGCCAGTTAAATGTTCCACTCTTCCCTCCAGGAAGTATAATATTTAATTTCACTAATAATAGCTCTCACTTATTCTGGTTCCTGTCGGCGTGGTGGAGGCTGGAGTGTGCAAGCAGGAAGGATGGATATAGGAACAGCAGGTAAGAACAACAAATATTGTTTCGGTAGGTGGCTGTGTGTGCCTGCAAGGGTGCTGCATGGTCATGATGAATGTGTGTATGTATTCGTGCCTGTGCAAGAGTGTGTTATGCATTATGTAATGTGTGTATTCATAAGTGTTTGATGTATGTGGTATGGGTACACATGTGAATGAGTGAGTGGTGTGAATAAAGGAGCAAGTGAATGTTGAGTGAATGGGTGTGCTCGCATGCGTTTGAGTTGGGCCAGTTGCAAGGACCTGATTTTGGTGGGTGGAGGGAGAGTGGCCGGTGTGCATTGCCACTACTATTGCATTTTAATGGGCCTCCATCCATGCATGATATACCAAGCTTGATGTTTTATTATGTGGCTAGAATGGCATTTTGGTGCTGCCAGTCAAGCCATTTTTTACTGGGTATTTATAATAAAGCAGGCATGGTAAGTGTTATTATATAGCTAGACTGATATTTTGGTGCCGCCAGTTGAGCCATTTCTAACTGTGGCATGGCATTTTCTACTGGGCATCTATGATAAAGCAAGCATGATATGTGTTATTATGTGGCTAGAATGTCATTTTAATGCAGCCTGTCTAGCATGTCCTAATGTGACAGTGTACTTTTTTCTGGGCATCTATGATAAAGATTGTAACACACTCAGATGCTTTCTAAAGCAAGGTATGTGCTCAATAAATACCCATATAATAATAATAAAATAAGTATGATAATTGTTATTACGTGGCTAGTGTGGAATGTTTTTTTTATTGTGTCATAGTATTTTAAATGGCAACGACAACAGGAGTATTAACTTATGTGTGGATATTGCCATGTATTGACAGAGACAACCTGGGCATGATTTCTAATATTATCATTACTAGCGATATGCACAAAGCAAACATGAGTATTTTCTTATATGGGAATACTGGTACATACTGGTGAAGTCATCAAGGACATGCATGGTCACAGATATAGTTTACATGTTTTATACTGACATATAGTGGGCAAAGGTATAATGAAAATGTGTCGGGAAATGCTCCTGTGCACTGTTGATGAATTGCATCTATTGGATTTCTGGATTGCATCTACCCTACAAAACCATCTGCAAACTGTTGTTTTTTTCCCAATTTTTCACCGGGTGTGTGCTGTGTAATGCACCATTTTAGCCCATTATTCAAAAACATGTTTTGGGAGGCAGGAGAACCCCCACCTGTTACTCCTTTGGTTGGTTCTGGCTCCCTCGCTATGCTCGGTTGCTCTAGCTTATTTGTGGGAAATGTTTATATCCCTCCAATTAAACAAATTCACCACTGCCACTGGGTGAGTCGCTGGTGGGTGAATGGGTATGAATATATGTGTGGAAGGCTGGGGCTCAGGCATTGGGCATTGGAGCTTGGAGGTTTCCTGACATGTGTTACTAAGTATTTTTGGGCAAAGCCTTCTTGATAAATGGTATTACATGAAGAAGGTTTTGCACAGTGGGGCAAGCAGACTGGACATTGTTTTCATGTGGCATGGCATTTTTAACTCACACAAGAAGCAAGACAAATATGATGTGTGTTCATACATGATGGTCAGAGGCATGTGTTGAGCCAAACAAGGAAATATTTTCTTAATGTAGCATTGAGTGTTTTTATGACATTGAGGTCAAGGTTGTGATGCAGGGTTAAGCAAGGATTTATACAGCATTAATATTATGTTTTATTTCTGTGGCAGATGATTTTTAACTTTCACTAAGGGCAAAGCCAACAAGCCAATGTTCGTACATGGGGTTACTGTCATATACTGGCGGAGCCAGCATAAACTTGGTTTCTTGTGGTTCATTACTTTGCGTAATATTGAAAGAGTGAAGGTTTGATCTAAACAAATACATCTTTCACCTAGTGCAGTGCACAGCATGCCCCTGCAACATGATCGTCATGCGTGGTGGTGGAGGCCAACACGTAGTGTGGAGTGGCCCGTGCTTAGTTACCGAGCATGGGGGCCCTGGGTGCCTTTAGCATGGTGCACAGGGGGGCCCCTTACGTTTTGTGTTGTGCCACTGATATGGATATACTTTACTATTTAAGAGTGGCCACTGGAACTTTGATGTCCATGCTCTCAGTAAAGGCAGCCTCAGTAGGCATGACAGCACCCTTTACAAGATGTCTGTGGTAGTTGGGAATCGATGCCCAGTGCAAGTGGGCTTCTGTTGTTGAGTGATCAGGGATCTTGTAGATAGGCAAACCATGATGGACTAAGCAGGAAATCTGAAAATAGCTCGTGGCAGAAACATTATATTACAGTAATGCTTAAAGTTTGTGCCTGTTTTTCATAGTTCCTCCACTTTTTTACAATGCTCTTTGTGTAGGTTCGTACGTATATTCTGTCCGCTTGTACCGTTTTGTCAAAGACCCGGAAGAAGTGTGCGGCCGCTGTCTGTTGTTGTTTGCGGAGCAAGGGCTTTGGCATAATGAATGGACCTGCTGGTCTTTCGGTTATCACGCTGTATATTCCACTGTGAGCATTTTAACATTTGTGCATTTTTGTGAAAATAATGCCTCCTGGGTGATAAACGCACGTTTTCATGCTTTGCGACTAAGCTACTGCCTGTGCTATATCTTTGGCTTGTTCCCTCAAATGTCACTGATGTGTACCGTAAAAGCCTTCGGTGACATTTGTTATTGTGTGTTATTTGCACATGTTGCCCTCCACAAATAATCATTTTATTCACGTCACATTAGTCACGGTTCAACATCACAATGGCCCAAATGAGAGAGGGATATGTTTGCTATAGTTGTTTTCATCTTGTCAAAAAACAAAAAAAGAAGAGAAATGCACAGGCTCTGAATTGTAAAGAAAGACATAAAACATATTTTTCAGAAAAAAGATAAGAGCATTTGAAAAATCACGATTTGAAAAATGCTTGCATCACTTACTGGTAATCCTCATTACTCCTTGTCCTACTCTTCCTTGTCCAAGTTTATTTTTATGTTGAGGCACAGCCTCCATTCACAGAGACATTCTATCCAGTTAAATGCTCCACCCTTCCCTCCAGAAGGTATAATATTCAATTGCCCTAATAAGTGTAAAAAAAACCCGAAATCGAAGTGCACAGGCAATTCTCATCCCTTTCTCTTTATATGTAGAGCAGCACATCTGTTATTTGTGTTCTTACATAATTGCAGATTGTTCCAACAATCGGCACCACATTTTACAGTTACCTGTTAGGACCCTCCAGACATTACTAGCTACATGACATTTCGATACCCCAGGCCTTTCTCCAGATTTCAGCCCCTTCACACATGAGACGGTCGCCTCAAATTATCGAAATATCATTATGGTCATAGAATGACCAGCCAAAGCTCATTTTAAGCGTCTCGACGTGAGGAACACCACACTTTAGGCCCTGGGATGCACAGCTTCTGAGATATTTGCACACCAACACACTGCAGCACACAACACCACGCCAGGGTGAGGCGATAGGTGGGAAGAACACACAGAAGGTCCAATAATGCTAGAGCACACCAACTCTCACCGCCCCTCAGTGCCGCCTCTGGGGTTTGTTAGCCAGCCACACGCACCCAATCCCAGTGCAGTTCACTTTAGAGTGCAAAGCACGTTGAGTGATAAGCAACATGTAACAGAAACCTACAGGATCATAGATTTTCAACAATTGATGAGAGTGTTATCATGTCTGTCCACAGAGCCTCTGCATAGAATGGGTACTTTTTGTTAGTTCTAGATAAAGCACAATCTCTCAACGAGAAAGGAATGAAGAGCACAAGGATAGAGGGGGGTTCTTGCCAAATCATTTAAGGACTTCTTCCCTCGTGAAAAGCAGTTTGGTTTCTGACTGTATTACTAAGTCATTTGAGTGTTGATAATTTGCTCTGGGATTTTATAAACCAGATGTTGGCAATTGGATGGCAAGTGTAACAACAGTGTTTAGGGGTAATGGTGGCTTCTTTGAAGGAGCATAGCACGCCAAATGTGAATGACGGATTGCACATATCTGCTGTTGTTAGAGCCAAGGAGGATATGAACTTA
Organism: Ambystoma mexicanum; assembly: GCF_040938575.1. NCBI lineage: Eukaryota > Metazoa > Chordata > Amphibia > Caudata > Ambystomatidae > Ambystoma > Ambystoma mexicanum. The sequence goes on from NC_090933.1 coordinate 558,841,292, forward strand.
AGTAATGTCACTGGGCAGGTGATTCTTTGAGCACCTAATACATTAACAGGCGTTACCAGTTTAGCAATGTCATTGGGGTAGAACTGGACAAATGCCTGTAACGAAGGGGAGGACATGCAGTCTTAATCCATAAAGTGGAACCCAATAGTGGATTGAATCTACTGAATTTAGCCACTGGACAGATTAGCAATAAGGTCTTGTGATGGCATAAAGCAAGTAGCTATATGAGTGCTCAATTGCCAGAACATGTCAGAGGTGCTGTCTAGTGCTCACAAACCATTCTAATGAAAAAGGGCTTCTTTTCTACTCGCCATAATGGAAGGATATGCTCTGAATTGATTTTTGTAGGAGTTTACCCTCATCAAAACACAAATAATGCATGCATTCTATGTTGCTGGTACTTCTATTCTGGGCATTTAGATCCTTATTATACTTTTCTGAACCTTTTTTGAGGAGACTTGTATTTTTTCTAATGAGAGGAGTCAGGGTGATCAGAGTGCATGTAATTTTCCATTTAAATCTCTCCTAGAGTGTGTTGTGTCATTAAAAGATATTTGGTCAAGACTACTGTATCAGAGGTCTGATGACAAGGGTTCTGGTGGTTCACTTAGTTTGATTTTATGTTGGTAATGTAAGGTGTTCCAGATGTGCTGATGGTGCTACCAAAACATAGGAATGTGATCTGCTGTAGTAAAAGGAGGTCAATAGTGAAAAGACCGGAAAAAAAATATCGAAAAAAAGGTCGAACCAAAAATTCTCGAAAAAAAATTGAATTTTTTTTTCAATACGTTTTTTTTTCGAAATGGGGGGGTTCCCCCAACACCTCTTTTTTCATTTTTTTTTATTTTACCCCTTTTTTTTACTTACCTGACCCCAAAAATACATATAAATACATAAATTAAAAAATTAGATTTTTTTCTCGATATTTTTGTCATTCGATATTTTTTTTCGGCCTTTTGACTGACCACCGTAAAAGGGATGTTGGAGGAAATAAAAAAAATCCAGCAAATTACCATCTCTGTGAGTGCGGAATTATCCCATATATCACAACCTACATTGATCATAATCATTCTGAATTCATGGACAGATTTATCATTTGCAGAATTGAGCCAGAGATTGTTGTCATCCACGATCAGGGTTTTCTTGGAAGTGGATAACATTCTGGAGACCAAATCGGACCACTCCTCGAGAAAATTAGTATGGAAGTCTGGCAGACAAATGGTTTTGTTGCATGTTATGGTGGTGTTATTCTTGATAATACATTTACAGAATAATGCCTTATCAGATGGGCTTTGGATAATAGTTAGGATGGTAACTTGATATTTTTAGGGATAGATTAAAGCAACCCTCCATCCAGTTCTACTATTCATATTGCACATCTGGATCCAAGAGAGTCAGTGATGAGGGCATAGAGGAAATTTGACTCAATGGGATATCCTAAATGGGGCATAATGACATAGAAAATAAGAAAGCACTGGCTTAGATTTAATCATTATCACGAGATGTGCACACAGTAGATGCCATGCCTGTCTAAATGGCTTCTTATCAGGCAGGCGTTGTTGCTCCTATTGTAGCTAACTTTGTTAATTTGCCCCTTTGTAAAGGGGATGTCCATTTTGCTTTAAAAGAAACAAATATTACTCCTTTCTAAGAAAAGGCTAATCTAGACAAAGCCATTTTAGTGAATGTACATTCCATATCCCACCTCCCCTGGCTTTCAAAGTTTATGGAGAGAATAGTGGTCTCTCAGCTACAATTACATGCAGAAACATTCACCTCCCAGATTCACTGCAGTCTGGTCTTTGCCCCTCTCATGACACTGAGTCACCCTATGACTCTTTTTGGAGCAACCTCATTTCTAATGCTGACTAAGGATCAGCCTAATCCTCATTGCATTGTTGGACTTATCGGTTACATTTGATACTCTTGACCATGGCATCTTGCTCTCGCTCTTACATCTTTCTGAAGTGGTGGGGATTTCTCATACTGACATTGGCTGGGTTAGGTTATTTTTATCGAACAGATTCCAGCTGATTCAAATGGGCCCTTTCCCTCAAACAGTGGTCTTCTGAGTGGCAGTAGTGGGGTATCACTACATATTATCCTCACCAAAAATATCACTGTATATATGGTTGTCTGGAACGGTCATAGGAGATATTTTTGGGAGGGATCATTTTGGGGGTTTTTGGGGGGGGGGGTTTGCGGGGGTGTCCACCGCAGGTTCCATGCCTTAATATTGCTGCAAAAATATGGCGATATTTTTGTATGCCGAGATTTTTCCAGGGATATTAACACATGGAACACGCAGTGGTCATCACATTCTTGTTTGCTATTTAATATGTATATACACCCTATTTTCCTCTGGTGTGTCTTGGTTGATTGAACAAATTGCACTCCAATAAATAATGCAGAGACAGAGTGGTTCTTTGCACCGAAATATCAGTTAGTGTTAAACAGACAAAACAACATATTGAGAAACCCATGCTATGTTGTAGGCTTTAGTGAACACAAAGTGATGTAATTTAAAGGTTCATCATCATATTTACTTTCATGTGAAATGGGAACTTGATGAATTCTGCAACTTGAATGTTAGTATTCTACAAGCCAATAATAAACAGAAAGTAATTACAAATACCAGTACCAGAACAACATATTATCATATTTCCGGTGCAAGTAAGAATGACGCAAATAGAAGATTTTCTTTGTACATGTAACAGTGGAATTGACCTATTCGTTTGAATTCAAGTTTTCTGAAGGCGGCCCTTTTGTCAAGCAGGAACTCCCCGACCCATCACCATTCACTTGGACAAATGCTTTAAAGAGTTACAGGGCCCATCTGTTTTTGACTGAGACAAAGGGTCTGTTTACAAATTACAAACATATACATTCAAAATAACTGGGGTATTTTGTCTCCAAAACCCCAAATCCATTGGCTTGTATTTTTAAGGTAATTTGGAAATTAACAATTTCTGTATCTCACCAACAATTACTTGCAACTGCAAATAAGGGAGATGCCTGTGGCAGGTCATCAACCCCTAACCTTGGCAGAACATCTGGCATCCCAAAGAATATGGTTGTTTCCATATAGCTAACTATTAAAATTATCCCCTTTTTGATAGAATATCTTCCTAAGCAGTTGGTGTCTGCTGATAAAATGGGCTATGCCCATTTAAATCTATTTCAGATAAAATGAATAACATACAATTGTTTTAAATGTGCAAGACAAAATGTGCATATGAACTAGATTATTGGCTATAACCTTGGAAACTTGGTCTGATTTGAAAACTGGATATAGATTTATACTCAGCAGAAAAACACAGATTATATCCATATAAAAAGAAATATTAAAAGGTACTATTTATTAACAGCATGCATATTTGTATAGCTCCATTATACACAAAGTGACAGAAATACAAATAGTATCTCTAGGTTCGGAATATTCTTACACATCTGAATATAAGGTTTTCCATAATATCACATGCCCACATAAAGAATTATAAGAAAAGTGAATATTCCATCAACATTTTGATTTCTCATTCCTGAGGGGACAGCTGGATCAGAGTTGACACGTCCCCACTTGACATAGATAATTCAATGTATCAAAAGAAGCAAGGGGGAGGGTCCTAGATGTTGTAAGAAAATGAAGAAAGCTTATCACAGGCTCTTTCCAATCCAAAAATGTTACATCAAATGATGCTGCATAGGTGGAGTTTGCTGGGTATTTAAAGACAAACACATGGGAAGAAGGGAGAGTTTTGGGAAAACAATAATGCAAGAGAAATTTTCCAACAGTAAAGGAGCAGAAATGGTCACCAACTGCATGAAATAATGGGGAAATGTCCTTACAAAGTCTCTCTGCTACAGAGGACTGAATATAGACGAATTTTCCCAAAGAACGTCCGTATTGCCTAAGAGGGATTTTGGGAGCAGGTGCACAAATTGGAAGTAAGAGCTTAGCTGACAGAGCTGCCTGAGCCCTACAGATGTATGTACCTGCACTGTGCATTTGAAAGACACAAAAAAGTGAGTACCATAATCCCAAACTATGTTTGACATATGTTCCGAAATAATGAAATCCTGGATTGCAATCAGAAGTATTTTGGGCAGCCCTCTTTAAAAGCTACCCCATTGAAATGTGGAATATATAGTGCAAGATGTATGTTCTTTGTGATTTAAAATTAACATTGAAACCAAGGAGATATAATGAGAAGGTTTTTCTCCTGCAACTTGTGACCTCTGGAGATCTTATGCATCAATTATTAAAGTATGGAATGACAAATATTGTATTGGCATAGTCAACAATGTAATTGAAATGGATTCCTTAATGAACATGTGTAACTGCAGAATTGCAAGGGTGAATCTGATTCATTGAGAGAGATAGGGACTGCTGTCCCAGTATTCCAAAAAGAAACAGAATCCCTGAACCTAAATCTTTATAATTATGTGCAACCATTCCTACATGCAGAACAGTATTGATGCCCAAGCTAGCAACCAATCATTTGTCACAGATTTCACAGATAGTATCTAATATTTTACATTTGGGTGAATCCAAGAATTGGCAAAATGTATAGTGAGGCAATTTATTTCTCTAATGCCAATATATGCTAATGGTTTCAGAGAAAAGTATATGATTGTTTTATTCCAATTTTCTTCTGACAACTGCAAGACCTTTTTGTTTTCAGTGGGTGGTTTTCAGGTAGACAGAATTCTTCATGCTGAAGAATGAGTTTTTACAAAGAAAGTTAAATCAAATAATCAGTGTAAATGTGAGCTTCCACAGTGTGAAGTAGTGGAGCTATTGTTTAGAATACTAATGCATACTTGTTTTTATGTGCCTGGATGTTTTTTTAGCAAATTGGAATAAACACATTAACGAAGCAACACAAGACAAACTGTGTTTTCCTTTCTGTAACCAATCTGCAAGCATCCATTTGAAGTATTGTGGCTGACTTCCCCAGCATTGTAAGTTAGGTAACCACCTTTAATTATTTAATATATAATTTGATGTGAAACATTTTTTTTTAAAACTTTGTGCTTTTGTCCTAGAATGTGGGTCGGGATTTGTGTGGTGGGGAATGCCGTATTAATTAGGGATACTTCTCTATAGTTAATCAATCACTAGAACATTAAATATATTCCACAGATGTCATTACACATCCTTCTTAACAACTTAGGTTTGCAATATCATGTATATACCAATAACATCCATATGTATGACAAAAAAAAGATGTCTTCTGATGAGCAATCCTATCTGGTAAGTGGTCTGTGCTCAGTGGCCTATTTAGGATTTCTGCTGCCCTAGGCCCAAAAAAGTACATGTGCCCCCCCAACTTTACTTTACCTATGCCAGACTCTGCATCTTCACCAGACTCCACATCTTCAACAAATTGTTCGCGTTTTCCAAACAAAACACCTTCACCCCCATTTTGCCTCCATAACATTATAAGGATGTTTTTAAAGGATGCAGGGATTAGAAAGTTATTGCTTCTTCTCTGTTAATTCAAGCCTGTCATCCTATATGCTATGTTAGTTGAAAGATTGTTTTCAGATCTCTGCAGCCCAAGATTTAGAGAAGACATTGGGCCTCATTACGAGTCCGGCGGTAACCGAGGCCGTAAAACCGCCTGGTTACCGCCGGACTCGTATTACCATTCCGCCTCCGTGACTGCCGGAAATACCAGGGCATTACGACCCTGGTGTCCCAGGAATTCCGGAGGTGGAATTCCGTAAATCCCCAGTCCCATTGAGTCCAATAGGACTCAATGGGAATGGCGAAGTGGAAACACTGGCACCATCTCGTGATGGTGCTGGTGTATCCACGTCCGCCTGCAGGCGGGCGGTGTTAAACCCGCCAGGTCTGACCTGGCGGGAACATCACCTCGCGCCTGCAGGAGTCGGGATCGGGCAGTCCGAAATTAACAGTGGCGGTGGGTTTACTGCCACTGTTATTTCCGGACAGCCGACCTGTAATGAGGCCCATTGTGTTCTACAGTTGATTTCACTAGAGGTAATTATCATGGTCAAATGTCTACTTTTGTGTAGGTCCAAAAACAATCTTTTGGAGGAAGCGATAAGAATGTATTCTTTATACCAACTGGACACAAGTGAGAGAAGGTTGGAACAAGGAACTTTGATTTGATATGCTATGATATGATGTGGCATTTATAACGTGCATGTGCACAGGTGTTTCTAGGCATGGCAAGATAAGGAGGGGGAAACAGACAGAGGACAAAATAACGATCTTCCTAGGTCTTGTGTCAGTCAGATTGTGCAAGTGCAATGAAAATAAAGTGGAGAAGTGCCAGGGGACAGGGGAAGGGGGAAATGCAGTTAACTCACAAGTGCAGCCAGTGGGTGGCTCCTAAGTGCAGAGAGAAGGGAGTTCAGGGTTGCAGATACAGACCCTTAAGAGCTGGGGAGCCCATGGCAGTTCAAGGGCAATTGGACATGCAGTAGCCTGGGCCCAAGTTCAGAGGGTTACCAGGTGATCAGTGTGCAGAGCAGTCTGGTGCATCAGCAGGGGAGACGAAGAAAGAAAGCAGAACCAAAAAGTAAGGTCTTGAGTTGCTTCTGGAACCGGAGGTGGTCTTGCTCAAGTTTGAGAGAGGCAGGGAGTCTGTTCCAGAGGGAGGCCCCAGCCGTGGAGATAGATCTGCCCCCAACTCTCTACTTGAAGATTTATTTGATCCTCAGGGAGTTAGAGGTGGATGAGCACAGATCCTTGCAGCCACAGGGAGCCAGTGAAGAGATTTCTGAGCTGGAGAGATATGATCCCTGGGCTTGAGGCCAAGGGCAAGTCTTGCAATCCTGTTCTGGATAAGTTGTAAAGTTTGAAGAGTAGAGGCAGGAAGATTTAGAAAGACACTGTTGCAATTATCCAGCCTAGAGAGGACCAGAGCTCTGCAGACAGTGAGCTTCTGGGGGAAAGTGAGAAAAGGACGAATACCTTTTAGGATGTGCAACTGATAGTTTGACTTCTTACAGACGTCAGAGATGTCATCAGAGAAGAAGAGGGTGGAGTCGAAGTTGACACCAAGGTTCTTAGCCTCACAGGAAGGAGCAGGAAGAGGGGCAGCCAGAGAGAGAAAGGAAAGGAGGCAGCGGGTGTCACAATGAGGGGAATTTCAGTCTTACTTAGTGGCACTAAGGCAGAGTTCATTGGCGGCACACCATTCCTGAATTGTGGCCAGCCAGTCTGGTATGAGAGAAGAAGCAGATTTGGCTGAGGGGAGCATAAAAGAGAGCTGAGTGTCATTTGCATAACATTGAAAATTGGAGACAAAAGTAGCGATGCATTGGGCATGAAGGAACTGTTGGACCTGAGAGGGTTCGTCAGTGAGAAAGGAGGTCAACCATGCCAGGGCCTGACCAGTAATACGAAGGTTGTTGCGCAGGTGATTGAGCAGTATGGCATGGTTGACCATGTCAAAAGCAGAGGATAGATCTATGTGAATGAGGACAGAAGGGGAGATTAGAGAGCAAGCTTTCACAGTAATTCAGAAGAGCAGTTTCCTTTCTTCTGGCAACTCTGAAGCAAGACTGGTGGTCATGGAGGCAACCAACAGATTCAGTATGTAGATTAAGCTAGGAGATGGCCAGCTTTTCCAAGAGTTTGCCCAGGAAAGGAGTGATGGAGATTGGGTGATAATTAGCCGGAGAAGAAGGATTGTCCGAGGGCTTCTTTAGAAGGGGGTACACAAGGGAGTGCTTAAGGGGGGGGGTAAAGTTTGTGTGGCAAAGAAGTGATTGCAGAAATCGCCAAAGCTGGATCAAGGGTATCGATGTGGTCCTTGATGGTTCTGGATGAGCAGGGGAGAATTTCCTTTGATGAGATTTTCATAGATCAGCCTTGTCTAGAAACATTGCCAGGGGTCAACAGGGGAAAGAAGGAGAAAGGTGAGCAGAGACAGCCTCGGATGGGCCAGGAGTGGTAGAAGAGGAAGAGAGGGTGGACAGGATGTCCTGAGTTGTAGTCATGAAATGTGAGGTCAAGGTGTGCATAGGGCCTGGGAGGGAACAGGAGAGGTAGAGACTGCAGCAATATTGACCAGCTCCTTGGATATTTTGAAAAGTTTGGCCGAGTTGTTAGATGCCGCAAAGAAGTAGGCTCTCTGCATAGAGAGGACAGAGAGACTGTACTGGCTTTGGAGCAGGTTGCAGGCCAGTTTGTCAGGGTGTGCGCCCGATGCCCTCCACTTCCTTTCCGCCACCCTACACTTGCAATTAAGGGCGGCAAGGCCGGAATCGTGACCAAGAGTTGCACTTGATTTGGGCTTCAAGAGGATCCCCATGACAGGGGCAAGGACATCATGAGTGTTAGAGATAGAGAAATGAAGGTTAGAGAGGGCAGTGTCAGGTTGTGAGTCAGCCAAAGGTGCAGGAGGAGGAGAGAAAGTAGCAGTGAAAGCCTCAACTGACACACGCTTCATGGGTCGGATAACCGAGAAGGTAGGTGGCAGTGCTGGAGTCAGCTTGACCTGCAGGGAAGAGAGAGAGAGGTGGGAAGAAAGGAGAAAGTGATCACTCCAAGAGAGAGGAGTGGCGATAGGGTTAGAGAGGGGGAGTTCTGAGGAGAGCAGAACATCCAGGTTGTGCCCTGAATATTTCAATGCTAATATCTGGTTTCTCTCACAAATGGCCTGCGCTCACTCTCTAGAAGCACCTAGACTGGTCTGTAATATTAATGCAACATAACTGAATTTCTACATCCTGTCTTATCAAATGGTAAAGTGTACGTATGAAAGATATGCAAGGGTAAAGGAACATCTTATAAAAATGTTGAATAAAAAGTACTCAACCCCCTTCGCATGGTTACAGCTCTGGTTTTAGCAGGGCGTAAAATGGAAACAATGCAAGCTAACTGCTGCAGCCGATGTACCTCCAATCCCTTTGGCTGGAACGCCATTAAAATATGACAAAATCACAACTGAAGTTTGTAAACTCTGCCTGGGCATACACACCTCATTAGAGTAAACACAGTTGGAGAAGGTTCCTGGAATCTTTGGCTGTGCATTCTCATGGTGGAGTAATTGATAAAAGCAACCCTGAACATTCATATGTGGAAAGCAATAGTTTTCCTCATAGCTGCACAATGCAGGCACCTTTTATAACAAATGAACTGGGACATACTGTTTACATCATTTCTGTTTTTGCAATTGTTCAAAATACCCAATGTTCCAAGAGTAAAATTGAGCAATGGACCGGGAGTTCCAGCACAATATTACTTTTCTGGGTGTGGTTTAGGCTATGGGGCTTGCCAGCTTGCGTTTAAGGTACTTTACAATGTTTGTTAACTCCGTACAGTTGGTTGGACTATACAATACATAGGAACATTTTAAGATTTGTGAGTACAGAAGTAGATGCCCTGTTGTCGTTTGAAGTACTGTTTCACAGTAAACGTCCTACCTTGTATTTAAAATATAATTCATGTAAAGATTACTTATAAACATCACAGTTATGCATTGTGTGACATGCTTTGCATCAAAGACACATGATAAAGTTAGCAGGAATGCTATTTGCCTGCTTAGCACTGAGTAGCTGCTGTAAAGATGGCTGAATGCATATTTTTACAGGACACCTTTACATCTGTGAAAAGGTGTGCACCTTTGGCACACAGGTTTTGTTTTCACCCTTCTATGACTTTGGGTACGCTTTCAAAGGTTTCTTGATGCAGTTGCGCATTTAGATTTACTCTTTGCCATTTTAACTTCTCTATGATCTAATTCATGCTTGCATGTTTTGGGTGGTCACAGACTTCTGAAATGTGGTGCCTGGGAGAGAAATTAGTGCTTGCTTCTGAACATCATTTTAGTGCCACCTGTAGCAACTCTGTGCTTGACCTAAAGATAGGCATGCATTTAATATTGTAAAATGATGCATCATTTTGAACCTTTAGTTTTCTGAAGGGAAAGTCCTACTTTTCGCAACCGTTTAAAATATGTATGTGGTGTATTTGAATGTAAGTTACTGCTTCAGGGTTGCAGATACAGACCATTAAGAGCTGGGGATCCCGGTGTAAATATTTCTATCAGCCAAAACTTGTTTCGAGCTTAGCTCTTCTTCTAAGGCTTGTGATTCCTTGTATACTGAGTCCAAACTAAATTAATCAAAATTCCCGGTCTCTGAGGTATGGGGAGAGGAAACCCCTCTGCTGTTAAATGTGAAAGCCTTGGACGGATACGAGTGAGCAGAAATGGCCTGATTCAGTCAAGGGGTACTGGTGTGGTGCGTGTGGAGGACATGACCTATGACGCTGGCACATATCATGGTTACCCACCCTACTACTAGCCTACAAGAATTTCTTTGCTGCCTTCAACCCTGCTCTGGACTACATTTCCTACAAACCTAATTACCTTCCTTCGCAATCACCCCTGAAAACGTTCATCTAATCTTCAAACTTTGCTCACACCTACGAAACTAATATCCACCACCTACTCCCTCTCTGCTAATGACATTGCTCATTACCTTTCATCTAAAATTTCTACATTTTGAGACACTCTTGCAGTGCCCCACCTCTCCCACTCCCTTTGATCTTATAATATATTTGTATCAAGTTTTAACCTTGTAAAGAAAAAACATTACAAATGGTACAAAAGTAGGAAGTTCCCACACCTTAAAACCACAAACAGGATCCAACACTGAGTCTAATAAGGTAACAGTCCATGTTCACTGAGTAGATGGGGGATAACTTAACTCTTGCAACCGTACCCATTAATATTCATGTCCCTCATCCGATGTACTCATTAGGTGCTTTCCATGCACAAATGATTTTCAATAGTTTTTCTGCCCCCTCTGCTTCCCAAAAGAGGTACTCCTTCCCATTCCAAGTCACCCTGAGTTTAGCCAGAAGGAGCAGGCCTGCTCTAACCCCACATTCCAGAAAGGCTTTCTTCGTAACATCCAGAGCCCTTCTCTGCTTGTTGGGGGCCAAGGACAAATCAGTAAAGAGATGATTTAGGAAGTCCTCTGTTTTCTAAGCTGTTGCTGCCTTCAGGAATCTGTCTCTGTCACAGGAGTCACTCAGACGCACCAGCGGTGTGGAGCCCACCTCTAAAGACAGCTTCACCTTGAATCCAGCTGACTGCAGCCTGTAGCATTTTCGATATATATGGGGTCATCTTCCACGTCAAGATCAAGCTGATCTGGGAGCCATGTTGATACAAAGCCAATTGGGTCGCCCCCCTCTGCACCCTTTGGGAGACCGATAATGCGCCGTTGCAAGGCTCACATTGCTTTCCCAAGAAGTTCAAGTCTGCTATATGTCACACTACTGCTTTTCACCACCGCATCCATTTTATGGTTACGTTTCTGCACCAAGGAATTGTTTGCACGCATTGCTGATCCAGCTAACTGGTCATCAGCTTCAGTCTGGAGGTTCTCGTCTCTAGCTGGGCCACCTTCTCTGTCAGTTTATCCAGTTTGCCTCCGAAACAAGACATTGACTGCTCTATGTGCCCCAGCACTGCCATAATGGGGTCCCGGCGAATATAATTTTCCAGGGTACGCTGACAGCTGGGGGGAGCAAAAAAGTCAGCATACTCAACTATGGCCTTTTTCTTCCCATTTCTTCTGATGCCATGCCCCTTTACCGCTGTCTGATGAGGACCACTCCACAGGACAGCCAATCCTCCACTGAATCACGACAAACTCCCTCAGCAGAAAGGGAGCACGAGAGGTGTGCATTATTGGAGTCCTCTCAGAAGCGCAGCTTTTTACAGTACCCACAGGCATGACCTCTATAACCTGCGTGATTGTGGTGCCCAATGGTGCCTCAGTGGGCTGATTGCCGCTGGATGCCTGCAGTTCTCTGTGGTGGACCCAAACCAGCCCCTCGGTCCACGTTCTGCTGGTTGACACTCTGGAGCCGCATCGCACTCTTCAGTTGATCCAGGCTACAGCCGTGTCCCCACAGGCCTCGTTGCCTCGGTCCACAGCTGAAATGGCAGCCGTATGTCCAGAGCTGCGTCAAGTGTGCCATGCATTGGGGGCCCCGGCCCTCTGCGTGAGACCAGGTCAGAGTGGCTCTTTGCCCTGCAACTCCACAGTCCTAGCACAACCCCCCCCAGCACATTCATCATGGACTGGGAGTACACTCCCACAGCCCCTGCCGTCTCAATCAACCACCATGTCGAGCCTGTTATGTTATGTTATGTTACAACATTTATAAAGCGCCAAAGCCCTCGGGCATCTAAGCGCTCCTACACAAACAGAAAGGTTCAGTGCAGTTGAGCCGAGAGTTAGACAAAGAGTGTCGTTTTCAAAGGTTTTCGGAAAGATAAGAGGTTACTTTCCTCTCTAAATCCCCGAGGTAAGCTGTTCCATGCCTTGGACGCAAGCACTAGAAAGGAGCGTCCATTTCCATGGTCTCTCTTAGTCCTTGCCACCTGTAAAAGCCAGGTGGAGGTAGAGCGAAGATTTTTTGTGGGCTGGTATATAGTGATCCTGTTCCTTAGGTAAGTTGGGGCTGTCCCATGGATGCATTTGTGGCACATAATCAGTACTTTAAAGGAAATTCTGGCTGATATCGGCAACCAGTGTAATTCCCTTCTGGCAAGAGAGGTGGGTTCATGCCTTTTCATGCCATAGATTATCCGCACGGAAGTATTTTGAATTTTCTGCAATCTAAGGACGTCTTCTCTGCTGGCACCCCCCAATAGGGCATTGCAGTAGTCCAGGCGTGGCAAAATAACTGCCCTTACTAATTTAGCTCGATTTTCTTTAGAGATTAAAGGGGCAACTTGTCTCAGTACTCGCAGATGGTATCGGGTGTTTTTTTCGATGGCATCTACTTGGGCTCCTCCGTCCAAGGAGGCCTCCAGATATGCACCCAGGGTTTTCACCTTATCGACCACTTTGATAGGGTTGTCCTCGACCATGAAACTCGAAAAAGCAGGAACTAGCGCCTCTCTGGATTTTTTGGACCCATAAATCATGAGTTCTGTTTTGCCTGCGTTTAAACATAACCAGTTTGAAGTCAACCAGTTTTTTATCACTTTGTAGACTTTGTTTAGTTTATGCTGATCCTCCTGGTAATCTCCTGACAGCTGGAAATCATCCGCGTAATTAGTAAAGAAAAAGCCCAGCTTTTCCAATTCTCTGAAGAGGGGAACAATGTAAATATTAAAGAGCAGGGGCGACAAGCATGCTCCTTGAGGATCGCCACAAAAAATAGGTTCTACCTCAGAGAATGTGTCTCCCCAATGTACCCTGGATCTTCTGCCCTCCAAAAAGAACCTAACCCAGTTTATAGTCTCGGTGGCCAGACCACCCGTATCTAGCAGCCTATTTAGTAGAATCTTATGATCCAGGAGATCAAAGGCAGCACTAAGATCTAATAATATTAGCAGTCCTGGTCTGCTCCTTTCCACTAAAGTTAGCATATGGGTTTGGAGATTCACCAGGGCACTTTCTGTGCCGTGGAAACGACGGAAGCATGATTGTCTTTCGTGTAGCCTACTTGTATTTCAGTTGAAGGTGGATTGTGGCAACCTTATCGACCATTTTCAAGAAAAATAATGTGTTTGTAATTGGCCGAAAGTTGGTGGCATCTTTAGGGTCTAGGCCGGCCTTTTTTAAGAGAGGTGTGACTGCCACTGTTTTAATGGCTTGCGGGACCATACAGTGTCTGAAAGGGGCATTCACAAATCTGCATAAGAATGGAGCAAAAAAGCCCAAATGATCCAAAATTATTTTTGACGGTAGGAGATCCCCCGGACAACTAGTTGGGTTCATGGCTCTCATAATGTCTTCAATCTCCACAATTGAGATATCTGGAAATTTAAATCCTGTATGAGTAGATTTCAGTTCCTCCTTTATAGTAGGTGTCTGATCGATCAGATGTTTGATTCTTACATTCTGTAAATTGGGGGAATTTTACTTGAGGTTTGATTCTGTAGCTCTCTCCTAATTTTGTCTTGGGCGCTTAACAGTTTATTTGCGAAAGCTTTCTGTGTTCTGACGATTTCCTCCTCAGTTGGTGTAATGGTGTGATTTAGAACTTCTGGATTCTCCCAGGATCTAAAGATGCTGCATGCAACACTGCAGGGATCTCAATACCAGACTAGTCAATCACTCTGATTCTGCGGCTGTCGCTGCACCGTGGTTATTCTCCATCCTTAGCAAGTTACACAGCTTCACAATGGGTTACTACAGCCCTGTTCTTGTCGGGCATCCTTTGCAGTACAGAGCTTCCCCTTAATGCTGCCATCTTTTAGGGCTCGCTAGCAACACCCCACCCACTCCCTTTGACAACCTTTCTCTGCCCACTACCCTTCCACCCACCCCTTCTATTCTGCAAACCTATGTTGTGCTCCAATTATCTGATTATTTGCCCCTCAAATGGTCAGAGACTCAGACTGAATCACCTCGCCTTATATGTCCGAGTTCGTAAACCTCTTTTTCTCTGCTGGACTCTTCCCTCTCTCCTTCAAATATGCAAATGTCCCACCCCTTTGGAAGAAGGCTTCTGCAGACCTAAATATCCCGGCAAACAATCACACATTCACCTATTGTGCCTCCTTCCCATCATTCAAAGGTCCTTAAGAAGGTGTTTTTTAAATAGATTGCTAAGTACCACAAGGATAACATCCAAAAAAATCCACTGCAATCTGGCATCTCTAGTAAACACCCCATAAAAGACTGCTCTGATGAAAGTCACCAGCATTCTCACTGATGACCACCACGCCAGCCTTTCTTCTATGGTCATGCTTTTGGACCTCACTTCTGCATTTGACCACTCCTCTCTACTCTTTACCCTCCAGGATCGTGGGTTTTACAGATCTGCTCTCAACTAGACTACCTCTTACCTGGAATGCCACTCCTTTAAAATCTCCTGGCAATAGCAAACCTCTGTCCCCTCTCCTCTCCATGTGTGTGTCTGCCAAAAATCTGAATTTGGATCTCTGCTCTTCACCCTCTATACCTCAGCCCTAGCCATACTTTGGCATTCACTATTATCTCTTTGCTGATGACCGTCATATCTTTTTTTCTCTGGTGCCTCATGCTGAACTCTTCAAAAATTGACATAATTTTTCTCTCACTTTCCAATGCCATACTTTCCCTCCTCTTGTATTATTCTTGCCTGACCGTCTTGCTCTCTCGTCCAAGGCAGACAAGCTTGGTGTCCTCTTTGATAGTGACCTCCAACTGCACAATGCATCATAGTCACCACCATTGCTGCTCATTTCACAATCTCAGCATTCAGAAAACGTCTCAATTTCTCACTCACTACTTAATGAAAACTCTAATCTCCACCCTTCTGCTGAGAAAACCCAACTACTGTATCTGCCTCCTCCTTGGCCTTCCTCCCTCATTCCCCTTCCCTCTAGGCAAAGTCTTCAACTATGCTAGTCTGTTTGTACAACCAATCCCTTTTTACATTCCTTCTCCTTATCTACAAACCTATGAATGGCCTTGCTCCTCAGTACTTGTCTGGCTATATCTCTGTCTACTCAACTTCTTGTTCCTTCTGCTTCTCCTCTGCCCCTCTGCTTCTCTTCTGGATTAAACCTCACTGTCCAATGAATTTGTGGCTCCTCTCTCTTATACACTTTCACCCTTCTCACTCCTTTACATTGGTACCTTCTGCCAATCGAAGCCAGCCCAACTGTGGATCTCTTCAAAGCATGGTGTAAACTTCACTTACTTGCCAAAGAGGGAGCTCCTCCTGCCCTTCCCTCCATCCTCCAAACCTGAGTAACCACTCCCTCCAGTACTGTGTAATAATGTAATAACATTATTTGTTTTTGTATTGTATCCCTCTTTAGTTTGAAGCAGGTGCCCCACCCCCTAGGTTAATGTTGCATTTTTAAGGCACCTGTTTTTTTTCTATTTTGTGTCTGTTTCTTTGTTTTGTCACTGCTCTATGTCCTGCATTGCTAACCCCCTCATATGACTTGCCACTTATTCTCATTCTTGTGCTAGAGACCTAGAGACCTGCTTTGCTCCGTGGCTTGCACTTTCCACTTCAGCTGAGCCGGTGAGTGTGCAATCTGCCGAAGTCCCTCCTGGGCCTTCTTTTCACTAAGTTTTGCTTGTTGCTCAGCCCAAGCCCTGTTGTTCTCCCTTTCCCTCCCGTTCCCCTGACCTTCATTTCCTGGTCTCCCTCCTGCCAGTCCCAGCTCGTCCACCATCCCTGATTGGCCTCCCTCTGGTCTCACTGACCCTTCCAGGGCAGCCCACTGCCTGGCAGCCCCCACGGCTAAGGGCCCAAGGCAAAGTGTGTCTCCTCCAGAGGCAGCTCCAGCCAGTGTCTGCAGGTGTCAGCAGGGGAAGCCAGTGGTCAGCCGTAAACCAGCAGCGATTAAGTAAGGTAGGAGTGACCTGGGTTAGGAATAGAGCCTTCACTCTACCCTAACATCCAGGCCACAAAGCAGACTCTCAGACTTAGGTGTGTTTTTCTCAGGTATTTAAAATTGCATTGTGAAAGTATTTAAAATGTATTGTGGAATTAGTGCCATTCCGTGGTCTTGACGTCCTGGCTAAGCATTCATCTAGCGAACTTTTTACCATTATCTGAGCTCCTGTCATCTTATCCTATTGTCTACTATCATCTCGTCTCTCTCTGTCTTGTCTGCTTGCGCCCTTCCCTTGTGTTCTCCCCGCACCTCCCCCTTCTTATCTCCTCTCCCTACCTACTCTATGGTGCTCTCTGTCTCTCCTATCCTTCTCTCCTCACTAAATCTGGTAGGAAGAAGTTTAAAAAGGACATCCTGGTCTCCAACCCAGGCCTCCCTATCGCTAACACCTATACCAGCGCCTCCTCCAGGCAAACACGGACATCATTTTTGTTGTTCCCTCGCCAGACCTATGGACTCTTCATATGGTCTGTGCGCTTTCTCTTTTCTCTTCTTCTCCCATTAATGGTGGCATCCAGTGGGATGCCCACCCGGCCCCCTTCCACTCCTTTAAGGTCAGCATTAATATTTACCTTAATGGTTCTGCCTTGGTCCAAGGCCCTCAGGCCAACCTTCTCTTCTTTGATAGACACATCCCGCGCCTCATCAATTTCCTTTCCTCTCCTGCTGTCCCCTCTCTTCCCCCCACAGCTTCCCTGCCTCCCGCTACTGTCTCCTCCTTGGCTACCTTGCCCTCTCCTTCCTCTTCTGCCCCCCTCAGGCTTCTTCTATACCTCTGCAGGGTGTACCTCTGATTTGTACCCCTTCCCGGAAGTCGTTCAAGGAAGGCAACCTACTCCATATTGCCACTCTCACCTTTCGCTGTGCTGTCAAACACTCCTCCAACATCTGCCGTCTCCTCGAAGAACTTGACCTTGATCTCCTTGGTCTCACCGAGACATGGTTCACGGTCAGCTCTGTCACAAGCTTTGACACTCTCCTCCCTGATGGCTACAAGATCTCCTCCATGCCCAGATCCAATCGATCCAGAGGGGTTGTAGTTCTGATCTTCCCAGAGTGGATCCCTGCCTCTGTAATTCCTACACAGGCCTACTCCTCTTTCAAATGCCTCATCTGCAGGCTCTCTCTATTTCTAACCATTCCTTCACTGTGGCAACTATCTTTCTGCCACCTGGTCAGATCTCCTCCTTCCTCTCTGAGTGGGCGGACCTCTCCTCTTCCCTCCTGGTGTCAACCAATCAACTCCTTCTTGGAGACTTTAACATCCACCTGGATGCCTCCTGTCCTTTCTCTGGACTCTTTTGCGACTTATGCGACTCTATTTCACTCTCTATTCTCCCCTCTGGCCTGAATCACTCAGCAGGGCACACTCAGGATGTTCTGATCTCTTTGGACCTTCCCCTTTCTATCCCTCTCATCACTCCTCTCTAACCTGGAGTGACCACTTTCTCCTTTCCTCCCACCCCTCTGGCCAAGCCAACTCCAGCACTGCCACCCACATTCTCTGTTATTCGACCCATGAAGCGGGTGTAAGTGGAGGCTTTTGCCGCCACTTTCTATCCCCCTCCCCATTTGGCTGAATCACACCCTGACACAGCCCTTTCCATGCTCCACTCTGCTATATCTGATACTCTCAATGTTCTTACCCCTGTCATGAGGATCTGCTTGAAGTCCAAAGCCAAGTGCAACTCCTGGTATGACTCAGACCTCATCACCCTCAAACGCAAGTGCAGGATGGCTGAGAGGATATGGCATGCTTCTGGTTCATCCTCTGACAAACTGGCCTGCCGCCTGCTCCAAAGGCAATACCGGTTCTCTGTCCGCACCAAGAAGAGAGCTGAAATCCAAGTCTGCGTCTCCACGGCATCTAACAACTCAGCCAAACTCTTTAAAATCTGAAAGGAATTGGCCAATCCTGCTGTAGTCTATAGCTCTCCTGTCCCCTCCAAGGCTCTCTGCACAGCTCTGGCTTCTCATTCCACCTCTAAAACTCATGATATCCTGTCCTCTCTCTCTTCCTCTCCCCCTCCTCCCTCTACTCCCTGCTCTTCCTCTGGCCGCTTTTTCGACCACCTCTCCTCCCTCCTTCTCTGCCTTTCCCCTGTTCTCCCCAGACAAGGTTTCTAGATAAATCCAATCTATGAAAGTCTTGTCAAAACAGGTTCATCCCTGTTCCTCCAAAACCATCAAGGACCACATTGACTCCCTGGCTCATGCTCTGGCTGAATTCTGTAACCACTCCTTCGCCACTGGAGTCTTCCCTTCCCCCCTGAAGCACTCCCTTGTGCACCCTCTTCTTAAGAAACCCTCTGCCGACTCGTCCTTCCCAGCTAACTATTGCTCAATCTCCATCACTCCTTTCATGGGCAACCTCCTGGAAAAGCTGGCCATCTCCCAGCTTATTTTCACACTGAATCTATTGGTTGGCTTCATGACCATCAGTCTGGCTTCAGTGCTGCCAGGAACACGGAAACTGCTCTCCTGAACATCCGTGAAGACCTGCTCTCCAACCTTGATTCAAACACCCCCTGTGTCCTCAACCTACTTGATCTCTGTTCTGCCTTTGACATGGTCAACCATGCCATCCTGCTCATCTGTCTCCGTGATAACCTGGGTATCATTGCCTTCCGGAAAGCTATGAAAACCATCCTCTTCACATAAGGTCTCTCGCAGCACCATGTTTGCCAATCAACTGTCTGTAATGTAATAACCAAAGATGCATGAGCTGTAATGACTAATCTGCTTGTAGCAATACTAATGTGCCAATGAATGCTACCAATTATGTACCCCCTATAACTAATATCCTGCAACTAACTGCGCCACAATGCCCCTGGACTGTCTGTGCGCTATATAAATAGAAATAAATAAATAAATAAAATCACCAGTCAGGACGTGGCCTGGCTGACTTCTTTCCTCTCTGACCGAACCTCCGAGGTCCAAATTGGCTCCTTCCTCTCCTCTATCTCTATCTCTACTTGTGATGTTCCCCAGGGGTCTAACCTCTCTCCCTGGCTGATCAACCAATAACTGGCACTTCTTGCCCACTGCATTGCCGCTCTCTGCCCCATCTTTCAGTGCTATGCGGATGACACTCAGCTCATTTTCAGGCTACCTTCAGCAACCTCTCATCTCTGACTGTCTATCTGCTATCCAGGAGTAGTGTGCCACCAATGATCTCTGCCTTAATACCAGTAAGTCTGAGATTCTCCTCATCGGCACACCTGCTTCCTCCTTTCCTGTCACTCTCTGGCCGGCCTCTCTTGGCCCTCTCCCTGCTCCCACCTGTGAGGCTAAAATCCTCAGGGTCATCTTCGACTCCACACTCTCCTTCTCTCCTCACATCTATTATATCTCTAAGAAGTCACACTACCAGCTGCACCTCCTTAGAGGTATTCCTCCTTTCCTCTCCTTCCCCCAGAAACTCACTCTCTCCAGAGCCCTGGTTCTTTCTAGACTGGACTATTGCAACAGCCTCTTTCTAAATCTGCCTGCTTCTACTCTCTGCCCTCTGCAACTCATCCAGAACAGGACTGTGAGACTTGTCCTTGGCCTCAAGCCCAGGGATCGTATCTCTCCAGGACTGAAATCTCTGCACTGGCTCCCAGTGGGTGCGAGGATTAAGTTCAAAATCCTCTGCATTGTCCATAAGGCCTTCTGGAGCCTGGGGCCTCTATACCTCCAACTCTGTCTTCCTAAATATCTTCCTTCTTGAGCTCCTTGCTCATTCGCCTCCAACTACCTCAGGCTCAGTCGCTTCTCCAAGCAACGTGTTGGTGTTAAATCTCTTTCTTCGGCTGTGGCCTCCCTCTGGAACAGCATCCCTGCCTCCCTGAAACTTCAGGAGAACCATCTCTGGTTCCGGAATCACCACAAAACCTTCCACTTTGCTTCTGCTTTCTCTCCTCCTCTTCCCTGCTGAACTCCTGGCTGAAACGGAAACTGCACTGGTCACCTGGCCACCCTATGATCTCGGGCCCAGGTCCCCTCCCCTGCCAGTTGCACACCTGCACTGCCTCCCTGGCAAACCTCGCACTTGGGGACTGTTTTCAGTATCCCTACAGTCCCCTACCAACACCTGACACTTGATGTCTGCACTTACCCTTGCAATTGCCACCAGCTGGCCACACTTTTTACTTATTGCTTTTATTTATTCTATTTCTTTTTTATACTGTCAATCCCATGTACGGCACTGTCCCAGCAAAGGTGGGCTGCGGGGGAAAACACATGAATCCCATATACATGTTAAATAATCATACTACTTTGTGCACATAATGTCTTATAAATTAAGGACCGGGTTACTCATGGGTCTTGACTAGCAAAGGAGCTAAATAGAAATTGATGAATTGATCTTTAGGTTGTAACCTACCTATTATTGTAAAAAAGGAATGCTTTCCAATAAACCTAAGTGCAAAGCATCATATCATGTGTCATCCCCATCAGATAATGAGATTTAAAATATATTATAGTGCAGTGGTTGCCACACTATAGTTAAGATGCTTGCCTAGGTCCATAGGAAAACCGAAAATTCTATTGCTGATAACATTTTTACTTGCATGACAGATTTGTCTGATATTTCTAAACAACAACAACAGACTGGTCATTTTGGGAAAGATGTGTTAAGAAATGAAAAACTTATTAAGAAATCAAATAATACACTGTTTTCGCCCTACTCCCATTCATTTTGTCATAGAGAAAAAGTCCAGGTTTTATCATGCCGAAGCGCAAAAGATGCCTGACGGAATTGGAGCAAATAAGAAACAACATGAGCACAAAGCAGTGACTGATTTCCGGTATGGGTATGGGGTTCTTCCATGCCGTAGTTTTTTAAATATTTGAAGGGGATTCCCGGTTCACCCAAAATTTCAGCTATATCTAACATGGAGAGAAGCTTTTCATTTGTTTGCTCGATGTGAGCAATAACTGCGGTTATACCGAGGTTATGTGAAAACAAAAAGTGCAAAAAAAGCTATTTGGAGGAGGGAAAAGGATGAAATTACATCAGGCTAGAGGTGAGGAGAGGGAAAGAGGATACCATGTGAAAATGTGAAGTTGGAGGTAGTCTAGGGACCAAGTTACTGTTTGAACGTTTTCATATTATTGTGGTAAAACAGCAGGCATCCCACGAGATAACTTTGCCTACAACAGAAGATGCAATCAGGAATGAAAGTGCTTCACACGAAACAAAGAGTGATAGCGGGTGACGGGAGAGGGCTAGGGAGTGAAAAAGCACTTGAGGAATGTGGGGGAAGCATGGTAAGAGGAGGGGGGCACTTGGTGAATGACTGTGAGGGCAGGGAAGTGTTTTTTTATAGCATTTTTGGATAACCGCTGGGATACTGAGGGAATACCACAGGCATGGGTAGTTGATTGTCACCACATGTGTAGTTTGTTGACATTGTCGGGGGAATCGGAAAAGAGTAAATATAAAATAAAAATTGACATCTGCAGTAATCACATCTTCTAGGAAGGGGGAAATATGCCTCTATTGTTGTAACATGCAAAGTGGGCATGGCCCCAAAGAAACCTATTGGTGTTGGTACAATATGTACAGTCAGCAGTGGCCGCTGGCCATTGCTGAAGGCCATGGTGAGTGGGCCCCAAAGAAGCCTGTTGGTGCAAACTGTACAATGAGCAGAGCCGAAGACAGTGGCCAGAGGCCATGGCCAGTGGGCACCAAAGAAACCTGTTGGTGCAACATGCACAGTGGGTACAGCTGGTGGAGTCAGCTAGTTAATACACTGTTCAATGGGATTATTAATGCATATACTGTCTTACGTTATCAAATGTATTAAAATACTTTAGCCAACAAATCCTCTGTACAGGCACTGTTAATATTTTACACAGTTTATGAAACAAAACACAGCATGAGCAAATAGAACGGTGTGAATAGTAGAGAAAAACTAAGAGGGAATAATACTCACTTTAGCCCAGATAATGCAGATGGCACAGTCTTTAATTGGCAAACTTAGCAGATGTAGCAGATTCTGGCAAGAACATTTTGCTTGTTCACTTAAGTTTGAAGCTCTTTAGTGATGGGTCAGGTTTAGTCTGACCAGTCGCTGACTTCTTTAAATATTGACGTCTACAGAAGAAAGGGCCTTTAATGAATACTTCTGGAATACTGTATGGAAGAATGTTACAGAAAAAAGGGGTTTGTATTGGGATGGAGATAGAGGAGTGGAAGTGTGTCTGTGCCAGAAACTTTCCTTTTTACAGACATCTTTTTGAGAATCCAGTCTTATGGGATGCTGTGTGTCCTTTACAGGCATTTCTGTTTACTTTGGAGCTCCTTGCAGTCTGGTCCACCATGGCTGGTGTAAGAGCCCCACCTGAAAAAGGGATAGTCTGTGCGTATTTTGTCTGTGTGTATGTATCAAGCACCTATGGCTAAAGTTTTCTAAGTGCTATCCTTTTGAGATATGTACTCAACCTCATAGACACTTAAATGAAAAGAAAAATGTGAATTCTCTTTCTGAAATCAAGTACGTGTTTTGTCTCTCTGAGATTCTGTGGAAAGTTTGGTGGCCAGCGTTTAGAAAGACCTCACTGTTGCTGTAGATCACCTTATTTTGATGGGACTTAGAAATAAAGTTTGCAAAGATCTCAGAGTGCAGGGGGCAGAGTTGAGGTGAAATTTAGGTTGAAGATATTTTGGACCTATCTCTTGGAGGGCCCTAAAGACTAATATAAGTTCCTTGAATTTCAATCTGGATGAAACCAGTAACCCGATTTAATACATACTGGGGTACAGCAAATAAAAATGCCTTGCCATAGTCTATCTGTGAAATGATGACTGCTCGGGCTATAGCAGCCACATACCATTCTGAAATTAATGCACTAAATTTCTTAAGAATCATTGGATGGAAATTTGAGGCTTTGAATATTTTGCTAGCATGATAATTTATTGATAATTGAGAATCGAAATGAACTCCCTGATTTATTTTTACAAATGGTTGCACTTTCATATTTCCTTATGTAGAGATAATTCTTCTAAGGTGCTCAACAATTTAGGATGCAAAGATGTGCTCAGACATTCTGTTTTTGATTAATTAAGGCTCAGCCAGTTGGTGTCCATACAGTGTCCGAAGCTATTAAAGATCACATTTCTATATAGTGGCTTCTTTTAAAGTCTATCTGCATGCCGATTAAAAATCAGTTGTGTATCGTCAGCGTAGTTCTAAAAGGCGTAGTTCTGGGAGGTTAGCCAATCATGAAGTGGTTTCAAGCAGACATTGAATAGTAATGTGGATAGGCATGCCCCATGTGGTACTCTGCTGTCCTTTGACTCATAAGCATCAATTTTCACTTTAATAAAAGACATGAGCTAATCCATTTAGAAGCTATGTTTAAGATATTTGCAGCATTTTTCACCCTAGATAGAAGGATACAATGACCCAGGGTGTCAAAAGCCAATTCATCTTATATAATGAGCATGGCTGTAGAGTCCTGATCCATGATCTTAAGCAGCTGGCCTTTTACATTGATGAGCCCAGTTTTAGTGCCCTTCCCCTGGATGAAATCCAAATTGGTAGTCCCTGAGCAGTTGGTTTTATTCCAAGTGCTCTTGCACTTGTTTGGTGGCAAATGTATTCAAAATTTGCAAGCTGGGTGGACAGTTTGAATTTGGATAATGGTTCCGAATGTCAAGGGGTCTAGTGTTTCTTTCTTAAGTAATGGGGTGATCCATGTTCTTTTGAGATTCGTTGGAGTATAAACTTCCGCAAATGACCTATGGATGATATTTTTAATAAAAATTGCTGAAACGTGACTACATTATTCGTTCACATTAGACCGGCATGGATCCCACAGACAAGTGGTGAGGTTCATGGAGGAATTTGTATCAGTTACATTTTCCATAGTAACAGGAACAAAGCAATGTTAATTATTTCATTCAATATAGTAGTGTAATCATGTTTGGAATTACAGTCTTCTAATTTCTTAGCTATTGAGCTTTTGATGTTTATGATTTCATATTGACATGCTGACACCAATGAGTGACACCAATCAGAAGATACAGGAGCAGAACTTCTACATGCTTGTGTTTGCAAAGTTGTTGCAACATTTGAAAGAGCTTTATTGGGGCACGTTCTGCACTTTCAATTTGGCTTTCAAAATATGCTTGTTTTGCATCAATGATGACTTGTTTCTTGGTAAATATTGATATTCACATGTTTCTGTTTGAATCTGTGTTTCATCCTTACGGGCTGTGGGATATTACTCATTCCACACCATGCTATGATGAATTTAGTCTCTCTGGGTCATTCTCTTCCTTGTGTCCTTTAATAACATTTGAGTTCAAACTGCTTAAACCTAGTTTATCTGTTAACCAAAATAATGTGGCATACCTGGCCCTTCTGTTGCATATTTGGAGGTGTTTATTAAAACAATGTTCCTCTGACCAAAGATGAGAATCTTGGGATTATTTTCTGTCACATGGTGCATTGATTTACATTCACCAAATGTGTTGCGGACTCTGACGTACAATCTTTCTGTCTTGCGTCTTGGACGTCCTTTTATGCCCTTTAATGACAATATGCACCATGTGTCATTGTAATCCTCCCTCCTTTTGCCTTTATGAGTAGAAGTGTGGGTTTGGTCTGTGTGGCTACTGAGTTGGTTTTCGGTAAGATAGAGTCAGTGTTGTATGATTGTTCCCTTAACTCGCATTGTGGGGAAAATACTGTTATTTCTTTCTCGTGTGTCCCTATTGGTGAGTCGGTTTAGTCTCTCACCAGCTGTAAATGTGTCCTCAACTTCTTTATGTTTTTCATTGATGCATTGTAATTCTTATTTCAGCATCAGATTGCACCATTCGTTACTCCCGAAAACCTACTGAGATTTGCAGGCATTTGTAGGCTGTTGGTAGGTCATTCCCAGGGACTATCGTGTTAGCAATTACATCTCTTACATGTTATAAGCCACTAGCAAAACAATTCCTGTACTCGGATGGGTTCTGTACAATTGCTGAAAATCCATAAACCTGTAGGTTGCTGTTTCGAGTCCCTTATCACTTGATGTGCTTTGCACTCTGAAGTAAACTGCACTGAGAATGTGTGTGTGTGTGTGTGTGGCTGGCTAACATACCCTGGAGCAGATGTAGAGGGGAGCTGAGAGTTAGTGTGTTGCAGCATAGTGGGACCTTCTGTGCGCTCTCTCCACCTGTCGCCTCACCCTGACATGGTGCAATGTGTTGCAGTGCATTGTGGTGCAAATATCTCAGAAATGGTGGATAGTAGGGCCTTGAAATGTGTTTTTTGAAGTTTTGTTTCTTGCGTGGTGTTAGGCAGAATTACATGCAGTACGCTTTGGGAGCACTACACACAATTAAGAATACAGGTGTAAGCACAATCTCACCTTTGTTACAAGCCTATACTACACAGTTATGTGGTAGCAGTAGCTGAGCAGCCAGACTCATCTCAAGAGCAATGTGAGCAGTACAAGATGTTACACAAAGGACTTGCAATCAAAGTAATTCAAACAAACACTATTCAAGGTTTCTTGGTAAAAGAATATACATTTATTTACACAGTCACTTGGAAAACATTCCACTAGTAAGAAAGCAGCTCAATATCACACTCTATATACTACAGTACACAACCAATACGTTTCTGAACAAGTTAAGCTCCCCTGAAGTGGGAGCAAAATGACACTTCGGTTACTTTCAAAAGGGGTAGAAAGACAATGTTAAAAGAATTTAAAGCACAATTACTTTCATAGGCAGGTCAAATAGTTTCAGTTCACTAAAACCAGCAATTCAATTCAATAGGCTGGGCCAAAGTCAATGGTTCGGAGTCTTGGATAGGATAGCACAGTTCTGGTAGTAAATGGTTAAGTCTTTGCCAATGTTCGAGGAAGTAGTTTGCCAGAAAAAGAGTTATATGTCAGTTTCGGAGCGAAGAAGGCCCCAAAGTTGGGAAAGTTTCATAAATTTTCACCGCGGCAGAAAGGATTTCCACACTACATTTGCACAGTACCTTATTAATGAAGAAAAGCTGTAGCTGACGCAGTTGTTCCTGGTAGTTCCTGCAGATCTCACTGTTCCTGAGCTTCAGTCATGGGGAGAAGAAGGAGGACGTTGGGAGGCTCCTGCACTGCCCAGGGAAGAGGCCACAAGTTTGGCTAAGCATCGGTTCAAGGTGTGAGTGCCTTAAAACCCACAAACTGGTATCCTTCTCACTGGCTATATGGTTTTTAACAGCACTGTGAAGAAAATTCGACCAGTATGGAGACGGTGTCCAGGCAGTTTACGAGTTGGTTGTTCCCACCAGCTCAAGGGAAGAAACCGTCCTTGAAGGAGCTTCTCTGTCGATGGAGTTTCAGGCAATTCGGATCTGCGACAGGGCTTCACTGGGCAAACCAACGGTCCAGGAGTTGCAGCAGTCGTCTTCCTTCAGCTCGTCTTCGGTTCTTTCATTCCAGTGGTCGACTCTGCCTTCCAAGTCCCAGAGACCTGCTTTTAAACAGTTTTCTCCCATTCATTCCAGTCTAGCTGCCACTCACCCAGCAGGGTGGCTGTCCTTGCCAGACAGTCAGCCCGCCAAGCACACCAGAGTGCATTCAGATCTCCTAGGAGACTAAGCACAGGAGGTTTCCGGCACCTCCCTCACATCCTGTCCACTGCAGACACTTAGGCGCCAGAGGAGGGCTTCGGCACTGAAGCCCGCCAAAGGGCATCAAACAAAGGGACAGAACCTGATTTGGCGTGCAGAGTTAAACACAAGAAAGACCTTTCTTAAAAGAAACAGAGAAAAAAAATGACCGGAGTCTGTTTTTACAGAGGGGTCATGGGCGCCATATTGAAAAACATGGCTGACACAATTTTTAGCTACCGGTGTTCGCGGTCGGGAAAAATCATGGTAGTTTGTTCTAAAACCACTGCCACCCTCCATTTCAAAAGGAAAGGGTAACATTTGACTGTTACATGAGTGTTTAGACAAAGGGGATGCTAAGCAACCCCTCCAGTACTCTATAGGAAGATAGTGTGTGCTGGGTCTGTGAATTTAAAAGGACTAGTAAAGTCAATTTAACTTCACATGCTCTGGGAGATGGTAGTCAGTCCCAGAGAAGGTATTTAAACCTTGGGGAGTCTGAAAGACACCTCTGTGCTACTGCACTGAAGGTGCTGTGTGACACACAACACTTTCCAGGTAAAAATGTAAATCCTAGAAATCCAGCAAAGTTGCTGGGTGTCTCAAAAGGTAAGGGAAATTAGAACATTCTTGAGAATTCTCCCTAACACGTGGAGATGCTTTAAATGAGCTTTGTCCAGACCTACTATGACCACATTGAGGTTCCGCCAATTTCAGGCAACCGTCCCATGAGTGAAGGGGCTGAAATCCAGGAGAAGTGGTGGGGTGTCCAAATGTCATTTAGCCAGTAATGTCCAGAGGGTCCTGACAGGTAATCGGTACAGAAACAACATCGGGTGCAGATTGTTGCAATGGAAAAAAAACAAAAAATGCTCTGCTTTATAAATAGAGATTAGACATTCACCTAAGCTTTGTGTCTCTCCTTTCCCTTTACCACTGTCAACTGAAGTCAGAGTTAAGAGGGAAAAAAGGGGGATTGGTCTGAAGGGGTACTGCTATAGTGTCTCTGTTTTCATCTACATTTTTTACTACCAGAAGTAGTGTGTGAAAAGATAGTCCCAAGCACTAATGCATGGCCGTGCAGTGGTATGTGGTCTTCTGAGATTTTAGCACTGATACTCACCTTGGCCTATCCACTCTACTTAAATTGGTTCCTAATTTTGTCTTTGCTCGCTTCCAGCATGATTTCAGAAAGAGCACACCTGCTTTGCTACTTGTGTCGTGCCTTACTCCAGACATATCTGAGTGTTTTTCTGAAGCCTGTCACGTTTAGTCCAATTGGTAAGTAGGGGTTTTCAAGTCCACTTACTAGTGGAGATAGCCATTTTGGAACCAAACTGGGTGTTATTGCAGTTGCTGGGATGGGTCTGGATTTCAGTGCAGGCAAGTTAACTACTGTGACAGTAGGAGCGGAGTCACACTCAGTAAGTCTATGATTTTTATTTTTTAACCTGACCCACTCCCAGTGCTTGGGTTACTGGCCATGACGGAGGCACCTGTTGCCATCTGCTGCAGGGGCAATGTTCCAATTGAGCAGTTTATTGCACTGCTCACTCTGCGGGGTGATCTCATCTTCCCATTGTCACTCTCATTACCCTCTAAGACCTCATTGCCCTGGGGTAGATCTCTTTCTTCCACACTTTTTCTCCTCTCAGTCCTGAACATTATGCCTCATACAGTCAATGTGGGCAGTGATTGACACATCCACTTGCTGCAAATGACCTAAAGCACTTGAGACTCAATGATGGATACTTAAGTGCTTGAATGGGTTCTAGGTATTGGTGCTGTGAACTTTATATGTATTGATAGAAAATTGCATTTGTTATCGCAGATAATAAAACAATGGCTATGCTCTGGTGGGCTTAGTAGGTTATGGGAAGGCATGCACTGCACCTTTTTTCCATCAATCCTTGGCTGTGGGAGCTAACTTGCATCCAAAGCAAATGTGTTGCTACTTAGTACTACAGTTCCCAGAATGCTTGATCGGGTTGCATAAAAGCCCAGAACTGGGGATATGGCGTTTTAAGGGGTCATCTCGTCACTTAATCCTCTGACCCCTGACCTCATATACAAATGTAAACCTGCATCAGAAATGACTGCTCGGTTATTCCATTCCTCAAACATACATCTCTGCAAACTACCCTATAATGTTCACACCACAGAAGTCATCCTTTCACATAATTATCCATACGGTGAACAAAATGTGCAGGCACATATACATTTTTTGTTTTTTTATTGTAACTCAGTTTGATAAAGAAAAATAAACTTTTTGTTACATATTTCATTCCAGCTTATCCATTCAACGTTTACGATTTTAAACAAAATCGTTTCAAGTCAACAAATTAGACCCATACGACACTGGCCAGTATGTGGTGCTGGCCCTTACCTTGCCGTGTGCACGAACCGAGGGGCTTTAAATGAACTACATTGCCCATCTTGGGATATTCTGTTCATATGGAGAATTCCTTTACTGCAAAATGGTCCCTTTTTCTGGCGGAGCATGCGCACAATAACGTGTAGTTATGTGCAACCCCCCAGCTGCACATTTTGGATGTCCCCCGTTACTAGACAGGGCCGCCACTAAAATACAAGGGGTCATTTCAGCAGCAATTAATTTCACCTGTCCTGACCCCATCTAGGTGTGGGTCTGGAGGCCAGGATGGGGGCATCTTGATGTGTGGATGAGGGATTTTGGCATCATGGTGGGGTCTGCAATGGATGGATGGGGGCACACTGGTGTCGGTCTAGAACAGGTATGGGGCATCTGTTGGTCTGAAAAGTGACATGGGTTATCCAGGTGTGGGTTGGGATGGGGACATCTGCGTGCAACTGGAGGGTGGGATGGGGCATCTGTATCGGTCTGGAGAGTGAGATGGGGTATCTGTGTTTGGGTCTGGAGGGTGGGATGGGCCTCTTGGTGGGGTCTGGAATGGTGGGATGGGGCATCTTGGTGTGGGTCTGGAGGGAGGGGTGGGGCACATTGGTCTGCGTCTGGCAGGAGGGATGGGGAACTTGGTGTGGGTCTGGGAGGGAGGGATGGGGAACAATGTTCCAGAGGGAGTGATTGGGGCACATTTGTCTGGGTCTGAAGGGTAGGACAGGGCATCTTGATTTGTGGAGATGGGTCTCTTGGTTTGAGCCTGGAAAGCAGGATGGGGCCTCATGGTGTGGTTCTAGAGGGAGGGTTGTTGGCATCTTGGTGGGGTATGGCTTGGAGGGTTGGTGGCATCCTGGTGGGCCCTGGAATTTATGGATGGGGACTAGAGCGTTTGTGGCATCTTGGTGTGGGTCTGAGAGGGAGGTAATGGGAATCTTGGTTAAGGTCTCAGAGGGAGGTATGGGGTATATTTGTGTTGGTCTGAGAGGGAGGAATTGAGCACATTGAAGTGGGTCTGGAGGGAGGAATGGGGCACAATGATTTGGGTCTGGAAGGAGGGAAGGGGCTGTTAGGGAGAATTCTCCAGAATGGCTAATGTCCCTTACCTACTGAGTCCCTCAGCAACATTGCTGGATTTCTAGGATTTATTTTGTTCACCTGGTAAGAGTGTGAGCCTTTTATTCCCACTCTTATATGTGTTTTGCTGTGTGTGTGTAACATTTTTGTGTTCATAGACTGTGGGGCCTCACCTACTCCACAGGCATCATCTTTTTACTGTGTGTTACACAGCACCTTCAGTGCAGTGACACATGGTTGTCTTTTAGACTTCCCAACTCAGACTCCATTTTTCTGGGAATGACTACTGTCTCCCAGAACATATACAATTGTCATTAACTTCATTAGCCTCTGTAAAACCACAAACCCAGTACAAACCATCTTACATGGAGTAATGGAAAGAGTTAGTACTTATCCCTTTTTGTCTGTTTCTCTTGGAGCATTGTTTCGCTCCCTTTTCATCAAGACTTGGCTGGTGGCAGTGGTAACTACCCTATGTTTTCTACCGCGGTTATCTTAAATAACCTTGGTATTGTTTTAGGCTATCTTGGTAGCCTCGAATTTAAGCCTGCTAGACCATATATGTTTTATTATGGTTCCGGCTGGGTTTATTCGCCATTTCTTTTTGTAAAAGACTTTCTCGTGTTTTACTCTGTGCGCCAAACCAGGTTTGATTCATTTGTTTACCGTCGTTTTGCGGGCTTCTATGCAGAAGCCCTCCTTAGGTGCCTGTATGTCTGGGGGGGATTTAGGACTCTCTGCACAGGGTGTCCTTGGAGACACATATCGCACTCTGAAATGACTGGCTGTGGTGACTGTCCCGGCGGGACAGCCACCCTGCTGTGTGATTGACAGCCAGGCTGTGTGAATGGGGGAAAACTGCATAAAAAGCAGGTCTCTGGGTCTGGAAAGGCAGAGTCGCCACTGGAATGAAAGAACCGATGAGGAGCTGACGGAAGAGGACCCCTGCCACGACTGAACCGCTCGGTGAAGCCCTGCTGCAGGTCTGAATCCTCAAACTCCAACGACAGAGAAGATCCTCCAGCAATCTTCTTCCCCTGAGCTGGTGGGACCAACCAGTTTGCCCAAACTGCAAGCCAGGACTCCCTCCTCTGGTCGAATTCGCTGGATAGAGCTATAGTGGGCCGGATAGCCAGGAAGGTTGGACCCTGCTTGGGTTTTAAGGAGCACACCTTTTATTCATTGCTTTGCTCTGCTGCTGGTTTCTTCCCTGGGTAGTGCAGGACCCTCCAGTCTTCCTACTTCGTGTCTGTCCGACAGTGGCTTCAGGAACCGTGAGCCTGCAGGAACTACCAGGAACATCCGCCTCAGCTACAGCTTCTTCTCCATTGAAAGGTACTGTTCAAATCCGGTTGTTCGTTTCGTTCAGCCGCGGTGAAACTGTGTGAAATCTTTCTTGATTCTGAGGGCTTGTCCTTCTCTACTCTTTAACCTAACTTTTCTGCCGACCAACTTCGTCCGGAACTCTTGGCAAAGACTTAACTGCGAACTACCCTGAACTGTGTGATCTTGAGCAAAAGACTTTTGTCCTATTGACTTTGGCCCTAAGCCTTTTTTATTTGATTCCATCACTGTAGTTCCACTTTTTAGATTGCCCTGCTTACTTACCTGTTGGTGATGTTCAATTTCTGCCTAACTTTGTCTTTACCTCCGTTTTACATTTCTGGAGTGTCATTTTGCTCCCACTTCATTTTGTGAGCTTAACTTGTCTGGAACCTATTGGGAGTGGGGTGGTGTATTAAGAGTGTGATTTTTAAACTGCTTTCCCTTAGTGAAATGTTATACAACTGATGTGTAAATAAATGTATATTCTTTTACTCATAAACCTTGAGTCAGTGTTTGTTTGAATCATAGTAATTGCTGTCCTTTGTGTAACTATTGATACTGCTCACTTGCTCTTGAGATAAATCTGGCTGCTCAGCCATCGCTACCACTTTTACTGTGTAGGACATGCTTGTAGCAAAGGTGAATTTGTACTGTCACTTGTAGTCTTAATTGTGTGTGGTGTTCCCAAAGGGGCACATAATTCTGTCTAAAACTGGTGGCAGCGGTGAGGATCAAGCATAGTAATTACACTTAGAGTGCTGCTATTACCTTGGATCAACTAACCACAAGGCTGACATCACTAAAAAGCAATATTAATCATGTCTGATATGGAAAGCTACAGTCAGGAGACCCTCCTTAGTTCCACTGTTGATTCTTTAAAAAATCTGCGTAGAGAAAAGAATGTCTCTGCCAAAGGCAACAAGTCTGAATTGATTGAAAAGTTGTTGAAGAACCAAAGTCTGGGGAGTGGGTCTGAAATACCTGACTCTCCAGCACATGAGGAAAATAATGAGGATGATAATGTATCTATTACTGATAAGTCAGAGGAAGTAAATGTGTCTCCTAATGTAGGCCCCACTGCTCCCTTGTCTGCTCAGCAACCTCAACCTTTCTCCACTGGGACCCCATCAGGTCCTACACTCAGTCCTGAATTCATTGCTCTAGAAAGGATGAGGCTTGAATTGGAATTCATATGTTTAAATGCTCAAACTGAACAAAAACACAAAGAACTTAAACCCAGAGAAATGGAGTTGAATCATGAACTAGAAATGAAAAGGTTATCTCTTGAAAATGATTCTCTCCCTTCTAGGCCTTCCAGTCCCAAGAGACCCTGTATGCCTAAAGAAATTGTGGGTATGTATGAGGTTACGCTTGATATTTTGGATTGGTTGGCAATGTTTGAATACATGGGATTCAAGGTTTTACAGGGAATCAGTTGCTTCCCTGGCTCTTCTCTAGGCTACCCACTGTTGCATCTGATGTTGTAATGGAGTTGGGGGAGGTGGATAGTATGGATTATGAGTGTGTGAAGCTAGCTTTAATTGCTAAATTTGGGAAGACCCCTTCCCAGTACCTTAAGAGGTTTAGGACCCTCAAAAAGCAAGATGGTACCCCTTGGGCTACCTTGGTGTGTGACCGTTTGAAAAACTTAGATGGTTGGATTAAGGGTTACAGAGTAAACACTTATGAAGGTATGAGGAATCTATCTTGTTAAGTTGGAGTCAATTTATGATGCCTGTTCTCCTGAGCTCAGACAGCATTTGGCTGATTCTAAGAATAGATCCAAGGAAGCTAGCTAACGCTGCTGACTTGCGGGTTGCCAACAGGGCTACTCACAAGGTTTCTGGGGCAACTCAAAAGAAGGGTGAGGGAAAGCAGCCAAAGAAAGATAACAAGGAGGATTCTAATACCTCCATTCCAAAAGTGGGCCACAAACAGCAATAAAAGGGTAAACCACAAGGGAAACCAAATTAGGCTAGTGCACCACCTGGACCCAAACCAGATGGAGGTCAGAACAAACCCCCATTCATCAAGACAGTTGGGAAATGTTGTGTTTTTGGGTCAACTGACCATGTGAAAGGGGATCCCAGATGTAAGGGTAAACATTCAGGGATCCACACTGTCTCCTTAGACTTCTCCCTAGAGGAAGAAGTACCTATGGCAAGTGGAAACTTTCACCTAATGGCTGATGAACCCATGAGAGTCTCAGCTAGTGTTTCTTTAGTGTCCCTGGGCTTGTGGGAACAATAGAATTTAGATGTCTATAATTCCATCCCAGATAATACTAAAGAGTATTATAAAGATAGTGTTCTTGTGAATGGCCAGGAGACTCCTGCCATCAGGGACACTGGAGCCAGCATAACTGTGATGGATGAATAATTTTTGAAGGTGGGGGATGTTGCTAAGGCACCCAAATGCCTCGCCAAGTTAGCTGGAGGCCCTTTGCAAATGGTTCCCCAGTGACCAGCTCTCATCCAGTGTAATGATATGACTGTCAAAATACCTGTTAGTGTGCAGAGTGAAGTGTCTGGGAGAGTCCTGTTGGG
This sequence comes from Ambystoma mexicanum, assembly GCF_040938575.1. NCBI lineage: Eukaryota > Metazoa > Chordata > Amphibia > Caudata > Ambystomatidae > Ambystoma > Ambystoma mexicanum. The sequence continues at coordinate 558,875,562 of NC_090933.1, forward strand.
TAATGACCTGAAAACTCTTGGAGTTGTGTCAAGCACCCCCAGGCCTCCAAGTAAGAGGTGACAGGAGCTCACTAGGTCTGCAAGGGAGAGGACCTTGGAAGGCTCTTCAGAGGAGCTGATAGAGGAAACTATCGCTCCCACTCCACAGGAGTTGCTCGCTGCTATTTTCTAGGAAGAATGAGGCAAATGGGAAACCCAAGACCTCATGGAAAAAGTCAGACAGCACCCATGTGCTACCAAGAAGGACATCCCCAAGATTGTCCAGGATCACACCTGTGATCCCTCCACCTGCTGAGGCAGAGAGTGAGGTGCAACCTTGTGTGGTTGAGCCAGTTTCTGAAGAATCAGATCTATAAGAAGACACTGTTTTAGTTGGAGATATGGACCCTGTTGAACATCCTGAGCTGCAGGCTTTACTGGCAGGACAGAGAGAGTGTCCTACTCTTGAAGGTCTTCGACAACAGGCTGCTAACCAACTTGATGGGCAAGAGGTTGGAAAGCATATGTTAAGCTGGGAAGATGGCCTCTTCTACAGTGAACTGACTGAGTCTACCCCTGGGGACTGCAAAAGAATTGTAGTGCCCCTTGCCAAAAGACTCCAGTTCCTACAGTTGGCCCATATTGGTAGACAGTGGAATTAGGAATGCCAGCTGGCATAATTTGTTTGTAATGAGGCACCCATACCAAGACAGCACTAGCAACTCAGATGGAGAAAGGTACAAGAAGATCCCACTATCCAGCAGGGAAGAAAGCATGATTTATACTACAATAGGTATAAGATGTAAGTAAAGAAAAGGCAGATCTTTTCTCAATATTTTCATACAGAAAAAAGACACCTTTTTAAAGTAGCATTAATTGTGTTGAATAAAGAATGATCTTTGTCAAAAACAAACCTAAGTTACGAAGGCTTTTAGCAGATGTGAGAGATAAAACCATCTTTGGATGTCATGAATAGGATGAGCTAGGAGAGCATAAAGATGGAAAAGACGGACAGAGAAAAACCCTGAGGGATTCCAGGTGACAGAGAGCAAGGGACAGAGAAAACGGGCCCAGGGGAACCACCAGTTGCTGGACTGGGAGAAAGGATTATATTGCAGGATTTTACCAAGCCAGTTTTCAGCCCACTGAGCAGTTGATCTAAAACAATGTGATGGTTGACACTGTCAAATATGGCTCAAATGTCAAACAGAATCTGTGGCAGAGACTATATTCATCAGGAGTCACGTGGAAAGCATTTAGCAAAGTTACTAAAGCTGATGTTGGCCCACTGAAATGGTGATATTCCACTTGAAAGGGATCAATAGTAAGATAACCTCAGGATAGAGAGGTGGCAGACATCTCTAATGGTGTGGTGACCAGAATAAGCAGAATAAGTTATAGATATCAAAACAGAGTGTGTCAGGGCAAAAAACAAGATCAAGTTAAAAGACAGACTCATACATTTCAACACAGGTTTGTTTTGGGATTGGTGTACATCTTGGGCAAACACAACAAGCAGTGTTAATGTGGGTAACAAAAAGTCTCTCAAACTTTCTCAATGGCCACATCTCTTGATTGCTAAGTTACAGCTGCAGTGATCTCTCCTTGGGTTATATAGTGTGGAATTAAAAGGGTTCTAAACACCAGTTAAGTAAGTGATAACAATTGTTAGTGTGCCACATTAACGCAACATCACAATTTCTAGTGGAGAGGAGACTCTGCTTAGGCAATGTTGATAGCCTCCTGAGAATCCTAAGTTCCCTTTCCTGTGTTCCCAAGCTTTCCCTAATTTTGAACACCATTGGTCTAGTCACCTGTTGATGATAATCTTCCTTCTCACCATTTTATCACCAGCTCATTCCACCACCACTGCTAAAGCCTGCCTAAGGTCAGCCAGACCCTTTTGTACCTCTTGAGACTGCCTGTGTACCTCACTTTCCCCAAAGCATTTTTCCACTATGCCACTGTTTCACTCTTCCCTCCCTTCCACTGTCTTGTGTTGATATATTTTAATCTGGGCAGTTTCTAGCTCCTTTGACCTCCTGGTTTCCTTGTTCTCTCTCAGGTTCCTTCCACCTCCTGATCTCCTCCTCTTCTATTTCATTATTTTCTTCCTGCCTTCTTGCCCCATTCTGTCTCTTTCTCTTCTACACTCCTCTGTGCCTCACACTAATTGTGCCTATACTGGATCTCTTTATTGATTTCAGGCTTTACCTGACAACTCTCCTGCACAACCTCCTCAATGTCTTCTCCAGGCACTTACTTAGTACTTGCCTATTTCACTGAATTGCCCTCTCCTATCACTTGCTTGTGACTGTAATCCTCCACCACATTGATCTTCTGTCCTACCACTTCATTGGATTTTCCCCTACCATGTTCTCCATACTCTCCTGTATCCATCCTTCAACCACCTCGTTCAACAAAACTTCTGCCACAGAACCAAGCCTCCGATCTCCTACTCACACTTTACCAAACCTCCTCCTTCAGATTGCTATCCTCCTCCAGCAACCTCCTCACCTTCTCATAGACTCTGACAACCTTCTTCAATTTTTGCACCTCTTCCTTAAATTCTCCACAACCTCCTGGAATTCTCCCATCTGCTCCTACAACATTCTGCATTTATATTTTTCCCCACAACCTCTTGACACACCTCCACCTCATCCATAGATTTGGTTAACAACTCTTCTATGTATGTATTTCGAAAGCTCTTATATGGCGCGCTGTTGCTCTGCATAGTGTGTCATTTTTTTACTTTGTGTGGTTTTATTGTATTCCTGTGTTTTGTTTTGTGGTTTTAATTGTTAATGGAACACTCTGAATCTAATAAATACTCCTTCAGTGTAACTTTAACTTCCACGTCCTTACCCTCACCAGTCTCTACCTGGGCAGCCACACCCTCTTGTTTTATATCTCCTCTCTCCTATGTCCTTCTCCAGACTGCTTAGAGCTCCATCTGCACTCCTTCCTCTTGTTCCCTCCAAACCTCTTCCTGCTCCTACTCCAGTCACCATCGTTGTTCCTCATAAATCCTACAATGACTGACTGGGTGGTCTGGGCTTAAATAGTGCCTTAGCACCTCCTTCAAGCCTCTCTTTCGGGTAAGAGAACTCAGGTATGCTGACTTTTTATAGGGTAGTCTTGTTATAGGGTAGTTGGGAATTGCTCTCTGGGTTTAGTTCAGTCTCCAGTAACTTTGTGGTTATTTACTTTAAGGAAATTGCCATTTTACCCTGATTCTTGTTTTTAATCGGGGGTGTGAGAAACCTGATGGTATCTCCCTAGCAAGTCTCTGGGGATCTGTCCTCCAGGTGGCCAGCTATTGGATCCAGTTGCTAGGAGTGCATAAGTGAGTGAGGATCGGCTCGATGGGGGGTCTTTGGTGAGTCAGAGTGGGAGTGGGACACCGACAGGTGAGACGTGGTACCCACCTTCTTTCAACACCTTTTCTCCATTGTACCACGTAGGATATTCCAAAACGGGACACTTTTGCACAACATGAAAGACAACGGACTAACACCAGAGCCGTGTACCTGACATGTCCCAATACAAGAGTCAGGCTAAGTCAAGCAATTGACCACAATAACACACACCTGATGGCCCTTTCCCTTACCCAAAGGAATAAAAGTTGGAGCACGAGAGCATAGGATGAGCAAGGCAGACCGCACAATGTGATAACTAACCCAGCACAGCAGTTCAAGAGAAGGCAAAAGACGGCGCATACCGAGAGGATGACAGGGAGAGAAGCAACCTTGCCCTTTACGATCTATGAAATGTCCGCAGATGGAAGCATAAGACAACAAACAATCACCAACGTGTGTTGCAGCAGGTGTCAGCAGTACATAAAACCCTCCTCTGCTGTTTACCAAGCTGTGGAGAGATGGTTGTCTCGGAGGTACTAATGTTGACTCCAAAGAGAAATAAAGCTTAGCGGTTCATCACAGCCGGTGAGTCGAGGGGAGAGTCGATATGAAACCGAACTGTGCTAAACAAAAAATGGCAAATGGCGAATTTGAATTTTGAACGGTTTGAAGAAACAATTGATGAAAGAGGGGGAAAACATCAGCAATAGAGGCATCCAGCAACATGTGGGTGCTCATGCAGGAAACTTTGGACGATTATCTGATGGTAGAGACTACCGTAACCAGAAGGCCTTGGGAAGAGGTGAAAAGAGGTCAAAGTGGTCATACAGGGGTCTTACAAAATCCTCTGTACCATCAAAAGTCTTTGACCGACAGATGATTGTGAAAGCTAAGGGAAATGAATCCTGCATGGTGAAATTAGTACACGAACAGTGCGTTGCAAAGGTTGGCAAGAGTGAACCCGGAGGATGCTAACAAGAAGGGATGAAGTCGAATGTCCCATGAAGAGTGTGTTGACAGGAATGAACCCAATGAAGGGATGTCCACAGTGAATTGTTTGAAAAGACATTAAGGTTTGTGAGTGCAAGAAGGAGTGTACGACCAGGGGAAGTGGATTGTCCCCCTTGGTATTAGGATCTGAGCCCAGCAGAGGGAGATCCAGGGGATGGGAAGGCATTACCCCAACGTTCATTTGGAGAGGAACTTTTCGTTTGTTTGTTTTATTGAATGTATCAGGCCCTTGAAGGCAAGAGACTTTTATTGAAAAGAGACTTAACCATCGAAGAACCTGATAGAAACAGTTAACTCGTGCTGGGAAAGCTCGAGTGTGCGCTGTGCTCAGGAGGTCCACCTTTTCCCGTGGTCAAAACGTGGGGAAGGGAGACCCTTTGCAGTCACATCCCGGCTTATTGTTTGTGAACGCTTTTTTCTTTATTGAAAACCCTATCCCACACTCTTGCTATAATTAGTTGTAAGGATTTGGCAATAGGTTTTTTTAGTATAGGCCTTCCTACTTTGGCAAGACGCCACAAGGGTTGCCTTATTTTTCTTTTGAAGGTTGAAGCTTGCTCCCATCTTAGATATAGGTTTAGATTAGGGTTTTTTAACCCTTAGTCTCTTTTGTTACAGGAATGCACCCAAAGGTGATTGGCCGGCTGGCTGTCCTTGAAGGACAGCCACCCTGCTTTGTGAGTGACAGCTAGGCTACGAATGAATGGGAGAAACTTGTATAAAAGGCAAGGTCTTTTGCAAGGAAGGCAGAGTCCACCACTGGACTAAGGAACCAAAGAAGAAACTGGAAGAGAAGCTAGCTGCACCCTCCTGGACCTTTGGTTTGCTCAGTGAAGCTCTGCTGCAGTGCTGAAGCTCCATATTTCGAATCGACTAGAAAAGCCTGGAACTGACAACTTCTTCCCTTGGGTTGGTGGGACCAATTGACCCCAAGAGGAACTTGACTGGAAGCCCTCTCCCGGCTGGCTGTACTTCTTTGCTGCTGTTGGAACCAAGTGCCAGGGGACAGGAACACCAGAATCGAGTGCATTGTTTTTAAGTCACCCGAGCTCCAGGAAGATCCTCCGGACTCCCTTGAAGCAGGACTACCCAAGACTGAGCCACCTCAACAGAGTGCTGGACCCCATAAGCAAGGGGAGCCCATAAAGTGTCCTAGAACCGCATTGGTGCTATTTGAGAGTAACTGAAACCACGAATTGCAGCTAATCTGAATTGTGCCCATTTCTGCCGCCGACCTTCAAACCATAGTGCAGGAGTCCCCAGATGTCCTCTCTCTTGTCCCTACAACTGAGGCCCAGGAACAACAGGATCTGCAGGACTACAACAGGAACAGAAGCCAGCTGGATCCCTTTCTTCAGACTCAAGGTACTGTGTAACTAGGGGTATTTACCTCCGGTTGTGCAACTTGCTTGTTCTCACTGGAAACTTGCATTTGCTGCCTTTTGCAGAGTTGCTTGCATCTTTGCTTCTCAGAAGCCTCCCAGCTTGTGGCCCAACAGTGATTATTTTTGCTACAAAACTCTCGTTAATATTGTGCAAGACGTTTATGCTATCTTCAAGAAGTGCCTCAGCTTTCCTAGACTTTGCTCAATTGACATTTGCTGTCCTGACTCCCTGTAGACTCTTCATTCCCTCTGAAATTGTGTTGATCTGTCCCTCAATATGTCATACATATCTCACTTGTATATCTGGGAATGGGTTAACCTATATTTAATTTGGGATTATAAAGTACTTACCTGTTTGGAGAAACGTGTTAACCATTTTTTCCTTCCCTAACCTTTCCCTTTTTCCACAACTCCGGCATTGCCTTCAAGTGTAAAGTAATATATCAATATCCACAGTGTCCTAGCAATTGAAGTCACCTCAGAGTGAAGGAAGTGTGTGTGTGACATCCCAAAAGGGTACATACTTACTTAACTGAAACTGAAGGAGTGTATTTTTTTAGTTTATGTGATTGTTGCCAAATGCCCCTTCTAAAGAAGGCTTATTTTAAAACTGACTGTTACATAAATAAATAATAATTTAATCAAGAAACCTTGGGTATAAGTGTTATTTAAATACATGTCACTGTGCATCTCTATGTTGCAACCCTACAGCTCACATTGACCCCTCTTGAGCTAGGCCTAGCTGCTCAGTCACTCTACCAACTTGTGTAGTACAAGCCTATCCCAAAGGCAGGGTTACCTATTGCCAAGAGGTCAAGGCTGGTGTAGTCTCCCACAGGGTTAATGCATACAATCTTGCCTAAAACTTGTGTCAGTCTTTACTGTTGCCACCATGAGTTCCTTACAGCAGTTACCATCCTTCACTAACACCCCTATCAAACCCCTCATCACCACCCCTTTTTTTTCCCTTAATCCACAATTATATATATCATTTCGAAGTATTGTCAAAGTAATTTGCACAAAGTAATTCACTTTGTGGAAACAACAGGAGACCCTTATCTGTGTATATGATAGCAAGCTCAATGCATCTCAAAGTCAAGGTTTCTGAGTATGCATGGAATTCATGAAGCCGTCACTATTGGATCCTGATCCTGTGGGTGGATATGCGAGGGAGAACTATCTAGGTGGAGGAGATTTGGGGAGTGCAGATGAGGCACCCCTGAGTGAGACACTGTATTCCCCATTTCCTTTTCACCATTAGTCCAATGCCCCCAAGCATTTATAGGCTATTGTCAATCTTTTCCCTATTTTTCCTCCAAATCATTCCCTAAGAAACACCATTTAGGTACTGGGAAGAGCAAGAGACCAACTAGAGACATACAACCTTTCTTTATTGAAACTCACCCATACACACACCAGTTATGAACTAGGACGAGGAGGAGGCAAGCAAGAGCAATGCAGCACTTTCAAGTAGACACTGAGCCGTCTAGTCCTTTCAAGACTAATCAACCTGGCAGGAAGCTTAAAAGCAGCAAGACCGGTGAAAATGGAGGCAGCTTTGAAAGCAGGTTTTCAAACTGCAGGAGAAACGCAGTCCTCTCTAGGAAGGTGCAGTGGCAGACAGAGTGCTTGAGATCCCCAGCAAGAAAGCAATCGCTTTTCAATACTGAAGTGAATGAAAGCAAGAAAGCAAAGCATTTTGAATATTGATCCGAATGAGAAGCAAGTACGGTTAAACATTGAGCTGAATGAAAGCAGTTTTGTGGAATCCTACCATGTAAAGGAACTGTGTAATTAGAGAAAACAAGTATTGGCAAGGGCCATAAAAATATGTATGTGCCGTTGGGAGAGTACTGTGGGCAAGTGCTGTCTTGATGTGTCTTACTGGTGACTTGAGGTAAGAAAAAGGTGTTGCATTCACATAACCTTATATCATTGCTGCAATGATAACACTTACGTGTTGAAATGCTGCAGATTGGTCCAATGGGCCTAAACTCGTTCTTTTGATTGGATACTAAGAAAGACCTGCCCTGTGAAACCAGAAGCATGTATAAACATCGGCCCACGTGCCGTCGCCACACACGCAGATGGGAGATTGCTCTCGGTGAATGCTTTCTTGCTGTCACGAGGACACGGGGACCAGGGATTTAAGGAAGACACTAGGCTGTGAGTAGCACGGCTGGTCAGCCTTTGAAATAACATTTATTATATCCAGTGTTAGTGCTAGTTTAATCATGGTGGCAAGAAGAAAAGACAAGCATGACTATAACCTGCGTTTGGAAGGAAAAGAGGCTGAAGTCTTTAATTCGACCCTCAATGCCACAAGTAAAAATAATTGGTAGAGGTGTTGGCTTAAGTGTATGGAAACCCAAAGGGTAAAATTACCTCGTTCTTTACAGCATTATCGTCTAACGTAGTATGTAATGATTCTATTCTAATCTCTTCTGGGCCGGTCACGAGCAACGAGGTGCTCCCTACTAACACCAATCAGAATGATGATAAACATCGCACATTTGGAGACATAGATAACAACTCTCTCCTAGATCTGTGCTATTCGTTGAAGCAAAGTATTGCAGCTGAGAAAATAATACCAACAACAATAATTGATAGTCACCGGTATTGAAAAAGCTATTGAAACTACTGCAATTGAAAAAAAGGGAAATTATTGCTTATCGGCCTCACCTAATCTTTTTGTCAATTTGAAACAATTGGAGGGGGAAGTGCTCTCGTAAATAATGAAAATTTGACTACAGACCTTGAATATTTTATGGCAACCACCCAATTTGCACAAAAGTGCTTCTAAAAATCTGTGGAAGACTGCAAGAGCAGTTGAAGGTTACGGTGCCTCCTCTGGAATGTGTAGCTCCTCAAACACTTGATTTGTGAACAGAGAGCTCTGCTATGGACTGTAGGTATTTCAGTCTACAGTGTGTGGTGGACAACTTCCAGTGGCGTTGAACAATGTGGAAACAGAGTTGGTTGAAGACTCTATGTCCTCAGAAAATCTGCTTTCCAAGAAGCAACAAAGGCAGGCAGGCAGTTTGAGCGATAGAGACAGCTAGGAAACAAAAGAATTCCTTGAACATAAGTAACTAACAAATTAAGAATAAAAGCATTAAGAAGGCACGTAAAAGGGTTGCTCGGACCAAAAAAGCGTAATTCTAAACAGTTTGGGATACTTACCAGTAGTTTTGTGGAAGAAAGAAAAGATACTTCACTAGGAAACAAAGAAGGTGCCACGACAGATGTGCTGAGAAAGAGTACAATACTTTTAGCACCTACTTTGTTTGTTTGTTTGTTTGTTTGTTTGTTTGTTTATTGACTTTGGCATGCTCAGGCAAAGTTGGTAGACCCCCTAAATGGAAAAGTGGGAGAGGACAAAGAAAAGAATGTCCATTTGGGCATGGACTAAATGAAAAGACTTTTAATATAAAAATACTGCACCAAGGGAATAGGGAGAAATGGATTAAGCGATCAGCAGTGTGTGGCAGAGTGAGCCTGTCATTGCTGGAGAGAAGCTAGGAGTTCTTTTGCCGTGCTTACTTCGCCACATGCAGGAAGGAGTTAAACTTGACTTCCCGGCGGAGCCGCGCCGGTGTGTGCAGAGTGACCCTGTCATTGCTGGAGGGAAGCCAGGAGTATTTTTACTGTGTTTAGTTCACTGTGTGCAAGAAGGAGTTAAAGGAATGGTTCGGTCAGAAATATTATTGTCCGTATGGTTCGGCCATGTGCTTTTAATCTTAATTCGATCGATCGTACAAACATTTCATATGCACCTTACCCGAGTTTTCGTCTCATGAACACAAGCAAAATCAGGCAGCAGGGGGCGGCCATCTTGTGATAATCTTATCACTTGCCGCATGGTCATGGGCGACCTGCGTTTGCGGCACTAAATCATATCCCCCTCCCCCTCCCTTGACATCACCAAATCATTTATATTCTCCGCCTCTCTCCATGACGTTGCTGGGCAGAGTGGCCAAACGCGCTCAGTCGTCACCTACGCGACTAGACGCGGAACCCGGAAAACAACACACATCATCTCACAGCGCGGCGCGTCACAATTAGGAATATGAAACTGTACTTTAAGTGGAAACAACAAGACTGTACAATTGGTAAAGTACATTTATTTCCCATTAAATGTTTCGATAACAATCGGCGTGTGACCGAATCAATTAAAATAGAACTTTTTTCTTTGCTCTCGTTTCATAAATCCGCAAATGTTTATCGTTAGTCACGCGCTGTTCGTTTTGGGTACACAGGGTGTTCGTTTTGTGTAATCGAAGCACTTCGGTCGCACAGTGAGTTGCAAGGCTTGGCACTAGACCACCTTAAAGTTTGTTATGTTGCTCCTAATTGCAGGTACCGCGTACGTACGGACAGATTGGACTTTGTCTGTCGTCCCAAAATACGGTCAAGTAGATCCAGCGATTGACATGTAGCTGCAGCTGGCGGTTGAAGAAGCCATTGGTCGGGGCCTGGAATAGATGACAATCGCAGAACGGAACAATGTACCTGTTTGCAGAAGAAAAAAATCGAAAAGTGTCTCAGTAGCCGATCTTTATTACAATTATTAATTTCCTTTATTAGAGAATACAACGTGGAATATCAAAGTACTCTGCTATTTGCTTCTGCGGATAGTGCGAATGAGAATGTTGAGCTCTAAACGTAATGCGTAAACTGGGGCAAGAATTCGAGGTGCAAAAACAATGCAATGATTTATTAGCGTTGAGCCAGGGAGAAACGAGTGGTGGTCTACATGCGTCTCGATGCTGGCCTGCCCCTGTTGCCCGGTAGATAGAAGTACTAGCACTTCATTGCAATATGCCAAACAGAACGAACAAGTACAATGTCACCCATGAGTAATGGTCAGCTATTCGTATTTCGATTAGTTCTGGTATGAAATCGTCTAAAGAGAAACTTACATCATATTCGCAATTTCCATTCTCTAGGCGTAATGCAGACCGTGATGCAGAATCCTCCGTTCGTGTCAACGTTTTCTCATACACTGAACTTACATGTAGCTAGGTGCAGTTTCGGAATGGGCAACCTAATCATATCATACGTTATTACACCCCCCTTCAATTCAATCCCTTTTGGAATGGTCCCTGCCTCTCAAGGTCAAAAAACAATAGAACCTTATACTGTGCGAGGGACACGTGGAGCCTCACAGCTCCCGAGCTGAAATTCAAAGCTGGTGACCTTCACTCAAAATGAACGTACATTCTTACTTTGCAACACCCCGTGTCAACGCATCCATTAGAAAATGAATTTTGAGACACAGGCTCTGGAAATAGGGGGCTGCTCGTTGTTTGTGGCGCTGCTCATCTGTAGGTGAAATTTGCCAATAGGGCCACCTCTGCTTATCTCATGGCCTCCTACTCCATGGCATGTTTTCACAGTCAGTACTTCTTGCGTGCCTAGAATGTTTTGTGGCCTATGTCTAATCCCTTTTGTAGGTCCAGCATTTATTCTGCTTTTTGCTGAACTTTATTGCAAGTCAACTGCCAAAACCCAAATATTCTTTCACACTGTTACCCATTGTTCATTAACACAAAAAAAGGTCCCACAGTATCTCAACTAAACTGTGAAATGTGAAAGCAATCGTAATAATTGTAATATATTTTAAAGAAAAGGACTTAGAGGATAGATTTCAAAAGACAAAATGCATACTTTATTTATACAGATTATAGAAACATTTTTTGCAAAAATAAAAACGGACGGTCATCATTTCAACCAGGATTTGAACGATTTAACAAGCTCTGCTTTGGGTGGACATGGCACGCTGGCAATGTTTTGTAGCAATGTATGTGTGCTCGGAACAGATTTGTGCGCGATTCCATGAGTATGCATCTCGACGACATTAACAATGAGATCTTTCACAAAATCGAATTCCATTTTATCATATACTGGCTTGACCACCCATTTTTTGCTTCTTTTTGTAAAGGCCATATTGTAGCGAAGCATCCCTAAGTTTCCTGCAGACCTAGATTGTTCCCGGCCCAAATTCTCGTTATGCGCTAATATCGCTAGTAAAGTCCTACATTTCATCCCCTGGATGCCAAAATGCAATCTCTTTGGCCTGTACTTTAGGCACATATTGTGGAACACATCCAAATTTCCTGTGTGACAGAATTCTGTGAGTCCCTTCAGATCTCTTGATAGAGTTTTATCAAACACAATCTTCTTAAGGGCTTTGTGTGGAGGTGAAGATGGTATCAACCACTTCTTCTTCTGTGCCTGCTCTGGGGACAAAGGGCCATGTTCACGTTGGTGGAAATGTTGGTTTTCTGTCCAGTGGTGAACGTTGGAACAGTGGTGACTCAGTGAGCGCAATTTTTCCAGTAGAATTTCCACAGACCCATCACATGTTTTGGAGCTCCACCAAAGATGGTTGCTGAAAGACTGGGACCATTGCAAAATACTTTCAAAACCTTTTTTTTCCCAGCAGCCGAGATTTTTTTATTAATTGATTTGGCAACATGCCATACATCAAATTGATTTTTTATATTTGGATACTGCTCTCTCATTGTCTTGGCTATTGAAACATGTCTGTCCGTGGCTATGAGTTCGATTTGCATTCCCCTCGATTGTAGATCTTCCAGTGATTTTATAAAACCAAGTTTCGCCATGGCCACTGAGGATTTACATTGGGATGCCTGCACGACCACAGAGCAGAGAATCCGGGCTGTCACACTATCCATCGCCAGCTAGCCTGAACCGTTTGTCGGGGAATGCACTTTCAATAGCCAATTGTTAAATTTTTCAAGCATCACTGGTGGCAGAATATATAATCACGTTGGTATTTGTAGTATTGCGTTTTGGAAATCAAATGGAGTCTCACAAACTGAAAGAAACTGGATAACTTTGTGAAACTAGAGCCACTGAAAAGTAAAGCTGCTGCACACAGTAGATTGCCAGCTGGCAGTTTCCCCAGCATCGGTTGAGCGGACCATGAAAATGCTTTATGTGCCTTTTCACAGGTGGCATGTATTTTCAGGTTACTGCCTTGTGTTAGACGAGTCACGCTCACCAATGGCTTTCCACATACTTCCCCTCCCACTGAATGCACACTTTTCAGCATCTTTATAATCTCCATCAAGCTGCTGTCGAATACTATGTATTTAGCCTCTTTTATAATACTTTCATCAGGCAACATTGTGGTTTCGGACTGACCCGTGGAGGACATATCAGCAAAAACTGACACACTGTAGTCGATATCTTTGTCTGTTTCGTCGGTCAATAGTGTTGATGCTTCAGTTTCTGTCATTTCAACATCTGTTACTTAACGATGGAAAGGAGAAAACATCAATGTGGATTGTTTTTTGGGGAGCATTTTCTTGGCGGGTGTCGATTGTGTCAAGTGCTCATCGAGTAATGTAAAACTATCTTCTATAAATTCAATTGCACCTTCCTCTGGCGGAGCGGGCGCATTGTAGAAATGGTCCAAGAACACTTTGCTGGAATCGCCGGTCTTATTAAATTCATTTTCTGGCCATTGGACATAGGCATTTCGAGTGTGAACACGATGCGCCTCAATGAATAGTTCCTCCATGGTGAAAACAGTTTTTGCAAGCAGCATCTGTCATTTGTATCGCTGTCTGTGTCTGCATAGTCTGTACTCGATTGGGCAACTACAGGACAGATAGGAAACGGATATTCAGTCAAAATCCAACATACAGTGTTGTAAAATTGACATAAAAAAAAAAAGCATATAATGAAGGCCTTAGCACAAAACTTTTGCCAACAATAGAAAGTGTTTATAACTAACCTTATTTTTATTTCTTTACTTTGAAACCTTCTTTACTCTAACATCAGCAAAGTGGCAGACCGACTCTGATACACGTTCCTCCGGTTCAATATACGGATCTTGTATACATCCCTATAAAAAATAGTATCCATTTAAAATAAGTCATTGGCATTACACATCTACTTAGACCGACTTTCTTTTATTCGATGGTACTGTCAATGCGCATACCTCTGGCTCCGGAGCAACTGTATGGTCTGTTTCCGGAACAACCACAATGGATAATGTAATTGTATCAGACGCTGCAGCATCTCCCTGAAACACAGTACTTGCATTAGTAAGGTCAAAAAGATTGGAAACGAGACAAAGACGACAAAGGTACATATCAACAGTAAAGTGGTAAAGAAACATTGTGCAATGCAATGATACGTTGCGAAAATATGAACAGATTATCTCGTCCTATTGAGCTATGATGACCAACACCCCTGACACCGGATCTACTACGAGGGGTGTTCTGATTATAGTGGATGCTGCAGCATCCCCCTGAAACACAGTACTTGCATTATTAAGGTCGAAAAGATTGGAAACGGGACAAAGACGACAAAGGTACATATCAACAGTAAAGTGGCAAAGAAACATTGTGCAATGCAATGATAGGTTGCGAAAATATGATCCCATTATCTTGTCCTATTGAGCTATGATGTCCGATACCCCTGACACCAGATCTACTACGAGGGGTGTTCGGATTGTAGTGACGCTTCAGCATCTCCCTGAAACACAGTACTTTCATTAGTGAGGTTGAAAAGATTGGAAACGGGACACACGATTTGGAAAGACGACAAAGGTACTTATCAACAGTAAAGTGGTAAAGAAATATTGTGTAATGCAATGATACGTTGCAAAAATATGATCACATTATCTAGAATTCCGTACATAAAACCAGTCTGGAACAGAATAGCTAGGTAAGATTACCTGATACGTGCTCAAAGTGGTTGATGACTCCAGGCAACACGTGGATGTTGAATCTTGTTCCTTCATATTCGGTGGATAGTAATGGAGTGGTAAAGGGAAAGTATTATTCAATTTAGAAATTCAAACATTAGAAAATGGCATGTAAGGAGACTGAATACTAGAAAATTAAACTTATTGAAACGCATAATATAGCATTGTTATCCGTCCCCATAAATCATTTTTCTATGTGGGTTCTACAAAAAAAGGACTGATGTTTAGCAAAAAAGTCATTATTTCAGCAGCTATTCAATCAATCACATAAATATGGAAAGTACTATAAGTGGCATTTACACCGAAAATACACCGAAAATACAGGCGTAAAGTTAAATCCTGCAGCCTGACTCACCTGTGGCGGCATTTTCACTAGCACTACGGAGTTAGATACTTCGGAATAGATATAAATTTACAAATGAAGGAGATATGATTAGGATACATGTCTTTACCTTGACCAACAAACAGTTGGATTCGGCAAGCAGAGTAATTAGTGGCAGGAGAACAGGGAGATGTTCACAGGTAGCACACTGACAGTTCACTCGAAGCTGCCACAGAGTAGCACGTTCACGAGTTGACCTGCAGTGCTCAAGGATGTTCTCATGGTAAATATCCAGTGGTTTATAAAGAATAAGAAAAAGAAAGAGGTGTGTTTGTAAATGAATGACGTGTATATGTTGTGGCATTATGTACATTGCAGTGGTGCGGCCTGCTTCAGGGGAGGCCTGCCTGGAGACACGGGGTCTGAGGAGGCCATGTGAGCAATGGCCCCTGGGCGTGGGATACCTTTTGAAGTGTACATGCTGTTTGGCATTTTGGCCTTTTGCGCCCCTGACAGCCCCCCATGGCAGCGCACATCCACTGGTGCGAAATTACTTTGATAGTGGAGGGGGGATGGATGGGCCGGGGGCATGCAGACAAGGCACAGGAAGACTGCTGAATGGAGACACGCTTATGTGGATTGCAGGGGCGCGGCCTGCTTCAGGGGAGGCCTGCCTGGAGACACAGGGTCTGAGGAGTACAGGTGAGCAATGACCCCTGGGTGTGGGATACCTTTTGAAGTGTACATGCTGTTTGGCACCTTGGCCGTTTGCGCCCCTGACAGCCCCCCATGGCAGCGCACATCCACTGGCGCGAACTGACTTTGATAGTGGAGCGGGGATGGATGGGCCGGGGGCATGCAGACAAGGCACAGGAACACTCTTGAATGGAGACACACTTGACTTACTTAAAAACTGAAACAAACATAGATAAAAAATATGTTGTGTTTTATTTGGTTTCTTATTTTGATGGCACAACAATACTACACATTGTAAAGGTCTGGTTGCAGCTCGGCGAAGGAAAATCCCCTGTATTGACCACTTTTGCTGGGGAAAGTTTGTCTAATGGCGCCAACGACACAGGCGGGTATTACTCGTCGAACGCGGTGTCCAAGCCTCCCATGAAGCCACCATGTGTACGAACGATAGGCCACCAGCCGGTACCACCTATGAAAGAAAAAGATACAATCGGTTTTTAAATGACTAAGATAAGTGTATTAAACCTTAGTTGTCAATGACAATTCTTGTATGCAATGGCATTTTTGCCAGGACAAATGCTAACTAGACACTGCACAATATTGAACGACTTTTATGTGACTATTACTAGAGAATTGCAAGACTAAACGGATATGACAATGATATCTTGAAGTTACGAGAATATAGGGGACAACCGTGAAATAGTAGTGGCCTAACTGACATCACAACCAGACTACACTTACTCGTTACCTGGATTACGAGGGCGAACTGTTGCGCGAAGTTCATGCATAAGCACCATCAAAATCCTCAACACGGACCGTGTGAGACAGACTGCCGTAAAATCTGGCAGCTCAATAACGCATTGCGGCTGTGGATCGCCTTGCGATCTGTAGGACAAGCATCCAGAGTTTTCTCGGCAGCAGCAGTTCTCCACCTCGGTTGGCATTAGTGCACACCGATTGCAGGTACACCAAGTGGAAACACCGTCCATGCGACTAGGCCCAGGCTCTTCATCTGTTGAAACGTCCGCCCAACTGTTGTCCAAATCCCCATCGTCTACAGAGCTTGCTCTTTCCAGTAATACCTCCTCGGAATACTCCGGCTCGTACAGGTAGGGCATTATTGTTGCCATTGTGTGGTAAAGAAATGAAAATAATTTATAGCGGTCGTACTGGTATCTGTTCACACGAGCTACAAGCAACGAAGGTAGCTGACCAGCGCACATAAACAAGTTACAGAATACTCAAAGAAATACAGCGAGAGAAATGGAAAAGAAAATCTGCTGTTGTGTGTTGTGAAACGCTCTGTTTATACTTGTCGAGGAAAGAGGCTTACTGCCGTTTCCATGGCGACACGTAATTAGCTGAGGCACAGAGAATGTTGACACGAGACGTGCTTTGGCGTTGTGAAATGGGCAGTACACGTCTAGTGATGTCAGGATCAGGGGCGGGGGATATGATTTGGTTCCGCAAACGCAGGTCACCCAGGGCGATGCAGAAAGTGATAAGATTATCACAAGATGGCCGCGCCCTGCTGCCTGATTTTGCTTGTGTTCAAGAGTCGAAAACTCGGGCAAGGTGCATAGGAAATGTTTGTTCGATCGATCGAATTATGGTTAAAACCACATGGCCGAACCATAGGGACAATAATATTTTCTGCCCGAACCATTCCTTTAACACTTCACTTCCCTGGCAGAGCCGCAGTGGAGTGTGGAAGAGTGACCCTGTGACTGTGTGCAGGGTGCACGGTGTTGCCACACTCCTTCGACCTTGGACTGCGTACCTCATGATTTCTTTTCGCAGGAGAAGCTCGGGGAGTGGAATTTTTCTCACGCTGTTTGCATGCTGTCCCAGAGTGCGTTGAATGTATGCTGAAAATGGTCACTTGCTAACAGAGCCCACCAGCGGAGCAGACACGCTTCTGCATTCATCGTGAACTGGTCTACATTAAAAAGTATGTTCCACGGAACGTGAAGACCGGTGAATTTCACAGTGATACGTCTAGTAGATTTCTAGGAGTTGTTTTTAAAGTATTATAATATCAGTTACACAGTTGATTCTTTAACCACCCTGACGGAGCTTTATATACAAAATGAAACTAAAACCTTGTGGTCCGTGGGATTTCAAAGTGACTTGGTCCAGAAAGGCAAAAGCCAGTGGAGCCATGCACCTTCCCGAAGATTAACTAAGGACATACCTAAAAGAAAGAGGGCAAGCAGGACCCTTGTGCTACTCAAACCAACATTACTGGGTTCTTCTCCGGGATAAGAGGTTAACATTATGTCTTGTTCTAGCCTGTCATCTGCGCAGTCTGAGCACTTTGTGCCAAGTATGGGGCCAGGTATGGTTGGGAGTTTACCCACAGTGACACAGAATCTTACGAATAAGGATACCCAGCCCAGGAATAAGGATCCCTCTGCTACCCTGTTGGGGTCAACCCATTCACTTGATAACAATAGCTCTTTAATAAACTAATGTAGAACTTTGCAGCAGAGCTCTATTGGGGTTGTTAACCAACTAAATAGTGCAATCTTATCAGGCAAAATTTCATCTATTCCTGATTTTGATAGCTTGGTATGCAACACAGCCCCTGGGGGTTCTGCTGAGAAAGATAAGTTTGGGACTTCATCTGAGTGGGCTGTGCCTATACAAAAGGTTGAAGGTTTTTTTTAATGGTGAACTTAAAGCAATAACAGAGAAACTGGAGTATGTTCTAAGTACTTGTACTACATTGGTAACTAATCAAAGAAACATCCAACACGTATTGTCTACAGTGGTTGAAGCAATGAGTATAAGGCCCACAGGGACGAAGCAAATGAGTAAGGCAAATCTAAATCATGATTCTATGTCAAGACCGGAGGCTCACATTATGCTTCTCTTTCTTTATTAAAACAAGTAAATAAAGGTCAGCAGCAAGATATTTTGTGCACCTGAGTGCAATAGATAATATGCATTAAGAAAAAGGTGCACCAAATATAACAAAATATATAACAACATAGTAAACACATCAAAATATGTCCATAAGTCTCTGAGGAAAATAAGAAAAACTCCATTTCCCAGAAGACTTCCCTAAAGTTCATCTAGATGCCACCAACATGTGACCTCCGTCCTCCAATAGGTATCCGGATCCCTTCATACACAGTCCTGAACATGATGTAACTTCCTCTTTCTTTGTTGCTCACAGCAAGAGATAAGTACATTCATGTTTAGCACTGTTTATGAAGTGTTTTTTCTAATTTGATAAAACGTTATTTTTATATTTTACTTGTGTTGTTTGACATGGTTGCAATTCCGTTTAGTATTTGAGCGCACCTCTTAATAATTATATTGTTCAGCTACAGCTCTGTAGCTCCGTACCTTTCTCCTGTGTTTCCTTCCGACGCCAGCTACTTCCTGCTGGCGTTGGAGATCAGCGTCGGAAGCGGAGTGGCACACGTATCTATTTGTTCGTGCCGCATCAGCTTTTCATAGCTGATTTGAAGCCTGCGGAAGCGGGCCCCTCTGTGGGCTCGCGCTAGCTTCCCTGGCCCTTCAGTGTTCTTCTCAGGCCTTGGGGAAGCCTGCGTGGCCGTCTGGAAGCCCGCAGCGCAGCCGCGGGCTGCCAATGGAGCTCCTGTTCTCCATGGTCCTTTCCTCAGGATTCTGGTGCTCGAGTGCGCATGTCCGTTAGTGTTATCATGGTCTTTTGCAAATCCTTACGGCAGTGCTCCTTATTATGTAAATGAACGGATTACTATTAAAAAAAAAAAAGAAGGAGGAAATCTCCTGTTTCAGCTATACTTTAAGGGATATATTAAGAGCTGAACTATCATTACTGGGCTAGAGAGAAGGTGTTCAAGAAGCCCAGAGAACAAAAATAAATAAAATAAAAGTGTGTAAAGATGCTTTTGACTAAACATGGCAGCGCAGTAGTCCCCTCAATCAGATCAGGCTTGGTCTGAGTGTGAGGAAGATACCTGCTATATTGATGGGGTGGCAATGGTAAACAGCCTGCAAAAAGTGCTGGGATCTTCGGTTGAGAGCAGCATTAAAAAGGCAGTAACTGACATGCTCCTACCTATTCAACACCGCCTAGATACGCTGGAGGAGCACCTACGAGAAACATCTCCACCTGGGAGGAAAAAGACCCAAAAGAGGAAGCACCTTACTGAAGGGGGATGTATCCCAGCTCGCAAGAGCAGAAGCTCTCTGACCCCCCCCCCCGATCCAGCCAGAACCTGCCCCTGCTGCCGTATCAGACGCCTTCTCCAGGCTAAAGAAAGCCTTTATGAATAGGAAGGTAACCCCTTCCCATGATGGACCCTCTTACCCCGAGGAGGATAACAGGGGTAATAGACCCTCAAGCCCAGAGGGAGATAGACAGGGCACATGAGGACTTTCAAACAGAGGGTTTGAAGCCCTCAAGCTTGGGGATTGTGGCAGCCCCCATCCCCAAGAAGACATCCTGGAACAAGTCTCCTTCAAAGGGGATGTTCGCGCAGGAGTATCTAATACATCCCAGATCCACTGACTGGGAACCGTCTTCCAGAACAGCTAAATACATTTATTCCAGAATGAGCAAACCCCTTGATAGGGGGGTCAGAGCCAGACTCTGAGCCGAATGCCCTCGTCCAGATATTGCAGACAAGGTAGCTCTAACACCAGAGCTAGACTCTAAAATGATCCGTTTTTGGGGTAAAAATGTGAAGGACTCTAGGAAAGGCATAGACCGTGCCTGGAAGTCCTGTCAGGATAAGGTTCTGAATGTTACGGGTCCACTGGCTAAGATCTTGGACCTAGCGGAAGCAGCCATCGACACATCCGACCCCAATGACCCGGTGCGCCATTTCAACTGAGCGTCGTAAAGGCATTCTATTTAAGATCAACGCCAAACTGAGCGAATTAGCGGACACAGTGTCAGGTGCTACTGCTTAGGGCCTGCTTTTCGGTGATCCTTTCATGAAGGAAATGTCAAAATGTGCTGGTACCTTCACCACATTGGACAAAGTTCAGGCCTCCATAAGGAGAGTCTTCGCTTTCCAAAATTTTCTCCAGGGCCGGACGAGGTAGAGGTCGCTCCTCCGGCAGTTATTTCTTCAATAAAAGACCTCAGCACTCCAGGGACCAGCATAATGCCTGGCAAGAATGCAACAACACATTCTTCCCTTCAAGAGGACATGGAAGAGGATGTGCCTGGAGAAGAGCGGCTAGACAACCAGCCCAACAACAATCCTCAGTTCAGTGTACTAATAACAGCGCCTGCACCACAAACGCCTATAGGAGGGAGACTAGCTATGTTTGCAAGAGCTTGGGATACCTTATCGGGAGATGTCTGGGTCAGGGATACAGCTTGCGGTTCTGCACCTAGAGTTTTTCTTGCAACCCATTCAAGTCTGCCGACCTACCCCTATAGTAATGTCCCAAACAGACCAAATAGCGTTAGACAACGAAATACACAACCTATGGCAGAAACAAGCAATTTGCCTCTACTCAAGTCAAGGAGGTTTCCTCAGCCCATATTTCTGGTACGCTGAAAACAAAAGGTGCACCCAGTAATAAACTTAAAAGCTCTCAACGAATTCATCATTAACCGCCATTTCAAGATGGAAGGTATACACATGCTCAGGGACCTCCTGAGACCAAACGATTGGCTCATGCGCCTAGACCTGAAGGATAATTACCTCGCAGTGCCCATTCATCAAGCACATGTAGGTTATCTAACATTTTCATGGAGGAATCGAGACTGGGAGTTCATGAGTCTACCCTTCAGGCTCTCCTCAGCACCTTGGGTTTTTACCAAACTTCTAAGGCCAGTAGTTGCTCATCTAAGTGAACAAGAGGTCCGATTTATAATTTATTTGGACAACATCATATTTATGGCTCAATCACAAAAGCTAGTTCAGAGGCAGACTAGACTAGCCATAGATTTACTACAAAGCCTCAGCTTTCTCATAAACTGGGAAAAGTCAATTCTTCATCCACCCAGGAGCCTGGAATTTCTGGGATTCATGGTGGATACTCAGAATTCTCAACTTCGCCTTCCAACATCCCAAGATCAACTCCACCAAATGGGAGATACGCAGACTTCTACAGAGGAGTCTTTTCTCTCTTCGGGAGCTAGCAAGAGAAATAGGTTTTCTATCCTCCTCCATCCAGGCAATATTTCCCGGCTCCCTTCACTACAGGAAATTACACAGATTGAAGGGTCAGCACTTAAGACACTGTCTTTCTTACTCCCAATGCCTGACACTGTCACCTCAAGCGAGAACAGAGCTCAACTGGTGGCTCACTCACATGGAAGCCTGGAACGGCAGAGTGATCTTCGGATCTGCCCCAGATATCATCATCGAATCAGATGCCAGTCGCTCTGGTTGGGGAGCGAGATGCGGCACCGTCACCATGGGAAGAACCTGGTCTCCTCAGGAGCTGGATCTACATATCAACTGCTTGGAGCTCCTCGCGGGCTCCTTCGCGGTATGCTCTTTTGCCAGAGGCAGAGCGAGTTGTTGTATCTTGCTGAAACTGGACAACATTTCAGCAGTAAGGTACATCAATCATCTTGGTGGCACCAAATCAAGGCCTCTAGCTGAATTAGCCAAGGACTTTTGGCATTTCTGTCTGGAGCATCAGATATCAGTCACAGCGGAGCACCTCCCTGGTCTTACAAACGTGGTAGTGGATTGGTATTCCTGGCATTCCACAGATTACAGAGACTGGAGGCTCAACAGAGAAGTCTTTATCTGTCTCCAAAAAGTCTGGGGTCCCATGTCTCTAGACCTCTTTGAAACCAGATTCAACACCCAACTACCAGTGTTTTACAGCTGGAGGCCGGATCTGGCAGCAGCTGCGACGGACGCATTTCTGCAGCAATGGTGCCAGGGATTCCATTATGCCTTTCCTCCATTCACCATGATAGCAAGGACCCTGGCGAAGGTCCGTCAGGAGCATTCAGATCTAGTCCTCATAGCGCCGGTCTGGATCTCTCAGACCTGGTATCCAGTTCTTCTGGAACTTTCCTCAGATTCTCCAATCCAACTACCCCAGTTTCTGGATCTCCTACTAGATCCATCAGGGCAGCGTCACCCCCTTCTTCTTAGCGGGTCACTGATCCTAGCGGCCTGGAGGATTTCAGGTCAAGATGGAGAGTCCCCGGCATGTCGTGCATGGCGGTCAGTCTCATTGAGGAGAGATGGGCTCCTGCTACCCTTAAGAGGTATTCCAACTCTTGGGTCACCTGGAGCACATGGTGCAGAAGGAAAGGATTACATCCAGTTTCAGCACCTGTAGAGGAGATCCTGAATTTCCTAGCTTCCTTAGTTGAAAGAAGTCTTGCCTACAGGACAGTGATCGCCTATCGTTCAGCCATTTCTGCTGGACATGACCTCGTCCAGGGTGTCCCAGCAGGAGAACACCACCTCGTTTGCAGATTACTCAAGGGTGTCAGACTTAAAGTCCCACCTCTGTCCTGCTACGACAAGCTTTGGGACGTTAATACAGTATTGAATCTTTTTCTATCATGGCAGCATAATGAGGAGCTATCCCGTACGGACCTATCCAGCAAACTTACTACCCTTCTTTGCCTGGTCTCTTGCAGGAGAGTCTCTGACATCAGAGCTCTCGATCTAGCGGGCAGGACCTTTTCTCCTGATGGCATCGTATTTCATATACACAGGACGACGGAATGCAACTCCAGGGTGATTTCTTACCCCGCTTTTAGAGACCAGCCCAAGCTTTGTTTGGTTAAATGCTTGAAGGTTTACGAAGAAAAGACAGCCCCGCTCAGGACCTCCCCTAAAGGACAGCTATTGATAGCTCTGCATAAACCACACAAGGCTCTTTCCGCTCCAACTTTAGCACGCTGGGTGAGTTGAACTCTAACTCAAGCAGGGATAGATACCCAGCACTTCGGAGCCCACTCAGTTAGAGGAGCCATGGCCTCCAAAGCCTTTCAGGCTGGAGCTCACCTAGAGGACATCATGAGGATGGCAGACTGGGCAAGCGAATCAATATTTAAGTAATTCTACCTGAAACCGTTAGATCAGCTGGCATCGATTGTGGTAAGTAAGCTTTAAACAAGCATAATGTCAGCCTCGGTCTTGACATAGAATCAAGATTTTACATAATAACTTACTAGAAAGACTTAATTCTATTAAAGACACGTAGGCAAGCATTATCTCACCCGACGAGAAAATAGCAGCGCGTATCACACTTGATAGTAATTAAATGCATTACTATGAATTGTTGACAATTTGGAATTTTATATGTGTTTTGTCAGAATAACTCAATGAAATTTCTCTCCCACCCCGCTAAGGTAACTAGGGTTGTAATATACA
Source organism: Ambystoma mexicanum (assembly GCF_040938575.1). Classification (NCBI taxonomy): domain Eukaryota; kingdom Metazoa; phylum Chordata; class Amphibia; order Caudata; family Ambystomatidae; genus Ambystoma; species Ambystoma mexicanum. The sequence continues at coordinate 558,899,369 of NC_090933.1, forward strand.
TTAAGTAATTCTACTCTTTTATCCCTCTCTTGACAGCGCCTGCAGACAAGTCCATCTGATCAGCACCTCGACCCACTTTTCTTCTACGAGATGGCTACAGTTACTATTCTACTATAGACAGCCAAGTTCGCAGCCTCGAAAGAGGAAGTTACATCATGTTCAGGACTGTTTATTAAGGGATCCGGATAACTATTGGAGGATGGAGGTCACATGTTGGTGGCCTCTAGATGAACTTTAGGGAAGTCTTCTGGGAAATTGAGTTTTTCTTATTTTCCTCAGAGACTTATGGACATATTATGATGTGTTTACTATGTTATTATATATTTTGTTATATTTGGTGCACCTTTTTCTTTATGCATATTATCTATTGCACTCAGGTGCACAAAATATCTTGCTGCTGAGCTTTCTTTACTTTTTAATAAAGAAAGAGAAGCATAATGCTCACCTCTGTGTCTTTAATAGAATTAAGACTTTCTAGTAAGTTATTATGGAACATCTTTATTCTCTGAAACCAGACACCCAAATAATAGAAATGCTTGGAGATCCTGAAAACGGAAAAGCAAAATGGGATGTGGAAGAACTGGTGGGGAAATATGAATATATATCTTTGAATGAGACAGGAAATACTATGGATGACACAAGATTCCGTCAACATAGCTGCAGCAAATGTAGAATCTGCATTTACAACCCCTGACAAAATACTGAATATAATATTGATTAAAGACAAAGAGAGAATTAAAGCTCCGCCCATCACTATTTCGCATGGGATAAAATAACAGTACTATTACAGGGACCTATACAGGTGGACCCTTCCCCAGCCCAACTGGAGAGATTACACTAGTAAGGCTGGGGTGAAGCCCTTACAAATGCCAATTATTTTTTTCATTTTTTTTTTCAAATGTTGTTGTTTAATTTTTAAACTTTTCATTTGTCTCCAGTTTTCAAAAAGTTGTTTTTAGCTTATTACAGGTTTGCCCAGGTTAAGAATTTCTTGTAGGAATTAGCATATTGTCAAGATAAGTTTTTGCGATCTGCCGTTAAACATCTCCGTCCATCTCTCCTCTGTCTCCATTACTTGTTCCCGAACCTTGTAGTAGCTGCCAAATCTTGTTCTTTGTTCTGAGAGTTCTTTGCATTCCATTAGTAGGTGAAAGAGTGTTTCAGATTTTTGAGTGTCTGAGCAGAAGCGACAAAAGTGTTCTGATGACGCAATTTGTCTGGTTTTGGCTAGGTAGTAGCGTGTTGGGATTGTGTTTGTTCTGACTTTCAAATATATTGCATGCATTTTGGCATCAGGAAAGATGATCAGGTAGGCTGGTAATTCGTTGATGGATCTGATGTCTGCCGCACATTGTCCGGTTGAGGGAGTATTTTGTTTTTTCTTCAAGCGTTTTTAGCCATTCGTTTTCCGTTATTTTTATTTTTGCGTGCTAAGGGCGGAGCGTGAGCATTTCGTGTGAGATTTCTTCTGATTGCATTAGTTGTTCTAGATTGGCTTTTCACTTAGCAAGGATTGTGTTGTTCATTGTTCCATCGTGGGACCTCAAGATTTGGAGTGCTGGTGTTTTTTCGTCAGTGAGGAGCTTTCGTATAATGCCAATGAAGACCCGGGATAAAGGTGGCAAGGCATTCAAGCCACTGATTGTTACTGGGGCGGAAATGGGGAGTGGAAGGCTGGGTAGGGAACGTGTGTTGAAAAATTGTCCAACTTCCAGATTTATGTTTGCACAATATCTGCCTAATAAAGTTGATGTTTTATCTAAGCTGAATCATACAATGGTTGCAGAGTCTGGTCCTAAAGTGATTTCAAATAGATTTAATAAGAAACCTGAAATATTTAGGCTTGGATGCATGGCTTAGTTAGATGAAAAGCATCCTACAGTAAGGAACACCTTCCTGAATAGGACATAGGACAACATTTTTGCAGTTGTGGGCAACAGTGCTGTGACTGTCCACAATTACATCAGCAGATATTGTTGAATTGGCACTATCGAAGAGATACATCATCTCCAACTGGGTATTGTTGCGAGTAGCTAGCCCCGCGGTGGTAGCATTGTTGTGTGCTAACATTGATGTTCTTAAAGGTATGGGATTGAAACTATGGGTAAGTTTCCTGATAATAGGGGTTAGGGGGTCCCTGAGTGTGCAAGACGTACATAATATAGTGGGGTCACAAGGAGCTTGGCAGAATGGGCCATCTGCACCATGGCAAGGGGTGTACAGGATATGCCGGATAATAAAGAGTTTCAGGGTCAGGAGGCAAATCATGTGGCAACTTGGGGACGCCATGTTGTGAATCATTCCTCCCACTCAGTTAGTAACTGACCCATTAAGTTGATTAGCTGGACCACACAGGGGCACAGGCACATACTCCATAAAGAGGGTTCTATGCATTTACTAATTGGCTATGATGTGATAATGTTACAGGAGACTTGGTTGGATAGCCCTGTCAGTATAGAGGGATACCACCTTTATCACGGGTTGGCCAACAAAGGACCCAAAAGTAGGCCTTTTGGAGGCTTGATTATTGGTGTCAGCCACAGGCTGTGCTCCCAGGAAGCCTGGCAAATTATGGATGGAGGATATGCACTAGGTGTGGAAATAAGGACAAATACAGGAAAAGACAGCATGGCGATGTTGATTATTAATGTATATCTCCCTGCCAGTTTAAAAACTATTGAGGTTTTCTTACAACGATTGGAGGAGTTTATGGCAGAAAACCTCAAAGTATATGGTGACAATGGTCTAGTTTTACTGGGTGGAGATTTAAATACACATTGAGTGATATTGTATGTAAATATGTGCTCTGTAAAGTGCTTTGGATTAAGGCGCTATATAAATAACACATCATTATCATTATCATTACTGTAATGTCATTCCCAGAAGTTTAATGCAGCATGGGGGTGGCAATCTTAGAGGGAAACGTTTGGTTAGCTACCTCAAGCAATGGGACCTTAACATGTTAAAAGGGCGTACTGTTGGAGATGTTCCTGGTCAATATACATGGGACAGCCATAACTCTAGAGCTACTTTGTATTATATATTTGGAAATAATGCCTGTTTAGCGGCTACCAGTGAGCTCAGAGTTAGTGCTGTTGGCTATAGTGATCATAATTTACTGATCCTCTTGGTCTGTGGGATAATTTAAAAACACGGGGAGACCAGTTGGGGTGCTCGGGACTCCATACTAAACAGGTGGGAAACATTATAAGATGGACCAGTAGGAACCTCGGCAAAATTGGGAGAATAGTTGATTCTCTTGACATTGTGGAGATAGAGCATCTCCGGACCCTCAGTGGTAAAGAAATTGAAGATTGGCTAAAGAATTTAGCCTCCAGACACGTTATGATTACTGCTAAATCCAATAATAAATACAATCAAGTTGTCAGAGATGCTAAGCGCACTATGCGAAAGGAAATTAGAAGGGTATTGGGCCTAACACACCTAAATGAAATGAAATTGGCTATGATAAAACAAATAAAGGCTAGTTATAAAGGATGGCAAAAGCGATGGAAAACACCAATACAAAATAGACAATGGAATGATTGGTGTTTTGAGTAAGGGAAACAGCAAGGACATTTGGACACACCTTAATAAATCAAAGGTTGTGACTAAGGAGAGGACCCTTAACCCAATACAGGAAAGGGAATGGATTGAGTCTATAAAAAGGGATAATGGAATAAGGGAACCTCTCTCGCCTCCTGGGTATCTGCCTCACGGTTGGCATTTGGATATCTGCGAGGATGAAATTGAGAGGAAAATATTGAAATTATATAACTCAAGGGCTCCCGGTCCGAATGGACTTGCCAATGCTGTCCTCAAATTGAACCCCAGGAAATGGGCCTCTTTGCTGAAGTCACTAATGGACAGAATATGCTTTTCACAAAGAATACAGAGGTCATGGCAGCAGCCGATATTAGTGTCTGTTTTCAAAAAGGGGAGCGTAGATTGCCTGCTAATTATAAGCTCCTCTCCCTACTAGACTTCACAGGGAAAATGTTTGCATCCTTTGTCTTGGATGCGCCTCAGCGCTGGGTAGATGAAGCAAATATTTTGATTTTTGCCCAGACTGGGATCCAGCTGGGATGCTGTACATCCCACAAAATTAGAGTGATGGACAAGCTCTTTAGGGAGGCCTCAGTTTCTGGGGGTAAGGGGGGGGTTGCCTTGTATTCAATTTTTGAGGACTTCAGGGCGGCCTTCCACATGGTTTGTCAGGAGAAGCTGTGGGCCAAAATGGAGCATTGGGGATGTCCACGTTGGCTGTTAAGAATCCTAAAAGGTTTGCATTTTGATACACTAGTACAGATAAGGCTGGATGATCGGGGAGGACTTACATCCCCCGTACACATATGTGTGGGAGTTAAGCAGGGTTGCACCTTGGCCTCTCTGCTGTACAGCATATATACGGTGGATCTACCTTTGATATTCAACCAGACTATTGGTTGCTGTCCTAAATTGGGGGGCCGCTCTGTATCATGTATGCTGTATGATGATGATCTTGTACTTTTTTAATTCTATGTTCTGCGGTGTAAAGGCTATGTTTGAGAAACTGGTTGAGTACACAATTAGTAATGATCTGGTAATTAACATGGATAAAAATAAGGTCATGGAAGTGGCGCCTAAAATAATTAAATGTCCAGCCGTCACCACTAGTCTTGGTGTTTTTGAAACAGTTGTAAAATACCCATATTTGAGCATGGAAATTAGCTCACTTAGAACTTATTGCTACATAAAGGAAACCAAAAGCTTAAAGGCTAAACATTTAGCCAATCTAATTAGTAGATTCGCTCATCAGACAGCAAGTTATTCCCTGGAAGGGGTACTTAAAATATACACTCAATGCCTATGTACGATGGTGCTGTATGGCCTCGATGCTTTGGCCACGGAGGACCTGTAATGGCTGGGCAGAATCGTAGGATACTTTTGGAAAAGGATTCTGGGTCTGCCACGCTCTACACCTATTGAATACATTAGGCTTGAGCTTGGCTTGACATTTTAAAAGGACAGGCCTTAATAAGGCAGGGTATATTGTACTTGAAAACAAACGCTAACCTGAGATGCAAGTTATTGTCATTACTCGCCTCTTCCAGGGGCACGTTGCAGAAATATAACGGTATTGACTTTACTACTGGTATGGCTAAATGTTTTGAAAACATTTCTTGGACCCCTGATTTTAGGCGGGTACCAGTTTCTTTACTTTGAAGCAGATACTAAGAAAGAAATTACGACAGTGGGACTCGACGGAGAACTATGACCATCTACACAGTCTTAGGTCCCACGCGGAAGTGAGAGCAGTAACACATGTTCTATGCTGCCCGAGCACAGCTCTTAGAATATTCATAATGAAACTAAGGATTAATATCCTGTGTCATGAAAGAACTTGTCATATGTGTAAAAGCAAGTCCTCACTGGATGAACACCTGTTCATTGAGTGTTCGGGATTAGGATCCCCAATTATGACCATATTAGGTAGATTTGTACATTGTTGTGAATCTATAAAAACAGACTCATTTTGGACATTTTGCCTAAAGACTTGGAATTAAAGAGTTAATTTTTCTCTCCTTAGGTTGTGGAGATTGATAAGGAAATTGCTACCAAGTGACCATTGTCAGTCTACTTGAGTATTCGATGTGGTAGGATTAAGAGAATAAACTCTGTTTAGGACTGACAAGCCTGTTCGTTGACTATTATGTTTAGGATTTTGATCTTAACTATGTAAGCCAATATGGTCTTACAGTTTTACTATTTATAATATTAAATTGTAAATTATAATTTGAATTGCAATTTATATCACTTTATGTGAGGGGAAGTCAACGACGGGATGGTGAAATTACCCACCTCAGAAAGTCTGGTGTTTATTTGTTGTATTTAAGTGCCATATCTGGTGGTTTTAAGATAGGCTTAAGATAAGAGAATTGTATTTTTTTTTTAAACCTTTAATTAGAAGACAAATGTGTTTGACATTACAGCAGGAATGGTATGATCAACAATCAACACAATGAGGTAAACATTATTGTCTCGACCTTACACTTTACATTGTGCTCGAGCAGGGGCCAAGAGCTACACAGTACACAAACAGGGTCTATTTGTTGTTCTATTCATTGTCTGATGACTCATCTGCGCTGTCTGTGCATGATTGAGTAAAAATAAGATAACTGCGGTATGGGGACCATATGTCTTTGGGTCGAGAGTTCGTCGGCTACAGTGTGGACCAGCACTCCTCCATGTCTGATGCCCAAGTGATCACTCTGAGCCATTGGGAAACAGTTGGACAGGCTGGGCGGAGCCACAGCAGCAGAATACTACGGACAGTCAATATCATGCACAAACTAGCAAGTTTGCGGAGACCTCCACGCAAATGCTCAAATTGATTAAACAAGTAAGCTGAAGGGGTGGGGCGTAGTTCAGAGATCAGTATAGTTGACATAGTCTCACATACTCCCTCCCAGAACCCTTGTAGTATCGGGCAACTCCACAGCATATGTATGTAGTTTGCTTGGCTTTCGGAGCATCTAGGGCATGTGGACGGGTGGGTGTGCAAAAAATGATAAAGTCTGACAGGAGTATATTGGAAACGATGCAACACTTTGAATTGTATCAGTCGAAATTTCATATTGAAGGGCAATTTTCGGGTTTGTCAGCACACGGATTCCCAACTCTCATCTGTAATATGTTCCATAAGATCTCTGGCCCAGCATTCCCTGAGCTCAAGTAAAGGATTACAGCCCCGATCGTGCAGTGCTCCATACAGTCTGGCCAGCATCCCCCCAAGGGTAGTACCCCTCATTACGGTATCGAGGAGTGGTTCATCAGGTGGCTGTACCGGGAATGTGTCCCATGTGTGTTTGAGTGCGTGGCGGAGCCCAGCGTATTGTAACCACTGCCCCGATTGTCTACAGAGAGGTTTAGGCAGATCCCAGACTTCCATAAAGGCGTCCATACTGTACACATCTCTGATTACTTTTTACCCGTTGTTGGCCCATTGAAGTGCGTCTGCTCTGCTTATATAGGGAAGTGCTGGGACATAATTCCATAATGGAATGTTTTTATGATATGGTCTAGGGTTGTCTAGTGTCTTCCATATTTTATCCCATGCTAGAGCAGTAATAGTCACTGGGTCAATATCTGTTCGTAATCTAGTGCACAGCGAGAGTACGAATGAGCGCACGTTGCAGGCCCCAGCAGCGAGTCTTTCTAATTTTAAGTGTGGATGTTGCGCATTATTATCAAACCAGTAGGCTGCATAGGGTGCTTGCGCCGCCACCCAGTAGTGTTCAGAATTAGAGGCAGAGAAGCCCCCACTATCATACGGCCTGGCCAATTTATCCCATTTATGGTGCAGTGCGCCACCATGCCACATAAAGCTGCTTATTGCCTTCCCCAGTGTTTTGAAGAATGCAGTTCCAGGCCACAGCGGAAAGTTAACAAAGTAATAAAGCAGTTTAGGGAGGACCTGCATCTTTAGGAGTGCGACACGACCTGCGAAAGTAATCAGGAGGTTTGCCCTGGTGCAGAGTTTAATGTGTAGTTGTAGTAGGTAGCCTACATGGTTCCGAGTATATAGGGTGGCTTTCTGACGTGTTACTGTTATTCCTAAGTATTTGATTTCTGATGGTGACCAATTGAAAACCCATTAGGTCCAGTCTGGGCCTAGTTGCGTCAGTCAGGGGGAATAGTTTCTGATTTAGCACAATTTACATGCAGCCCAGACACAGCACCGAACTCTTGGACGGTTTGCAGTACAGGTGTGTTACACTCACCTGGTGTCTGCGGAGGTGTTGGGGCATGGTTTCAGCCCTCCCAGGGGTGAGGTCGCTCGGGTTGACTTCACCCTCTGTGCTTATGTGGTGACTGGAGGTAATAGATGATGCTGCTCGGGACTGCTCTTGCGTGGAGAATAGGGGGCGTGAGTATGCCAGCTTGTGCGCCTGATCCCCTTCCAGACCCCTTCTCCCAAACCGTGGTACCCGTGGGATGCACTGTCCCTGGAAAGCTCACCTGTTGATTAGTTTTGGCGAGCACTCCGTCCTGCTGCTTCTGGCAGGGGCGCTTGTATGATCTGGACCGAGTTCCTTCACTGATCCCTTGCACGTGGTAGTCGAGTCCTGCTGCGACTAAGCCACTATACTTCAGGTAAGTGTTCCTGTTTGCCTTTGTCTTTCCTCATCTATTTTTGTTGTATTGCAAAGTTTGTTGTCTTGTATTGCTGTGTGTTCCACTTACGATGTTTGCTCTTTTGCTTTCTTCCCTTGCAGGTGATGTTGCTGGCCCGGCAGAAGCTGCGGAGCTCGAGGTGACAGCAGGAGGGAATGAGGAACGAAGCTGCATCGGCACAGTAGCTGGTAAGTTATTAACCAGGGGCGCACAGGATTCAAATGCGGCACAGCGCTAGGACGGATGTTCTATCCTTGTCTTTCTTCTTCTTCACAGGGTCCGAGTTCATGGATGCGGAGTGCGGTGCTGCAGCATCAGGATCAAGATCACTGAATGTCAGGAGATGAGTCCGCGGATGAAGCGATGAAGCACTGGGTTCCTGGAGGTGAGTATGCAGGAGAAAGCCTGGTTTCAAAGGTAAGTAAACTGGCCCAAGTAGGGATGAGCGCCATGTTGCACGCGAGTGCACAGTAATGCGAAGAACCGGCCTTACGGATGGAGCAGCTTATATAGCTGAGCTTCTGAAGCCACGCCCACCAGGTTCAGCCTGCCTGCCACAACTGATGAGTCAGCACACAAAGACCAGGCCTAGGGAGCCACACCAGATGAGTCAGCACATGAAGATGTTCTCTATGATAAAGGCTTTCAGCTCCTGGAAAGTTCTTGTAAAATAAAAGCACTCCTGCACTGAAATAAAGTAAAAGCACTCCTGCACTGAAATAAAGTGTTGCTGCTCACATCTATATATGAGCCTGTCCAGCCAGGGCCCCTGTGTTTATAGGTCCCAAAGGGACATAAGTGAGTCAAGTAGCCCATTGCCCCCATCATTATATGGTGTGGTTTTTGTGTTCTGGGGCCTGTGGCCATGACAAGGTACCAGGTGTTTAGCAGGATCAAGTACAAACAATAATGCATCATCGTCATACAATGAGATGATTTACGGTTCTCTCGTGAGTCTGACACCCCTTTGCATTAGCTTACTCTGTATTTCATCTGCCAGTGGCTCTATCACCATGGCAAACAATAGTGGCGACAGCGGGCAACCCTGCCTGGTTCCTCTGTGTATATTAATCAGGGATGATAGGGTGCTATTGGTGTTTACCCTGGCTACTAGGTGTGCATATAGTAGATTGAGCCATGAGATAAAAAGTGGCCCGAAGTTGTATTTCTCTATACCGCCCACATAAATTGCCACAACACAGAATCAGATGCCTTTTGTTTGTCTAGGGTTGTGGCGATCCCTGCGCTTCAGGGTCTATCTGTGCTAAGATATTAAAGAGACATCTTAAATTTAAGGCCGTGGTCCGACCAGGGACAAACATTAACTGGTCCGGATGTATTATGTATGTCATGTAGGGGGCCAAGCAGAGAGTCAACACCTTGACAAAAATGTTATATCAGAATTTATAAGAGAGAGGGGCCGGTAAGAGCCACATTGTTAAGAGGCTTTACCAGGTTTGAGCAGGACTGTGATCATGGCCTCACGTAGCATGGGTGGAAGAACCCCTAATGAGTGGGGTTCTGACCACATCTCAAACAGCTCCGGGACAAGACAGGACTTAAAATGATTATAGATTTACAGCGTTAGGTCATCTGGGCCAGGGGCTTTGCCAGCTGGAAATTCGTCAATAGCGCAGGAGAACTCCTCATGGGTGATGGGGCTTTCTAAGGCGGCCCTGGTGTCTGCCGCTAGGGATGTCAGCGGGAGGCCATCCGGGTAGTTATTTACAACCGCAGCGGCAACTGTGTCAGTATTAGCTTATAACTTTGTGTAAAATTCATGGAATTCCTGGCTCATCGCCTTTAATGGGTGCAGCACCAAAGGATATTTGTAACATTACCGGGTTACCAGGGAATGATCTGGGAATATTTCAGCTCCGCTCAGATCCACAATCAGTGTGTCTGAGATATGCCACCTGTCTATCCGGGAGTGTGAATCGTGGACTGTGGAATAATACAAGTATTTCCATGTCAATGGTTTCAGAACCCTTCATGCATCCGCCAGCCTAAGTTTATTGTGACCTTCGTGTGGTACCTTTGCTGCTTTGGTAGGTTGACAGGGGCGGGAGCTGGATCTGTCTAGGCATTGATCCGTAATGGTGCTGAAGTCGCCCCCCCCAGAGGGTGGGGATCAGAGGGTATTGGTTAAGAAGGTCAAGCATCTCTATATAGAAATCAGGGTCATCAATGTTAGGACCATATGTGTTTCAGAATAGTACTTCTTGCCCGCATATCTTCCCATGCATTAAAACGTATCGCCCAGCCGGATCTATGTGGCCCTTGATGTGCGTGTAGACTAAGGATTTATGAATAAGGGTCATAACTCCTCTACATTGGGTTGAGTATGATCTGTAATAACGTTGTGGTCCCAGGTTCGGGCGAATGAGACGCAGGCGTGCGCTAGTGCATGTGTCTCCTGCAGGAATAGGATCTGTACTTTATGACATTCTAAGTATAGTTGCAGGTGACGCATCTTAATCGGATTGCCCAAACCTCGTACTTTCCAGCTTACCAGGTGCAACGGTTCAACCCCCATTCAAACAATCACCACAATGTATGTTAATAGTAGCCAAGCTATACGTCAAGTGAACAAAAACATCCTCTCTACGTGCGCTGTAGTTGCAACATGTCGGACACTTTTTTAGAACTTTACCACAACTTTTCACCCCCAGCCCCATCCCGCTCCAATCATAGAGATGAACCTCCCATAATAAACACTCAACCAACATTTTCGGCCTTGCATGGGGGCTGTGTGCCGACTGCTACCGGAGCAGCGAAGCAGGCTTAACAGTAAGTTAGTAAACAGTAAACTTCCAGGTGTTTGGCAGCTTCTTTGAAAGTCTAGCTGTGGCGTGTGTTGAGGGAGCTGGTCCATAGCGCCTGAGGAGCTTCCACTAAACTTTGCCTATCAATCAGGATATGCCAGTGAACTTCAACGAGGGAGAATGCGAACCACAGTCATCCAGGGAAGTGTTCATCCATGAAACGCATGGCCTCATCGGATAAAGTGAAAAAGTATACCTTGCCACTATGTTCAATGCATAGTTTGGCATGGTAGAGCATGGCGTACTTGATGTTGTGGTCTCTAAGCCTCGTTTTGGTCACTAGAAATGATTTACGCCCCTGTTGCACCGATGCCAAAAAGTCTGGATACAGGTGGACCCTGTTGGAGCCTAACAGTAGCTCGCCTTTGGCCCTTGCAGCGCGGAACAATGCGTCTCTGACTCTGTAGTTTAACACAAGCACAATTATCAGCCATGGAGGAGCGCCTGGCCTAGGCTTAGAGGCCAAAGTGCAGTGAGCATGCTCAATGGAAAACTGTGGCGACATCTTCGGGTTGGCCAAAAAGGGCCATCAGTGTTTGTTCCACAAAGTCCTCCATTGGCCCCTCTACGGTGTCCTTCGGAATACCAATCATTCTCAGATTGTTGCGGCGTAACCTAGCCTTTAGGTCTTCATTCTTCTTTCCAATGGCTCGGACCTGCTTTGATAATGTGGTGAAATCTGCCCTTAATGCACTCACTTCATCTTCAGTGGTGCTCACCCTGTTCTTGCCATCAGTGATACGAGTGTCTGCCTTGTCCCCAGGCTTTAATGGAGCAAATTGTGCCGCTAATGTCATTGAGTTTTAAGTGCAGTGTGGTGAACCCTTTGTGCATATACTCCATCATATGCTGGAGTTCACTTGGCTCATGTGCCTCGGCATCCGCCCCAGATGAGCCACCCGCGCTCTCTGTGTCCTCAACAATCTTAGTCACGGTTTTGGCAAACATGTTGATGGAGCTCTGTTTTTTGCCTGACCCTTTCATCATCGTGTTGAGAGGTAGGCGTTGATGCCTAGGGCTGGAGGAAGGTCCAGCACAAGGTTTTTAGTAAGCGTGTCGGGCCCGGCTCAGGGTGTTTTGATGCTTGCGAACTACTTGCTTCTATTGATCTCGATTCATCAATTGTGGTGCCACTGGGGGTGCCAGTGCTCACTATCTGGGTGTTCCCCCGCTTCTGCTGTTTAATGAGGTGGGACCTTCTGGGTGGATGACGGGTCCAGATGTGCAGCTTAATATCATGGGAGACAATTGTAGACTACCCTGCGCTACCCAGTCCTGAAGCACGTATAGGCCTTATGTATTGGGACCAGCATCGCGCTCACCACATCCCAGTGCGATGACGGTACGTGTTGAGGTGGTAATTTGGGGATCTAGGTTTTCCTGCTTTTTCTAGAGTAAAAGTCTGTTATTGTCCCTTCAAGATGTCTTGCCACGAGGGCAGTAGCACTGATTGCTGCGGGGGGGGCAGGCGCTCCCAGCCTATGGTAGCAAACAGGTGTCACACAGTGGCCCGTTGTTATCAGTAAGCTGGTGTGCATGAGCAGTCCTTGTCACTGTGTCCAGCCTGCTTATCCTCTGCAAAAGTGGGCATGAGTCTTTCCAGAGAGGACCAAGGGGGTGCATGTGGCGTCCCTGGCCCCTGGGAGTAGAGATTCGTAGGTGGAGATTAGGCTACTGGGTACTGTTGTGGGGGGTGAGGGCAGTGTAATGTTCATCCAGCGTTGCACATAAGTGTAGAACGTTGCAGATCCTCAGGGTGGCAGGCCAGATATAAGCAAGATGGGGCCCACAGGTCTTGTAGCGTGCCCCCCAGTGGTGCAGTGGCCCGGCAAGTTCCCAGCAGGCCCCCAGCCAACCAGGTCAGGGTGCCATGAGAAGCATGAATAGCACCTACAACGCGGTGCAGGCGACAATGTGGCGCTTAAAGACACAGTGTGGGGGGCAGTGGCAGACGCTGTGCCGGTGCAGGGGATAGAGGCTGGTAAACTTAAATTTGCTGTCAAGCTGACCCCTGAGCGCATTCAGTTGGCCACGAGCGGGATGTGTCAGCGGCCGGGTGGACCTCAATTAGCCAGCAGGTTGATCCAGCCAGGGTCATTGGTGCAATGCACAGCCGTGTTTGGTAGCACAGATGGGCAAGCTTGCATTCTCTAGGAGCAGTCACCATTAGGGCTCCCACTCAGGCCTGACCCAGCCTCTACAGGATCTACGTCAGCCGCTGCAGCAATGACCCAGGGGAGTAGAGCGCTGGGTGTCGGCCGTGGTCACACAATGTTTAAGGACCGGAGATACTTCGCTGGGGCGCTTCTCTGCTTACGGAGCACAGCAGCCATGTCTGCGTCCCTGTAGCTAGATGCCACGCAGTGAGCGCGGGCAATGGAGGCCTTAGGCACCTCGTCACAGCGGGCCGTAGTTGTCTCTGGTACGCCTCCCTCCCAGCAGGTTTCGGTCGGTGTGTGTCTCAGCTGTTCTGCCCATGGGCGTAATTATAGTGGGGAGCATGGGGGTTTGTCCCACCCCAACTTCTGTGGCATGCCTTTTTGTCCCCTCATCTTTTGGCGGGAGGGCAGGGGGCTGCAATCATCAATTATGTAATTGGACAACGCGAGCCCAGCTGGGTTGCCCAGCAAGGCTTGCGCTGTCTCATGACATAATGCTGAGATGCCTGGCAGCTGCGCTGCAACACATTCAGGGCTAGGAAGCCCTGCATGGCTCAGTCCCTCTCCCTGGCTGGTCTGACTCAAAGTCAGCAGCCAGGGTGCTGAACTGAGTGTTGCAGGGCCCGGCACCTGTGCTGCCACGCTAGCAGCAGCACTTTCAGGGGCTGCGGCGCAAATAATCGATTTCAGGTGTTGTGTTTGTGCGACACACAGACAGGAACTAGGAAGCTCCTTCAGCTTGCTGGTTTCTATCTTCAGGTGCGTGAGTGCGAAGAGGTTAGGTCGGTGTAACATGAGCTGTGCCCTGGGTGGCATTTGAAAGCAGACAAGAGGTACTATTATTATTTTATTTAATAATTTTTAATTGTGTATTTGTATGTTTGTTGGGGGGCTGGGCTGCGGGCTTGCCCTAGTGAGGGCGTGTGTCATATTTGGACAATGTGAGCAGAGCTCACAGTACACATTAAGGCCCCAGGTATGAAGACACACTAACAATAACAAATGGTGCATTCTCTGTGGCAAGCCACAGCTCTGCAATGCCTCTAAAATTCGTCTTGCCACTTTTCAGATGCTAATAAAGCACCACCATCCTAATTTCAAAATGAATTTGGCAGAAGGTATGCCCTCCCCAAGTAGAGTGGAAAGAGTCAAGCTGAGAAAACCTGTGACCCAAAACTGTCATACACCAAACTGGTAAAAAGTATTTCGAGTTTTGCAGACACTTTTTCAGGACAGTTTGGTGCAAATTAGTAAATGGGTGTCATGGTTCAGGTTACAGGCCACCAAAAACTGCTTCACTTACATAACTAAGCAGGGGAGTATCCAGCATTGTACGAGTGTGGTGGGAGCAACGAAATGCAGTGTGTGGAATTTCACATGTTCTCATTGGTGACCCCAAACGCCTAAATCCCCCTCCGCCCCTGTGCCTGAATCTACCTTTTTGGTAACATTAGTGGAAGAAGGCGTTTGAACACACACAAAAAATTATTCCAGATGCATGAAACTCACCTATTAAAGCTCTGTCCAAGCAAGCCCTCTGAGACAAAATACTTGCAAACTTCCTAATTATTATATGGATTGCACCAACAGAAGTGACTTCATAGTAAAGGACATTGCAAGGCATATCATCAGTCTCTGATACTTGGAGGCACCATGGGAGTGACTTTAGAATACGTTGCCATAACTAAGCCAAGTGACATATAACTTTGTGATGCAAAATACCTAAATTGCTCTATTATTATATGTGGAGCAATTCTATAGTCATTAGGCCTTTTCATTATAATACCATGATACATTAGCATAACCTTTGAAGTGAATCAGAGCCACTTGCAGAGTTGCAGATAAGGCACAATGGGCCTCATCATGAATTGGGCGGTAACCCTTAAAGGTTCAGGGTCCGCCGGATCACGAGTACAAATACCGCCGGCGCTATGACAGCCGGCGCAAGAACAACCGGCTGTAAAAGCGCCGGCAGTAAAAGCACCGGCACCCAATCGCGCAATTACAGCGCCATCACAAGTCCGGCGTAGGCGCTATTAATGCGGGAAAACTGGCAGAAAAACAACCGAAAATACCCTTAGCCAAATGCTGGAGGTAAAAGACCACAAGAGACAGCAAAAAGTGCCCAGGTGAAACCAATGAAAATCAGAGGACCCACCCATGCACGACACACACTTCCAAACAGCATGCTACCATTTAGAGCTGGGAGACTTGACGTGGGCATCTACCTGCTGCGCCTGGAGCTACAGAGGCAAGCCAACCAGGCCGGGGCCCTGGGAGCACAGGGCGTGGTTGGGATGAGGAGAAGGAGGAGGAGAGTAACACCAGCATGGCAGACAGCCATCCCCCGGGTCAGGCCAACATCCTGGGCCCTGACTGATGGGCAGTTGGTGACCGAGTATAGGCTGGACATGGCTACCATCACACAGTTGCTGGACACAATCCAGCCAGACATAGGCAGCCATATGGCTATCAGCACTGCAGTTCCCCCGCTCGTGTAGCTTGTGTACGTGCCACAATACCTTGGAACTGGCAGCTACCAACACACTGTTGCCATGACCAATGCCATGGCCCAGTCCACCCTCAGTGCCGTTCTGGGACAGGTGCTGGATGCACTGCTGCTCCATGTCAATGAGCACATTGCATTGGCAGCCACACATGCACAGGTGAACCAGCTGAAGGGCCAGTGCCATGCCATTGTACAAGACATGAACGTCATAGCTGTGTACTGCACATATGTAACACTAGTAGCACCCAGGTCACATGATGCGGTGTAAATAAAATGTAGGAATTACCTTTCCATGAATGTGCAGATGACATGTAGACCTGACCTAACCTGGGGATGGAAGTCAATCAGATGATGTGCCCGGAGCTGGTGCACGTGTACACAGGGATGGGGTAGGGGAGGGGAGGTTGGCCAGACAGGGCTTGATTGAGAATTGACTCAGATACGGTTGATGGGTACATCTAACAAATATCACTTGTACATTAAAGAGCACATGATCACAATCATGAATGTCCATGCTTTGTATGATTTTGGAATGTGATTTATTAAATGTTTGACAATCCCCCCTCCCCCCAGTGAACTCCCCAGCACACAATCCCCACTCCCCCCAGTGAACTCCCCAGCACACAATCCCCCCTGCCCCCCAGTGAACTCCCCAGCACACAATCCCCCCTCCCCCAGTGAACTTCCCAGCACACAATACCCCCTTCCCCCAGTGAACTCCCCAAAACAGTGCCGGTAGGTGCATGTTCTCAGGGCCCACGAAAACTGTGCCATGTCCATCTATGATGGTCGCGGCACTTTCCAAGTCCGGGACCCTCTGGTGAGCGGCTCTCGGGTGACGCATTGACCAGCGACTAAGTGACTGCTCCAGGGACCCCTCAGTGGACGTGGTAGAGGTCGATGGGATGGCTCCGTTGACCTGCAGCTGCTGGTGGAGAAGGTTGTTGGATTCCCTTTTCTGCTCTGAATGTGCAGACAGTCCCTTGCACAACTAGTGTACCCTTTGCCCAAAACCTGTCAGGGCTGCGGTGCATCCCTCCACCACTTTCCGGGTCTGCACGTTGTCTCGGGCCATGTACTTAGTGGCATCCCGTATGGCTCCGCTGATGGCCTTGATGTGGCAGCTGTGCAATTTGGCCATGGACTCTATTTTCGCCTGTTTGGCCACAATTACGTCCAGTCGTGCCATCACGTCAGCTCCCGTGACCAAAGGTACCTCGGGTGTGAAAGGGTCAGGACTGACATCTGTGCGCTGCCTGGAAAGGGGGCTGCAGGGGAACATGTTGGCAGCTTGGATGGGGCTGCTGCAGAGTGCCTATCCTCTGGGTTACCATATGATGGAGTATCGACATCAGGCTCTGGTGTGCTGACACGACGCACACGCACAAGTGGGGTGTGTGCTTCCTGTGGTACTGGCTCTGGGCTCCCATGAGGTGTGGCCATTCCTTCTGTGTCACTGCATCTGGGTGAGCTCAACAGTTCTGCCTGAGGTGCAGCTGCAGCTGTCTGTTCCTCATCGGGCTCTGACCCACTGGTGGCTCCCTCTACATCCAGTGTCTGCATGATGGGTTGGGGTGAAGGAGGTGCTGAACCCCTGCGTCCATGTGGGTGCTGCTGCCGTCTGGTTGGGCTGCGGTGTGGTTATATGGGATGGGTCCAGCATCGGGTTGCTTCCAGGTGGGCCCTTTGCGGGGTGCTGGTGCTGGCCGAGGAGCGCTGCCTCAGACGCCGTGATGTAGTGGACTCCTCACCGTCATCGTCGGCCTGTGGTGATCGCTGTGTGCCTGTGAGGTACATAGGGTGTGGTATGAGTTCATGGCGGCCTACATTAGTATCATGCATATCATGCTTTCAAGTGGGATTTTAGAAAGTAGCATTCATGCATTGCACTTGCATTATGTTCACTCCCCATGTTGTGATTGGTGGAATGTGTCACTGTGGAGGGACACTGCACAGACATGTTTGTGTGTCATCATCACATGCGTGCAGGGGATGCACTGTGCCCATTTTGCTGGGTTTTTTTTCATGCACACTCACACATCACGTAGCTGTGCCATGGCCATGGATGTCTGTCCCCTGGCCCTTGTATTGATGCAATGCATGTGCACGGGAGTCTAGGGGGCGCTACGGTACGGTGGTACAAGGGGTCAGTTATGGGTGTCTACAGTGCCTCACGCACATTGCATGCACATTCATTCACTCAGAGTCTGCATGTGTGGGCCTTACAGGTTCATGCATTTTTGGGGCAGGTCTCACCTGCAGCCTGCTGGATACCGGTGGCAGCCTCTGCTCCTCTGACTCCCTCTATGGTGCCCATGTCGATGAGCGTTGTCTTCTTCTCCTCCCATGGTGTGAGCTCGGGTGGTGGTGGTGGTAGCCCTCGTCCAGTACCCATGCTTGCACCCATGTACTGGGATAGTATGCCACGTACTCTGACACGCCAGTCATTTAGGCTCTTGCGACAGTCCTCTCCATCCCGGGGCATGCGCCCCACTGCAGACACCCTCTGGCTGAATTCCTGCCAGTTCTGTGCCCGACGCTGCCTGCTTGTCTTGCGCTGCTGTGCATCATGTAGTTCTTCATGGTTGGTCACTGCCTCCTCCACAAGTACGGCCAGCTCCTGGTCACTAGATTTGGGTTTCCTGACCCTGTCCGAGGCTGACTTGCCCCTAGTGCGCTCCTGTAACATTTTTTACTCTTCACGGGGGTGGATGGCTTGCAGGGGCTATGATATTCGCCGGATTGTGATTTCCAAAATGGCAGCCACTTTATTTCCCGTTCCGACAGTGATGCGTTTCCCGAACGCTATTAGTCGCGCTAATAGCACTGCGGCACAGCGGTAGCGCACAGTGTGCTGGATTTACGGGTTCCTGGCCAATTTCTACGATGAGTGCTATTTGCGTTAATGCCATGCCCCTGTGCGCGTGCCCGCGTACTTGTGATCTAGCGGCCTTTCCGCCGGGGGGCTTGGAGTTAACGCAAATACCACTCAACGGGAAATCCACCGGATTACCGCCCGACTCGTGATGAGGCCCAATGTGATTAAATGATTTGCTCAGGATAACACTCTTGGTTAAATGGTGGAACTTGGATGTGGACAATTTAAGCGACCGCGCACATCTTTCCAGGTTTAGTTGATATAGATATTTATTAAGGTTTTGCTTTACATTTCATGTGTTTAAATAATTATTTATAGCAATGCCTTGCAAACAAACCACATTACATAATAAACTAGCCTTTCATAGTAAACTAACCATACACTATATACATTGTCATAGACATATGTTGAGCAATGGGAGTATGGCGTTAGTTTTATTCTCCCCATTCTGCATGCAAAGTCACAATAGCATCATGCAGATTAATGTGAGCCTAACAAATCCCCCTTGGGTTTTGAAACCATAGTCATTATTTCATAAAGCATGCAACATTATGCACCCTTCTCACTTCTGATCACTCCCTCCGATTCACATTTCTAAAGGGACAAAAGTCCCTGCTAATAGTACCCCCACCTACCCCCATAAGCGCCTAATGGCTCACATTGTAATGCTCTGTTGATTCAGAGCAACGTAAGGACCCTCTTCTGCCCAGAGCTCCTGGGACATTGTCCAGGCAGAGGGACACCTCTACCATTCGGTAAGGTTTACTGCTGCCAGGACAATGAGCGTGTTGAGCAGGAATTGCTCAGCACACATTATTCAGCCAGCGGGACACCTTTGACGTTGGGCGTCCTCTTTGTTGTGCTGAATGGGAGAGGTGTCCCAATGACAAATGTCCCGGTCTGGCTCTTAAAAGAGCCCCAGGGGGGAAGTTTGCCCCCCCCCTCGCCTCTCCCGGCATGTTACTCCACTGCTCGGAGCTATTTGAACACATGAAAACATACCTTAATTTTAATCAGTCAGAATCTTGTAGAAAAAAATCTATCAGCACGCGCACATATAAGGTGCTGTGCAGAACCCAAGTATGGAGATATATATGGCATTTAAAAATTGATACCAAGTATACTTGGTCACCCACTACATTAACCAATGGCTTCTGCATTTGAATGAAAGGAAAATTCAAGGGAATTGCTGACATTCCAGTGAATCTGTTCCTTTCGGCCATGGCATTATAGTTCAGATAGGTCAATTTAGCCCAAAATTTCAGGGATCAGGGGGTGATAAAGTCTGGTCTGCTCAATGAACGTTGTGCCACTGTTTCCATGTGATATTGTATATGTACATATACATGTTGTGTGCACACAGTCTATGTCAATGGAGGTACTGGATGCATTTGTGTGTGAGTGAGAGTGTATGCAAGCATTTGTGGGTTGGCTTTTGTGTCTGATTGAATGATAAATAATGCATTGTTTGCATGTTCTATTGGAATTAAGTTTGTGAATGTTATGTTGTGTCACTGGGTGCATGACAGGCCGACTGAAGATGTGTGGGGGTCCAATTGAATTATAAAGATAGGCCACCAGTCTTATGAAAGTTATAACAGTTATAACAGATGTTAGGGAGAATTCTCTGTTTAGGCTGAATTTCCTAACCTAGTGAGTCCCCCAGCAGCTTTGCTGGATTTCTGGAGTTTGTTTTTCCATCCTGCCAAGAGTGAGACTCTTTTTCTCCCACTCTTGGACATGAATGTGTGTAATTCCTTTGAATGTCAATGTGTTCTATGGGCTATGGGGTCTTTTATTCCATAGGGTCTCATATGTTTTGCTATGTGTGTTACACTGCACCCTCCGTGCCGTAGCACTGGGGCGTCCTAGCGGACCTCCATCATAGACTCCATACTCGGGGACTGACTACTGTCTCCCCGGGCATATAAAGTCACCATTGGCTTTACTAGACCTAAATTTACTAAGAGAACTAGTACAAACCAGCCTATTGTGGACGTACTAGTAGGGGTAATTCGATTACTCCTGGGTCTGTTATTCGAGGGGGCACTGTCCCGTCCCCCCTCGTCGAGTTTTGACTGGTGGCAGTGGAAACTACTTGTTATATTCGATCCCGAATATAACCCTATGGGATTCTTCCCATTGTTGGAGATTGATACTTTTTCTCGTTAATCTCTAACATACCCCCGGTTTACTTATCTTAAATAAGTCTATCGGATGGTATTTTCTGCCAGAACTCGGTTTTTAAAATGGCGTCTGTGTTCGTCTCTGTGACTCCTAAACCAAAGGTTGAGCCCTTTGTTCCACTTTTGGCGGGCTTCTGTACAGAGACCCTCCAAAGTGGTGCCATTCTGTCTGGGTTACCACAGGGGTGTGGGAGGGGGTTTAGGCACCCTGGACTGAGTTGCCTTGCCAACTCCAGTCGCACTCTGGTGTGATTGGCCCAAGTGGTGAGCCACCCCGCTCACCACTTAGCGTGTTTTGATTGACAGCTAGGCTGAATGAATGGGGGTTTTCTGCATAAAAGCAGGGCTTTTGGGACTGGATCTTCAGAAGTCGCCACAGGACCTAAGATTCTGACAAGGGTAAAGCTGAGCCGACCTGCAACGACGACACCTCCGGTGGAGCCCTGCTGAACCGACTCACCACTTCCCGACGACAGAGGAGATCTCCCTGCCGGAGAGTCTCTTCCCCTGACTGGTGGGAACAACCAGTCCCCTTTGCTTTTTCTTCGCTCCAGGACGCAGTGGTCGAATTGCCCGTGCAGAGCACCCCGGCAACCGGATAGCCACTACCCCTGTACCGCGACCAAAAGGTGGTGCCTTGTGACGGAGCACTCCGCGGCTGGTCTCTTCCCTGGTGGTGCAACGATCTTCCAGTTTTCTTTGACGACGAGATCATCTCTTCTCTTGGCAAAGTCCTGACGTGCATCCACCACCAGGAACAACTGCCCCCGCCGGAGCTGTCTCTCCACAAACAAGGTACTGTGCCCGCCTGGCTTCCCTTTCTGCCGGATAGAGTGAGGTGTCTTAATCCTCGCCTTTCCATTGGGTCGCCTCCAAGCTTTCTTTAACTTACTGTTCTGAACTGGTGCAATCTTTCCATAACAATTTGCGATAAAGACTCGAAGCGCATTTCCACTGAGACACTTTTTGGGACATATCGCCTTGCCTCTCTCCGAGTGGGCCTGGCCTCTGAACTTTGTGATCTGCAGTAGACCCTGCCTTACTTGCCTTGCATTTGTCTGTAAAGTATTGGTACTGAGTTGATTTCATAACCTGCCTTATTTTTTTCTCCCGTCCTAACAAATACTAGAGTGCCATCTAGGTTAAAGCATACACCTCTGTCTGCAAATAAGTGATGCCGGTGAACCTAGACTTGTCGAACTATTGTTAGGGGGATTGATCTTTTTCTTCGTATAAGTAATTGTGATTGAGGTTGTTTGCCGTATTAGTGCCAGAGTGTTTTCCATAGATGTGTTGTTATAAATAAATACCTTTATATCTTTACACCGAAGCCTTGTTCCGTGTTTGCTTGTTCTACTGTGTAGATTGCCCTATTTTGTATACTCCACATACTGCCTAACTCTTCTTGAGGGAAGTCTGACTGCTCAGCCACAGCTACCAAGTGAATCTGTGTGGTACAGACTGCTACCAAGTGGGTTTATTGCCAAACACCTGTAGTCCTAAATCTTTTGCAGTGGTCCCAGAGGTAACTGCACAGGTTTCCGCCTAACACAGAGCATCAGTGTCTTGTGGTACAGTAGTCTAGTGTTAACCTTCAGGGATTTAGGTTGTTTGACTGAGGTACAAAATCACAGCGAAATTGACCATAGTCATTTTCGCTGCGAATATGTTTTTACCTTGGTAAAAAAAAGCCAAACCCATGTCTCCCCAAACCGCCAGTACACCCACAAAACCCCCTACTTACCTTTTCTCCATCTGCCGCCTCTCCTGTTCCCCGCAGCGTCAGATCCATCCATCTAATGTGGGTCGGAACTAACGCTGCAGGGTCCCTTTTTCTTTTTCTTTTTTTTGTTGGGTCCCTTGCCACCAATGCTGAGGAAGCGGGGGACGCCCCCACAACCGCTGAAACCAAAAATACCTAACATGGGGAGCGGGGGACACCCCTGCAGCCCCAGCTTTTCATGTTCAGTATCTTTGGCTTCAAACTAATGGTGGTGACCGAATTCAGTTAAATCTACCATTCAATCACATTTCTTCGAACAATTTGGCAGAAATTATCCCTAAGAGCCACCATCTGCCCTCCCTCCACCCCACCCCTGTCCCCCCTAACGTTTTCAGCAAAGTTGCTCCACTGGTTCTACCTGCATAGCAAGCTCAATCCAAATGTTTCAAATGCCCAGAATACATGGAATAAATGCCTGCCTGCGCTTTTGGCAACAGAGCTCCTTCTTTATGCGGCCAATCTCGTTGCGCACAACAGCGCACCCCAAGAATTGTCTCTTTTTAAATTTCATTTTTAGCTATGTAACTGATTGTTATTAATATATGGGGTATGATGTGGTAATGATAATAATTTCATATTAGAACTGTTTTATTGTTGTTCTTTTTTTAATGTAATATGAATGTTTTTGTAAAATTTTAAGTACTGAATACAAATAAACATAAATAAAAAATATCATATTTGAAGGAGATTAGGCAACTGCGAGTATTAGTGACTGATGGTTTGGACTGTATTGAACCACTTGGTATGGAGTACTGTCAAACAATTCAACACAGGGAAGTTCCCCAACAAATATAGATGATGTACAACAAGTGTTGAAGTGGTTGGTCGATGCTCTAGCGGTGGGAACATCAATTACACACTGACCCATCTCAGCAACATCTTGGAACATCCTAAGGATTAGCGACCTATTTGGAGCTAAATAATCCCTGACACTATTAATAGAAAGTCACATATTCCTGTTAAAAGAAGCGTGGCTGGATTCTAAAAATGTTGGCTGACGGTTATACCATCTACCAACAGATGGCTAAAAAAAGGGAGCAAGGGAGACCATATCGAGTGTTAATAGCAGGTGTTAGCAATCAATATAAATCTAAAAGAGTGGAGTGTGGTCAAATGAGTGAATACATGCTGGAAGTGGAAGTTATGGGACTGGATTGTGTCCGGTCATCCTATGCCCTGTTTGTGAATATCTACAACCCACCAGGGCGAGATATGGGTGATGATCTTATGGACACACCTGGTGAATCGTTGGCCAATTGGGCCTATAGCAATAGTAGAGAATCAATCTTTATAGTGGGGACCTAAATTGTCATTGTTTATGCTTAGAGGAGCACCTGGAATATAAAAATGTTGGTAGGAAAAGTGTTATCTTTTAGGCCAAACCCAATAATGAGGGGAAGAAGTGGGTGAATGTTATGACCAAATGGGAGTTAATAATGCTGAATGGTAGGACCAAAGTTATTGTCCGGGTAAATACACATTGAGATCGGAAAAAAAGAAAGCAACATTATACTATGTATTTACAAACATTATACCACGGCCAAATAACCTGTTCTATGAGAAGGTGTCCACTCGGGAGGGTCTACAACCACCGTCCCATTGAACAGGTTATTTGGCCGTGTTTGTTCTTTGTAGAGGGGATCCCAGGCATTTTTGTGAAATTATTAGGAACTTAAGGTTTAACCCTAAATTGTCCAGGGTAATTCAGACGTGGACCCCTTGCTCACTGTGCTTAGAGAGGCACAGCTTCACCTCACTGATGAGGCTCAACTAGGCCAAAACACGTGTATGGGGTTGCTGTTGGTAACCTTGATCAGAGGAGAATTGCCTAGCATTTCATGCTGGACTGTCCTTGTGAGAGGGACAAAGAATGATATGCAAATGGATATATCTCCTCTGCGAAAGGTACAGTGAGCTAAAACGTGGTTGTAGACCCTCCCGAGTGGGCACCTTCCCATAGAAAAGGTTATCTGGCTGTGTTCATTCTCGGTAGAGGGGCTCTCAGATCTTTTCGTGAAATTTTGAGGAACTTGGGGTTTCACCCTATGTTACCCAGGGTAATCCAGACGTAGACCCCTTGGCTCACTGTGCTTAGAGAGGCACAGCTTCACCTCACCGATGAGGCCCGACTAGGCCGAAACATGTGTGTGAAGTTGCTGTTGGTACTCTTGTTTAGAAGAGAATTGCCTAGAATTTCGGTGCTGGATTGCCATGTGGGTGGGGCAAAGACTGATATGCAAATATGTTTTCTCCTCTGTGAAATGTACAGTGAACTAAACATGGTTGTAGACCCTCGCGTGTGGGCATCTTCCCATAGAACAGGCTATTTGGCCGTGTTCCTTCTCGGTAGAGGGGCTCCCAGACCTTTTTTTCAAATGATTAATATATCCTCACACTCTCTATTAGAATTTGAACATCTAAGTGCAGAGGCGATGCAGGATTGGTCCCTAACATTCTTGCAAAATTGCACACTCCATACACAAAGTACTTTAACAGTTATCGGGAAAAGAGTACTGGACTATGACAAGGCCATAAGGGACTGCAAAAGATCTATTTGACATGAGATCCGTAAAGTAAAATGGAATCAAGAGAGTTATAGCAACTATTTGAGAATATTAAAAGTCATTAAAAACAGATATCATAATTAGGTGTGCTGGTGGAAGGCAGCTGGTAAATAAGCAGGCGGGCAGAGAAAGGTGGGGGTATTATGCTCCTGGGATTCTTGATCTATTTGGCAAGTGTTGGGTGGGGCAAAAGGGACCTAGAAGCACGCACTCATAAACCCAATAGATGAAGCCTAGTGGAGCGCACACCTGCTAAAATATGGTACAGGGAAAATAGTTAATGGCAAAAACATCAAAAATCTAGATATAGGGCTTCATTATGATTTTGCCGGTCAGGAAACAAGGGTGCTGGTAAGCTCAACGGCACCCTTGTTTCTGGATTGGAAAACTCCGAGTCTGCCTGCCATGGCCACTGTGCCCAACAGGTCTAACCCTGCCGAGCGCTGCGGCCATGGTAGGAAGACTGTTCACGGAAGCACCAGCACCATTGCTAACGGTGCTGGTGCTACCGTGTTCTCACTCCCATAGAGTCCCATTAGACTCTATCGGAAGGGGGACTTACAATTTGCCGGCACCTGACTTCCCGAGCCACCAGACTCTTAATGAGCCGGTGGCACCGGGAAGTCAGGCGCTGGTAAAATATTACGGGCCTGGTGGCAACCCGCCAGTGGGACCGGCAGGGTTACCGCCGGACCCGTAATGTGGCCCATACTTATCATAGATGAGGAAGAGATATTGAGTCAGCTTAATGCAGTTAAAATCCTCCAGAGCTGCAGGCCCAAACAGGCTTTCTAATGTTCATGTTTGTTTGTTTATTTTTATTGGTTTGTAATGCGCCAGAGCCTGCAGGCATCAAGGCGCAACATATATAAGAGACAGTGCAACAGCTTACAATTTAGACTAACAATAACGTCTAGAGATGTTTCCTAAAGGTAGTGCTATTTTCTTCCATACAGATTTCAGTGGGAAGTTTATTCCAGACCGACCCTGCCTGTACCGTGAAAGAGCGTCAATTGCCTCTAACTCGTTTACATCTAGGCTGAGACAAACGCATAGTGTCCTTAGACCGGTTAACTCTGACATGCTTTTCCAGTATCAGGTATTCTTTCAAGTATTCTGCTGCTTGTCCATAGAAGCATCTATGCATGATGGTACTGATCTTAAAACATATTTTGGCTTCTACTCGGAGCCAGTGCAGCTTCCTCCTGTGTACAGAAACCAGGTCCCGTCTTGTTGTACATTTGAGAATCCGGTCTGCATCGTTCTGGAGTATTTGAAGTTTTTTGATGCAGCCCTTACCTGCTCAAGCCAGTAACGCACTACAGTAGCCTAGCCGTACTAGTGTTGCGCAGTCTGCAAAGAACCATATGGCTTTACTAATCTAAGCAGTCTTAAGTGATATTGAGTTTTATTAACTACATTGTTAAAATGGGCTTCAGCCCCAAGGGATGGTTCCAGAATCACCCCCAGGGTTTTCACCTTGGACGTTGTTTTAATATGATGCCCATCTATAGTAAATCCTTCATAATGTATCGGTAATTTAGTACGTGACTGTGAAGAACCAAAGACAAGCAACCTGGTCTTAGCTGCATTAAAACAAAGACCATTTGATGTCATCCACATTGGGATAGGTTTATTGATTTATTCAATGCTCTGCTGGTCCTTGGCATAGTCCACAGTCAGCTCTATAATGAGCTGGGCATCATCAGCATAGCTCGAAAATCATACACCCAGGGAGTCCAAAAGATCCCATATGGTGCAACAAAAGATATTAAATATTACCGGGGAGAAGCAAGCTCCTTGCGGGACACCACAATTAATTAGCTCATGCTTGGAGCATGAGTTACCCCAAACTATTCTTGATTTCCTATCGCAAAGAAATGAGCTGATCCAATCCATCGCTCCACTGGAGCAATCTCCATAGTCCGCGAGCCTGCTAAGCAATTTCTCATGGTCTACAAGATCGAAGGCTGCTGAAAGATCTAATAGTATCAGCAGCCCCGCTTTTCTCCTATCCATGATATTGAGCATTTCGGCCTGTAGATCCAAAAACACGCTTTCTGTGCCATTTGAGGGCCTGAAACCTGACTGCCTCAGATGAAGAATCTTCTTGCTTTCTACTTAGTCCTGGAGCTGTATAGTTGCCAACTTGTCTATCATTTTAAATAGAAAAGGCACTTTCGTTATAGGCCTCAAATGACTGAAAATTTAATAATCTTGGCCAGGTTTCTTTATCAAGGGAATGACAATCATGTCTTTCAACAACTCTGGCACGTGAATGGTGGCAAATATGGCATTAGCAAAGCACATAAAAAAGGGATAAACATGTCCCAATGTTCCAGAACAATTCTTGAGGGAATAACATCCCCCGAGCATTTGGATGGATGCATTTTCTTAAGGACTTTTTCCAAACCATCTCTAGAGATAGCTTCAAAAGCAAACGTAGAAGTATTAGTATACCGTGGTGTCCCAACGGCTGTAGGTACAGAAACAGGCCAGAACTTGTCCAAATGATTTTCAATACTGGCCTGTGCTGTCCTCATTTTATCTGCGAATGCTCTCTGGACTTCATTACAGTCTTCATCCGTAGGATCTACCTTTTTTACTTGGGCCTGAGGTTTCTCCAGGTTCTTAAGAATTTTGAAGAGTTTTTTAGAGTCAGTATTTGCATATTAAAATAGACTTGCTTCGCCTTTAAAGATTTCTTTCCGATATATTTTCTCTAAATCTTTCCAGTGTTCTTGCTTTCTTCTGTCAGCAATTTGACCCAATTTCTTTCTGCTTTCCTTTTTTCATGCTTACGTATTACCAAGGCTGGCGTGAACCATTTTTGTCTATTTGTTCTTTATCTAATGGACTTGGATTTTAGAGGGGTCACATTATCCAGTAGTATAGTGAGGGCATTCTCATATTCTAGTGCTAGGGAGTCAGGAGAATCCCCATCTGAGGTGGAGACCACAAGTTTATTGAGGCAGAATTCCAGGTCAGCTGCCTTGATGTTATTAAAATTTCTACTCATAATTCTCTTAACAACATTTCCCCTTTGGATCGAAATGGTGGGCAACAGAAGATTAAAATTAACAAAAAAGGATCGGACCAAGCACAAGGTTCGGTATCCAATGTAACTACAGGTACATTTCTAACAGCGACCCAGTTCAGAATATCTCCCACTTTATGGGTAGGTTCTTTACTAAGTAAAGTGAACTGATATTTCTGTAGTAGATGTTCCAGATCTAAAGAGTCTGAGTCTGAGACCTTTCCCAGATGTCTATTAAAATAGCCCAAAACAATAGTGGAGCTATTAGGT
Source organism: Ambystoma mexicanum (assembly GCF_040938575.1). Classification (NCBI taxonomy): domain Eukaryota; kingdom Metazoa; phylum Chordata; class Amphibia; order Caudata; family Ambystomatidae; genus Ambystoma; species Ambystoma mexicanum. The sequence goes on from NC_090933.1 coordinate 558,927,737, forward strand.
TTATTCGTTGTAGCCAAGATATGTGACATCTCTTCCTGAAAGAACAGAGTATCGTGTGGAGGACGATACAACAAGATAATATTCATACAGTTGTTAGGTGTAGGAGTACATTTAACAACATCATTTCACAGCCACCACATGAAATAGGTGCTTGAAAAAAACAAAATCTTGCTTAGCAATAATTTCCACTCTTCCACACCTGCCTACTTCTCTATTTTGTTCAACGAACATATAGCCATCTGGGGTGGCTAAGTCGATATTGGGACCACTAAAATCACGTAGCCAAGACTCTGTGATACCCATAATGACCACCTGGCAATCTGTGATATAGTCCCTTATATCTACAGCAGATTTTTCTAAAGAGTGTGCATTGAGTAGAGATATTTCAAAGCTTGTTGCGCTAGTTTCGCTGGCATTTTACTTATTTCCAATATTCGTGCTTCAGCAATGTGTATACTTTAGATCCACGAGTAACTGTTGGCTAAAAGTGTCAGTAAGGTGCCTAGAGAAGAAGTCAACTCTATCTAAATGACCCCAAGCATCTAGTTTACCCCCTCTATATGTACTTATTCATGTGGGGTGTTATCTAGCATCAACCCTTATATGTCAGTACTTCACATGCTATCAGCTTGCATCATATAGGGTACACGGTATGAGGAAATCAACAGGCCTCACGGACCACGTGAAATTCAAGAAAATAATTTTAGATACACAGATACAAATGCTTACTTCTCCGAAAGTTTAAAGGCCCTATTACCTTGAGATGGTGTGCTGAAATTAGGAGGCTGAAAACGAAAACGCAACCCAGTCCATGGTCAGGTACAGCACTCCCTGCGTGGACTCGCACAGACTGGCACCACCCGACGTGGCACGCGGCGTGCCTGACTAATAGTAGTAATACAAACAGAATCTATAACAGATCTCCCAACAATGCTGCTAACGAAACAACAACCAACTCCTTCTGCATCAAACAATATAAGCACAAACCTGTCAAGTACAAAGTCAAGTATCCAGAAAAATCTGCAGGCCCATCAACCCATCCACAAACAGAACTCTCTGGTCCATTTAAATTCAGCAACACAACTGAAGTAAATTGTTATGCTAATGTAACAATTAATTTTCTCTTTCAACAACTAATTGTTCACAACATTTACTTAAACGGCTCAGACGAGTTGTGTCTGTGAACGGTCATCCTTCATAGAAATGCAACAAATAATCCTGACAACACTTCCAGTATCTCAGGTATAAGGCAAGAATTGGACTACTGTGCAGGAATGGTAAAATGTACCATAAACACACAGAAAGATCCACAAGAATTCCTAATGTACTTTCTATAAGTACTGGAAACCCAAAACATCCCTATAAATGTAATCTTCCAAATTGTATTCACGTGGAAAATGCTTGCACTCCATGCAACCATACTTCACAAGGCCACATACCTAATGAACAATGTTTGTTGAGACCATACAAAATTTGGAATCCATTGCATTTCATCAGCTTCTGCAGAATGCAAATCATGGCATATTATGCCTTTTTTGCAATTCAGACAATCGTTTCAACATACAAATAAACTCACATAGTCAATATGTCATACTAATGCTTCTAAGGTACAATGCAGATGGTACCAAAAATAACTGTAATCTTACAGGCTTCACACACGGCCAAGTATCTATTGGAAAGCAAACCTTCACAACAGTGGATATATTATACCACACTGGTGCTACAACCACTTCAAGGCACTACACTGCATATGTCAAAAAAGAAGTATTGGTTTGAATGTAACAATACTTCCATTACTCCAAAACATAGGTTACCAGCAAATTTAACAAATGCCTACTTAATATTCCTTCAACCCAAATGAAGTCACTAAACTGTAGCACAATTCTTTCATGTCCTGGTTGTTAGTCTTAGCAGTGCACAGTGGTGACACTAGTTATGGTTGTTTAGCTTACCATAACTGGTGAATTTCAAGGGTTTTTCAGTTTTACTTGTAACCATAACATCCCTTTAACAAAGTTTTGTCACTGAATTGCATAGGTTTTAATTAATGCAACTTAACCATACCATCCCTTTAACAAAGTTTTTTTTTCAATGAATTTCATGGGTTTTTACCAATGAACCCTAATTTGCCACAACTTCCTAATATTATACTTACCCCCCAATATAGCAGCATGGTCTGCCAATCTAGAAAGTTTCACTGTAAAACTGTGCCATTCCCCACCTTCTAGCAACATTTTCAACACTTCTATGAACTTTCTGAAACTTTTTGCAGTTTTTTGTTTGCCGACGTTCGTGAATGTGTGATGTCATCACAGACTTTCCAGACAGTGTCACATGACCACGCGCACGGTGTGATGGCGTTTTTGTGACCGAGTCAATGCTTCGCAAAACATTCTACCGCAGCCCCTAGACCTATTCTTACTGATTTTCATCTGCAATACTGGAGACAACACATGCTTGGAATAATATTAATACAACTGCTATTTAACTTAAAAAATGACATCAGCCATGGCCTTTACTCCTCCACAGGAGCCACCACCACCAACACCACCATCACCAGCTGGAGGGCCTAGACAACAGAAAAATTGCAATGATGCAGAAAAGAATCAAGATGAGCAAGAAGATAAGAAATGCACATACTCAGTCATGGACAACATGGGCAGTACTCCTACGGGACAACCACCATGCGCCGCCACACCAAATCCAACCACAGGGATGCTCTGAGAAAGGCTGTTCCTTTCTCAGGTAGTAGCAGGCTGACTTCATCTTCCTTATCTTCCTCAACCAATACAGCCACCAGACAGGCTACTCCTGTGGGGCACTAAATCCCACTAGCTACCTTGCAAGCCATAAAAGAGGCTGTCAATCCATATCTTTCCAATGCAACAGTACTCTGTATATACTGCAACACACCACAGGCGGGACCAGTTTCAAAGTTCTTTCAATGTTGTAATCAAGGAGCATGAGAAACACTTTCCCCTACCTTAGATTTAACACACACCCACCATCCTCCCCTCTTCACCTGCCCCTCCATATCTGTGGTTGGTGCCCCTTCCCTTATTTTCCTCCCCACCTTACTTCCTGGCCTCTCCTCCAAAAAAAACTAAAAATCTACTTAAAAAAACAACAAAACAAGTTTCCGTTGGGAACCACCTTTCACAGTTAAAGTAAAAAAAAATAAGCTTATGGACATCATCTACTCTATGGTCAATTGTATACAAGAGAAAAATAAAAAAAACACAGAAACACTTTTCTGCCCCAAATACTTTTCTCTAGCATACAATAAGGACATTCATCCATGGACCTTAATTACATCCAAGGTTTCTGCAGTTCCCTCTCCAGACCATGCATCATTAAAAAACCTGGATTTAACGTGCACACATCACACAATACAGCGCTTCTACACTTGTTACTGTTATGTTTGTATTACTCCCTCATTGCTTGCACTGAAGCAGTCACACATCTATACACGAATCAGTTCAGAAAACTCTACATATAACCCTATCAACACATTAAACTTCCACACACCAACTGCGACTTGAGAATGTTCTAGAAATCTTTTGCATGTGCATTTCCCTTGCTTATTCAAAATAATTGTACACAATGCGACTATAAATGCAGATATGTGCATGAATGGAAAAGGGAGTAGTTTCCAATACTTAAGGAAGTTGAGCCTAAGTATAAGAAGAGCAGGAAGGCTGTTCCAAAGGGAGGCACCAGTCAAAGAGAGAGACATGCCTCCCACTCTTGTTTCAAGAAATGTTGACAAGCAGAGAATGCAGTTACAGGAGTGGAGGGCTCTAGCAGGGCAATATTTAGGGAGACAAGGCTGGAGATGTTGTAGTCCCAGGCCCCAGAAAGCCTTGCCAATGATACAGCCTTGCAACCACCAGGAACCAATGTACACATGTTAGGGCTTCAGCCATACGATCCGTGGGCTTGAAGCCAAGAATAAGTATTGTAGCCCTATTTTAGATTAGCGGAAGGGGGCAGAGACAACAAAGTGAGAGGTTAAGGAAGAGGCTGTTGTAGTAGTCCAGACTACAGAGGACCAGGGCTCTAGGGACATTGAGCTTCTGGGGGAATGTGAGGAACAATAGAATGCCTATAAGGAGGAGAAGCTAAAAGTGAGCTTTCTTTACAAGCTCTAAAATGTAAGGACTAAAGGAGAGAGAGAACTTAAATATCAACCCAAGGTTTTTGGCCTCACAGGATGGTGAGAGTAGAGGGTCCAAACAGGGTGGCCAGAGGTCCGGATACCAACATTGCACAAATGTCACAATAAGAAAGATCTCTATCTTACTGGCATTGAGACAGAGATTGTTAGCCACACACAATGCCTCGATGGCGATCCAACAAAAAGCAAGGAGAAGAAATTAGTTGAGGGACGTTTAATGAAAGCTGTGTGTCATTAGCATGACACTGGACATGAGAAAAGAAGGACATTAGGTGAGCCAGAGGGACGAAATAGACATTCAAGAGCCACAATCATAGGATCGAACCCTAGGGTACTCTGCTTATAGAGAGTGAGGTGGTGGAGTACAGACACCCCAGTTGCAGCTGGGAAGGGTGGTTAGAGAGGAAAGAAGGTCAGCCAGTCCAGTGCCCGGTCCATGATGCTAAATATATCATGTAACCATTTAATGAGGATACAATGGATGACTGTGTGAAAGGCCGAGGAGACATCAATGAGCACTATCCTCAATTGTACTACCATCACAAATACCATATACACTTCAATGATATAATTCTACCATAGTACAAATACTGTATACTGCCCCAACAGTACCTATAATTACTATACACATATTACTATAGTGGGTGTGCCAAGTGGCTAGATTATTGGGGACATGGCCACTGGCCACAACCACAACCATATAATTAAACCTTTTAACAAGTACTTGTAGTACACTTTCAAATTACAGAACTCGCCCTGAACCCCCTGCCATTGAAATGATGTTGGCAGACACCAAAATTTATCGTGGACCGGTGGCATCTGCCCACCTTTTTTCACCTATAAAAACATCTCCATGTCAACTTTATTCCACTCCATCGCCCTTTCCAGGCCCTTTTGGGGCCATCAAATAACCCCAAATGTGTTTTTCCAAACTGTCTGTTTACTGCGGTGTCTGCGGACTACTGAGGTGTCCGCAGGCTCGGGAGTAACTGCATCCACTTTTTTCACCTATAAAAACAGCTCCATATCAATTATATCCCAGCCTGTTTTTCGACCACCAAATAACCCCAAATGTGTTTTCCAGACTTTTCCCAACTGCACTATCCACAGACACTGGTGGCTATCCTCAGATCCAACATGGCAATCGTTTAAAAAGATATGGCATACTGTACGCTTTTGAACATTCAATCAACGGGCGCGTACGGATCAGGAAGTGAGTGGGATGCAGATATCACCGAAAAAAAATGTATCTACTTTTTGGCCATTTTTTTAAAACAAGTGGGTGGATTTACACCAAATTTACAAAAGCACACTTTCAAGACCAAGTTGCCTCTCCTGGCACAAATCTGATGAAAATAAGTCCAGCGGTTTGGGCTTTTTTTCTCCATATGCTTCTAAATTTTGTGTTTTGATGACAGATACACCGATCCAGTTTGACTTCAAAATAACAAGGAGCCGAGAGGCTGAGGGGAAGTTGGCAATGTCCTCCATTAGAACGATTTTAATAGGAGTTGGTAGGGTGGCCCACAGAATGGTTTCGCAGGACACTTTAGACGTCGTAGCGCAACAGAAGCAGCCTGCAGTGTGCCCAATTCGATATGGTGTAATTTGCGCTTCCCACTCCCCATCCACTTTTTTGGTAACTTTAGTGCCAGGTGACATTTTAACATATACACAGCACAAAAGAACGGTAGGGCTATTATACATGCAGGACACTCATCTGTTAGATCTCTGTCCAGACCCTGCAGAACAAAACATATACAAACATTAATTTCTTTCCCATTGCCTCATGATGATTTCTACAAATGTTGGGACCCCCTATAGCTTTGCCCCACTGGATGAAACTGCACCAAACTTTGCAGAATCATTCCGAGGGGAGGGGCATAAACATTTTTTTGCAACGTGTGGTGAGGATTCATCTGTGAAGCAGGGGGGGGGAATTATAAGCCATCCAAAAAGTGTTCTTTCTATGAGTTAAGCAACTTAACCATAACTCCAGGACAGCTACCACAGGCCCTGTAATATATAAGAAAGGGACATGTGTATGTGTCTGTTCAAAATGTTCAGCATACTTCCCAACATGCTAGAAACCTGAAATATGGCATGTGGGTAGGACCCATGGTGTAGACAAAGTAAAACGTATAAAATATACATTTTTCAATTCTTTTTCTTTTTAAGCGGTCTGCAGTGCTTGGATATGTGTGTGTGTGTTTGTTCAAAATGTTCATCATATTTCACAACATGCTACAAATCTGAAATTTAGCATGTGAGTAGGTTCTGCGGCGTAGACAATGTAACAAGTGTAAAGTATACCATTTTCAGATTTATTTATTTGTTAAGTGGTCTGCAATGCTTACTGCTGCCATATGGCTCTTTGTGCCATAGTTCTGCCGTAATTCTACGTTCATTGTTCCTAAAGCTCAGCAGTTCATGAAAACTTCAGCAATTCATTGTTCCTAAACCTCCCACACTATGAGCATTCTAGCTGACAGTAGCGGCACTCACTTTTGAAGTCATGCAGGTGACACTAAACAGTGCTTTTGTAGTAATGCTGGTGACAGGAAAGACTAGCAATATTGTCTATAAAGAAACATTGACTTTGTTCATTAAAGATTAAATAAACTTCAAACTAGCACTGAAGTAGGTATTACCTTGCGAAGCACGGGTACACCTGCTAGTATATGTATAACTATTGGTCATTGATTTAGTGCTTTAGTCTCATTTCACGAATAGCTACAGCAATTTGCAGCCACTGTTCTCTCCTCATAGAGTAAGAGAAGAATTGATACTACAATGCTGCTAATGTGGGTGTAGGATGTTTGGGTTGGCGGTTTGAGAGTGCAATGTGGAATTGTGGGCAGGAGACCTGAAAAGATGTGGTTAAGACATCCTGCAAATATAAGGGATTACAACAAAAAAAATCTCAAGACACAGCTGTAACAATACAAAGTTATTTTTTCTATTTAAAGTGCTTAATAAAGTGCTTGTTACCACTTAGCCTCACTCTTCTTTTTTGTTAAGTACACCGCACATAGCCCTACCTGTAAACTTTGCACGTGTGATTTGGTTATGCATATTTTGTACTCGCACAATTAATGCACCTATCAAGGGAAAATGAAAGTGCGTACTTACCTTTCCTGGGCACCATAGTAACGTTATCATCCGCTGGGCTTCAAGATTCTTGCAGGGTACACTCTATTTTCTTTATTTTTTGGTATTTTCAGAGTGGCCCGAGTGCAGACACGTTTTCGTTCTCCATAGCTTTCTCAGCTTAGTAAAGAAAAACTTCAAGAGCAGTTTACTACTAATTCTAAAGAAACAGAAATGCAGTTCCTTGAAGAGAGAGCACGGTCTACAAATGATATGGGACGCACTTATAATTTAGGCAGAAAAAGAATCGGTCACCAAACGCTAGTAAAACGAGCTCACAACGTCTGCTGCTTTCTTCCGTTTCTGAGGAATATTATGATCGCGTGAAATGTTATTTTTCCCTTTCCTCCAGTCTGTCAGAGAGATCAAACTCTCATAAAAACATCCCGCCATGCACTGCACAGCAGGACGGGCTGCTAAGTATCCGGACGCAGAAGCTATTCAACTTGCTGACTAACTTCTCTCAGTGTTATTTACCAAACTACACAAAGAAAATGCTGTCCATTCAAAACACGCTGCAAAACTCCTTTCACAGAAAGTAAGTGAACAAATGGTCCCATGTCCTAAGCTGTGCTCACATCTCCCATGAGGCCCGGTGATAGCCGCGGGGCATGGGACTGAGTGACACCATAGCCAGTCACTACAGCAAGGCACGTTTGTAAACAACTTATAACGCTTTGGTGTGTGGGGCCAGGGAGCGAGTGTAGGAGAGAAGGCAGTAGACACGTTTGGCGGTTCTTACTAGGACATGATTTCCTTTTTACAAAAGTTACAAAGCGACAGCGCTTTCAACATAGATGGCAACAAATAATGTCAGGCGTATTTTTCTTCGTACTTGCAGGCCTGTAACACAGTATTGATGGAGCAACACTTCTCAGTGAACTAACTATGCTTGTACGTTGACATGTGTCTGCTATGCATAGCCCTTTTTAAATATGCGTGTAAATGTTGTGTTTCGATAACAGATACGGCAATCCAGTTTGACTTCAAAATAACAAGGAGTCGAAAGGCTGAGGGGAATTTGGCAGTGTCCTCCATTAGAGTGGCAACTGTCCCAGATTTCGCGGGACTGTCCCGCAATTAGGTACTCTGCCCTGCAGTTTGCAGAGTGGCTGTGCAGGGCGCATGTTGTCCCGACTTTCGTCGGGAACAACCTGCCTCCAGCACAGCCACTTTGCAAACTGAAGTGGCCATTTTCACAGCACGGCGCTGCCGCCTGCTGCTTTCTTTCTCTGGGCGGCTCTGCAGCCCTGGCTCCTTTTGAGCCTGCAGGTCGAGCTGTAATGCTCGGACACCTGGCTTAATTCAAATGCGAATGCTTTGTTCCTGGGGTCCTGATGGTCATGTTTTCAGTTAAAAAACGTGACCATCACCCCCCAAGGACAAACCATTTGAATTTCAATTAAGCCAGGAATTAAGAGCCATTAAAAAAAAATACATTAAAAAAGGGGCGGGCCAAGTGTGATTGATGTGACGTCATCACCGCCTTGTGGGCAAGTGTCCTGCTAAAGACTATCAAAGAGTTGGCCACCCTATCCTCCATTAGAACGATTTTGACTAGGAATTAGTGTAGGGGTACAACACGCATACATGCCAACATTCTGTGACCAAAAATCTGTAGGAATCTTAAAGTTTCAAAAATAGTCAGTCGAGGAGGTAATGATAGGAATAGGGCGCATCAGCAGCCCATTGTCATTGAATGAGCCCGCCGCCGCGGGTGCATTCAATGACAATGAGGCGCCTGCCACGCCTTCTGCCATCACGCCAGCTCGGGGGAGCCCTTGAAAGACTCACCAGAGTTGACGTGGTGGGGGGGCTAATGGCGCCTTTTGTGAAAGGCACTCGCGGCGGAGGGGCGCCTTTAGCCCACCGCCGTGGACGCCTTTTACATCAAAGGCCTGCATGCTGCGCCTTCTCCCGCTACGCCAGCTCGGGGAAGTCCTTGAAAGACTCCCCCGAGCTGGCGTGGTGGGGGGCTAATGGCGCCTTTGACCAAAAGGCACCCGCGGTGGAGGGGCGCTTTTAGCCCACCGCCGTGGGTGCCTTTGACATTAAAAGCCTGCATGCTGCGCCTTCTCCCGCTACGCCAGCTCGGGGAAGTCCTTGAAAGACTCCCCCGAGCTGGCGTGGTGGGGGGCTAATGGCTCCTTTGACCAAAAGGCACCCGCGGTGGAGGGGCGCTTTTAGCCCACCGCCGTGGGTGCCTTTGACATTAAAAGCCTGCATGCTGCGCCTTCTCCCGCTACGCCAGCTCGGGGAAGTCCTTGAAAAACTCCCCGAGTTGGCGTGGTGGGGGGCTAATGGCGCCTTTTGCCAAAGGCACCCGCGGCGGAAGGGTGCTTTTAGCCCACCGCCGTGGGTGCCTTTGACGTTAACAGCCTGCATGCCGCGCCTTCTCCCGCTACACCAGCTCGGGGAAGTCCTTGAAAGACTCCCCGAGTTGGCGTGGTGGGGGGCTAATGGCGCCTTTTGCCAAAGGCACCCGCGGCGGAAGGGCGCTTTTAGCCCACCGCCGTGGGTGCCTTTGACATTAAAAGCCTGCATGCTGCGCCTTCTCCCGCTACGCCAGCTCGGGGAAGTCCTTGAAAGACTCCCCGAGTTGGCGTGGTGGGGGGCTAATGGCGCCTTTTGTCAAAGGCACCCGCGGCGGAAGGGCGCTTTTAGCCCACCGCCGTGGGTGCCTTTGACATTAAAAGCCTGCATGCCGGGCATTCTCCCGGTGCGCCAGCTCGGGGGAGCCCTTGAAAGACTCCCCGAGCTGGCGTGGTCAAAAAAAAAAAATGTAAAAAAAATTTTTTTTTTTTTTTACAAAAAAAAATCGGTATTTCATGTCAAAAAATCGGTAGGCGGTAGGACTGCTTAAAAAGCGGTATCCTACCGCCTAAATCGGTAGGGTTGGCAAGTATGCAACACGCTGTTGACTCAACTTTAAGTTACTGCACGTTTTCCTCTTAGAATCATTTGTGTTATTTGCGAACGTATAAGGAATGTGCTTACTCCCAGCAGGCGTACACGTGCGAAAAGAGGCTAAAGCACTTACTCAGCCCTCACACTTCTACAAACCAAGAGCCAACCCAATCAAAGGCAAAGCAGGCACTGTTAAAGAGATACACCTCCTTCACATTTTGTGGTAACCTGGACAGACAGGAGGCCATTCTCTCAAGAGGGGTGTGAATGTAGTTCAGTGGCAACACAGTGAATTCCAACAGTTGAAAATAAGCGTTTATAAAATATATAAACTTTACTTAAACACACCATGTACAATAATAACTAACTAGAAAAACAATATACAAAGCCCATCCCTAAGGAAAGAACACAGAATAAACAAAGAAAGCAAGATGCAGCACTCTGAGTAATTAATCAAAGGTGTAGTGATCTAACCAGTTTCTAGGGACCAAAAATGGACCAAGGGGGCATTTGGCAGTCAATAGTACCTTTTTAACGTTCTTTTGTATTTGTACATTTGTCACGCACTCATTGCGACAGACCGGACAGGAAATCCTGTATCTGGGCACAGATTTTAAATAACAGAAACCCAACTACATAACCTTGAAGTGATCAGCAGAAAACAAAGGTTTTGAGTTTCTTCCGAATAACAATAAAGTTTCAAACTTGCGTAGCTCCTAAGGAAGCTTATTCCACAGTGTGAGCCCAATAACGGAAGCGTGTGTATTAGTTCTTAGTGGTCTGACCACGCTCAATCGACTTTTGGGTGCTGTGTTAGCAATTCGAAGATCGGGAGAGTGCAAAAGGCAGGCCTGGAGGGTTCTGGTGATTCGACTGCGTTCAATGGGTCTTGAAAACAGCTCCAAGCAGCTCAATGCCAAAAACACCAGGATCATGGCTATCATGGCTCTCAGAGACAAGATGAGTCATTTTCTCCTGCTCCCTAGCCCTGGGCTGATTGGCACACAGCAGCAGGGGTTCTTCAATACAGCAAGGTCCTGGGTACCCTCTGGCTGGCAGAGAGGCAGGTCTTGTTCCAACAGCAGGTTCACCCCCTATCATCCCTGGGGATGGTTAGGAGACATAGATTGCCTCTGCCTTGGAACACCTGTCTTCATCTCTCAACTGGAGGACTTTGGAAAGGACTGCTTTCCCAACAGGGTCCAACAAAATCTTCAAGGGTTAAAGGCCAAAAATTATTCAATGGAGTGGTGTGAGACCCCTACACATGAAGGCTCAAGCTCACAGGTGATTGGACTAAAGCTAGCCTAATTTAGAGAGCCAGTCCATGTTCTTGAAAGAAGTGGATTCTGACTTCTGACATCACACCTAAAGTGCTTTGTGCTAGACTAAGTGAATGGGACAGATAGGAGAGAGGGAGGCAGAGAGAAACACGATGGTGCGACCTTCCCCCAACTGTAAAGAGCTCTCCCTGTCTACACAAACCCAGTCCCCTTTCCTTCTCAACTGGATCATATGCCCCTTTTGTATGCAGCACCCTGGTGTGAGGCTACTCCTTTTGAATGTGTATGCCTCACTGATTCCTGGGCCCATGACAGTTTATGATTGAATGGCTATCTCTACAAGGGGTGTTACAAACATTCACAAAGAGATCAAAAAAGAGGCATTCATATTCAGGTTCCTGTCCTGTTACTTGACAGGACCAGCCTGTCTGGCCAGAATACACATCACTTTCCATAACTGAGCTGGCTCACAGGAGCTGACACCTGTGTGATACCAAATTGGATGCAGCTGCAATGTTCATGAGCAGTGCGATGCACCATGGACTACTGCAAGCATAACCTTTACTTAGAGTTTACCTACCAAAAGCATGTCTTATTCATAATCATGATATTTTGGAACACAGGTGCATATCTTAAACGCCAAATCTGTGCTGCAGTGCATTTGGTTGTCACTTCAGCTGTCAAGAGGGCACCTGTGACCTAAACCTGCTCTGTGCCACTGTAGGGCAGATACTGCAATCAGGCTACTGATGCAGCAGTGCACAAGTACACACTATGCATTTGGCATGGACTTTAAAAATGGCTGTGTTGTCATTTCTGAAAACTTTCTCAGCCTCTCTGCTGCAAAGCACCATGGGGAATATAGCTATAACTTTGGGAGAAGGGGGAACCCCCTTACCTGTCAAATATTTTAAAGACTACTGGACAAAATACTCCCAGAGAACTCCCAGAAATCGAGTCAATGCTTTGTTTCCAAGTTGTTCTTATTTGTTTGAATTCGGCCCCGAGCTGCGCAGAAATGTGATTTTTTTTCTCTGTGAGAAAATTAATAGGAGTAGGCCGAAAACAATTTTTTGCCCTTTTTAATTTTTTTTTAAAATGTTTTCATGAATCCTTCCCAAAATGTCAAGTCTGGTAGGACCCTTGACACACTTTATGTTTGCCAAATATCAGCCAAATCCATTAGTCAAATCAAAAGTCATTAGCAATTCAATTTTCGGGTCCTATGGCACTTGATACTCATTTTAACTAGAGTGTGGCGACCAACACAATATAATTTCATTATAATTCTGCTAGCATAGATATACTTGGTATTACCCTGACCAGTTTCTATCTTAAAAAACTATCCATTCATAATGTACTCATTGCCACAGTTCCACTTGCCTTATCATATTACTGCAATTATAATCTTTTGCGTTAAACCCACACCCCACTTCTATGATCCAATACACAAGGGATCTGCAACCTGTGACTCTCCAGATGCTTTAGACGATGGCTCCCACTAATCCTAGCCATTGACTATGTTAGCTAGCAATGATGGTAGTTTATTTTATTTTATTGTGCATTTGTAAGGCGCTTATACATCAAGTAAATTGTGTTTCAAAGCATTCACAGGGAAACGGGGAGGGAACATGGGAATGAAAGGCAAATATAATGACAATGAAGAGAAAGAAAGAGGCGGTCCTACTAGGCCTTGTGAGCATTCAGACGTGCAAGTGCAGAGATAGAAGGGATGAGGGAGGTGGTAGGAGTTCCACAGGGTGAGGTGCTAGGGAGTAAGTTGCAAGCCGCTGTTAAGTGCCTGGCAGAGATCACTTGGTAAGAGTGGTCAACTGCCAATACAATAAGTGCAGGCCTGTGAGACAGCACAGGCCAGTGGGTGCCCAAAGGCAAGTGCTGGGAGTGGGCAGAGGCTGAAGGCTATTGGGGGTGGGGGGAGGCCAGGACCCAGAAGGACTCAGCGACTGAAGGGTTTAGCAAGGGAGCGAGAGAGGGAAGGAGGAGGTGAAAAGGAAAGACTTGCAGAGTTTTGATGATTTGAGGAGATCCGGCTCAAGACAGAGTGGAAGGGGAGACTGTTCCAGAGGAGGGAGCCAGCCAAGGAAAGAGATCGGCCACCAGCTCACTGTTTAGAGACGTGTATGGCATGCAGAGAGTTGGTACCGGAGGAACATAAAGATCTAGAAGGAGAGTATTTAGTAAGAGCAAGTTGTAGATAGTGTGGTGCCCTACCCCAGAGAGCCTTAAGGATGATGCAGAGGGATTTCAATTTGATCCTTGCAGCAACCGGGAGCCAGTGGAGAGAGTTTTAGGCTGGAAAGAGATGCGGTCCCTGGGCTTGAGGTCAAGGATAAGTCTTGCTGCCCTATTTTGGATTAGCTGGAGGGGTCGTAAAGAGAAAGAGGGTAGATTCAGGGAAAGGCTATTGCAGTAGTCTAACCTATAGAGAACCAGTGCTCTGGAAACATTGAGCTTTTAGGTGAAAGTGAGAAAAGGGAGAATTCCTTTGAAGAGGAAGAGTTGAAAGTGGGACTTCTTGCCAAGGTCCTGAATGTGAGTAAGGATGTAAAGAGAGGAGTTGAAGATGACTCCAAGGTTTATGGCTTCAGATGAAGGAGATGGGGAGACTCCATAGAGGATGGCCAGAGTGAGAGGAAGAAAGAGGGAGCAGGTGTCTCAATAGGAAGGATCTCAGTCTTGCTGGCATTAAGGCAGAGATCATTGGAAGTGCACCAGGACTGGATGGCAGATAGGTAGTCCAGAATGATAGAAGAAGTAAGGAGAGGGTCAGAGGGAAGTTTGAAGAAGAGTTGTGTGTCATCTGTGTAATATTGGAAGTTAGGGGAGAAGGTAGAAATGAGGTAGTCCAGTGGAGCAAGGTACGTGTTAAAGAACCAGGGAGAGAGGTTGGTACCCTGGAGGACACCACAATCAGAGAAAGAGGTAGGGGAGGAGAAAGTGCCTAACCTGAGACAGATGGTCACTGAGGAAAGAGGTCAGCCAGTCCAGTGCCCGCTCTGAGATACCCAGGGTCATTGAGCCGTTTCATATGGATGGAGTGGTTGACCATGTCAAAAGCAGAGGAGAGGTCAAGTAGAAGGTACAACGTCCTTTCAACGCAGGATGTTTTTCACTGGGTTTTTTGCCGTGAATTCTTTTTCGAAAAAAACCATTTTTTAGGGGGGGTTAGTAAATTATATATATGGGGTGTTGGTGTTTGGGAATAGATACAAATTAAAGAAAATGGGGTGGTTTGGTGGGAAACCCCCAACCCCAAAATAATAAAAAAAAAATATCAATGGGGTTTTTTCGTTAAATAAATTGGAGTTAAAAAACCCAGGAAAAAACATCCTGCGATGAAATGACATGGAACCAAGTAGAATGAGGACATCTGGAGAATTGGAATCCAGAGATGCGAGCAGTTCCTCACGGGTGCTCAGAAGAGCAGTTTCCGGGGCTCTGTATTTATTTATTTATTTATTTCCATTTATAAAGCATACAAACTGCCCTCGGGCATCGAGGCGCTGTTACAGAATATACACTTAATTCAATATTTTAAGTGCAAGTAGAATGGTTGGGAACAAACACTACTCTGTACCATGTTCCATGGTTACAGGGAAACAGAGGAGTGAGTGCGGGCTACTTGAACAGTTTCGTTTTCAGAGCCTTTCTGAAGACCGTGAGAGATGTTTCTGTTCTTAGTTCAAGTGGTAGTGAGTTCCAGGATTTCGGTGCTAATACTTTGGAACTGAATCCCCAGCTTTGGCTCTTTTAAAGGCAGGGATTGTGAGTTGGTGCGAGTATATGTCACGTTTAGGTCTGAGTGTTAGGGCTTGGTGTATTCGTTCCACTAGGTAGTGGGGTGCTGTTTGTGATAGGCATTTAAGAGTGAGTGTGAGTGTCTTGAAAAGTATGCGCTCTCTGATTGGGAGCCAGTGGGCCTGTTGTCTTGCTTGAGAGATGTGCTCTCTCCTGGGGATACTGAGAGCTGCTCTGAGCGCATTGTTTTGTGCAACCTGTAATCTATTTATGTTTTTGGCAGGTGTGCCGAGTACCAGGACATTACAATGGTCAAGTTTTGCATCTACGGTAGCTCTGGCAATGTTGAGGCAGTTCTTGGCTGAGTGGTGGGCTCTTACCGCATTGATAATTTTAGTGGTAAGTGCTGCTGAGGAGGAGATGTAGCTAACTTGTCTATCCATAGACAATGTTGAGTCCAGGTAAACTCCCAGGGTTTTTACAGCTGCTGAGACTGTGATTACAGAGTTCTCTATTTTGAAATTGCAGTCGTTGCTGTCTAGTTTTTTGAGGGTCTCTTTGGGGCCCACCAGTACGATTTCTGTCTTGTCCCCATTGAGACAGAGGCCGTTTACTGCCATCCAGGCCTGGATGATAGCGTATGTCTGTTGTAAGGTTTTGAGATCTTGCTGGTCGTCACCCGATAGTGGAAGAAGAATTTGTGTATCATGGGCAAAATTGGTGAACGTTATGCCGAATTCTTCTAGATTTTTGAATAGTTAAGGGTGAATAGGCTGTAGAGCATAGGGGAGGTGCATGAGCCTTGAGGTACACGACACCCAATGGGGGAAGGAGCGACTGATGCCTGGTCTGAGAAGACCCTCATGGCACGGCCCTCTAGGAAGGACGTTATCCAGGTAGTGGCCGCACAGGAGAAATGGGCGGACTCTATGAAGTGTTTCCCTAGGATCTTGTGGTCAACCAGGTGGAACGCTGCCAACAGGTCGAGGAGGAGAAGGAGCGCTGATTTACCCTTGTCCATGTTTTGTAGTAGTTCGTTTTTTAAGTCAAGCAGGGCTGACTCCGTGCCATGCTGAGGGCAAAACACAGATTGCCTTTTTCCCAGGATGTTGTGCAATTCTAGGTAGGACTGGATCTGAAGATATGCAGCCCTGTCAATAATTTTCAACAGGAATGGCACAGTGGGGATGGGCCTATAGTTATTTGGTGAGTCAGGGTCCAGTGTGGGCTTTTTTAACAATGGCCGGACCCATGCTTCCTTGAGGGAATAGGGTTCCATGCCAGAAGTGAATTATGCATTAATAAAGGCTGTGATGAAGGGAGCTAGTGCTACCGCAGAGTCTTTGATTATGCTTGATGACACCTTTGCATAGTGATGGTTTTATATGATTCATAATTGATAAGACTTCAGGAATGGTTACATTACTGAAGGGAAAAAGCAGGGTCTTAGTCTCAGAGATGTTAGGGGGATCTGGTTCAGAGATAGTGTGTGCTGGAGGGGCAGCCTTGGGCAGATTGTCGAAATTAGTTTTGATTTTCTCTTGGAGTAAATTGATTTTGCCCAACATAGCGTGTTGGATGTCGTTACACCATTTCTCATCCTTTACAGTTTGCTGTGTGGAAGCGGGGGGAGTGACCAGTTCATTGAAAATGGCGAACAGTTCCCTGTATTGGGATTTGGCTTTGTCAATTCTGATGTTGTAGGCCGTGGCTTTTGCTGTGTCAATGGTGTTTTTATATTGCTTGGCAATGGAGAGGTAAGAATCACGTGTGGCGGGAGAGGAGTAGGATTGCCATTTGTTCAAGGCTTGCCTTTTGAGTGCTTTCAAGTCGAGGAGGTCTTGATTGTATCAGGAGTTGGGGTGTTTGATGTTTTTTTCTCTTTTTTTTCTCTAGTGGGGCATTATGGTGTCAACCGCTTGTTTGAGAATGATGTTGTTGAGAGTGGTAGTGCTAGTGCTGATGCTTCCAAGAGGGGGAGAATTCTGTCTTTGGTGAGCATTTTTTTAGACCTAGCAGTGGTGGCTGGCATAGGAGGATTATGTTGGGTTGTAGTTCGTGAGGGAATGTTGAAGTGGATGAGGTGGTGGTCCGTCCATGGGCGTGGGGTGTTGGAGCTGGTATCAACATTACAGTTATGGTCCGTTAACTAGTCTAGTATGCATCCTGTGATGTGGGTAGGGGAGTCCACTTTTTGAATCAATCCTAATTCAAGGAGGGATTTAGCAAAGGCTTTACTTTGTTTGTCTTTTGTGTCCTTGAAACCGAGGTTGAAATCTCCTTGGAGGATGGCTCTGATGTTGGATGCTCGGAATCCAGATAGATGGTGTGGAGGAAACCAACAAGTTCAGGTTGTGAGGTAAGTTGGGGGAAGGCCAGCTTCTCCAGGAGTTTCCCGAGGAAGGGGGTGATAGATATGGGGCTGTAGTTGACTTTATAAGTGGGGTCTGCTGAAGGTTTTTTCAGAAGGGGGCGTGCACAGGAATACTTGAGAAAAGGGGAAAGATCCAGTGGCAAAAGAGTGTTTGCAGTAATCAGCAAGTGCATGGTCAAGAAAGACAATATTGTCCTTAAAGGTTCTGGAACGTAGGGGGATAACTTGTTTGGAGGAGACCTGCATGGAGCAGACAACTCTGGTGACCTCATCAGGGAAGAAGGAGGAGAGAAAGGAAGAAGGAGGGAGGGAGGCCATAGGAAGCAAGGGGGGAGGAGAGGGACACAAAGGTGCTCAGGTTGTCCTGAGTTTTTGTAGTAAAGTGTGTGGCCAAAGCGTTGCAGAGTGCTTGAGAGGGGACGGGGGAGGAGGAGACTGCGGAAAGAATGTTTAGTTCCCTGTAGATTTTAAAGAGTTCAGCCATGTTGTTGGTTGCACCAGGGATGTGTGCCTGGATGTGAGCCATTTTCTTGGCAT
Organism: Ambystoma mexicanum; assembly: GCF_040938575.1. NCBI lineage: Eukaryota > Metazoa > Chordata > Amphibia > Caudata > Ambystomatidae > Ambystoma > Ambystoma mexicanum. The sequence goes on from NC_090933.1 coordinate 558,945,924, forward strand.
GGATGGAAAGTCTGTATTTTCTTTGGAGGAGGCAACAGGCCAGTATGTCAGATGATGAGCCAGAGGTCGGCCACTTCCGTTCAGGGCTGCAAGTTCAGAGTTGTGTCAGGTGTTATGCTTAGAGGCAGGTTTCAGGCGGATCCTCATGACTGGGACAAGAATGCCCAGAGTGTTAGTAATGGCCAGATGGAGGTTGCTGAGAGCAGTCAGAGGTAGCGTCTGTGGTAGGGGGATACAGGGGGGATGAAGGCAGCATCTGACAGTCATTTTTTTGGATGGATGTTTGTGAATCAAGTTAGCAGGGCTGGAGGAGGTGCGGTCAGAGGGCCGAGAGTACCCAGTGGGAGGAGTGGAGAGAGTGGATTGACCAGTAGAGAGGGGTGATCACTGGGTAGGAGAGTGAAAGATCCGAGTGGATGAGGGCAACAAGAGTGTGTCCAGCTGAGTGGACTGGACCAGAAGGGAGAATGGAGAGGGAGAGCCAGGTGCAAACATCACAGAAGAGAGTGGATGCTGTGCTACAGTAGTCCAGATGGATGTTGAAATCACCCGTGAGAAGGAGTTTAGAGGTGGTTGTGATGAGAGAGGAGCCGAAATCGGTCCATTCGGAGAGGGACAGGGTGGTAGAGCCAGGTGGCCTATAGATAGTGGCAATAGTCTGAGAGGAGGAGGGAGAGATGACCAGCTTGCAAACCAGGCTCTCAAAGAAGAGTAAGGTTGGGTGGGTATGCGAGAGGAAGGGACCTACTCAAGGAAAATCAGGGCAACCCCACCGCCAGCACGGTTAGGGCGAGGCTTGGAGATGATCTTGTAGCCATTAGGGAGAAGGGAGTCAAAAGCCGTTACTGAGCTGGCACTGAACCATGTCTCGGTTCCTTGGGATAGCCTCTTCCCATGTGGCCAGGGGATGGCAGCCGGTACCTGATACTGCCCCTGGGGATGGCTATATGAGGGAGGGCCGTATGGGGGACACAACCCTCAGGGGATGACATGGCATAGTTAGAGGAAGTCACATACCCGCCCTTCCCTTTTAGGGATGTCCCTTCTCCTCCTCATGCCTTAAAGGCATATTGTAACTCCCTCCCTCAACCATTGCCAGGTTTATGTCATACAGTTGCCAAAATTAGACAGGGAGTGATAGGTTAACAACTGAGATGAGGAAGAGGCAGGGAGCAGTAGAGATTACTCCCAGTGAAATCCATTGCCAACGTCCTCAACATTATACTAAAGTCACTGTGACTGTAACTGAGTCAGGAAAGAGGAACAGAACAATGAAGATGACTCTAACCGATAAGCAGACTCAGGGGGTCTATTCTTTGGAATTTGCTCCATTCTGACAGGAAGTTTATATTCACGCAGCTGACAGATAGCATGAGGGAGAAGTGCAGAAGCTGGGTAATGCTGCAAGCTGCGCATAGACTGGACAAAATGCTATGGGAGAGCACGCTGTGGGAAAAGAATCAGAAGCGAACCCTGACAGTGTGAGAGAAAACCAAGTGACAGAGGGCTTGCCACCTGTGCTGGAGAGGCAGGAGGAGCCACGCAGAGTGGCGCCGAATGCGGTGAAGCTACGGTGGCTGACAGGACATACGCTGAGCCAACAAGCTTCACAGAGAAGAAATCAAGAGGCGTGAGAAGCATTCAAATCACCCAGTAAATCCATGGAAGACAAACGGGGTACCAGGGTGCCTAAGAATGCATGCCGCTCCATGAAAGGAATGAGAGAAACTCTGAATGGAACCTATGAACGGTTTAGCATGGTCTTTTTTTTTTTACTTTTCTTTTTTGTAGGCAGACATATACAGCACACACCATCAGTAGAGCATAACATACAATTCCCTGAGACACAGTTCCAAATTCACACAGTGAGAGATGATACCTTGTACATAGCACAGGTCCGCATTATGCCTTGACAGTACAGGTTAGACATGTGGGGCCCCAGGAGAGGAAGTTCCAGACGGACTTTTATTCTGTCTGATGAGGTAACTACTGAATGCAGTCCACACATTCTTGGAATGGGAATGCAGTTGGGGGGAGTTGATATATTCCTCCTCACAGGTCTGGGACCAGGTAAGAGCATTCAGCCACTTTTTGAAGGTAGGGGGAGAAGGACTCTTCCAGCTCTGTAATACACATTTCTTGACGACCATACAACTTAAATTCAAGAACCTAGCCATCTTTCTTGTGTCATCAGTACTCCACATCCCAAAGAGCACTCCCAGTGGGTCAGGGTTCACTGCGGCTCCTACAATCTCAGAGAGAGCCCCCAAGATCTCTTCCCAAAAGCCACTCAGTTCCTGTCACAACAAGAACATATGCATATGGTCAGCCTCTTCCTTTCGACACCGTGTACAGACATGTGCCCCATTTCGGGTAAACTTAGTGATTTTAAAGGGGGTGAAGTGCAATCTGTTCAATAATTTGTATTGCATGCATCAAAACATAAAGTTGAGGGACACCCTGCTTGTGTGAGAGCACATTCTCTTCCACCTGTCTTCAGAGATCTCAGTGACAAGTTCCTCTGCCCATTCATTTCACGCTTTGGGGGGTTGGTCAGGGGACTTTGCTAGCAGCATTTTATATAAGGAGGAGACTACCCCATGGGCACTGCTCGAGTTGGCTATGTAACAGATTTCTGGTGTGTCACGGGGTTCAACCGGGTAGGATGGCCACATAGCACGGACAGCGGCTCGGAGTATGAAGTATTGCGGCATCTCCAGCGCCGACCCGGAGTGACCTGGACACCACGTTTGAGGAGTGATGAACTTCCCTTTGGGGAATAGATCAGTCAGAGCCTGATAGCCCAGTGCCATCCAGTGCTGAGCTATAATTTTAGCATTTGTAGGTTCAAGCCCAGGGAATCCCCAAATAGGGAGCCATTTGTAGTAGGGGCGAAGTTCGGGTGTTGGGCGTAGCAGTCAGTTCCATGCTAACAGTGTGGTCGCAATGGGATCGGATGGGGAATCAGCTACATAGTCGTAATAGAGTATTAACGTCATGAAGTTCACCTCAGCTGCTGCAAGCTTTTCCAACTTAACATGCGGTGGAACAGTTGGACTCGGGTACCAGTATGTGGCATATTGGGCTTGTGCAGCTATCCAATATAGCATCAAGTTAGGGGCAGTAAATCCCCCTCTCTCATAGGGCAAAGTCATATGTAGCCATGTTTTCTAACCGCACAGTCATGCCACAGGAATTACGTGCACAATTTATGCAAATTATCGAAGTATTGTTTCCCTGGCCAGACTGGTACGTTCCCAAAAATGTAGAGCAACCTAGGGACTAGAATAATCTTGACCAGGGAGAGCTTCCCAGATAGCGAGATCGGGAGAGAACGCCATCTCATTATTTTAGATTCTGTCTGTTGTGCAAAAGCAGTGTAGTCTTCAGCTAGCAGTGTCGATTTGGATAAGGATACCTGGACTCCCAAATACTTCATTCCCCCTGGGGACCAGTGGAGAGGGTACTCACACTCAGGCTGTTGGGTTGCACACCTGAGCAGGAATATCTCCGATTTGGAATAATTGATCGTAAAGCCGGACAAGGTACCTATGCGCATTACGTCTCGTAAAATAGGATCCAGGTGAATAGCGGGATTTCTAATATGCAATAGCACGTCATCTGTGTATAAGGATCTTATTTCAGAAACATCTTTCGAACGGATTACTCTGTGCGCATGCCGTGCTCTGATAAAATTTGCCATTGGTTTGATAACCAACGCAAAGAGAATCGCAGAGCACGGGCAGTCCTGTCGGGTGCCAATAAGTAGCACAAAGGATGTAGATGTTATGGAGTTAACCCGGACCCTAACCTTCGGAGCTGTGTACAACAATTTGATGAATCCAATCATATTCGGGCCCACCCCCATCACTTCTAGGACTTCCCACATGTACTGCCACAAGACCATATCCAAAGCTTTTTGGGCATTCAGCGTGACCGCCACAGCATCTGAGTCCTGGTCAATCCTAGACATGACACTGAAGAGCCGTCTGATATTAAGAGCCGTCGATCTTCTGGGGACAAAGCCACCCTGGTCTTCATGTACCAAGTGTGTCATATTTGGAAGGAATCTGTTTGCTATTATTTTGACAAATATCTTGGTGTCGATGTTCATGAGCGAGAGTGGCCTATATGAGCCACAATCGTAGCTAGTCTTACCGGGATTAAGTAGAACAGTGATAATCGCCTGGCAAAGGGACGGGGGAGGATGGAGTTTTGAAGTGATTCAGCCCAAATCTCTAACAATTTAGGGGAAGGATCGCCACATATTCTTGGTAAAATTCAGATGTGAGTCCATAAGGTCCGGGGGCCTTACCCTTTGATAAATCTGTGATGGCCTTAACTATCTCATTCGATGTGACCGGGGTGTCAAGTTGGTCCCTGGTTGATTGTGAGATGCATGTCATAGAGATCTGGTCAAGAAGATCACGTATGTGTTGTATTTCATGTTCCTGGGGAGATGTGTAGAGGTCAGCGAAACCCTCAAGTATCCGCTGGTATGTCCACTGTTGGACACCCTCAGTATCCCTGATGCCCTCAATCTGGGTTTGGCCCCATTCCCCCCTCCCCAGCATTGCTAGCGTTCTCCCCGGTCTCTCACCTTCCCCATACTTCCTGGCGGTCTGTGGACGAGTGAAATATTGTTGCCACGATCCGCTTCCTTCACTCCCGTTCCCACCACTTGGGGGCATGATTTGGGGTTTATTCCCTACTGGTCTTTCCTTCCGAACCTCATGCTACAGTGCTGTGATGAATTGGGAGCGCTAAATCCTTATTTACCAAACGACTTCCCTTCCGGATCCATTCCAGGTTTTTGCCAGCCAGTATGCTGCTTTAATCAAATGACTATGCTTCCCAGAATGCCTGGCCCACTGCTTCATCTCCACCCTTGCAGGACAAGGCTGGGTGGAGGATAGGCAACACCTGTGGCTGCAGGTACAGCAAGCAGCACACCTGCGGCATGTGCTCGTTAAGCAGGTTTAAAAGCCTCAGTTTGCTTCAGTCCAGCGCTGGTCATTGTTGCAGTATTCCTGTTGTGATGGGCCCCTTGTTCCTGGTTCTTAGCCTTGTGCCTAGTTCTAAATTTCCATTGCTTGTTCCTTATCCTTGGTTTTCAAATTTATCTGCTTAATTGATTTCTGCTTCCCAGATTTCCCTTCTGTCTTCCCCTGTTTGCAGGCAGCATTTCCCAGTGCTTTCCCTTTTGGTGCAGCCCAGTTTGCCTGTGTTCTATATTTCTCTGACTTGTCCTTTGCTGCTGTATACCTTGGTGCCTTAGTCTTTCCTCCTTTTTAGATTAGCTTCTGCCTTTTTTCCTTGGATGGGTGGGGAAAGTTTGTCCTTGTAATTTCGTTCTCCCTGTTCCTGTTCCTTTACTTTTCTTGGAATCCATTCCATGTTTTCCCTTGCACCTCTGCATTTACTTTCCATTGATCATTAGGTGTGGTGTGCGGTTGTAGCTAGCTCCTGTGACAATGCCTATGTTTTCCTCACTATTCTGTAATCACTATTCCTACTTACCCCTTGTCTTGAGTCTTATGTATTTAGTTATCCTCCCATTGCTGTTACAGCCTTTCGGGGTCCCTGTTTGATCAACAGAGTTCGTGGGCTCGCTGACATTCAAGTGGTATTTCTCGTCCTCGTGAGTACTGTTTTTACGTTTACTTATCTAATACCATCAAGAGTGTTAGATCACAGATCCTGTCGTTGCTTGCCCTCTACGTGGGCTTAGCGCTGTCAGTACCTGTAATAGCAATTGTGGGTAGGAGCTTGCCCGACTTTCCTTACAGTCATAAGGAGTATTCTAAGTGCTTACCCCACATCCCTTTTCATATATTTGTATTGTTGTCGCACTTTGTTTGCACTCCTGAGTTTTAGTATACCTGAGTCCTGATTCCTGTATGTATGTTGTTTGACTCAAACCATTCACTGTGTGATAGTGTGCACATTTCCCTTGCCATATTCACTGCCTTTGTCCTTACTTGACAGATTCCTGACAAACGTATCTCTTGCAGGGCATGCGATTCGAAAGCCTCTAGTTCTTCCCTTGTCTGCGCGAGGGTGGCGGCTGTCGCACATTCACAGTCCAGATCTTGTATCCTGGACTCAGAGCAGGTCATTTCTTATTGTTTTTAATATACCTGCTTCCCTTGAAATAGACATGCCCTGAATGTAGGCTTTAAAGGCCTCCCAGCGAACCCCTACTGCGATATCATGTTGTGTGTTGCATTCAAAGAAGGTTTCTATATCCGAAAGAATGTCAGCTTTAAACACTATATCCAGGGGGCCGCTGATTTGAAGCGCCAGATGCTACGGGCGGGCGGGGATGATCCCAACTGTCTGAATAGTGTGACTGGGGTGTGGTCAGACAATGTACGGGCTAGTATCTGGGCATTTTTTCGACCTTACCTATCAGTTCGCCTGACAACAGAAAGAGGTCGATCCTGGAGGAACTATCATGCACTGATGAGTAGTATGTGTATTCTCGCTGTGGGGGGTTGAGAGCCCTACTAACGTCCTGTACGCCAAGTGATGTACTATGCATGCTTAGCCTCCGAGCTGCTCACGATAAGGCCCTAGGAGCAGTCACTGTTCTGTCCAGGCTATTGTCCAACATCAAGTTCATATCTCCCCCCAAATTCTCTGAACCCCGATGTAACCCAAGAGTATGGAAGCCACAGTGTCAAAGAAATCTGGTGTGTCTACATTGGGCCCATGCGTGTTCACAATGAGGTATTCCCCGCTTGCTACTGTACAATGTAAGATAACATACCTGCCCTCACGGTCAATATAGCTCTTTTTCAGTACAAATTTGACCAATTTATGGATTAATGTCAAGACTCCCCTGGCCTGAGTAGAATAGGTCGTATAAAATCTGTTCAGCCCCCAGGATGGCGCTAGACCCAGTGCAAGGCGACTCTGATATGTGTTTCTTGCAACAGATGTATCCTCACTCCATGTCTCAGGATGTAAACCGTAATTTTGCGGGCCTTTGTGAAATTACCCAACCCACAGACATTCCAGGACATTAGACGTATAGCCATACCTTTGCTTCAGGGGACATCCCAACAGGCGCAACTCTGTGCGAGTATTATTGTGTCAATGCTGCCATTTTGACACTCAACCAATATATGTAGTGCCCAGACATCTCTGCCTTTTTTAGTATAACAGTCCCCAACATACCCGCCCCCCTCCCTCACCGCCCTCACCTGATCAGCAGTGTGACATTCCCCCTTGTAGGCCCAACAGGGGGATGAGCATAACAAATCCTACAAGATAACCATTGCAGCCACAGTGGGGTGTGCTGCTGCTGTGTAACCAACTTAGTAGGAGCTATGGTGTAACACCCTTCACCAGTATACATTGCAGCCGGTTTACACTACCACATCACAGTTTTAACTCTCAAGAAGGAGAATAGTAGAGAACAATAGTAGTGACGTTGGGCAGTATACTCTCCTTTTCCCTCCATTTCAAACCCATCACAATATATTAATCGGCCATTAATGTCTACTTATGCCCCCATTCTTCAGTCCCTAGTGGGGTCAAGGGACCCCTTTGCAAAACAGTATTTTAGAGGCGTTCACATCCGTTCAATCCTTCATTCATTCATGTGCTGCAGAATAATAGTTCTTGAGGACAGGGTAGATCCTGGGGCGGTCCACCCCCAGTCAGTCTTTTCCATGAGGTTGTCTGCAGGGTTATTCAGCGGTATATGTGTCTCTATGAATTTTGCCGCTCCGTCGGGGACCGTGAAGAAGTAGAGCTTCTCCCTGAAGGTGAACTTGAGACGCGGTGGAAACGGTATTGCATAGGGGATGTTCCGTTCCCTGAGCATTTTTTTAACTCCAGTCAATTGGCGTCTTTCCTGTTGCACACCCACGGAGAAGTCAGGGAAGATTCTGATGGTTTGGGAGCCTAGCCTAAGCTCCCCTTTCTCCTGGGCAAGACGGAGGACTTGATCCCTGTCTCTGTAGCTTAGGATTTTATCAATGATGGGTCTGGGAAAGTACCTGGGTCTAGGTTGTTGAACTAAAGCATGGTGGGCTAAAGTGAAAAAGGGAGAGAGTTCAGGATTGTCTAACAGTTCTTTGAGTAGGTTTTCAATTGCTAGCTCCATTTGACCTTTGAGAGCATTCTCAGGTACCACTATAATTCAGATGTTGTTTCTACGCGATCTAGACTCTAAGTCATCGCATTTTGCTTTCACGAAGTTCATGTCACGAGTAAGAGAGGCCACTGTATCTTGAAGGGTGTGTATTCCATCCTAATTTGCTCCGATTCTAGGTTCAGTCTCCGTGATTCTAGTACCGGCCTGGTCTATTTGTGATTTCAGTGACGCCACGTTGGCATTTATATCGTCCAGCTTTTCGTGGAAGGATGCAACGTTTTTAACCACGGATTCCATCATCGTGGTGAGGTCGGGGTCAGGTATGTCCGCGGGTGTAGCAACGTCCTCTTGGCTGGTTGAGGATTGATCCAGCTCTGACCTACGTGCCGCCTTGGCAAACTTGTCCATGGCAGCGACCTTGTTGGTGCCCCGGGATCTGTTTGACATTTCTGTGCGGTCAGCTGACTGTTAAGGGCCGGGTGTGTATCATCCGGCCACGGCCCACCCCCCCACTCATGTGACCATGTGCTGTCTAAGGTGCAGAGGAGTCCAGCAGGTGTTGGTGGGGGCCAGATGCCACGGCGCGGCTCAGGGTACTCCAGCGCGCTCAGGATCCAAGGCGCCCCCCAGATGTAGTCCGGGACAGGGAGCACTACTCAGAGCTGCAGCCAGGTGAAGAGTGCTGGGTGGTAGTTGGTACAGTGGTTGATCAGTGGCAGAGAACTAACTGAGCAGCACAAGGGTAGGCATCATCAGCACAGCAATAGTTCTTTCCCCAAACCATGCCCCGCGGGTCGGTGACAATGTGGCCAGCAAGAAGGTCAATAAGCCCCACAATATTCCCCCACAACAGGAGGATCTGGACAATGAGGATTTAGCTACTGGTCATATAACAGAGCAGATGGCTAGGAGGTCTGAATCAGGCGTCTGGTGGCACAAAAGTAGTTCAAACTGGCTTCCAGACACGTGCACAAAGTGGGGGCTTAATGGGTCTGCCAGTGAAGTGCAAAGCTGAGCCGAAGGCCTCAGATATTTATGACCACAGGATGCCCGCCATTTATTGTCTCCCGCAGTGCAGTATGTGCCATTATGACAGACCCCCAGACAGGGAGAGGCTCCGTATGTAACTCTGGAATGTGGCCCCGCATAGGTTGATGCCGGCGATGTTCGGGATTCCCAGCCCAGTGCAGATCATTCACAACAGTTAGTGACAGCGCAGCCCGATGTGGAGGGGACCAGAGATCAGTCAGTGAGCAAAAGGCCAGGATCAATGGTGTTTGGGAATCCCACAGCTGCATGAGGGGTGGAGACGGAGTACTGTGCATCAATTTCCCGCACCAATATGCGACTTCCAGCAGCGTTATGGGAGCGTCCATGGCCGCACACAAGTGGCCAAATGGGTAGTGCCCCAGCCCAGTGGTATGTCCGGATGGTGTTGCAGTAGGGAGTCTGGACACCCACAGTACTGAGAGCGGGCACAGCGCAAGGCAGGGCCCGAAAGTGGCGATGGAGTACCCCCCCACTGAATCACTTACTTGTAGCTTAGGGCGTCTGCCTCACCCCATTCAGGCACCTGGGGGTTCCACCGGAGCGTCTCACAACCTGAATCAGGGACCACCGGCTCACCATGCACCCCACCGCAGCAGTCACCGAGGCCCAGGTGCAATCCACAGGCAGTGGGGGGGGAGGCGCCACCATTCATCTCAGGCATTCCCAACCCCTGGATGCGTGGGAGCAGGGCACACAGCGCCGACCCGGCTCCCTCTGCTCCACATGAGACCCAGAGCTGAGATGTTAGATGCAGCGGAGGTGCGGCCGTGCAGGCCACAACGACCAAGCCGCATGGCAACCCGAACACCAACCAGGCAAGTGCCGCCCTGAAACAGCTCTCTGAACAAGGGAGGGACAGCCACCGGCACCTTCCTCGGCAGCAGCACACAGCAGTGGTGAGATAGTTTGGGCATAGGCTCCAGCCTAGTCCCAGAGGCGAGGCCACCTCTGCAGGCCGACGCAGCCCTTGGGCCCAGCCCACCCGACAATTTAGCCGCTCTCGGTTCCAGGAGTCAGGGAGCCATATCTCAATCCCAGCACTTCGGTTCATTCCAGTGTTTGGAACAGATGTGCCCCCCACTATATGCAATGCGTGGTAGTGTTCATAAAAGCAGGAGTGTAGAAAAACCTCTGCTGTAGACAGATTGACTTTGGTAGTACACGGAGCTGGTCAGCTAGGCAGCCATCTTCCAGGCTGCTCAACAGCTCCCCCCGGTTTAGCATGGTCTTTAACCATAACATGAACGGGTCACTGGGCCCATACCTGAAAAGAGGAAATACAACTAATACAAGTATGAATGTTGAGATGAACTTTGTGAAACCAGAGGTTATAAGCCAACAGTGGGCACATATCAATTTGTGGACAAAAGGAAACATAACTGCATGGAAGACCTGGCAGGAGATTATACAGGGCAATGTATATCATTTGAGAAAGGATGTGTGTCAAGTGGTTGACAAATTAAATAGAAGTCCTGGCAGGAGAGTATACCAGGCAAGATCAATTGTTGAAACCGTGGCAGGAGAGTATACCAGGGAAAGTTACATATTTGAAAGACTGCATCCAAGACCTGGCAGGAGAGTATACGCCAGGCACAATAAAAAGGTGTGTAATAAACTACTGTGGATAGGATTCTCAAGGAAGAGCCATGCCCTTGGGATTCTGAGTTGTTTTCAAGGTGGAGAGAAAACCTGCAATGACCTGCGAGTCAAATGGCAAATATTGGAAAGAGAAACCCAAAGAGGATTCATGCCTTTGGAATTTTCAGTTGTCTTGAATATAAGGAGGAATCTGGGGAAGGGCGACATTACCTGAAACTGTGAGCACACCAAGAGGAGGGAGTTAACTTTTTGGGTTACAAGGAGCGTGCTCATTCATTGTTTGAACCTTTGCCTATTGGTGAAAAGGAAGCTGGGAAGGGAGCCATTCCCTTGAGCTGTCAACCTTGTCAATTTGGAATGTTTTGGTTGGAATCATACATTTATTTTGGATTCGATCATTTCAACAGTTTTGAGATTCATAGACAATATCCTGTGCACCATAGAGTTAGTTTAGAGTGTGAGGGCCAGAACAGGATTACGGACACAGTACATATTTTGCTTTGGACATTTTGACAAAGGCAAGACCCCTTTGTTTTTGGTTGAGGTAGGGAAATGCCTCCTAGGTTGAGGATAGTGAGGCACTGTTCAACCCCTTCTTGATCTGAATAAAAAATTATAATCAAAGACTATGAGTCCTCTGTGTCAGCATCTTATTTCAGGCTCCACAAGTATGGTAGGGAAGTGGACATCTTGATATGTGGACCCGTTTGTTCAACTCCCTCCAGTATGCACATAGTCTCCATTGGCCGTTTGGTTTGTGTACCACAGTACCGGGTTGTTGAAGGTACTTTTGATCGGATAAATTATCCCACAGGATTGTAAATCCTTAATAAACTCTGTGAGTGACTCAATGGACACGAGAGGTAACCGGTATTGGTTAGCAAATACTGGAGCCATCTCGGGGTCTGTCAGTATGGTGTTTGAATGAATGAATGGATGTGCATTCACGGTCGTATGAGTCCACTGAAAAGATACTCTGGAATTCCAGGAAGACCTGTTTCAGCTTTTCTCTTTGCTCCTCAGTCTCACTGGCATCAGCAAGATTGATCCTTTCCTCGACCATCTACTTGAAACCTGGAAAGAGCTCAGGTTTGGCAATTTCAGCAGTATCCTCCAGATGGGTGGAGTGATCTCTTTTGATGGTGTTGACCTAGATTGGAGGTTCCAGATATTCGAGTTAGTGGTCCTTGACTCTGAACACTACCTCCTCCCACCTGATGTCACAGGTTACATCTTCCACCCAGGGGCAGGAAGAGTACACCAAGACTTTCTGTCCCCCCATACCTAGTAAAAATCTTTTCTGGAGGAATACCGTCACTGATGTCTACACAGTCATTTGGGATTGGTCCCTTGATTTCATTACCTACATCAATAGAATGATGTTGGGCATCAACCGCCATTCCAATAAAGGTGTCTGTGCCCAAAGTGATACTATGAGGGTCGCTGGTATCCACCAATATTCAAATGGTGCCGTGTTCTAGGTCTACTAGAGGTGTCAGATTTAAATACAAAACTTGTTGTTAGAGGAGGGAATCTAAATTTATACAGGCATCCTGATGTTTGAGGTTCTGTCCTCACTTAATTTTGAGGGGCATAGTGAATTGTAGGACCTGTCCTGGGATGGAAACCTCTTCTCGCATTTGAACCTCAACCACAAAAGGCAGCAATTGAGCTGACTGGAATGCTTTTTTAGAGTTATCAAAGTCCACGGGGTTAACCCCCCAGTCGTGAACAGGTTTTATTATTAATTCAGTCCACATTGATTGCACAATAGTTGAGAATATCACTGCCTAAATAAAAGTTGTAACGGACATCTCTTACAACCCAACAATTATGCTCTATGCTTTTGTTCCCAATGGAGATTTTTAGCATACACATGCTAGGCAGGAGATGTTTGGAGTTTCTAGACCTACTTCCCATTTGCCAATCAATTTAAATGTGGGAATGGTATGATCTTTTGGGAGTTCCCTGAATAATCCTTCGCTGATGAAGTTATTTCCATTATTCAGGCATACTCTAGCGAGCACAAACTCCTCCAGCTCATTTATCTGAATGGGGAAAACAACTGTTCGCCTTTTTTTTTAATGCCTGTCAGACTTTGAGCAGGTTCTTCATTGTCTGGTTTCATGGGACTCAATGTTTTGTCTGATTTTGGACTGGTGTAAAATTTTAGGGAGTTCCCTTCCAGTGTGGATTGCCACTTAAAACTGGGCGGAAGGTTGATTTTCAAGAATGGAGAAGGATTCCCATCACCAGTTTGTTTTCCTATAGAGCGGACATTGATGTCTGGGACATGGTTATTCTGGAAATGGAATTCTACTTCTCGGACCGTCGATCAATAAACTGGCAGGTACCATTCATGGTTGCATAATTGGTGCTCATTTTTCATTTTATAGACCGGTTAGTCTGGGGTCATAGGACCTTGTTTACACAGTTGATCAGAGTGGAATAACCTTCTCAGGAGATCATTCCCCATTAATCAATGTGTGCAGTCTGGAGTCACGACTATCACCAGATGCTTTAATCGATGTCACACAATTTTTATTTCCAGCTTCGCAGTCCCTTCCACGGAAATATCATTTCAGTTGAAATTTTGAGTTGTCCGGGAAGTGGTCTAAGGGGAATTTGGTGACCCCCCACCTCGTGCTGAGTTTAGTTGGTCAAAAGCCTTTTTTGGACAGGAGGGTGGCCTGGGATCCAGCGTCCACCAGAGCTGATAGTTCACAATGACCTTGCACCTTGACTGATGCATATAATTGGCCTTATTTCTTCTCCAGCGTGCAAAGAAAGAGTGAGTTATTTGCAAGCCTGGTGTTCATTTTCTTAATATTGAACTCCGACAATGTGTGATCTGGGGCAATTTTTCATGTCGGAGTTTGGGAATCTGTAAGGAAAATGGTACAACTAACAATGGGCAGATTTGGGGAATCCTCTTTCTGCTCCGATTCTTTGCTGCCCCCCTTTATCTGGAGGCACTTCTCAGAACCTGTTTGGCGGAAGGACACCTGTGTGTCTATTCTGTCTGGCTCACATTTTTGGGGTTAGAATAATTTTCGGAGCTGGGTTGGTCCCCATACTCACCCTGTCCCACTCAGGGTCTTTTGGGACCCATTTATCTTTCGGAGGAATCCCCATGTTTCTGAGAGAGAAGGTGTGCTTACTTGCATCCTACAGGGATTCTTTTCTCTCAAAGGGAATGCTCCTACGTTCCCCCACAAAGTGGGTTCTTTGTTGGCCTCTCCTACTTACCCTTTGTTCTTTGGGTTCTAACTTTCCAGGGGTAAAAGAGTCACTTTCAGACTGAGAGGTTTCTAGGGGTTCTGTCTGGGGGAGGAAGGAAGCTTCCCCTCGGGCTTGGCATCTCCCCTCCACCCAGGCTCCCTCCTCAAGAACCTGTGGTTTGTCGGACGTTTCCTCCCATCATTTCCCCCCAAGGCATCAGCCCTGAGTTTTCCGGAATTATTGAAAGCAGGGTTGGGTTGCGAGTTGGACTGAGCCCTCAGCATGTGCTCCAGGTGGTCAGACAGTTACTGGACCTGGATCTGCAGGCAAGACTTTCTCTCGGTTGTAGGGAGGTCTCGAGTTATACCTCTGCTGCTCATGAAGGGGGTAATTGTCCCTTTTCTCAGAGCAGCTCAGGAACTGGAAATTTCCCCCATAATTTTCCATCCTGAATCTCGATTCTCACGAGTTTAGGGATCTATTGTCCAGGAATCGGGGAGAGAGAGGAGGATTACTTTGGAAGTTCTGGTTCGGGGGTGTATCTGAGGAAAAGGCTCAGGTTGGGAAGTGGAGGGTTACTTCTCTCCTGAGGGAAGTTTGGAGGGAAGTTTCCTGGGGCAGTACCTACCTGATTGGTTCCCCCTTGGACTGGGGGAGTGTATACATACCCCAGGATTGGCTTGGTACGCTTGTACCTAGGGCCTTCATAGGTGGCAGAGTCAGAGGGATCATTGTTCTGGGCCCCTGCCTGACTACCATTCAATTGGGCCACGCTGGGGGGTCCCTTCTGTCTTCCATTTTGTGTGTTGGCAGGAGGGTTACTTTTAGGCCCCCCTGTCTCCAGGTCCAAGGGAGGAAAGGAATAGTAGTCACCTCTGCCACCTTCGCAGCAGCATGTGTACTAGATGGCTTAGGAGATTTTGGGGGTGTTTCTATTCTCAGTGGGCTTCTGGACCGCATAGATCCTGGTGGCTTGTTCAATTACCCAATCCAGGGCCCTGTGTTCATGGAAATCGCGTATCAGCTGAGTTATTATGTATTTGGGGAGTGCATGGAAATAGGTGGTCACAAACTCCCTACTATGGCCCTCATCGTAAGTTTGGCCTGAGCCCTTAAATGCAGCGGTAACAGTATTACCTCTCCATTTAAGGGCTGGACAAATCAAGAGTTGGCCAGAAAATGGCATTTTTACCTCCAGCTGTTACAAACTCGCTAAGTGTCTGATCCTCCCCACATTGCACATTTTATGCAGCCTTGCGGGCCTCCTGTGGGTTTCTGTGTGAGGAAAAATGTTTTAAAATGGCTGGTCCTCCAGTCTGAGAATGAAACAGGAGTACTCAAGTGAGAAAATCCATTTAGAAAATGCCATGAAATTCACATCATTTCTGATCTGGAATGATGCCATCATCTGCTCATAAAGTTCCAGGTGCTCCCATGCCAAATAATTGGCATTCTTGTGGTATGGGGTCAGGAAGCACTTTATGGCCTTGATTTGTCTTATTGGGTATTTCACAAAACCTTTCCTCTGTTTCCCTCTCTTTTTTTTCCTCTGCACCTGAGTCCATTATTTTTCTGACTCAGAGGTACTATTTGTTCCCCATGTCATGTCCTCTAGGTGCTCCCTATCTACCTGAGATATGGAATATCTCCCAGGATCTGGACTCCTCTCGCCTGGACCACAGTGAACTCTCAGGGTCACTCTACCGGCAGGTATTTTAAGTGCCAGGATAGAACACAGTTTCATCATCCTTCTAGGAAGTCTGGGGAATTCAACCCCTTCTCCTGATGGAGTAGTTTTTAGAATGCTCGCCCTAGGCTGAGTGTCTGGCTTTTCTCCTTCAGTGAGGTTGTCTCTTTGAAGTCTCATCTTCAGCCAATTTAACTCCCTGACTTTCTCATCATAGTTTTCATGGTCTGAAATGCTTACAGTATTCTGTTTAGTCTCCCAGTAAACGCTGGTCTGGCCCCCTGCACTTCTATATGGAAGAGATGAATATTCATCAGGATCAGACAAGGGCTGGCCTTCTGGATCAGTTTGGCTAAACCTGTGTAAGCCCAACTGCCTCATGTTCCCCTGTTATTTATCAGTGGAATGCACGAGGTCAGTTCCCATTTGTACTCGGAAGGTTGCAAATGACTGGCCTGGGGCCCCTGGTGGGAGGAGTGTCTCACCTTGATCAGCGGGCTTGTCCCATATGTCCCGATTGTTCAGGGTGCCTCAGAGCATGTTTATAATTTTCAATGTCCTTTGTGAGACTCTGAAACCTGTGTCTCGCTTTAATTATTTCATGATGTTATTCAGAAAGCTAGCTTTTTAATTCTGACACTAAGGCCTTATTAGTCTCAAGCATCCTGCTCTGAGCCACCAATCAATCTTTTGTTTGCTGCACCTCATGCTGAAGTGATTCATTCTCCCTCTGTGTTGTATGCTACATATTCAAGGGGCTTTTTCTTCAGTAGACTAATCTCTCTTTCCTGCACATCCCTTCAATTCACTGCCTCTGATAGTTCAGTTTCTATTTGTCTCACATGCTGTAGTATTGAGTTCCTTTCTTCTGTATTTCTGGTCAGTTCCTGAGAACCTGGTAGTTCCTTTTATGCATCAACTTTCAACCTGAATGTATCTTAGTCTTGGACCAGTTGTAAATTCCGTTGTTTCAGTATATTTACATTTTGCTGCATTTCATCAAACTCCTTTTATGAGTCCATCTCTTAAATAATGAACTGATTATTTTACCTTCCAATGTCTTAATTTGTAGTTTAAGGGCCATAATGTCATCTAACAACCCTCTATTATGACCAGTCTAGTCATTCAATTTAGAATGCAGGTGACCTACAGTGTCTGCACCCTCATTGCATGCATTATGAAGTGCAACAAACACTACCTCTCTCTCTGGACTGGCTTGTTGTTGTGTTTTCATTTCATCCTGTAGATCCTCAATGATCCTTTCTTGTAACCCACATTTACTCTGCTGCACTTTATCTCCAACCTGTGTGAGTTCTTTCTGAGCCTGTTTCCAGACCTGTTTGCTTCATCACATCAGCCTCTTTTTTATGCAATCTTTCCTCAAATTGCACATGAACATATAAGTGAGCTGTGAGTAGAGCCATTTGGATCAGTTCATCACAAGCATTTTGGGTCATGTAAAATGCCTCTAATGCTTTGAGCAATATCCCACCTTCACACCCAATGTCAGTGCTCAGATTGTGAAATCTTTCTTTGTGCCAGGGCAAGTATCACCCTGTTCCTGCTTGATTTCCACACACACTCCCAAATCAAAAATCAATTCTTACTCAATCTCCTTTTTGCCTTAGTACTCTACACAGTCTGATTTCTTTCTACCCCTACACACTCCCTGGAACTAGGGGTCAAGTGTTACATTGGACTTTTAACAATGCACAACAACCTTATATCTACCTCAATGCAATTACACCAAAACAAATATCCTGTCACCAAGGCACTTGTCATAATAATAGACCAGATCCCAGCACACAAGCCCCCAATTCGTAGCGTTGTTTTGAGAGACCACCAATAACATAGGGGAGTTCCTTCCTACCCCTAATCAAGGAGCCTTACTACACTTGCTTACGTTTTTTTTAGAGCTGGCCTTATTGAAGACTCATATTGAGCCACATAAATCTCCCCCCCTATGCCCACAGTGTGCCAAGAATCTGGCCGGGTTATGATAAGAATATATATTTATTTCAATTATAAGTTCAATGAATAATAATTTTGTTCAATCACAGCCGCCCCCTCCTGTTATGTAGAATCATGAAATGTCCATGCAGTTATTCTGTAACTTAAAACTTGTTTAATATACAAGAAGTTCCCTTACGGCTCCCGATACAACGGCCGTCTTCTTCCCGTGTGATTCTCTGTATTCCAAAATCACACGGGAAGAGGACTCTGAGTGGAACCCCTTGGCACTTGGAGTTCTGCAGTGACATTCTGTAATGGAAACATCTACATTATAACCTCTCCTTCGCCACAATATTTACAAGGATGTGGTGAATAACTATGTACAAGCAATTACAACAACAACCAACTAACAGTAAATAACTTAGTAAAGGATACACGTGGATAGGTTCCACACCGATGCATAAGTATGTACAGATGTTGAGGTTCTGCACAATAAGCAATATCAATAATAAATAAAATCCTTTTCTCTGTTCGGCACACTTCTTCTTGGTCTTGTATTAATTATATTATCTCCCAAGACTCCTGCATCGAAATTTCAACCTAAGCGTCTTCTCGCCAACACATTGTTCTGATCTGTGTCATCAGATAGATTGCATCTTTGTCTGTCCTTTTCTCTTGTCAGAATAACATCATTACAGGACAACTTAGTACCATCATCTAAAATTATTGACTTCTTGGAACATTTGACTACCCTTTGGGGAGAACGATATTTGGATTCTCCCTTCAGAACTCTCCTGGGTTCTTTTACTCTGATCCAATCTCCCTCTGATACTTTACTTTCTTTCACATGTTTTTGTTCATCGTAGTACTTTTTATATTTGTCTTGCTTCCTCTTCACTCTTTTTACAATTTCTTCCATGTCAATGTTTTTGTTCTTCTTTAATGTCAACCTAGCGGGTCTGAGTCTGTTGGTGGCAATTCTTCCCCCCCTCATAAGAGTAAACGGTTCCACTTCAGTCGTAGAGTGTGGAGTGATCTTGTACGTGTTCAGTGCCTCTTTGAGCGTATCTCTCCATGGCAAATTATTTACAACAGCCAGTTGAATGACATCTTTTATAAAGCGATTCATTCTCTCGACCAAACCATTACTCATGGGATGATATAGTGCTGTTGTGTTATGTTTTATAGCACGTTCTTTTAGAAAACATTGCACTTCCTGTGACATGAATTGTGCACCATTGTCTGATATTAATTCTTGAGGGTCGCCTTCCCTATTGAAAATTTCCTCAAGAAATTTCCTTAACTTCATAGCAGAAACTGACTCCTCAATAAATCCACACTCCACCCATTTTGAAGTATAATCAACTAATAAAATTAAATAGATATTCAGTGGCTCTAAAATCTCATATGGGCCAGCAATGTCAATGGCCAGTTTTGTCCACACTGAATCTGGTATTATAACTGGCTGTAAAGGTGTGGCCCTGGTAATCTTTCCCTTGTCACTTAGTGCACAAGCGGAGCATTATTTTACTATTGCTTCTAGATCACTCCACATGTTGGGCCACCAGAACGTCTCCCTTACTCTCCTCTTTGTCAAACTCCTCCCTATATGTCCCTCATGTGCGATTTCCATAATCCTCTCTCTTACATTTGTGGGTGGAACGATGCGATCTCCCCGATATATACACACTCCATCACATGACAATTCATCTTTCATCTTTCCCCAAGATTCTATATCTTTAGCTACTTCTTTCCAACCACTCTCCACCGCTTTTCTTAAATGTTCTTGTTCTGGATCCACCTTAGCAGCCTCAATCCATTCCTCTCCTGAAAAAGCTGGGATGTATCTGTGCTATGACGCAATCAGTTTCCTCTTCATTCTCTTCATAATCTTCATCTCCAGCTCGTTAACGTCTATAAAATACCTCTTGACTTTGCGGGTCCAAACCGTCTTTACTTAATTTAGCTTCCTTATCAATCAGTTATCATGCACTCAGGGAACTTCTCATCATGCGTAAAGACGGCTCCTCGTCATCACTTGTTATGTAGAATCATGAAATGTCCACGCAGTTATTCTGTAACTTAAAACTTGTTTAATATACAAGAAGTTCCCTTACGGCTGCCGATACAACGGCCGTCTTCTTCCCGTGTGATTCTTTGTATTCCAGAATCACACGGGAAGAGGACTCTGAGTGGAACCCCTTGGCACTTGGAGTTCTGCAGTAACATTCTGTAATGGAAACGCCTACATTATAACACCTCCTTTGTGGCAGAAAACACAACTTTAAATACAAAACACAATTTTTCTACTTTTACTTTTGACTCACAAATATGAAACACAGTCTTAATAAACTGGTCAAATCTCTCTTATCATGAACCCGTTTGAATGTTGAATTTCAATAATAATATTATGGCACTATACTAGAACATAATCTTCACGTTTCTGGCTAAACGTTTTTTAGTGTCAAACATAGGCACATATTTCGTTTTGGGAAAACTAGTTCACCTCCAAGGCTTGAGATATGGAGTTCCCTCACACACAAAATGCCAGCAGTTGAAATGTACAGATTTGTAAAACTACCTGTGGCAAATATTACACCAACATTTAGCTTAGGAATAGACACAGGGTTGATGTAAAAACAAGACATACATCACTCGTTCATGAGGTCTCACTTTTGGAAAGCACTTCTCCCCCCAACGCCAATGACCCAAGCATCAATGACATGCAGCACCCTGGTGTTCAAATGCCAGGTCTAGGGAGTGGGGACAATTTAGAAGTTTCATTTTCCAGCACCTCCCACACATAAACGCCTGTGTCAGGGAAGTTGGACAGTAAAATGGGGATGATTATGAATTTTGGTTTTTCAGAACCCCCTTCATAAGGCCAGCATTGGAGAAGTTGGAAAGTGAAATGAGGATGATTATGATGTCTGGTTTTTCAGACCACCCTTCACTTAAAGGCCCGTGTTGGGGAAGTTGTGCAGCTGTGAATTTTAATTTGTTGGGCCAACGGCACCCCTTTGTTAGATACAATGTGGAAAGAGTTGTGACAATTGGGAATTTCATTTTAAGATAAGAATACCTTTCATTTAAAAGCACGTTTTTGGGACAAGTATCTTTTGGGTTGAAATGCAAAGTTTAGGGATGCTGACAATTATCAATTTCGTTTTGGTGGCAAGTATATCTTTTGTTTAAAAACAAATTTTGGTACGTGGTTGAGTCGGGAATTTTCATTTTAGGAATGGACACCTTCTCATTAGAGAAGTCAGGGGTGTACAGAAAAATCAAGGCACTGTTAAGATGTGGGTTGGGGTTATAAATAATCACTCAGGAGCCTTGTTAGGTTTAGGTATCTTTAGTAAGTACATTAGGTATAATACAGGACAAGTTCATAGGTTAGAAGCATCCACCGGTCCCCCTACTCTTAGGCTTCAGATCTCAACTGACTCTCTGTGGAATTAGAGCAGCTTCATACCAAAACATTCTACAGCCAACACTCTACATTCCACACTCGAAGCCCACACACACTATCATGGGATGACCAGGATAAGTAAACCCCAGCAGGCACCCCAATAATTTAAATGACTATCTTGTGTCTTCCCGCGAGAGGAGAGGGAGGAAGTTTTGAATTCTTCCAAGCTCCCCCCGTGTCAGTCTATTTCGGAGTTAATTACATTAACATACTTTGAAATATGCTAAGAGTCTACACAATTGTACTCCCTGACCCACTAATGGAAGGGAACCCACGATGAAAGGGAATGGGTTAATGACATACTGACATTTGTTTGAACATTCTACTTACTTTTGGAAATATCTGGGCTCTGCACTCATGGAGACTGAGCAGTGCTCCGATCTTAGGATTCCAGACAGGATTCTAGACAGCACTTTAGTCAATGGAATCCCACAACCATCCTCTATTTATGGTTCCAGTGAAGCCTTGCAGCCTCTGTGTTCTAGTCTCCCCAGCACTAGACAGTTCCAGACAACCATCTCCGGTTCCAGAAGCACCTCAAAACCTTCCTCTTTTCTTCTGCCTTCGCTCTCCCCTTCTCCCCTGCTGATCTGCTCTCTCTTGGCACTGTGCATCTGGCCCCCTCTGTCCCCTGGACTCAGGTACCTGCTCCCCCTGCCACCTTCCTGCACTGCCACCCCTTGCACTGGGGACTGTATCTGTACCCATACAGCCTCCCCCCATTTTGCTTCTTTTTCTGCACTTATTCAGACTTACCCAGTCCGCTGCCTTAAACACAGCACTTACCACTTGTTGGCTGCACTACCACAGTTTATAGCCTCCATTTTCAATTTATTTTTATTTATTTTATTTATCTGCGCTCCTCGTCTCTGCAATTTCCACTCTCCCCCTTCTTGGCACTTTTTCCTTTTTCCCTTTCCCATGCACTTGCACGTTCTCAATACCACTGGGCCTAGCAAGATCGTTTTTATGTTGTGCTGTGTTCTCCCGTGTTCCCCTCCCTTGCCTAGTCGCGCTCTGAAACACTTGTAAAAGAGCGCGATACAAATAAAATATCATATCATATCATAACCTGAGGCGTTGCACAATTTGTGCCCTGAAGAAGGCGGATCACATCACACTCCACCGTCGAAACGTGATACAACAGGATGCATGTACCCAGGAACCATTAGCATTTGCTCCAATCATTGGATGTGTTCCAGTATCCACATCGGCAGACGACAGACCCTCCTTGCTCACTCCCACAGATAGATGTCACTGTGACAGGGGAATAGCATGTAGATACAAAATAACTTTTGAACCAATTTAGCTCACAAAACTACATTGAACCTTATCTTTAGAAACTACCAGGATAATAGAAGAAGCAACAATTATCCTGCGCATCAGATGGCCCTTCATGGGCTACATTATGTCATGTATAATTTGATTCATTCTCACCCTGACCCGTATCCTTTTTTCTATTCCTCTATTTCTTTCTCCTCATTCCTATGTATGGCACTCTGACAGACGACAGACCCTACTTGCTCACCCCCACAGATAGATGTCACTGTGACAGGGGCATATCATGTAGATACAATATAACTTTGGAGCCAATTTAGCTCACAAAACTACGTTGAACCTTATCTTTCGACGCTACTAGTATGATAGAAGAAGCAACAATTATCCTGCACATCAGATAGCCCTTCATGGGCTACATCATGTCATGTATAATTTCATTAATTCTCACCTTAACCCTTATCCTTTTTTCTATTTGCCTGTTTCTTTCTCCTCATTCCTATGTATGGCACTCTAGTATTAATGTCATGAATCTAGGTAGACAACCTAGTGTTGTCCTCTTTTCAGATTGAAATTACCAATTGTATGTGTACTACATTTAGAGTCTAAATCCACTAGTCTCTTATGTGTACACTTGTTTGAACTGTTTAATTGCGTGTTTGTCAGCCTTTTATGATGAAACATTGTTTTCCACCATGTTGAGCCTTAGTGTTCAATATGCACGCCACGGCACAAAACACTAGTATAAACTTGTATACTAGCAACGATCATCATTAGTATCTGACTATTCACCACCATTAACTTTCATTTACTTCCCTTATATGCAGTATGGAAATCTGAACACATTAAGTATATCGATGCTAAAAGTGCAGATGAGCGGATCATTAATGATGAAATTACAACATTAGTAACCCGCCCCCAGCTATTGCAGATCTTACTTATAATCTGTTTTTATTCTTTACATTCCAGTGGTATATCTGTTTTTTTTATCACTCTGCCCTTGTCAGATTTCACTCAGCGCTCCATGATGTCCAATGGTGCATGCTGACCTCCTTCCATATGGCATTCTTCCTCACTTTCAGTGCAAGGGTACATTTGATACAGTTTTCTGAGGGCATATCATCTCTCATATACTCAATGAGGTCTAGGCATAACACATTGAGTCTCACACAGGGCCCTTCTCCTGCTGTTCCAGTATGATGGTGGTGAGGAGGCAGGAGTTAAGGAAAATGCATTCCTTTCTTCATTCTCCTTTATCATCTCTTCATATTTTCGTTTCTTTGGGACCCATATCTTTGTCACCCCCCTCAGTTGACCTGCATTCTTTATATGTTCAACCCCACTCCAGGTCATGTGGCAGCAATCTCCTGATGGTGGACAGAATATCCACCATCCCACTTATTTTTTATGATCCTTGGGAGAGTAGAACTTCATCTCTGGAGGTGCAAAGGCACTTTTCATTATATTCTCTCAAGTACTTTCTTCAATTTGCATCTGCTCACCAGTTCCAGTATCAATATCAATCATGATCTTCATCCCAATAGCTTTCTTGGCCGTCTTCTGGCATTGTCCCAAGATGATCTTATGAGACAAAATACTAGCAATACCAACATTATTACTGATGCAACTAATTTGAAGGCATTTGCCAACCAAGTTGGAATCCATGAAAACAGAGAGCTGAAAACCAACCGTCGTCCTCAATCTTGTCTATTTCAACCTCCATTTTCGTATGCAGGGTTGACCACATTGTTATCGCTTCTGTCAAATTCCCATTGTCTTTACCATGGGCAGGTGTAAATATACAGGAAGGTGGTCCGATCTTGGCACACGCCTCTTCCATTGCTGTAATTAATTCCAGGATATACCTGTTCTGGAGGGCCATAAGCCTGATTGACCTCTACTCTTCTTTGATCGCATTAAATTTGTTAATTTGATAGTTTGCAGCAGCTCCCAGCTGGTTATTTGCAGCCATTTGGCATTCACTGCAGTCTGAATTCCTGGAGGAAATATCACTGTAAATATCACTTATGTTCGCTGAACAACTTATGCTCATCTGGAAAGTCATAATAGGCTTCTATTGATTTGACTGAGAATGAGAAATAATTGCTTCTCCTCTGTCTGCTTTGGTAAAACAATCTTTTTTTCCTCAGGTGTGTGTCCATTTTTGGGAAATATGTAATCTGCAGGTTATTTTGTGGTATTACTAAGGCTGGTATGCTTATCACCACCAATGAACAAACTCCTCCCCATTTTGGTGGCAACTTTATATATGCTCTTGATCCACAGGCCCAATTATGGTCCGGCAGGACTGCTGTTCCTTCCTTCATGTCTGGTACATCTTCAGGGGTGGTATCTGCAATGGTCCTCCCCCATCATCATCCCATGTCAAGAATCTTGCAATCTTAGGCGATTGCTTTTTTACATTCCTTTTCTGCATTTGCCACAACTACTTTCCATTGTTAGGTTAATAATGTTGCTCTGCACACAACCAATCCTTCAACCCATTCATCAGGAGAAAGCACTGTTCCTTTAATTTATATTTGGCCTCTTTCCAGCATTCTTGTATTTCCTTCTCTTTCTTATCCTTGCATTGTAGTATTTTGTTTTCTTCAATCTTGATTCCTGCTCCATTTATTCCAGTCTGTTTGCATTTTATTATTTAATGCATTGTTTCTGGCTTCTCTCTTGACTTCATATCTTGTAGATAGTTTTCTTCTCTCTGAGATGTCGCTTTATTCACCCACACTATGGATGCTGTTCTGCCTTGGAAATGTCCTCTGTTTAGGCAAAGTGCAAAATGTGTCAGACAATGTGCCTTTTTCACTGATATGAATATTTTAGAGGTTCCCAAAGCATAATATACAAGGGAACACACATAGCAGCTTTCATCTGACTTTCTCCTTCCCAAATGTTTCATGTGCTGATACCATGGATTATTTTTTAAATGAGCCAAATTGTCAAGATACATATTTATACCTTCATCATTTTCCCCAACATCCCTTTTAAATCGAAATAAATGCCTAGTTAGATTATAAACAATACTGTCTGTGATTTCATCAGGGGCAACAGTAAATGTTTCACTGTCATCCAGCATATCTCTATTGTTTCTTATAACTTGTCTAACTGTCATAATAAGAAGAAGGAAAACACACATCATAATGCAGAATGACACCACCATTATTATTTCATGGAAACTCATCTATTTTCTTGATGGCAATGAGCCTCTTATATCCTGAAGCCTCCTCATTTTTGCTCAAACCTTCAATATGTAACTGTGGAAGTGTCTATGAATCACACCTTTATATCAGAAACTGCAAGATGATTGCAACAATTATTCTAAAAATAATATAACTGTTCTTAGGATTTCCCAAAAACCTTATGACATTAACGTATCTTCTTATTAGAGTTGGATAAGACTGTAATATGTAGTTAAAAACAGTATACAGGAATGTGTGTAATGTTATTGCAATAGGTAATATAAATAGGAAGTATGCTTTTCTTCTTTCAGCTACAGTACTTCAATGAATAGTCTGTTGAGCCTATCTAAAACGTTCCAGGATAACTGCAAGCCTGTTCACTCCTTGTCAAATGTTGAAAGGTATTGGCCTTTAGTCTAGGGTGCTGCTGGGTTCTTCACTTTCCTGATCTTTACTCTTAGCCATAGAATGAGTCTGCATATGCAGAACTTCTTGTTTCGCTTCACTGTGGGTAGTTGCAGGAGGGGTCGGGGTTTCTTGTTTATATGGCTTATGTTGTGCAAATGAAGCCAGTCTCATTGTCCTTTTAGCTTGGCTGCTGTGGGTGTGACTTCTTCCACCTTGTATGGACCTTCAAAATGAGGAGTACTCCAAGTGCGTACAAACCTTTGCACCAACACTTGGTATCCTGGATATAGACTGGGTTGTTTTAACAAATCCTCAGCTTCAATGGATTGATCGTCTTTGTTGTTCCTCTTTGATCCCTCCCTTCTACTCTTGACCTGTTGAGAAATGAAAGAAACACTTGCAGTCATTGTTAGGTAATCATGCATCTCGTCACCTAATGTGTTCACTACGCTATATGCATCAGTTTTTATCCTAGTCATAGGAGCAAGGGGGTTCTCATGCAGCATCCAGTCACCAACTCATGAGGAGTTAGATGGTGATCTGAGCCAGGCTGGTTCCTTAGAGCATATAGGGCAAGCGGTAGGCAATGTAGCCATCCCTTCTGGAGAGTCATCTGGATTTTCGCAATCCTTTCCTTCAACAATCAAATTAATCATTCACAAACACCATTCGCCTGTGGGTGATAAGTGGAAGAAAACGCTTAATGCCTAATAGAAGAACTATTTGCTCAAACAACTATTGCAAAATGCAGTCCATTGTCAGACTGCAAAACCTCACACACACCCCATCTTGGGAACACTTCATGTGCAAGGAACTTGGCAGCGCACATGGCATCACGGTGTGTGCATGGATCTGCCTCGATTCATCTAGAAAAAAATACCACGACCAGCATATATCTGAAACACTTGTGTATGAGCGTGATACAAATAAAATATCATATCAATATCATGTCATATCATAACCGTTGCATGTCTTCAGCATATCTACATAATTATATGTGTTGAAATAGGCCATTAGGTCTAGGAATTGCTCCTCTCACTGTTTGCAAAGTATGCCCTGCAGTATATTTCTGGCACATATTGCAATTTACAATAAACTGTGCCACATGCTCTAACTGGTTTGGTGAAAACCACTCTTTTGCTATTGTAGCAGATTGACTCTCTCTAGTCACACGCGCAGGGTAGTGGAGTTGCTCCAATGCTACCCTCAATAATGCTAAAGGCATAACTGGCTTTCCGGTAACTATCCTGTCTCCAAATTGCCTCAGTGGGGGATAAAGAACACCCCTGCTTCGTCCATAGATCCTTCTCTTCTTGTAGTGCTTGCCCTAGAATCTCAATTAACTGGACAAAAGACAGCATGTTGAAGCCCTCCTTTACCAACATGCATTGTCCTGTCATTTGTTTAACACTTTCTATTTCAAAATTGTAATGGTTGGGAAATAGGCTGCCTTTTTGGCTTCTAAATCTGTGGCTTCATTTCCACAAGAAATTAAATATGTCCTTTTAGAATGTGCTGCACATTTTATAACTGCTAGAGTCAATAGGAGTTCTAGCACTTCAATAGGTTTGTCCAATAGGGCTGCATGTTGCACTGGAGTGCTGTCTGCGTGGAGGAAGCCCCCTTTTCCAGCGTGACAAGCCTGCATGTATGGTTGACGTCACATAGGCAGAGTCAGAGTATACTGTCACTTTCTCATCTTTGAAACTCTGAAGTATGGCGATAAGCGCCACTAATTCAGCAGCCTGTGCTGAGCAATGCAAAGGCAATCTTGTGTTTTTCATTACCTCAAATTCACCCGCTCGGTTCACCTTTACTACTGCTGATCCAGTATGCCTTTCACCAGTTGTTTTTGTCAATTTTTGAAAAAGCATCAATAAAAACAACTCCCCCCTTCTCGAGTACATTTTCTCTAGCTTTGGGAATTTCTTTATAGTTTTCAGTATACGTTGTGCAATCATGTGCTTAATCATCCTCCCCTACTGGTATGGCTATGAACATTGCGGAATTCACTATCTTACATCTGACAAGTTTCATCACAGGATTCACTATTATTACCTTGTATCTTGATGCTCTTTGTGTAGTCAATATACTTGTAGGCTTGTCTAAAATTGCAAATAATGTATGCTCTACAACTATAGTTACTGAACAACTCATCGTTATACTTGACGTCTTTTCAATCACAAATGCAACAGCAGCTAAAAACTGTTCACAAGGATAATGCCCTTTCATAACTGGATCTAAAATCACAATAAGATAATGGTTTATATCCATGTCCTAATTTGGTTTTCTGTGTAAGAGCTGCTTTCATGACTACTCCATTTGAATGAGAAAACAAATATAATTTTTCATGATAATCTGGAATTCCTAACAAAGGGGCTGTACTGATCGCCTTTTTAATTCTCCAAATCCTTCAGTCATTTCGTCTGTCCATATTATTTTGGTCTTGCCCACCTGTGCTTCTTTAAGTTATTTTAAAAGTGGTTGAATATATGTACTGTAATTGAAAACCCAGGCCCTGCAATAGTTACATAGGCCTACACATTGTTGCATTTCCCTCACTGTTTTAGGTTCTGAGATCTTTCAGGCGCCACTCTCCTTCCTTCATGAGAAATCAACTGTCCTATATACCAGACCTCTTCCTGACAGTATTTTAACTTCTCTTTATCCACTTTATATACTTTCTCTGAGAGGATAATCATGAGCTTAATGGAATCTTCTCCACATCTTTCTTTTGTCTCACTGCACACCAAAATGTCATCCACATATTGAATCTCGCACTTTGGAGCTGATCATTGCCTAAGTCCATGTGGAGGTCTCTATTAAAGATTAAATGGGACTGACACTACCCCTGGGGTAATCAAGCATGTTTCAGGTGGATTGTTCTATACAAAAGTAAGTCAAATCCTGTGAGTCTTGTTGAAGGGGAATTGAAAAGACTGAGTTATTTAAATCTATAACTGTAAAACATTTGCCCTTGGATGGATTGTTGCTCAATATTGTTGCAGGATTTGGAACTAAAGGAAACTCAGCTTTGACTATATTATTTAGAAGGGAAAGGTCCTGAATAAGTCTCCACGACGCCCCCGTTGATTTTCTCACTGGGTACACAGCCATGTTGCATGGAGAATCTGATGGTACCAATATTCCTTGCTTCATCAAAGCAGCAATAGTCTTGAACCTACCTTCATCTGCCTCCCTGGTCATGGGGTATTGCTTTGCACATGGCGAAGGTGCCCCTGGTGTAAGCCTGATTTTAACTGCTCCTACTCCTTTTAATAGACCCATGTCATATGGACTTGTGGTCCATAAAATCTTTGGCACTTTCTCTTAATCTTCCTGGAAAAATGACAGTGTCTTTTTACCAATTCCATTCACTGCATTATTTCTGTATTCTCTACTTTGATCCAATAAGTGAGACTTATGAAAAATACTAATTCATCATCTAAGTACTCGTCCTTAACCAACTCCTCGTCTGTCAAATCTGTCAGCCTGTATCCTTCACTGAGGGCTATTACTGTTCTCCACCCTCTTCCCTCATCATCTGTCCCATGAAGAACTACCCTTTCATCTCTAACCACTGCTGATTCTAGCTCTAAGGGTATAATCTGCCCTTCTTCATCATCCATAGGGATTTCTGGTCTGTATAAAAACTCACCAGGTATTCTTAAAGGTTTACCTATCAATCTGGGCAACCATGATAATAAAACAGTAATTCCATAAAAAAATAATTCTGGGTCCAAAGAGATCCCTCGTAATGCTCTCTGGCCTGTAAAAGCTAATACAAACTCTCTCACATTCATATAATTTATCGCTGGAGTGGCACACACTATTCCCTTGTCAGTAATAGATATTGGGCCTCATTACGACCCTGGCGGAAGACCATGGTGCTATTAGCACCATGGTCCATGCCAGTAAGTTACCGACTCCGCCATGGAGAAAGCGGGAATTACCACCCCATTACAAGGTTGGCAGGGCGGTAATTCCCCCTTCCTCCATGGCCCTTCCCCACTCCCATTTTTGCCCCATAGGGCTCAATGTGAATGGGGAAGGCGCTAAGTACGGTGCCGCACATTGCGGCACTGTAATTAGCACCAAGGTCCCTTTGCGGGTCCCTACTTTAATGGCTGGTCTACACCAGCCGTTAAGGTCGGGTCCCGCAAAGGAATCTCGTAATTAGGCGCTAATAGGTTAACAGCGCCGCAGCCTTTTACGGCGCCGTTAACCCATTAGCGCCTGGGTCGTAATGAGGCCCATTGTCAGGTGAAGTTTCATCATTAAGTCACGCCCTAATATGTTGACTGGCGTTTGCCTACAATATAATAATTGCATAGACATGTTGTGTTCTCCTATAGCGATCAGTAATTTGCCTATAAAAGGAACTAAACCCATTGCCACAGAGTTTCCCTGTCCATTCATTGCAATACCTGACATTAGGTATTTTGCCTCACAGACACAGGTTGTTCCAGTGTCCACAAGAAATGAAAATGTCTTGCCTCCTATCATCACCTTTACCCTTGGTTCCTCTTTGGGGGTCTGGTGTCACTGATAGTATTGAAAAAATCAGGTCGCTTCAGTGTTTTTTCATTTTGCTTCAAACATAAGTTTGTTTCTTTCTCACGATCATGTAGCTTCTTGACAGACAACCAGGCTCATGGTGGCCTCGACTCTTGGTGCTGGGCCAGCCAAACCTTTCTTGAATTCTCCTTCGCCATTAGCTGTTTTCCAACTGTGCCATACTCGAGCCCTTTCCATTTACGGGGTACAAGTCTTGCTGAAGTGCGTTGTGGAACATCCAGGTTCTATACATTTCCTATGTATATACATTGGTGCATCGCCGCAATCTATTTACTACGTAGCCAGCCTCAGGATCACTTTGTCTGCTTGCGTTACAGCATCTGTACTAGTGAAAAATTACTTTGCATTTTCTTTAATGTTTCTTTGCATGAGCATCTACATTTCGATCCCGAAATGTAGCTTATCCTCGACACCTCCTCTTCAGATCTTATAGCATTTCCATGTTCTTTCATCTTGTGTATCTTTTCAGGGTGCATCAGTTCTGCTTTGCATTATGTCACCAGTCTTCTTTCTCTTTCATTTTCACACTTCTTCCGGGACTCCTCCAGAAGAACATTATTTCTTTGTGAATGCATATAGTGTTTTCTCAATGGATACCTTGTTTCAAGAACTCTTTGTGGTACAGGCATCCTCACTGGTACTGCAAGTGTCTCAATTTACGGTTCCTAACATATAGGCAACATGGGGATGGTGCTTCTGGAAGGGTTATTTGACACCTCCTCTACACCCCCCACCCTGGGTGATTCATCGACAACTCTCATCAGTCTTCACATCAAGACATCCTCATCTAAAGAAATACTTCTTTGGAACCCATATCTTTAGGATTCCTTTCAAGCATCCTGCTGATTTTATAGCCTCGTCAACACTCTAAGTCATAAGACTGCATTGTCCATTGGGACTACAGTAAATCCATCTTCCCACATATTTATTGCGGTACTTCAGATACAGGAGCTTTGTTCCTTCAGGTACATGAATGCTGGCCTTTACATAGTCTCTGATTTGTTCATCTGTCAGCTTTTTACGTTTGAATCCTGATTCAACATCAATTACAATCTTCAATCCTACTGCTTTCTTCGCAGTTTTCTTGCATTGTGTAATTATTATCCTGATTACACAGAAGCCAAACTTGATCATCATCAACACGGCTCCCAGGAACTTGAAAATGTTCGCCATCCATTGTGGAACCCATGAGAAGATTGATGCAAACCAGCTATCATCAGCAATGTCTTCCACTTCGTCTTCCATCTTGTCGTGTTGGTTTGTCAACATCATTATGGCATCTGTCAAGGTGTCATTCTCACCATCGTGAGAAGGTGATTCTCTGATTTTGGCACAAACACTTCCATCCATAGCTGTAATCCTATCCAAGACATATCTATTCTGAAGAGTCATCAGTCGTATGGCTCTCAGCTCTTCTTTGATAACATTGAATCCCTTTATGGTGGTATTGATCGTCTGCAGAAGCTCCCATCTGGATATCGGTAACCATTTAGTATTCACCATCCCAGGCATAGAGATAACAGTTAAAACTGCAGAAGTCTTGCTGAACAATTTGTGTTTATATGGAATAACATCGAAAACCACTATTGATTTAGCTGAGAAGTAATTTTCCCCATATCACAAGACAGGAGTGCACATACATAACAATCCTCCTCAGAAGTACTTTTTACCACTTCTTTCATGTGCTGATACCACATGTTTTTCCCCAAATACGCTGTACTTTCTAATCATTTAATTCATACTCATCCTCCCTTGCACTTCTCTTAGGTCTCTGTTTCTGTTTTTCTCTAAGAACCTGTATCTGACATTCAGTAAGGATATCTAAAAGAGTCCTTCCTACAAAAGGAATTCTAGGAACACTTGCACAGAAATAGGTGCTTTCACATGAGCTACTGGAGTTGGAACAATCACATAAGGCCTCAGCCTTTTCACAATATCTAGTTCTGCCAAGGTGACTGGAGTGGGAAGGATTAACGGAACTCCTTCCCTTCTGGAACCATTAAAGTAAACAGCATTGATCAATAGAAACAGAAAAATTATAATAGATGCTGAACAGGAATATATTATGCACCAATACATTAGGCTCCACCATCAATGTCTCTCCACACGTCCTTGGCTCTGCTCACTTTCTGGTACTGCAATGTGCTCAATAGACCACATGATTGCCTGTAATTACTTTTAAGGAAGGAAAAACTCATTTCATTTAGGCAATCTCATTAGATGCTCCGGTAGCTGTCTACTTTGCTCTATGATCCCCACAAGTAATCGGCTGATTGCAGTACGATTTATAGGATCTCACATGAACACATAAGTGTTAGTGTTCCGCCAAATAAAATAAGCGTGTACTTGATACTTGAAGCAAATAGTAAAAGATCATAACAAGTAGCTTATGGGCATCATCATTAGATAGGAGCATATGTACATTCGGAAAGATGCTCAGATAAATGTCTGATCTGCTCTATAAATGCTGCCAATAGTCATCTAATTGCTGGGGGATTTTTAGGATCTTTGACAAACGTACGTACATCAGTACTCATCCTAACAAGAGCAGGGTAAGCTCTGAGTATAAATATGAAGACAGCAAAAAGTAGTCTGTGTTTGTCAACATCAGACAGCACCATGGGCACCTCCAAAGGGAAACTCTGTGAGAAATGAGTCAGGGAACTGCTCCTTCTTCCAGTCGTGGAACAGAAAGTCTAAATCTGGCATTTTTCCATTTATTTCAACACTTCACAGTCCAATGTCAACAAACTCCTGTGGCTCAAGAACAGTAGCTTTCTCACTCCTTGCTATAGTAGCTGCAAAGAGTGTTTCAGGGGAGCCACAGTCCAAATGTACACTTTCATCTATCTACTGGATACTCTTTGCGTCCTTCTTCTTCATCATTGATCGAGTCTGCACTTGCTGAACTTCTTCTCTTTGACTTGCTTCCGAATGGGTTGGGGTGCGATAGTCTCTCCAGCATAGATTTTCACATCTCCTAGGTGTGTCCAAGCTCGTCTCACTTGGAACTTGACTTCTGACAGAGGAATGTCCTCTTCAATGAAAGGTCCACTAAATCTGGGCTTGTGCCACTTTCTCATAAAGTATGGAATAGATAGTCCCTCAGGTCCAGTTGCTGTATGGTCTTCATCTGTGTTCTGAGACCGACACCCCGTCTGCTTGATTTGATCTGAAATGACAGAGATACTAGTGGTCATACATGTTCATTATTCACGGATCTCATTTCCTAACAGCTCTTCAGTTGTCTGGGCATCACTCCTAGTCCTCAATGGAGGAATCAGAGGTGTTCTCATTTGCCTCCCTGTAACTTATTTGTAGGGTGTGAGGTGGTGGTCAGAGCCGGGATGATTTCTTAATGCATATAATGCAAGGGTCAATCAATGCAGAAACCCTTATTCGCTGTCAATTTTAACTTTGCTATTCTCTCTTTGAGCAGACCATTGAGTCTCTCACATATCCCAGAAGAAAACTTGTGTTTAATTCTAAGCAATGAGCTAATCTTTTCGAACACCTCATTCACAAACTGAGGGCCATTATCTGATCCCAGCACCTCACATACTCCACATCTGGGAAATATCTCTTGGACTAAAAACTTTGCAGCACAAGTGGCATCAGGATGTGTGCATGGACCAGCTTCAATCCATCTCAAAAACATGCACACTAGCACTATCATATACCTATATCCATTACAAACCTGCAGCATATCAACATAATCGATATGTAAATGCTGAAAGAACCATTTGGTAGAGGAACTACTCCTTGGGCTGTTCCCACTGTGTGCCCAGCAGTAAACCTTTAACATACAATTCAATTTACTACATAAAAAGCAATGTGTTCCAACAGGTTCGGTACAAACCAGCCCTCTGAAATGGTTGCTGCGAGGCTCACCTTATTAATATGCGCAGGGTAGTGTAGCTGTTCTAATGCCACCCTTAATAAGGCTACAGGCATCACCAGTTTAACAGTGCTGTCTTGTCGCCGCACTGCTTTCAGAAGGGGAGAAAGAACACGCCCTCTGCATCCACAGTTCTTTCTCTTCCTATAGAGCTCCACCTTGAAGTTCCAGTAGCTGCGTTCCTGACAAATGATTAAAGCTGTCATTCACAATCATCATTCCAAATATTTTCTCTTTCACATCAGGAGTATCAAAACTAAAAATATCAGAAGAATGTGCACCTCTTTGCCTTCTTCGGCTGCGGCTTGGTTTCTGCGGGAAATAAAGTCAGTTATTTTGGTATGTGCTGCGCACTTATCTAGTGTGATGGCTACTTGGAGTTATAGTGCTTTAATAAGTCTATCCAATAATGTGGCATGTTGCACTGGAGTGCCATCTGAATGGTTGACACACATAGACGGAGTCACTATACACCGTTATTTCCTGCCTGCATGATTCTCGAGCACGACAATAAGTGCCCCCAATTCTGCATACTGTGCTGAAAAATGAGACAGTGGTCTCGAACTTGATACCACTTCAAATTCCCATTGGCTCTGTGTCTTACCACAGCTGAGCCTGAATGCCTTTCTCCATCAGTTTGATCGATCTTTGACGCACCATCAATAAAGAGAACCTCCCCAGCTGCTAGAGCATTTTCTTTCACTCTCTGGATCTTGTCATAAAACTCCTCATTGTTTGAGCAATCATGCACTTGCTCATCCTCTGCTAGTGGTTCAGCTACAAATGTGGCAGGATTCACCATTTTAGACCTGACTATTTTAATTTCTGGGCTCCATATAACCACCTCATAAGCAGAAGCTCTTTGAGATGTTAGTGTACCCTTAGGTTTCTCTAAAACAGCAAACAAAGCATGCTCAACAAATAACATCATGGGACACCCCAGCACTATGCTCACAGATTTCTCAATAGCGAACGCAGCTGCAGACAGCGATTATTCACATAGGAAGTGACCCCTCATAACTGGGTCCAAAGTCCCACTGTAATATGCAAAGGATTTGTACCCCAATCTAGACAAGAACCTGTATTATAGAGGTGACACCAGAAAAGGAAAAAAAAAAAAGATGGGCGGTGAGTAGCACTATACAATGGAAAAGTGCTGTACACCCACTGGTTAATGTGTTAGACTTAAATCAGGAAGGCACCTCGTAGAAAAAGGATGACTTAGTAAGTGGGAAATGGCCCCCTAATGACAAAAGAAGTGACAATGTGAGGTACAAAAATATAAAAGAACACTGGAGAGAAGATAAGAGGGTGCCCTTTACAAAACAAAAGCAGTTTGTACAAAAAAAACAGCAGGACATAATTTCAAATTTTTGCCTCTTACTGGAAAGGAACCGACAATCTGATGATGGGCTTATTATAAATAGATATAATGTCCTCCAACTCTTGAATTATTTACCACAACTTTGCTCAATAACAACAAATAATATTAAAACTGTGGAAATCATAAATGATGCTATAACAGACCGTGTACTGTTGCACATCTATTCAAGAGCTATTAGAGATATTATAGTTGAAAACACCACTGAACTTAATGCTCTAGGTTTTGGAATAAGCAAACCATGGGGAGATTCCTCAAATGTAAGAAATCAGATACCATCAACTCAGAAATCTATAAGAAGCAAGGAGAATGCTGGAGAAAGGACAACTTCTGCCAGTTCAAAGGTTCAGTTTGCAAAAAAGACAAAGGAAGCAGAAGATGAACTTGATCTGATCAATGACAAAGTCAGGTCTGAACAGTGGTCGGTCATTTTTTCGAAAAAATAATGTCCAATGACAATTTTTTCAACAAAAAAAATGTGGAAAAAAAAATGTCGAATTCCGTTTTTTTTAAATTATATATTTATTTTGGGGTTCGGGATAAAAAAAAAATGGGTAAAACCAAAAAAAAATTTAAAAAAGAGGGTTTGGGGTGGGGGGAACCCCCCCATTTCGAAAAAAAAAATGCATTAAAAAAAAATTCCACATTTTTTTTTCGACATTTTTTTTTCGAAAAAATTACTTTTGACATTATTGGTTTCAACATTATGACTATAAACCGGTCTGAACCAAAGAAACAGATCAAAATCACGCTTGCATGTAAAGATCAGTGTGATCACAATCAAAGCTGCATCAACAATATTGAAAGTAAAGAGAACGATTTGGAAAAGTGGCGCTGGGTGTCTGCCGCACTGAACTCTCAACACAAGAAATAATGCCAGGACAAAACTAACTAACATGAGACACTGATAGTACTTGGAACACGCGTGGCTTCATGCATCTGTTCAATAACAGTCTTAGAGGCACTAGAAATCTACACATAATCTGCCTTCAAGAGACGTGGCTCTTGAACCAACCAACTGTGGAAGGCTATGAAGTAGCCTGGAATCCGGCCATCAAGCAAGCCAAAGGAAGACCAATGGCAAGCTTGCTAACACTTGTAAAATGAGAACATGGCCTGAGAATATTAAATTCCAGAAATCTCACACCATACACGCAATATGTTATTATTGCAATTGAGAAAGAGAACGCTAGAGGAATGGTTACTAAGCTAAATATAATAAACCAATACTAGCAGTATGAAGCCACAGATGAATAGTTATATTTGGATGCAGTTGGAGACCTGATAGACACGATATTGTCCAGTGAGAAGAGCCCAACAAATATACTCTACGGCGATCTCAATATGGAATGCTTAAGAATACAAAAACCCATCGACCCAAGTGGCTCTAAATCTTGCTCAAAGAAAAATCGCCTGATAGCCAAATGGGGTGAAGAGATGGAAGCCCGAGGAATGACCATCCTTAAATGGAAATTTGATAGGAGACATTCCGCCTAAACCAACTTGGCGAAATCAAAAGGATGAAAGTACTCTTGACTACTTTTACGTTTCAGAAAATCTGATGAGAAATGTTATTGACCTAAATGCAATTGATATGCAACAGAGTGATCATGATCTGGTCCAAATCACTCTGTTAGGGCTGACGATGAGCAAAGAAGAGCGATGGAATTATGACATTTCTATTGCACCGGGAAGAAACCATCTGAAGCTTAAAGAAAGACAGATCATAACAATGGCTGATTTGTTGTCGAATGGGAATCCACATGAAGACGCGGACCTGCTAGAATATCCGGCTTTATTGCAAGCTTACATCGAAATCCCAAAGGAACGCAAGAACAGAAACTTTAAGAAAAATCATGTGTACGATAAAGCGGTTGGTGAAAAAAACGTGAACTGCGAAAAACAATCAGGTCCCTGTCGAAACATCCAATGTCTAAATATACTGAACAAAAAATGAAAGCCCAAAATTCTTACAAAAAGTGGCTACGCTCACATAAAAGCATTATGATCCAGAATGATGCCGAAAAAATGTTGCAAATCTTAAAAACTAAAAACGCTCGCTCATTCTGGGAAGTAATTAATAATATGCCAGTCCCATAACAAGCTATCCAAAATAATATGGTAACGGAAACCAGTTGGCTAGAACAATTCGGAAAGTTGTTTCCCAAAAGTATGGATAGGCAATTTCAAGACCAACAAAAAAAATTAATAAAATGGGACATTATCATTGACAAGACGGACATCCTAGAAAACATTGAAAGATTAAGCTCTTTGAGAGCCCCTGGACCTGACGGCCTTACAAACCAGATGCTAAAACTCCATCCGGAAGGATGGGTTGGATTTTGTTATATCTTGTTTAGAAAAATCAAGGCGGAAAAAATTATTCCTAAGTCCTGGAAATCGGCCATAATTGTGCCTGTATTTAAAAAAAGAATAAGAACCGACCCCAAAAATAACAGGCCGATCGCACTGTTGGGCGTTGTGGGAAAAATCTTTGCAACGCAATTACTGATCCAATTGACGCACTGGATAAAAGTGGCGCAAGTTGCCAATAAACGACAAACGGGTTTTGTAAAAGGCGTCGGCTGTGGATTAAATCTATTGCTAATTAATTTGCTAAAGATGGAGTCCATAAGGACAAAGTCAAAAATATATTTGGCCTTTGTAGATCTGGCTCACACGTTTGATTCTATTGATCGTGAGTGACTATGGAGTAAACCTAGCAATTGGGGGTGTCCTGATAGCTTGCTTGCCGCAATTAGAGAACTGTACTCTGGAACCATGATAAAAGTCAGACTAGATCAACTGGGGACTCTTTCGGCAGCGATTGAAACCACTAGAGGGGTAAAGCAGGGTTTCCCACTGGGAGCAACCCTATTTAGTACATTTATCTCTGACATTGGAAGTTCCCTTGAAACAACAAGATCATTTGTTCCGGAAATAAATGGAAACAAACTTGGATACATCCTTTATGCTGACGACATCGTGATAATCGATGTAACACCTATCGGTTTACAGAGAAAATTGACAGCATTGAAGGAATACACCTATGCAAATGGTCTAGTTATCGATCCAACAAAAACGGAGATACTAGTCCTGCTAAATCTAGTGGGGGCAAGTAAGATGAAGAATTTCACCTGCAAAATTGACACAAAATCCATTCGACTTAGTATGGAATCGCAATATCTAGGAGTTCTGATAAATTTGTGGATAAATGACGATAACATGGTTGAGAAAATACGACGGAAATGTAAATACTTGGCAGCACAGGGATACACTCTAAACAAGAAATATGGGAAGTTCACGATAAAACCAATAATCGAATTATGTAAAGCAAAGTCATCCCTGCATTAAGCTTTGGTGCCGAGGCAATGCTGAGATGCCCGGCTGAGATTTGGC
The DNA here is from genome assembly GCF_040938575.1 of Ambystoma mexicanum. NCBI lineage: Eukaryota > Metazoa > Chordata > Amphibia > Caudata > Ambystomatidae > Ambystoma > Ambystoma mexicanum. Next base: position 558,985,150 of record NC_090933.1, read on the forward strand.
CATGGTGGGAAAATACATTTTGGAGTAAAGTACTAACATTGCCCAGAGGGACTCCAACTGCTTGCATCAGATTCGAGCTTGGACTGATTTTGATTAATGCAAAAGTTACATGGAATATGTTGACAATGTACTGGAAAGTTTTGGGAGCGGATGACCTTCCACAATATCAAATTCTGCGAAGAAATGTAAAACATCTTGATAACTCAATTGTGAATATGTGGAAACAATCCTGTGAAACCATACTGAAGCAATTACAAGTAGATCCGGTTGTATTGATTTAAAATCCGAATGCAGTAAAAAGAAAACTGTGGTCCCAGGATTGGTGTGAAAATCAAGATCAAAGGTCTCTCCATAGATGCATGGACCAAGTCGCTCCAGTAGCACGAGCAATGAACATTCTTCCAAAATACTTGCAAAAATTGTACCAAAAAAAGACTTATGTTTTTGAAGTTTTGGATGAATTTGTTCAAACTAAAGCAATTATGAACATAAGAAAGAAAGAAAAAGATAATGAAGAATTCAGATTCTGTAAAACGGAAAAAAGAAACACTAAAACATCTAGTGCTATATTGTAAGAAATTACAAGATGAAAGGACCCTTAATCTAGGACCTGAAATTCTAAAAAGACCCTCTCTTAAGGGTGACGATTGGTGGATTGTGCTCTCAGGGGGATCCGATTTGAAACTAACCTTTCTTTAATATTTTTTCTTGAACAAATAGAAATTAAGATGTCAGAATACCAGTTAGGTTGATATCTTTTAAGTTTTAATGAAACAAGGAAAGTAAATGCAAAGTGATAATGTTAACAAATGTAGAAGAATTTAGAACATAGTGGTACCGTTTTAGAAATATTTTCTCATTTTCCTTTTCTTTTGCTTATCCTTCTAGAAGTAATTGGAATGTAAATGATGAATTGTAAACATTTAAAAAGTGTGTAATGAACTATAAAAAATTAAAATTAAAATTAAAAAAAGAAGTTTGTTTCTTTCTCACGTTCATGTATCTTCTTGCTAGACAACCAGGCTCATGGTGGCCTCGACTTTTGGTGCTGGGCCAGCCAAACCTTTCTTGAATTCTCCTTCGCCATTAGCTGTGTTCCAACTGCGCCATACTCAATCCCTTTCCATTTACGGGGTTCAAGTCTTGCTAAAGTGCGTTGTGGAACATACAGGATCTATACATTTAATATGTATATACATTGTCGCATCGCCGCAATCTATTTACTGCGTAGCCAGACTCAGGAGCACTTTTTCTGCTTGTGTTACAGCATCTGTAAAAGTGTAAAATGACTTTGCATTTTCTTTATTGTTTCTTTACATGTGTCATCAAATGTCAAATATAACCAAAGCACGATGATGCCATTTACCAAGTACTCACCAAGAGACGGATTCCCCTGAACACGTCCGGGTCTATAGATTGGCAAGATGCGTAGTGATGACTATAAGAACCCCCCTGAGTCCTCTCTCCCCCTCCACGACTGTGATAATCAGAAGGGGAGAGCAGTCCCAGGGAAACCCTCTGGGGAAAAAAACCCTGTTTGATCCAGAAAGACGTCTACTTCAGGAGTGTCAGCCAGCAAAGCGTATCCCTTGTGGATGTTCCAGGAATTGCATCTAAGAAGGTATAAAGAAAGAAAAGGGAAAGAGTTAAACAGATGAATGGTAAAGGAAAATTAAAGGGAAATGAAGACACAAAATAATTGTACCCTCAAAGAGAACCGAAGACAGACACTGGCCCTCATTACGACCCTGGCGGAATACGAAAAACGATGGCGGAAATGTAATACCGCCATCGAATACCGCCCGTTGCGATCATGACCCGTCACCGTAAAGTACGATGCGATTAGCGACACCGTAGTGAACGCCAACGCTAACTGCACCAAGTACGCGCACGCGCGCCGTGCAAAACCGCAATATCCGCCATGGCGCAACGGTACGCAAATGCTGACCCCAGCGGACATTCACCTAACGCCATCAAGCATGGCGGAAAGTACCATTCCGCCATGGCGAGAACTACGGCATCACGAACCAACCGTAATGGCCCTACTGAGTGCCTGTACTCCACTCCCTGGCCACATTGCACAACTCCTCGTAGGCGCAATGCAGTCACACCATGCAACCAGTGAAATGTACAAGTCACCCATGCATGCCAACGAGCAAATGCATGCAGGGGCCCCAAGTGCCCTGTGAGTGGCCATCCACAATTGGCAACACACCATTGCCGTACTGATGCAGCACAGGCATCTGAAGGTGCAAGTACACCAAAATGAACTGAAAATTCCATGACACAAAACAACAACAGTCCCCCATCGCTTGCCACCAGTGTAAATCAACATTCAAAGCAGTAAAATGAGGGAGACTGCACCAGCCCTGTACACATGCCAGTAGTCAAACCAACCATCAGCATAAGCACGTACCACACAACTGTACCCAGAAGCCGGAACCCAATGCAGAATACCTCACAATACATCGCGCCACAAATCGGAATATGCCACATTACTAGCAAAGAATAACGCTACACGGTTAATATCTGAATATAAATTTAATGCACATCAAAATCACCAAGCCCATACAGCCATTTGAACATAAACTCACAAATGATCAGCATTACTGTGGGCTGCATCCGCAATAAATGACCAGCTTCCCCATGTGTGATGCCCTGTACCTTCATGGCACACAGGGGCTACATCAACGTCCAAAAAGGCAACATGGAAGCGCCTAGGACCGCAGGGCCGTCCCATGAAGTAGGCACTAGTCCAGCTGGAAGCTAGGTATGCTGCACCTAGCCACTAGTACTGCGTAAGGGCATGTGGGCCATTGGCGATCGTCCCATAAGATCGTAATGGTGCTCCACTGATTAACTCGAAGCTGCAGGTGTCGACTGTAGAAGCCATCTGCAGGAGTGGCGTACAGATGGCAGCGGCAGAAGGGGAGGAGATACCTGTCACCCAAATGAAAAAAATGATAGTATGGGCATCCGAACTCCATATGCATTACTCACTTCATTCAACACACCAAACCTACAACCATATGCATGCTAGCCCACTCATAAGGATCAATTGCACCCAAAAATCACTTGCGAATCATTACGACACAAATCGAGGTGAATACACTATTTCAAACGAGTGTCTGTGTGCATGCGCCTGTCAGAACAGGATCCATCAGATGGGATCATCAACGTGCATAGACACAAGTGATTGAAGGCGCGTTGAGACAGGGAGTGTTCAACAAGGGCAGACAGACGATGGTCCCACTATGGCAGCCTTGCATCACATAGCGCAGGGGAAGGGGATAGATTCCAAATAGCCATGTACCTGGCAGACTCCCAATTAAATCATCTTTCCATGCATCCATTCATCATTCCCTCATCCCGTTATGAAAACGCCTGAATATTCACTCACATAACATTCGAAATTTCCATTGAGTCTGTGCGTAATGCAGCCTTCAATATCCACTGTGCTCCTGCCCGGATTCCTTGTGTAGTGAAGTCACATGTATTTGGGAACGTCCTGCCTTATCGTCCACTACGCTATAGCGCATCCCATTCAAATCATATCAATCATTGCATTCCCGTCATGGGCCCTGTCCCAAGGACATTCAACAATAGAACGTTACATTTCCAGTCAGACCTGTGGGCGTCTCCACGCCGCTAGTTGAAAACCGAAAGCGCTGTCCTTCGAATTCCTAATTTGCAACATCACGTTGAAAAGGCATCTGTGAACGCTTGTATTCACAAATACATCTATGCAGTGCGGCTGTGTGTGAAAACGGTAACTGGCCTCAATCACTGATGGGACTCCCCGCCGTCGGTGAACGTCGGTACAGTGCTGCATGAGGGTCCACCGTTGATCGAGCACTACATTCCACTGACCCTTCACAAGTCTGCTCGCGAATGCAAATATAGTATGTGCAACAATGGGACCATAGCAGAATTAACATATAAACCAATATTCCACAGCCATCGGGATTAAGAACATGATTGCAAATGCAAGATGCCATGCGTCGAATTGCAGCGTTGTGTGCGGGACGTGCTCGCATGAAAGGCATTGCAGCTGACACAGGTGGAATGAATCACCACAGGTGAAGGCTATACAGCCTGAAAACACATAAATTGCACACCCAACCCCCTCCCCCAACCACACCCACTCCAGAATGCTACCGGCAGGACTAGCGATGTTGGGCCTGGGGGACCTGATTGCACTGCAAGTACTCCAACTTCAAGAAGAAGACGAACGCCAACTACTACAACAACCGGCCGCACAGAGGAGACGCAGGAGGAGGAGGAGGAGGAGGAGGAGGAGGGCAAGGCATGGCCAGCAAGCCCCACCAGCACAGCCACTACCACCACGCAGGCAGCCCGCAATCCCACGCCTCCGAGCTAATCCGTTCAACCTCACAGCTGAGCAGATCCACACCCTCTACCGTTTGGACCGGGACACCATAACCGCCATTGTCGACATGACACACGCTGACCTTGTCAGCATGATAGATAGCCCAGCCGCCATCCCACCCCTACTGAAGGTGGTGTCTGTACTCCACTTCCTGGCCACAGGCACCTACCAGCACACAGTCGGACAGTTGCATGGCATTTCACAGCCACTATTCTCACGGACACTATTCCAAGTGCTTGATGCCCTCCTGAAGCACTCAGACGACTACATCACTTTACCACGCTCGGAGCAGGAGCTTACAAACACAAAAGTGGGATTCCATGCACTTGGCGGCATACCGGGTTGCATTGGTGCCATCGACTGCACCCATGTGGAATTGGTTGTCCCACATGCCATGGAGGCCCAGTACCGCAACCGGAAACAATATCATTCTATCAATGTACAAATGGTGTGTAACTCCAACAGGATCTTTACACATTGTTCTGCCCGATTTCCAGGATCAACACATGATTCTATGGTCTTGCGGAACTCTAGAATACCACGCTACATGGAGCGACACGCAGGGCGCCGATCCTGGCTACTCGGTGAGTCTCATTTAATGCATGAGTATGTGGGGTAGGTGATGCGTGAATGACCTGGCAGGAAGGGGGGGGGTGCGTACGTAGCAATGACATTCCACAAACATCCTTTCTTGTCCACATACAGGTGATTGCGGGTATCCACTGAAGAGATGGCTCCTTACACCAATCCGGAACCCACAGGACCAGCATGAGGAGGACTACAACCATGCCCACTCACGTACCCGTGTGGTCATAGAACAGGCATTCGGCCTACTGAAGGCTCGTTTCCGCTGCCTCAGCAGGTCTGGCGGGGCACTCCTGTACCGCCATGAGAAGGTGGCAAGGATGGTCATGGCATGTGTCATGCTACACAACATGTGCGTACGTAGGAATGTGGCCATGCCCCCCGACGCAGAACTGCTAGCACCTGAAGATGGTCATGATGAGGGTGGGGATGTGGCAGCACCTCAAGGGGTCCGCGAGGCACAGGAGGCCCGTGAATTACGTCAGAATCTCATTGATGCATGCTTCTAGCCCTCACGCCTGGTGGCTGTTACATGGACACGGGACTTGTGGCACTGTGTGTGTCTGGAACATGCACAATGTGGACTGTACGCCAAGATAAGCCTCGTACACAGAGATCAATGTCCACACATCTCATTGGATGAATATGAAGATTTGTATTGCAGATGTGAAATGACATTACACACCCAATCGACCCGCCACCCAAAGAAGCACAACACACCCCCTCCACCCTCCTACCCCCCCGAACACCAGTGTCCAATGACGCTCATTGTCAGTGGGCAGACGCTATTGCAAGCCCCCTCTCCGGGTATCAGGGGCACCCCGACCTGTGGAGCGCCGGTTCCTCCCAGATCTACGTTGGGGGCTGCCCTGGACGGAACTTGCAACGGATGATGTCTCTGCCTGCTCACGTCCATGCATGTCCCTAAGGGTTTGTGAGAGCTCAGTGAGCACACGGCGCACAGCGGCAAGTTCACCACATACGTCTTTGGACGTCGCATGCAGTTCCCCCCTCAGGCTCTCGGTGCTTCTCTCCATTTGTCCCCTCAGGCTCTCGGTACTTCTCTCCATTTGTGCCCTTAGTGTCTCTGTACTTCGCTCCATTTCTGCCCTAAGTGTCTCAGTAGATGTTTCAATGGCTGCCTTAGAACCCCCACATTCATCAGCATGCTCCTTGAGGAGCGTGGCCATTTGCTGCTGTTGCACTATCATCTGCTCGAGGGACAGTTGCCTCTGCTGGGCCATGCCCATTTGCGGTGGTGTCACAGAGGGGCTGGACGCCTCATGTTGCCTTGCAACAGGCCTTGTGGGGGTTGGCCAGTCGTCGTCTTGTGGGTGCCCCTGCGTGGTTTCCTCATGGTGTACGGGATGATACAAACAGGGGGATTGAGACAGGTCATGGATGTGTCCTACTTCGGCAGCACCGTTTTCTGTGTCAGAGCATGCTGGCATGAATGCAGTGTCACCTAGGGTGCTGCTGCCACCAGAAGCAGTGCCTTCTGTGGCATCCATAGGGGGGACCTGTGGTGCTGCTGTTGTGGACATGCTGGCTGCTGGGGTGCCTGTTGATGTCCCCTCCAGTGTGCTGCCACTCGATTCGTGCTGCTGCCGTGCCTTGATCCGTGCAGCTGAGGTGGAGGGTCTTTGGCCGTTGGTCTTGGCCCTCTTTGCAGGTGTGCTGGTAGGGGTGTCCTGAAGCTCGTCGTTGGAATCGGACCCTGTGGTGGAGTAAAGGAGGGCGAGCGTTATTCATGGGTCTGTGGTAATTGTAATGGCAATTGTATCACATGCATTGGGATGGTACCTGGGGGTGATTTGGGTCAGGGCCTTGGAGGTGGTCTCATTTTTGTGTGCATTGGGGATGCAGTTATTTTGCAGTCTGCAGTTAGGGTGTGCATGCTGCACATGTAGAGTGTGTTTTTGGGATTTTTAAATATTTATTTATTTAATCTGACTTTTAAGGGGCGCTGTCATGGCAATGTATGTGGTCGTTCTACTGGACATGTGTTTCTATTGCACTATGGGGACACATGGTACTTCATCGCTTTCTGCATTGCTGTGGGTTGCGGGGTGCGGTCCCCACCGCACTTACCCGCTGTGCCACCAGCGCCCATATGGCCTTCTTGTCCGCAAGTGCCGTCCTGGTCATTTGCGTAGAGAAGACGACGGCAGCATTCTCCTGGAGGGTCTCTGTGAGCACGGTGAGTTCCTCGTGGGAGAAGTGGACCTGCCGCTTGCGGTCGCACGCTTTTTTAGCAACTTTTCCCATATTTATTTTTTTGACTGGGGTGGCTAACGGGTTGGGATGTGTCTCAGGGTCGGATTTTTAATGGTTGTGTTGGGATTCTGATTTTATAGGTGTACGGCGTGCTGTTTCCCGTTCCGGCCCCATGTTTTTACTTCCGTTTCCGTATATTTACGGTGACCGCTCATTACGGTGACCGCTAAGATGGGTGGCGGAATTGCACCTAGGGTGACGTACGACGGCGGTAAGGGGCGTTTTGGGGTCATTTCCGCCATCGCGGACTTTGCACTTCCGCCATGGCGTAATGCTCGTGCCCGATGGGTCAGAATTAGCCGCACTTTCCTCCATCGTGCAGTGGCAGAAACGCTATTTACGCTATGGCGGTCATGTCAGTTAATTTCCGCCAGGGTCGTAATGAGGGCCACTGCGTCTATCCTCTGGGAGGCGGCATCTTGGGAAATGTCGCTAAAATAACCATCAAGGGTCAGAATAGTAGGACAAAGGAAGAAAGTGATAGAAATGGGATTGAGAGAAACTGACAAAGTACCTGGAAGATTGAACGACAATGACTTCTCTGTTGCGAGGTAGGGACTTGAGCTATTAGATGAAACCGGAGTTCGCCAGGAGTTGTGGTGGCTTCTGGGCTGTGGATATGAATCGGGATCTCAAGTGAGTTTGATAGTCAGAGAAGGGTAAATCGGAATCGCGTCTCTAGCCCTACGCTACCCACCAGGTTTACAGTATTGCACCGAAGAGGGAAGCCAAGTATCGATAGTCGGGAATGTGCCTGGACTTGCAGACAGAGGGAAACAGTCTTCTAAAGTGAGTGATACGGGTAATGGTGGTTCGGGCTGAAGGTTGGAAGAATCTGGAAGGGAGGACACAGAATAGAAGTTTTGATAGGTTTGTGTAAAGTACAGAAGAGGAAGCAAAGCCGAGATTTCGGAATTTAGGTAGCATTGTTGTAAGAGAGTAGCAACGTGTCCACGCATTGTAGAGGAAGGTTGATGTGCCGGACTCTGCAGAGGGGGCGGAGTTACTCTGTCCTCAGAGGATCAAGAGACTGTGCCGTTGCAGGCAACATGTGCCGCCATCTTGGGGGTAAAGATGGACGACACCCGACTGTGAGACCATCGGTGCCAAAGGGACCATCTGTTCCTGAGGGATGTCACAGTATGCCCCCTCTGAAGGGCAGGCGCACAGGGTTTACCGGGATGACACCCGTAGAAGAGGCACAGCAAATGCGGGGCATGCACCGCAGAAGCCGGCTCCCAAGAATCTTCAGCCTGGGAATATCCACGCCAATCCACCAGGTACTGAAGATGACAGAAACGGTGTTAGGAAAGATTTCATATTTGAATGTAATTTTCCCTCCATGTGGCAACCCCCAAACATTTTGCTGCTGTTTTACACCCTGATCTAACCTTTGCCAGAGAAGCGCAGCCCTCCGCCGCACTCCTCTGGGCTTTCACTCAATTCTTATGGGGAAACTGACATGTCCTTAAGACAGTCAGTACTGGGAGACTTTGTTTCCCTTTGTCCTTTCCTCATGTTGCAGCTTTTGTGCAACATGTAACAAGAGTGCAATGTAACTTACCTTACCTCATTCTTGGGTCTCTAGTCATTCCAAAGGCCCTAGAATCTCTCACTGGACTTATCATGAACTGTGCAGGGGTGTCACGGACAGGACTGGTGGCAGCTATCGTTTATATTATGTTTTGAACCCTTTTTTGCCATGTTATCCGTGCTCACCACTTTTGGCACGAATAGGTGGCCTGGCTCCAAAATGGCCATGCCACGCGGTTCTTTGTCCTGTCCTTTGGCCATCTTGCCCCTTCACCTTCCCCAGGTTGAGCCGACCCAGGTCAGTCCTTATTTGGTCATGCACTTTCCCGCAAAAACCCAACGCTTTTGCGGGCTTCTGCGTGCCTTGTGTGTGTGCCTCCAGGATGTGGGCTGGGATGTCTGTTCCCAATACACATCCTGGGTGCCAGAGAGTCTGGAGTGTCCTGAATGCCTGGTACCACCGTGGTCCATGATTGGTCCACGTATGGAGTGAGTGTTTGTGAGCAGATCTCCCATTGGGTCCTCTCAGTTTTGGCGCAAAGGGAACTTTGGATAAGAGGAGGCTGAAAACACCACTACCAGGTCAATCTCCTGAGTTCACACCAAACAAGGGATAAGGAGCCAAGTATCCTGTAACAAGAAGCCGAGTCGAGGAACTGCTGGTGACCCGCTGGAAGGTTTGGCACCCTGAATCCGCTGTCGTTCTGCGAGACCCCTCTGCCTCTGATCATCCTAAAAGGTCTGCGAAGACACTTCGACCCATTGTAATAGTGGGACCAACTATTCTCGGCACCTTCCTCAAACCCTGCAAGTAAGCCTCTTCGGAAGTGTCCCTGGGCCAACCAGTGGGCTGACCAGCTTACACGGGACATTTGCTATGTCACCGCTGCCGTTTCGGGGAAGCCCTCGAAACTTGGCCTACTGCTAGCTCTTTGTCCACGGCACCCTCACACCGAATTTCATACACTTGGCATTCCCAGGTTTGAAGTGAGACGAGTGCGCCTGGACCAGAGTAAACACGGTTGCCGTGTTGCCCTGCTGTGGTAACGACCTGTGCATGTTCGCTGCATTTGTGACCCCCTCGACCCTGCATCCTGCTACTGCGGAATCTACACAGTGTCCAGACGTCCTGCTTGTTGCACCTGAACCTGCCAGCAATGTGAACTGAACTGGCGAAGTCTGGGTCTGCCTGCGTCGGGGACCGGTGAGTAGTCCATACCCCAACCGGTGGCCCCTCACGCAGGAGCCAATTTCTTTTATACCGCTGTTGCAAAATAGCGACCCTATCTCGCACTCTCACCTTGCCTCTGCCCACAAGTGGAGGCCTTGCTTGAGTAGTGGGGACTTGTTCTTCATCGCCTCATCCACCTTCTTGAACTGTCAAAGATCCTTGAAGAGACCCTATTTTGTCCATTGGCACAAGCGCATGCATGTACTATTGAGCATAAGGCTCCTCTCTTCGTAGGACTTGAACTGCCTCCTAGTTAGGTGTATTTCTGATGTCGAACTGGGTCTAACAATTACTTGCACTGCCTGTTTTCCTCCCCATCTAGTTGGTCTACATATTCCGTGCTTCTAACTCCTTAGACACCTCGGTCTTGTATGTATATTGTATTGATTGTGATGTGTTGGTTTACTTCAGTATTATTGTGATTCTTTGCTATGGTCAATGTTACAAAGGCCTTGTAATACATGTGTCTATATTTTTTAATATAACACCTGTCTGGAGTAATTTGTAAGTGTCCTTGCCTTGTGTGCTCATTGAGGTCTTTCAGTCACCCTCACCCCTCTTGAAACTTAGTCTTGACCGCCGCCATCGCTACCCTGATTGGTCTGGCTTGTTCAGAGGTTACCCTGTTCCAAGAAACTAGGCTGGCCCCTCCAGGTCAGAGTTCAGAAATCCATCTTAATAAACGGGAGTCGCAAATTCCAGCCACTTCGTACTCAGGACCGGACGGGGTGGAGACAGGAGGAGGACGAGTGCCTGGGTGTCAGGCAAGCAGTCCTTCACATCCCTTTTAAGTTGGGAGACGTGAAAAACAGGGTGAATCTGGGATCAGGAAGGAGGGAGTCTGAGACGATAGGCCACTGCTCCAATACGTTGGAGAATCAGAAAGGGTCCAAAGAATTTTGGAGAGAGTTTGGAAGGCACCAGGTGACGGGGAATAAAATGGGAGGCCAACCACACCAGATCTCCAGGCGCCAATGACAGAGCCGGAGTACGGTGCTTTTCTGCAGGGAGGCACGGGCCGACCGGTGGCCATCACGAATATCCAGGAGCAGACTATCCACATCCGGAAATACCGAAGGAGAGGTAAGACCCACAGAGAAGCAGGTAGGGTGAAATCCGTAAGAACAGAAAAAAGGACTAGTATGTAGGGCCTCATGATGAGCGCTATTATATGCGAACTCCGCCAATGGTAGTAGCTCACACCAGTTGTCTTGGGAGGCAGATATGTAGCAGTAGAAGTACCCTTCCAATGTCTGGTTAAGACGCTCAGTCTGGCCATTGGTTTGAGGATGGAAACCCGAACTCAATACTCGGGTGATGTTGAGACTTCTGCAGATTTGACGCCAATATTGTGAGGTATATTGGGGTCCTCGGTCCTAGACTATGGTCTCCGGGAGACCATGGAGGGAATATATCCATACAATACAGATTCTGGCCATCTGTGCAGCAGAGGGCACCTTTGAGATAGGAACAAAATGAGCGTTTTTTGTGAAATAGTCGACTGTGACCATGACTGCCGTACAACCTTCAGAGATTGGAGGATCATCCACCACAAAATCAGTCGAGATCATCTGCCAAGGGCGATCTGAAATTGGCATCGTAGAGAGAAGACCCAGAGGAGCACAACGAGGAGATTTGGTTTGCAAGCATATTGAACAGGCCGAGACATAGTCCTGGACGTCTTGAACCAGCTTTGGCCACCAGAAATGACGGTGAACTAGTTCTGTGGTATTGGCTATCCCCCTATGTCCTGCCATCAGAGAATCGTGGCATAGCTACAGAACCATGTTTTTGAGGTTCTCAGAGTGAATAAACAATCTCCGGTTATGATAAGCGCAGCCTTGGGAAAACACAAGACCCAGGGCATTCATAGCAGCAGGATCTTATTTTTGTAGTTGTGAGGTGGCTTCCGAGACTAGTTGGAGAAAGGTTGTTATTGTGTGATCAAATCGAGCTTTGGGAAACAAGGGTTCAGCTCGGAAAGGAGCAGAGTCAAAAGATTCCTTTCTAGACAATGCGTCTGCCTTGAGGTTGATTCTGCCAGGGATGAATGTGAAAACTATCTCGTAAGGAGAAAATAAATAGGCCCAGCGGGCTTGGTGACTATTCCTACTCTGAGCGTACTGTAATGCACGGAGGTTACTGTGGTCGGTTCGCACTTCAACAGCGAGATGAGCTCCTAGTAGAAGATGTTGCCATTCTTCGAATGCTCGTTTAATCACGAGCATTTCCTTCTCGAGGACGGTGTAATTCAGGTCAGAGGGCGAGAGCATTTTTGATAGGTAAACTACTGGACATTCCGCTCCTTCTTCGTTTTCCTGTAGGAGGACTGCTCCTAAGGCGCGGTGAGATGCGTATGACTCTACGATGAATCTTTTGGATTGATCCGGTGTGAGTAGAATTAGGCCGGTCACGAAGCAGTGTTTGATGGCATCGAATGCGAGTTGAGCTTCAGAGGACCAGTGGAACTCTATTCCTTTCTTGAAGAGTGCCGTCATTGGCAGTATTTCTTCCGAATATTTACGGATGAAGCGCCGAAGTTGGCAAATCCTAGGAATCGCTGTAATTCCTTAACACATCCAGGTGGAGTCCAATCAGTGATAGCCGAGACTTTGCGATGATCCATGAATGTGCCTTGAGTTGACAAGACATATCCCAGGTATGTCACCTTTTCTTTATGGAACTCACATTTGTTCAGTTTACTATATAAATGATTATCTGATAGTCTCCGGAGAACCTCTCTGACATGTCGAGTGTGACTGGCAATTGACAAAGAGAATACAAGAATATCGTCCAAGTAGACTATGACTGAGTGGAGTAGGATATCCGAGAAGAGGTGGTCCATAAAGTGTTGGAAGACGGCTGGGGCATTAGATAACCCAAAAGGCATTACGCGATACTCATAATGTCCGAAAGGTGTTCGGAAAGCCGACTTCCACTCATCTCCTGCTCTAAACCGTATTAAATGGTATGCTCCACGTAGGTCCAATTTTGTGAAAATTGTTGCCCCTTTAACTGTCTCTAGTATGTCAGGAATCAAGGGCATCGGGTAGCGATCTGGAACTGTAATTTTGTTCAAACCATGGAGATCTATACACTGTCTGAGTTCTGTGGTGTCTTTTTTGGGTATGAAAAATAACGAAGCTCCCGCAGGAGAAGTGGATTCTGCTATCAGGCCATTGTGGAGATTCTTTTGGAGGTACTCCTTAAGCACCTCTTTTTCACGAGAGGACAAGATGTACATGCGTCCGAAGGGGATGGGTGCATCAGGAACTAATTCTACGCCGCAGTCATCTCTCCGGGGAGGCGGTAGTTCTGTATACTGTGCGTTGGAGAATACCGTATGAAAGGAATGGTAAGCGTCCGGTAATTCTTGAATATGGTTAAGCACAGTGGTCTTGGGGTTTAGATCCGAGAGAGGACATAGGACGGAAACCGACTGCGCCGTCCGATAGACAATTGGAGAGACAATGTTCGGACCCCAAAAAGAAAGTTCCTGCTGACCAGTTGATATAGGGGTTGTGGATTCGAAGCCATGGTAGGCCGAGTATCACTGGATAGTGCGCTGTTCGAATTACATCCAGGACAATGGATTCAGTATAGGAAGCGTGTTCATCTGCAGTGGGTTGGTTTGTTCTTTAATAGGACCAGAAATCAAAGGACTACCATCCACACATTCTACGGGAATAGAGACTAGTTTGGAAGAGCGGGTATTCCGTGTCTTTGTGCCCAAAGATTGTCAATAAAGTTTCCTGCGGCTCTGCGGTCGACTAAGGCAGCAACCTCCACCGGTCTGGAAGACTCCAACATGATAGTTACTCTTAGCACAACCATGGGATGCTCTGCGACTTCTGTGACATGAGTTGTCAAATGAGATGACGGGAACCGCTCAATGATCCCCTAACTATGGTTCCCCTGCTGGTAGGGTGCAAGCGTTTCCCGGCCGTCTAGGAGGGGTGATGGTACAGTTCTGGAGAATATGTTCTTTTGATCCACAATACATGCATAACCCCTGGGCATGACGTCGATTACGTTCTTCCGGTGTCAGGGGTCCTCGTGCAGTCCCTATCTGCATGGGCCCGTCTGTGTTTTGTGTCTTGGTAGTCATAGAAGAGAAGTCAGAAGAATATCGAGCACTCCTGGGCCGACAACGCTCTTTATGCCATTCTTGTAAACGGTAATCCATTTGCATAACCATAGCAATGAGTTCCGCTAGATTGGGAGGCCGAGGCACTCTGGATACCTCATCTTTTAATTCCTCATTTAAACCCCGTCTGAACAGCGTGATCAATGTACCATCCGCCCAGGAAGTACCAGCCGCCAATTGTTTAAATTTGATAATGTACGTTAACTGATCTTGGGATCCCTGGCGGTAGTCCAGTAGCTGGTCCTAGGCCGAAACCTTAATTTCTTGTGTGATACGGGTAATGGTCTCTCGAGCTGAACGTTGGAAGAATCTGGAAGGGAGGACACAGAAAAGAAGTTTTGATAGGTTTGTGTAAAGTACACAAGAGGAAGCAAAGCCTAGATTTCCGAACTTACATAGCGTTGTTGTAAGAGAGTAGCAACGCATCTGCGCATTGTAGAAGAAGGTTGATATGCTGGACTCTGCAGAGGGGGCGGAGTTACTCTGTCCTCAGAGGATCGAGAGACTGTGCCGTCGCAGGCAACATGTGCTGCCATCTTGGGAGTAAATATGGACGACACCCGACTGCAAGACCATCGGTGCCAAAGGGATGATCTGTTCCTGAGGGATGTCACAACATGAGCATCTTCATTTTGATTCCGAAATGTAGCTTATCCTCGACACCTCCTCTTCAGATCGTGTAGAATGTCTATGTTCTTTTGTCTTGTGTATCTTTTCAGGGTACGTCAGTTCTGCTTCGCATGACATCGCCAGTCTTCTTGCTCGTTAATTTTCACACTTCCTCTGGGACTCTGTCGAGAAGAACATTATTTCTTTGTGAATGCATTTATGGTTTTCTCAATGGAAACCTTGTTTCAAGAACTCTTTGCGGTACAGGCATCCTCACTGGCACTGCACGTGTCGCAATTTCCAGTTCCAAACATATAGGCAACATGGGGGCAGAGCTTCTGGTAGATTGCCCGATCTCTGTCACTCATTTCCTGGAAAACTCCTGGAGAAGTTGCCTATCTTTCAGCTAACCCTCCACACTGAATCTGTTACTTGTCTCCACGACCATTAGTCTTGGTTCAGAGCGGTCAGAGGCACGGAATCTGCAATCCTGAACACCTGTGAATATTTTCTCTCTAATTTTCTCTCTAATCTTGGCTCTAGCTCTCCCTCTGTCCTCATTCACCCTGACCTTTCCTCTGCATTTGACACGGTCAACCACAACATCCTGATTACTCGTCTTTGTGAGACCCTTGGCATCACAAATCAAGTGTTGGCCTGGCTGAGCTCCTTCTTCCTGGACCGTTCTTCCCAGGTTCAGCTTGGTTCCCTTCTCTCCACCACCACTCTCTCCACATGTGGTGTTCCCCAGGGCTCTATTGTTATGCTCACCTGGTATCCGCGGGGACGCCACCCAGCCCTGGTTGGATGATTTGCACTCTCGAACCTTCTCCCAGTCCCTTGGTAAGGCCTCTGGTTAAAGATGGGTCTGCAATATAGGAGAGCTGGATTCAATACCAGATTGTCTTTGTTTTCCCACCACCCTTGGCCTCAAATCCTTCCTCCCCCTTGGGCACTCTCCTCACCTTAATATTGTAAAAGGTGGATTCTCCGTCCTGCTCCTCGTGGCAGGGGTGCGTAGATGTGGGGGGCGAGGAGTGACCAAGTTCCTTCACTGGTGCAAGCCCCCCACCCCGTGGGAATCCAGGTCAGCTGGGACTCCGTAGGTTTGCTGCTTTACAATCTTTATATGCAGTTCTTATGTTGGAATAATGATGTCTTGCTTCTTTCCTTTTAGGTATGGAAAGGTATTTTAGTGTTGTCATGTAGTTTGAAGATGAGCACGGGCCGGTAGGCGAAAGCGCGGTGTGCGCGATGCTGTCCGGTGAGTAATGCGCGATGCGCGGCGCTGTTTCACCTTTTATATTGCTAACCTGTGTCTTTTCTCTCCTTGCAGGTTGCGATGTTTCACGCCGAGCGCCGTAATGTTCCAGCAATGATACTGACCAGGAGATGACTGCCCAGGTTAGAATTGTGTGGCTTTCTTCATTCGGGAGTAAACGTGAGTAAACGCTTACTAATGCTGTCTTTCTTTCTCCTCCTTCCAGGTTATGGTATTCCAGGTGAGTGGGACTGAAGTTGGTGATGGATTGAAGACAGGATACTGTTCCAGGTAAGTTTCGCAGTGTTCTTTCTCTCTCTGCAGGTCCTTGGTTTCAGGTAAACTGGCATCAAAGAACTGGACATGGTGAGCGTCACGCTGCCCACAGCAGAATAACGCAAAGCATGTTCTGCTGTTTGGGTGTGGTTTAAATAGTCTCAGGTAAAGCAGTCCAGGTAAAGTAGTCCCAGGCCTGCAACACCTAAAAGACTAACCTGCATAGCTCAGTTCCTTGTAACTGAGCTATGTGTGTGCCTCCATGTTAGCTGAACCCCCCTAAGTTAAATAGTCCCAAGTAAATAGTCCCATTCTAATGTTGGTCTTCATGATGGTTATGAGCCTGGTGCCAAAAGCGCCAGGACTGACTCCAAGAGAGTCTTGGATGAGGTTTTAAGCCTTTGACCTGCCCCTAACTGGAAGGCTGACTTGTCAGTGAGGGCCAAGGGCAAGGGTCCTGACATCTATCCTCTCCTGCTGGCTCCTCAATGTCTATCTGGTCCTTTGGCCCTCCTGTTCTCTACCTTTTCCTCTAACTTTCAGTGTTATGCAGATGACACACAGCTCTCTTTCAGGCTACCCTTGGCCTCCTTCTCCTTCTTGCACATACCTGACTGTCTTCACGCTATTCAGGCATGGTGCACCTTTAAAGATCTCTGCCTTATTGCCAGTAAGACTGAGATCCTTCTTATTGCAACCCCTGCACTAGCTTTCCCTCTCTCACTCTGGCCGCCCTCCTTGGGCCTTCTGCACTCACCCTCTTGTGAGGCAAAAAAACCTTGGGGTCATCAACAACTCCACTCTCTCCTTCTCTCCATGCATCACAGGCCTTGCCAAGAAGGCCCATTTCCAGCTGTTCCTCCTCAGAGGAATTCTCCCTTCCCCCAGAAGCTCACTGTCTCCAGAGCTGTGGTTCTCTCTAGACTGGACCACTGTATCAGGTCTCAATCTGCCTATCTCTACTCCTGCCTTCTTCATCTCGTCTAGCACAGGACCTTGAGACTTATCCTTGACCTCATGCCTAGGGAGGACATCTTGCTGGCCCTTAAATGCCTCCACTGGCTCCCTGTGGCTGCAAGGTTCACATTTAAGACCCTCTGCATCGTCCACAAGGATTTCTGGGGCTGTAGCCGTCACTACCTTCAAATCTCTCTCCCTAAGTACCTTCCTCCTAGAACCTTTTCACTCGTCGACTTTTAACTCTCTGCGGGTGAGTCGCTTCTCCAAGCAGAGAATGGGGGTAGATATCTATCTTCTGCAGGTGCCTCCCTCTGGAATGGCCTTCCTGCCTCTCTCCACCTTGAGCCGATCTCCTTAAATTCTGGAAGCTCCTTTCCTCCTCTTCTTTCTCACTCCCTCTCCCCTGCTAACCTTCCCTTGCTCCTGCTCTGTCTGCTTACTGGCTGCTTGGTGTCCTCTGATTCTTAAAGGATACGAGCCCCCCCCCACATGACCAGTCCCCCTGCACTAGCTGCCTGGCCCAACTTGCACTGGCACCTGCTAACCTTGCACTACCGGGGTGGGATTGCCCCCTGTAGTGCCAGCCTTCCTTGCACTTAACTCAGGGCCCTGCTGCTTTGGGTGCACTTCTCTCTGTACCCTCCCCCTGAACTTCTTGTTGTGCACTTGCATGATCTCAATGACACGAGGCAGAGAAAGATTGTTGTCTTGTCCTCCCTTAGTTCCCCCTCCCTTGCCTTGTTGCGCCTTGAAACACTGGTGTAAGGCACATAATAAATAAAGCAATCAATCAATGTTTAAAATCATTAAAATGTAGAGTTATTACTCCATGCTAGGGCCATTGGTAGTGTTTCCGTGGGGGTTTTGAATTTTTCAAAATGTACCATTTCAAATCACCCTCTATAGATGTGTTTGGACTGCATGATGTCTGCTAGTCTGACATGAAGAAAAAAAACTGTTGCATTTATGTTACTACGTCAATGTTATCGGCAGAATAACTAGGAGATGGAAGTTTGAAACAAGGAATCTCCAGATCTGTCTGATTTTTACACCACTTCTTTTAGGCCGTGGCTTAAGCACTATGGGGACAGGGAAGGTAAATAGGTTTGGCCGATTTGCATTCAAATGCATTCTTGGGGTTTAGGTTTACCAGTCTCGCTGTGCAAATTCCAAACACTGTGATATTGTTCTGATTTAGCATGATGCTATAAACATTTACATGTTATACAGTTTCAGTGTTTTGTAAGTAAACATGATGCAACCCTTTCCTTAAACAGAGTTGGGGAGGGATGTGCATGAAGATGGCGCACTCCCTGAAGGCTCTGTCTAGAGGATCTTACTCTTTAAAGGTTAAAAGACTGTGCCAGCCATTGGCACCGACTACCCAGAGGAATGTCGGTCCTTGTAATTGCTCATGCAGGATTTGATCTGCAGACACATGTTGTTATTAATGCCCATGCTAAGCCACGCTGGGTTCCGAAACATTGGCGTGCATCTAACATTTTTATTTGTGATGGAATAGAGCATGCTTAAGAACAAATATGTGGTTCTTTTCTGTACAGAGGGTTGCTGTATGAACCATTTTTCTGCAATGCACTTGCTGATGCCACAAGAAAGTCTGTGATGTCATTGAGACCCTGTGTATGGACGGCGATATTGTTTTGGGGTTGAGAATCAGAGTAGTGGTTATTGAAGACTGAATTATGCTTTACACTGATGAATTCTGTCAATTAAACAATGCAATTGTTTGAATCCTGTTCTTGATTGTGGCTGCCATCACCATATTAATTACTATAACTGGAACAGGAACAGGACACAAATATGTTGGACCATTTTGTTGAAAGATGGCTAAAACTATCAGACATTACAAGTTTAATCACGACAAAGAAAAATCAGGGCATTTCATAGAAGCAACACTGATTTTGCCACATGATGGGTGCATATATTTCCCAAAATGTGACCGTATTTGCAAAAGGAAGATTGCGGACAAAAGGTCCAAGCTGCAAAAGGGGGGCTTTTAGATAACCTGAAGGGGCAAGTACACAGAAAGAGACACTCTAAGAAATTCAACTGTAGTTGCAATAAAGCAAGGGGTGGTAAGAAGAAAGAAAGTATGAGGTCAGATTTATAGAGTGAGTTAAAATCCTGGCTCAATGTTTGCCCAGTGTGCGATCCTGTGCAGTTATTTGAGCTGACACGGATTGAATTGTAAAAAATAGTGGTCCTATTACAAATAATATGAACACTTTATAACTTTGCACCCCGGTAGCGATTACATTTTAGTGCAAAATGCTATCCTTGCAGGGGTCCAAAACCTCCCCAAATGAAGGAATTATATGATATGATATGGCATTTATAACACGCCTATACACAAGTGTTTCAAGGCGCGCAAATGAGATCATGCATCGCACACACATGCACACACGTGTGCACAACATATTCATGCATATATGCTGCTTCTTGGACGTGTGGTGCTACTGATTGTAAAATATGATACGTGGCAGAGCGCTTATTAATCCCAGACTGATTCTGAACCGATTTGACACCGTTGAGGTTGCTATGTATGCAAGATGCAGGGTTTTGTAAACTCCCATTTTTGGCAGATCATGCACAGGGATTTTAGTTTTTGTCATAGATCAGACATTTTGATGAAGCAGTGTAGCCGAGATTCTTTCACACAAACTCATTGAAATGTTGAATTCATTGCTGGGGGGGCGAGTGCTAGGGTGATACATTGGACTTAGATGAGACAACTGACATTGCAATATGTTATGTGTTAGTGTGGAAGGAAATTGTATTTGAATATTTCAAAAAGGTGATGGGCAATGTGTAAAAGTTGACTTTCTTCAAATTCCAATAACTGTACCAATTCATGTTTTAGCTAATGTCTAATGGGGCTATAGGACTCATTTTGTATTTTCAAGTGTGTGGTCCAGTTTACATTATTTGTTTTGTGTGCGCATAGCAGTAAAAAGCATTTGCCTTTTTTCTGTGGGCAAGGGTACCTGAAAGTATTAGGGCACATCTTTTACATGTGGAAGCTTCAATGGGGTTGCTAATGCACACAACGTTAATTGTGACATAGAAGTGTGAAACTGCATAGCCTTTTTAAAATACAGTTTTAACTCCAGCTGCCTTTTGCACAATACTGACATGCACCAAGCTGTGGTGCTTTATGAGCTTCCAATTCTGGAAGGCTATATATGGTGGGATTCGAGTATGTGTCAAAGATCACACATTTTGATTAAGCGCTGTAGCAGTGATGCTTTCACATAAACTGAAATGTCGATTCTGAAAATAGCCCTCCAATACATGATGATTATACATATGCAGGCCCCATGTTTTGACTTTGGGGATCCAGCCATGCAGAGGTGATTCAGTAGAGCTAAAAGGTCAAATGAACTTCTTAGCAGCCCCTACGTGTGTTCTCTGCTGAGGTCTGCAGGATGCAGAAATGGCAGTCTGAATAATCAGAATTCCTGTCATTCCAAAGACCCGCAGTCACTGTATTATGTCAGCTGAACAGGTCAGTGCCCCTACAACATCTCTTTCTTTCAAGGTCATTTATTGCCCAAGGCAATCGTTTTGGTCTTTTGTGTGGGTACTATGAACCACACCTTGCATATAAGGCAAATTCAAATAGTGTTATTTATGGCAGCCATCCAGGGTCTGGGCGGTGCCATGCCAGCCTTTATTTACACTCTATATAAAATCTTTATCAAAGTTTGATGTCACTAGGTGATGCAACTAGACTCCAACCAATAGGTTTATTTTTAGAAGCCATCAAATGTATGGAGTGTCATGACATCATCTATACTATGTATATAATGTATATCCAGTTCATAAAACATTTATATAACATGTTTATACAAATTATATCAAAAATGATGGGAGCCGATTTAAATGTTTTCGGGATCATTAAATATTTTTTTTAATGAAATGTATATGAAAATGTATATCACATTTTATATTAAAATGTATATACATTTTAAATAAAAATGATATCACACATTTTGGGCGGTCAATCAATAATTTGGGGTTCATTAAATGTATATAAAATATGCATCCACTTTATATTAAATTGATATTAATGTGGTGGGACTTGGGGAAAAAGGGCAGGCTAAGACTAGAAATGGCAGCCGGGCCACCAGTCAAAATTTTACATGGAGAGAAAGGGTAACCCTTAGTTCTACAAATATTGGCATTGATTCAGAGTTCTCAAAAGAAAGTCAACAAGTTCTTTTTTTCTTGGAA
Organism: Ambystoma mexicanum; assembly: GCF_040938575.1. Classification (NCBI taxonomy): domain Eukaryota; kingdom Metazoa; phylum Chordata; class Amphibia; order Caudata; family Ambystomatidae; genus Ambystoma; species Ambystoma mexicanum. Next base: position 559,006,673 of record NC_090933.1, read on the forward strand.
TTCTGGGACTTGTAGTTGTCTTTTCCAGAATTTCAAGAAAAAATATATGACTGGGTGCCTTTCTTAAGCAGGGAACGGGGAAACATGAGAGTTATGGAGATTGTGGCCACTGCTTCATGAAAATGACTTCGAGTTATCATACCTGAATATATTGTGGTTGCAGCTTCAATGAAGTTACATATAGTAATCTTACTGGAATATATTGTGGATAGGTTTTCATGAAAGAGATGTACAGTGTGCATATTGGCATATACTGTGGCAGCAGCTTCATGAACGTGATTTTCAGTATTTATACTACTGGAGTAGACTCTGTCCACAACTCCATGAAAGTGATTTACAGTGACCATCCTGTTAAAGTTTGTGGCAATAGCTTCAAGAAACTGATATCCGGTGCTCAAACAAGCATAGATTTGTGCAAAAATCGGGGCGTTTTTTTTAGGATGTCTCCATGCTCCTAAGATTAGTAGTAAAGATTAATAGTATCTGTCGCACTTAGCGATACTAAGAAGGAGTGCCCCTTCCTTCATGTGGAAGATTATGTTTGATTGTATTCTAATGTTGCACCACAAATTCATAGCACACATACAAATGGATAATTTCAAATTTAATGTTTCATTTTCTGGTCCAACATAGCAACATTTATTTGAGTGCCCTTATTGGTTAAGAGTTGTTTCGGCCATAAAACCTTTCTCAAAACCGAGCTTAATTGAGATTATTCCATACTTCTAAATAAACATTACACTTTCAACAATGGAGTTAAAAACATTATGAATAAAAATATGAATAAAAATAAAAGGAATGACATATGAATAGTAAAAAGACAGAAAATGTGGGTTGTGGTAAGCAGGATTGGTGGGAGAAAGAAGACAGTACAATTCATTACTAATTAGTTCCACTTGCTCCTTCTTTGAATCAACACATACTTGTGGTAGCATTACTTATCTCCTGCTTTGCTAGATTAAATAGATTCAAATTCATCATAACATTCTCTGACTTAATACCATAAACAAGAAGAAAGAACCAATATATTATAAATGAATCCTGTTTTTCGACTACTGTGCATTATTAATTGCTGGCATACATGCATAAATTGCTTCAGATAAGTCTTACAATAGTTGTATTAAGACTTGATATGTGTCCGTGTGGTGCTTGGTTTGTCACTCTGTAAAGGTCAACTGCACTCAAATATCCAGGTTAAATCCTTAAAAACTATTTTTTGTTGTAGTTTATGCACTTACACTTTAAATCAAATAGCATGGACGAAGGCTTATGTTTAAATGTATTAATATGAGTCATTGTTTCTAAATTAGAGGCTTCCTAAATTAAGTTTTCTGATGGCACATTCACAAAGCCTTAAGTGTTGAATTATTCATATGATCAATCATTTCTAACTTGTAGGCTAAACAGATTGGGTTTTCTGGTGGCGCATAACCTTACCCGACAGCTTGGCCTTCATGCTTGTAAATATAAAGAGTATAGTGTGTAAATACCAGGGCTTACCTTTTAGAATATAGAACATGACTGCAGCGACCAATGTCTCAGTGCGGTCGGCATTTTAGATTAATATTTTATATACTGCGGAAACAGTCACGTGGTCCGTGTTGATGCTCACACGACTGACTTTCTGTATCTCACCTGATTTGCTGAAATCTGCTTCCAATATTAACCGGCCTCAAAGTGTACGGGCCATTTTGTATTTTTAACATGACAGATGGTTTAAAAAACACTTGCCGATAGTTGAGCGTGGCTTGATAAGTTATACTTATAGTTGTGAGTTTTAATTAATGTAATGTTAAGTCACATGGGTTTATCGCGTGACTAGGTGAAGCCTGCTTGTAAGCATAATATTAGATACATATATACATATTATTGGAGTTAGGTCCCCATGCTTATGGGCCATTCTTGATATTGGAACTTTGCAAGTTATTTCAAAAACTGTTTCTAGCAATAGACCAGGGCTTTATGGTCCTGCGCTATATCTTATCCCTATTAAGGTATTCAGTCAATGTGCATTACTGATAGTAAGTCCCCTAGGACTGTCTGGTTCACTATGATGTCAGCAAAACAAAAAGGTGATGGCTGGAAGGGTTAGAATTAATCATAACCACAGGCACAGCTCTGGGCAACCCTCCAGACCATCGTTTTCAGCCTGCTAGCCATTACAGAAGGGGAAAAGCCAAATGCAAATCAGGCTTGGTCCTACCACAAAAGAGGCAGTCCAGCCCAAACTGCTAGGTCACATCCCTCCTGCACAGGACCACAAGAATCCCCAGACATGTTTCAGCCATGTTGGGTGTCATCAGTGAGGAGTAGCTTGGGTCTCTAGGCCAGCAAGACTCGGGATGCATGTCTGGGGATACCCGTCCCACTCAGGGTGAATTTAGCAAAACAAAAAAGGGATGGCTGGAAGGTTTTGAATTAATCATAACCACGGGCACAGCTCTAGGCAACCCTTCCACCCATCACTTTTTTGGTTTCAGTTTGTCTCCCTATGTGAGAGAGGGTATGCCCAGACGTGGGTCCCTTGCTTGCTGCGCCATAGGGAACCAAGCTGCACCTCACTGAGGAGGCCCAACAAGGCCGAAACATGTCTGGGTTTGCTTGTGTTTCCAAGCAGAGGGGATATGGCCTAGCAGTTCGAGCAGGACTGCTCCCATTAGTGGCAGTACCTGACTGATTTGCATATGGCTTGGCTCCATTTGCAATTGCGCAGAGGGGCTAAAAAACAATGGTGTGGAAGGTTGCCCAGAGCAATGCCAGTGGTTCAGATTAATTCAAAACCTTCCACCCATCACTTTTTTAGTTTCACTTTGTCTCCATATGTGAGAGAGGGTATGCCCAGACGTGGGTCCCTTGCTTGCTGTGTTGCGTCCCATTAGCGCTGTTGGTCTTTTTGGCTTCGCAGCAGAGTATGCTGCGCTCTATTCCTGACCCCTCCTAAAATGACCGCTGTTTGTGCCTGCTTCGCTTCACCATTTGACGCTGGATGCTCACCGCATGGATGCCGGCAGATGATCACGTGTCATCATATAGTGGCAGCAGTTCCGCGATCCGATGCGTCGCTACTCTCCAGCAAGACGCTCCATAAGTTTTCCGTTCCTAGGAGCCTTTACCTGCACTAGTTCAGCTCTCTCTCTAATCTCTCCCTTGATTTTCAGAACCGTTTCTTCTCGGAATCCCAACCGCTCTTCCGCTAAGTCTATTGTTACTCATTTCCACAGACACATTCCAACTTCTGGATCATACACCCTTTCCAACTTCTCCCCTGGCCAGGACTTACCTTTCGAGGACTTCAGTAAGAGAATCTTTATCCGATTAGTTACCCAATCTACTTCTTCATCAAATCAGGTACTAACTCTGTTATTTCCCGTAGAGTCTTTCCGTACTTCAGACGATCGAGTCCAGTTCGGACACGAAACTCTTCCACGCAGAATTTCTGTCTGCCTTCGACTTCAGCACCATTAATGTAGGTTCACTACCATTCTATCTTAACCTTTCATAATTAGAGATTCCTGGCCTTATTCTCTCCTCTCTTTCCCCTTTAACAGAAAGGCATCAGAACCACCATTGCACTAAAATACAGCTATCCTCTATGCTTTACAGTTGGGTTGTATCCCGGGTTCCACTATTCACTACTCTGAGGTTACACTTAGAAGTAACATCTTTTTCTCTCTTACTAGAGACTTATCTAAGGAGTCTTTGGGAGATCGTATGTTTCATACACCTGCCATCGGATCAGATAAACTTCCCAGATTCCTGAACCGAAGACCCTGAAGTTACCACACACCATTCCAAGTCTCTTTCCACATCGATCAGGGTTTTTTACCCCAGAGGGTTTCCCTGGGAGTTTTGCCTTTCACCGTGCCTCGCTTTAGGACGGGGGTGGTAAGGCTTCCAGGGGTATTCTTAACTACTTCATGCTGCTCGCTGCTGTCATCTGAACAGGTTAGTGAATTCTGCAGATTTCGTATTTGAGCATATTCAGAAGTATAACTATAGTCCTAACAGTGAGCGACTACACAAAGAAAGTACAAAATAAGCGGAAGCCATGGAGCAACAGATGCAACAGCTGATATCAGCCATGCAATCTTTATCACATGAAGTACAGGGTCTTCAACAAGAAAACGCTCAGCTTAGGCAGCAGGTTGCTCGAGTAAGTCCAGAGGTACCCTCTTCGCCATTGCCCACAGGCAAATTTCGATGGGGAACCGCACAAACTCAAAGAATTCCTGGATAGTTGTACTATCCACTTTACCTTTAAACCCCGATACTTCACTTCCGACAAGGATAAAGTAGGATTCCTAATCTCCCATATGACCGGCCCTGCACTTGCTTGGTCTATTCCCCTAGTTACATCAGGGAATCCTGTTTTGGACTGGACAGACAGGAGATTTCGATAGCCTCCCAAGAACGTCTCCTTGTTCTCCGACAAGGATCACACGACCTAATGTCATTCATCACTCGCTTTAAACAACTGTCTTCTGAGACCGCTTGACCTGATGATGCTCTCCTTACCCTTTTTCGGTGCGGTCTCACTGAAGAACTCAAGGACGAAGTGTCTAAAGTTCCTCGGTCGGATAATCTGGCCGATATGATCACAGTAACAATGCAGATGTATTGCCGGCTTCAGGAAGGTTCCCATGAACGTACAAAAAAACAGGGGCTACTCATCCCGCTCTGAGCCCCCAATTTCTCCTGCCCGTTCTGTTTCAGTGGACAAACCGATGCAGTTGGGCACGGCTAGAGGACCGCTTTCGTCTGCAGAAAGAGAGCGCCGCAAATCTCAAGGCTTGTGTATGTATTGTGGATCATCCGGGCATGTCCTGAAGGATTGTACCATGGTACCGCCCCGACGATCCGGCTTCAAGAATTCGGGAAACTCCCAGACCCAGCTGCAAGAGGAACCACGGCTAAGGTCACTTGGAATGGTTCCTCCACAACCCTAAATAATTCTCATACTAGGCATTCAGTCGATCATTCAATGGTGGTTGTCACACTCAGTTTAATCTTCCAAGAAAAGGAACTTCGTGGAATCCCTGCCTTGAAAGACTGTGGAGCAGCTGGCAATTTTATTGACGACAGATGGGCAGAGGAACATGGGATCGGGTGTACTCCCAAATCCATCGTTACTCCCATTCAAGGAGTAGACGGAAATCCTTTGAGTTCACGACCTATTCGTGAGCAGACAATTCCTCTCACGTGTGTCATCATGTCCCACAAAGAAACTTTGAGTTTTGATTTGATAAAGGCTGCTCATTTCCATATTATCCTCGGTCTACCATGGTTGCATTTACACAACCACTTAATAATTGGTCGGCTGGTACCCTCTTTTTGGATTCCGAACATTGTGTTGCTCACTGCCTGTCTCAACAATCCGTGGGTGTTCAGGTTTCACCTAACAATTCTCATCCTACAATTGTCACAACAGTTAGCAATGTAAACCAGATTCCAGATTGTTACTCAGAATATTCGACAGTGTTCTCTAATCCCCAATTCTCGAGACTCCCTCCTCATCGAAGGGATGATTGTCATATTGAACTTCTACCAGACCAACCCATACCATTTGGGCGCATGTATATTCTTTCTCAATTAGAAAAGGAAGTTTTGAAGGAGTATTTACAGTCTAACCTGCAGAACAGTCTGATAACCGAATCCACCTCTCCGGCTGGAGCTTCTCTATTTTTTGTAAAGAAAAAAGACTCAAACGATTTACGTCCTTGCATCGACTACAGGGGTCTCAACAGGATAACCGTGACAGATAAATACCCCATGCCTTTTATCCCTGACATTCTGGAGGCCGTGCGCAGAGCTACCATCTATACCAAATTAGATCTTTGAGGTGCCTATCACCTTATCCGAATTGCCCCAGGGGATGAATGGAAGACTGCCTTCCGTATGCCTTTTGGGCATTTCGAATTTTGAGTAATGCCCTTTGGCCTTTCCAACGCTCCAGCAATATTTCAGCGTTTTATGGACTATCTTTTCGCTGATGTAATATTTCACTTTGTTGTCATTTACTTGGATGACATATTGATATTTTCGTCAAACCCAACCAAACACAGATTACACGTGTCATTATTCTTGAATAGATTACGTGCCAACCAGTTATTTTGTAAGGTTGAAAAATGCGAATTACACCAATCCAAGGTCACTTATCTCGGATTCGTACTCTCTGCTCATGGAGTTTCCATGGATCCAAGGAAAGTTTCAGCAGTGTTGGAATTGCCAAATCCATCTAACATCAAAGAAATACAACGGTTCATTGGGTTTGCTAATTTTTACCGTGAATTAATTCCTGGATTCTCAGAATTAATTTCCCCTATTACACGACTACTGAAGAAGGGTGTTCAATTTTCTTGGGATCATTCAGCTCAGGAAGCCTTCAAGAGGTTGAAGAATATGTTTACATCTGCCCCCATTCTGGTCTCGCCTGATCAACACAAACCTTTAATTTCGGAAACTGATGCCTCTCACTATGCTCTTGGGGCCGTTCTGTTACAGGAGACTAGTCCGGAAAATGAGTCACCCCTAGCGTAACTTTCTAAAACTTTCACTCCATCTGAAACTAACTACTCTGTCCTAGAGAAAGAACTCTTAGCTATAAAACGCTATTTCAAAGAGTGGAGACACCTACTATTGGGATCACCGCATCCAGTGGTGGTTAGGACGGACCATCAAAATCTCAAAGTCTTGCAACATGCCCAAACCTCCAACAGTAGTCAAACTCGCTGGGCACATTTCTTTCTGCCCTACAAAATTCTGTTTACCTTCCTACCTGGAAGGCAAAATCTCAGGGCTGATGCTCTTTCCCACAAAGATCTTTCTACTTCCACGTTTTGTTCCGAAAGAATATTTCCTAAAGCCTGCTTCCTCTTTGTCATTTTTGACTTTCTGCTTCAGATTATTGGGGCTACCGCGAGACACCAACAATCCTGTGAGGATCTCCCTCCCGTTCACCATCTTATACAGGAAAAAAGGGGTTTTCTTTCATGGGAAGCTAGTTTTTATACCATCTCAAGATCTTTGGAAAAAAGTACTCAGAATGTGTCATGATTCTCGAGCTTCAGGTCATCGAGGTATCCGTACCACATGTGATCTAGTTAAACAACACTTCTGGTGGCCCTCTCTTCAGTCTCATGTTCAAGACTACGTTTCATCTTGTGCGGTTTTTTCTCCAATCCAAGAACCCAAGACAAGCTCCCCTGGGATTGCTTTCTCGGATGCCAATTCCTGATGAGCCTTGGCAATATATTTCCACAGATTTCAATGTGGATCTCCCTCCATCTGAGGGTCAGACGGTCATTATGGTTACTGTGGATTATTTTACCAAGATGGCTCATTTCACCCCTTTAGTCAAACTTCCTACTGCAGATCAGATGGCTTGGATCTTCATCTCCGAGATTTTTGCTCGTCATGGCCTACCCTCGACCATTGTCTTTGACAGGGGTCCCCGATATATACCTCTCGTTTCTGGCAGAAAGTTTGTGACCGCCTGGGTGTTCAGAGAGCTGTAAGTTCTGGTTATCATCCCCAGACCAATGGCCAGACTGAACGATTGAATCAGACTTTCAAGACTTACCTGCGCTGTTTCGTCTCTTCTGCACAAGACGATTGGGTGGAATTGTTGTCTCTTGCTGAGTTCGCGTATAATAATGCTCCTCATTCTGCTCTGAAGACAAGCCCTTTTCATTGCACCTACGGATATCATCCTTCATTTGTTCCTACAATCGCCCCTGTTTCCACTCGGATTCCCGGTGTGGATGCCCTTCTCTCTGATATTCGGACTGGTCACCGTTCGGCTCTCTTGGCCTTGCAGGCAGCTCAGGATCGGGCCAAGCGCTACGCTGATATTCGAAGGAGACCGGCCCCAAATCTGGTTGTGGTTGATAAAGTTTGGTTGTCTTCTCGTTTCCTCCCTTGTCATCTTGTTCCGTCCAAATTGTCTCCAGGTTTTTTGGTCCTTTTCGGATCCTCAGATTGGTGGGTGAGGCTGCTGTGCATCTTTGTCTTCCCTCATCATGGTCCCAGATCCATCCGTTTTTCCACCTGTCCCAGATCAAGCTGGACGTGGCTGATCAGTTTTGGAGGACACCCTCGGTCTGTCTGCCTCCTGTTGTTACCCCTTTGGGTCCCGAGTTTGAGGTGGCTGGCATTTGCCATTCCCGCTATCGCAGGGGTTGTTTAGAGTTCTTGATTGATTGGAAAGGGTACTTGCCTGCTGAAAGGTCGTGGGATTGGTTTGCCGTTTCTATCGGCTTCACCCTGGTAAACCAGGATGGCGCCTCTGCGGGGGGGCGGGGCATACTGTTGCGTCCCATTACCGCCATTGGTCTTTTTGGCTTTGCAGCAGAGTATGCTGGGTGGTTGCTTGTGCTTCCGTGCAGAGGGGACCTGGCCTAGCAGTTTGGGCAGGGCTGCTTCCATTAGTGGTAGTAACTGACTGATTTGCACACGGCTGGACCCCTTTCGCAATGGCACACCCAGGCTAAAAAACGGTGGCGTGGAAGGTTGCCCAGAGCAATGCCAGTGGTTCAGATTAATTCAAAACCTTCCACCCATCACTTTTTTGGTTTCACTATGATGTCAGTCATTCATCGCCGGCCAATCGCAATGCAGATTGGCAGCATGGAGAATGTAAATGTTGTATGAAAGTAGCATTAAAGGTCTTCAAATTGCTGACAGCATATATCTTAAGGCAGCAACAGTGAAAGGATCAACTGTTGGTTGTTAAGGAAAAAATTGAGCTAGCATTTCTTTCCTATGTGGCTGCATGTGTGCTTTAATAAATGCATTTTTTTATTCTAATAAATGCAGAAAATTACTTTTTCAAATTATCTTTTTATATGACAACAAATAAATGCAGATCAATATAGATGGAAATGGCAGAAAAAGAAATATAATAAAACCGAAAGCCTTAATTATAGTGGAATACATAATGGGTGCAGCTGAATGTTGGTGAGTTACATCTTATGTTTTTTTTATGTTGATTTATACCACACACTGCTACCACCCATGGGCAGTCTCCAGGCGCTTGCGTGCCTCTACAAGAGAGCGGGGGTGCAGGGTTAGTGATGATAGGATAGGATAGGATGAGAGGATAGGTTCAGAACCTTGAGAAACTAGCATCTCTGAGTGTTGTTTTGTATGTGGGAGTTGGTGCAGGAGGCCTCCTGCATTGTAACCGTATTGGTAAGACTCAGTGCCTCAGGTGTGTGCTAGTGTGTGTTGGTGTTAGTGTGTTGGATGATGTTGGAGTGGGTTGTGGTGGTGCAAACTGGTTATATTGTGTCCAAAGGGGATCCAGAGCCGCAGAAGGCTGTTCCTGTATGACTATCTGGTGTCTTGGTGTGTACTTTTGTCGATGACTATGGACTTTGTGCCGAGTGGTTTACTCTTGGTGTGCTTCCAGAATCTCACAGATGGTGGGGTGTGAACATTGAATTGATTTTTGGTGTGTTTATGTGTAGTGTGGCTATCCCAAGGTCTGGTGTAGTGGTGCTAGTTATGTTGGAGGAGCAGAAAGGGGAAGTGGGTTAATAAGTCGGTCGGATTGGTGGGGCCTCTGGAGTGAATCTTTGGTTGCCACATGATGGTACCTACCAACGTTCTTGGTTGTGTTTCGTCGGGCCCATCTTGCCTCCTCACCAGTTGTTTGCCTCTGATATTGCTGCCGGTGTCCCTTGTCTGTTGAATAACCAGGTTTTGAGTAATTTCCTGATGGTGATGGGGTCTTCTGTGTGTCTCATTGTTTTGGGCATGGTGTTCCAGACGAGCGCTGTTCCACAGAATTTACTTTTTAAAAATGTTTTGTTTCAATTTGTAGGTTGTTGCTGGATCTTAGATCCCTTCTTGGGCTGTACCGGCTGATCTTGTCTTGGAGGAATTCAGCTCCTTGTTTGTGAAAGGCTTTGTGGGCGATGACTTTGATGCATTCTTTTTTACTGGTAACCAGTGTAGGCTTTTCAGTTCTGGAGTGATGGGGTCTCTTCTGTTTAATCTTAATAGGATCCTGGTTGCTGTATTTTGCACCCTTTAGAATTTGTTGGTGAGTCTTTCTGGCATTCCTAGGTGGAGGCTGTTTGCATAGTCAATTCTTGTGAGTATCAGGGATATGATTGTGAGCATTCTGTGAGGGAAGCAGAGGTAAAGGAGTAATTCTCTCACAAGTCTTAGCAGGAAGAAGCTTTTTTTTGGTGATTGCATTGACTTGCAGTTCCAGGGATAGTCCATTATCCATGAGTATTCCTAGGTTATTTACTACATTGGTAGCCTATGGTTGCGTTCCCAAGCATTATTTCCATTTTTGCCGAGTTCAGTTTAAGGTTGTTCATTGTCATCCTATTGTATATGTTTGTGAGACAGTTGCTGAGGCAGTTATGTTGTTCCTGGTTTGTGTTCATTTTTACAATCAGTTGTGTGTCATCTGCGTTGTTGTAGTCAGTTGGTCTGTGGGTTCGAATGATTTTCATCAGTGGGCACATGTAGATGTTGAAAAGCAGAGGAGAGAGGCAGGGTCCCTGTTGTACCCTGCAGGTTATATTTTCGGTGTTTGAGGTGAACGGTTGTAGGTAGGTTATTTTGGTTCGGTTTGTTAGGAATGAGGTAAGCTACTTCAGTGCGGATTCCTGTCTGACACATTCCATCAGTCATTTTTTAGTGTTGCATGGCTGATTGTGTGGAAAGCTGCTGATATGTCCAATAGTATGAGGGCCGATTGGGCATCATCTTCTGTGTTTATTTTCAGGTCATCCCATATCGATAGGAGAACTGATTCTGTTCCTCTCAATGGTCTGAAGCGAACTTGTGACTGGTCGAATATTCCTTTTTTTTCTGATACATTTAAGTAGGAACTTGTAAACCTGATTCTCCAGGATCTTCACTGGGTAAGGCAGGTTGGATATCGGTCTGTAGTTGCTCGGGTCTTCTGCGCTTTCTAATTTCTTTTTATCATTGGTTTGATTTATGCTGTTTTGAAGGCGGACTGTACGATTCCTCTTTTGAGTGATAGGTTCATTAGATTTCAGAAGTATGTTTATTGGGTTTTGTGGTTGACAATTCCTTTGAAGGTGTCAGGGGGGCAGGGGTCCCTTGGGGATCTTGCAAGTTTGATGTCCTTGATCAGTGTGGCAAAGGTTTTTTCTGTGATTGGTTCAAGGCAGGTCAGTTTCTCTGTAGTCTGTGCTTCGCCCAATGTCTGTGGTTCGGCGGTTATGCTTGTATTGGGCTAGGTTTTGTTGCTTGTCTGCTGGATTGTTTCTATTTTTGATCTCAGGTGGTTGGCGATGTTGTCACAAAGTGCTTGTATTGGAATGTTGGAGTTTTTGCAGGATGAGTTTTTTTAATCTCTTTGATGATTTTGAAGAGTTATTTCTGTGGATTGTTTGCTGATTCTATTCTTGTGGCGTAATAGTATTTTTTTTGCTTTGAGGACTGTTCATTTATACAGTCTGAGCTGTCGTTGGTATATTATTTTGTCGTGTCGATTGTATGGTTCTCTCATTTTTTTAGTTCTTTCAATTCTTCCGTGAGCCATTTTGCTGCCAGTTATTTTGGTGTGGCTTTGAATGGTTTTATTTATTTATTATTTATTTATTTATGTATTGGTTTTATTTCAGCACACAATGCCGTAATGAATCTAGGCGCTAGTTACAGAAAGTGCATGGTACGTTAGTGCAAGAATACGCATAAGGTTACAGAAATAAACAAGGTGTGTGTTCCCAGACTGACAAAGCCTCACCTCATCTTACAGTGGGCTACATCAGACATCATATGAGTCTAATAGGTATGATTGCACAGACTGGCAAAGCCTCACCTCATGTTATAGGGGGCTACATCAGACAGCATATGCGACAAATAGGTATGATCGGTCAGAGTGGCCAAGCCTAATCTCAAGGGGTGAGGGGCAACCTTAATCAGGCTGACATACAGTACAGCCTGAATAGGTGAATGACTAGTAAGTAGGGAGCATAAAGGGAAGGACTCACCCACATTAGGGGCACTCGAAAGCACAAAACAAAAATGGCTGAATTAGGCAGCCATGCCCTTAATAAGGATCCTGGTTGCTGTATTTTGCACCCTTTAGAATTTTTTGGTGAGTCTTTCTGGCATTCCTAGGTGGGCATGGCTGCCTCCAAACTCGGGTCCGGATTCCCTGAATGGGGAAATACCTGGCCATTCCGACTTTGGAGGGTTCGGTATTTCCCCATTCAGGGAACCCGGACCATCCCCATACCCATTTGAGCCCCCATAGGTCTCAATGGGAACGGGGAGCATGCTCACAACAGGCCCGTTAATGACAGGCCTGTTGTTAGCATGCTGGGCCTCTTGCGGGACTCGCAAAGGATGTCTGGTCTGATCAGACGTCCTGAGCGGGTCCCGCGAGGGGACCTCGTAATGCGGCGGTATGGGTCTAACGGTGCCGGGGGCATTACAGGTACCGTTAAACCCATACCGCCACACTCCTAATGAGGCAGCTAGATTAGATTTTTTGAACACGGAACGCTTAAAGCGCAAAACAAAAATGGCTGCATGGATGTAAAAACCCCTAGATTCAATTTTTTGAGCAAGGCAGTCTTAAAGCGCAAAACGAAAATGGCTGCATGATTGTGAAAACAACTCGATTCGATTTTTTAAACAAGGCACTCTTAAAGCACAAAACGAACATGGCTGCATGGATGTGAAAAAAACCTAGATTATTTCTTTTTTAAAACAATGCACCTTAGGTATTTGTTACACGGTGGCAATGTTGTTAGTGGTGTGCACTAAGCTGTCGATAAGCAGAAAACGAAAGATTACGAAGCAGTAAGTGGAAGGTGAGTGTCCTGGAATGGAGGTGGAGTGTTCTGCCGCATGGCAGCTTACCAAGCGAGTGGAATTTCTCACTGAACCATTGGTGTTGTGAGGTTTGAGAAGAAATTTATACAGGGCGGTGCTCCGCCACACTCCGACAGGAGCCTTTCATGTGCACCTTTGCTGGGGGATGGCTTTCCTTGCTTGACGGCTTGCATTTGGCCTAAACAAATAGTGGTTTTGCTGGTGCGATGTGGTCTAGGGCCTTGGTGATCCAGGTGTCAAGTGTGTTTTTTCTGATGGGGCTATGGTTTTTTTTGTGGGTTCTGTTCTGCTTGAAAGGGTTGAGTCTAGTAAATTTGCTAAAGCCTCCATGTCTAGGTTCTTCCAGTTTCATTTCTTGCTGACGTGGACAATGTCCTTTCCCGCCAGTAGGAGGGTTTGGAGCATGGCGTAAAATGGTATGAAATAATGGACGTGCCATACCATCGGTTGTAGGTGGCACAGATGCGCATCATCCTTCTCTGCAGAAAATTGCATCCAAGGTGTGTCCGGTGTTGTGGATGGATCCATTTACTATTTGCTTGAAATGCAATGTTTCCAGGAGTGCGCAGAATGAGTTCGCTGTGGTTTAGTTTTGTTTTTTGAACCAGATGTTGAAGTCTCCCAGGATGACTAGGTTGTCTTTGTAGGTTGATAAAATGGCGGTAGTATCAGCTAGTGCAATGTGGTCTAGGGCCTTGGTGATCCAGGTGTTTGGAAAGTTGGGGTTGTAAAAGGGCAATGCTGGCTATGTGGTAGACACAGGCATCATGAAAACATTGTAAAATATGCTCCTATGTATTGTTGGTGATCCTATTGACTCTCACCTTTTGCATTCTAACCTTTTGTATTCGATCCTTTAACTGGACACCCTTTAATTGCAAGGCTAGCCTTGCATCACGAGCCGCTGTGCTGTTTCTCAGCACATACTTGCCATTATGCATTTCAGAACCTATAGATCATAGGGTGTGCAACATTTAACTTTATAGATATTTTGGACACCAACTCACATCATTCCTTTCCTCAAAATTGTGGAATTCAGGGAGGCAGAGCCCAAATAATAGGACAACGTTAGGTTGCAGACCATTGCTATAGATCATGTACTTGTTCTGTCAAAATACCAATAGCTGTTTTGTTTCAAGATGTGATTTTCCTGTGCTACAGCTACGGTACAGTCCCAACATTAACATCCTCTTTCGCTGTTTCCCAAAATTATGCTGATCTGCTGTTTATGCACGCACGTTTTCTGTGCTGTGGTCTATTGCTGATATTCTGCTACTACTATAGCGGCTGTGCTGTTTATCTAGTATTCTCTGTTCCGAATGCAGTGACTTCCAGGCTGTAGACCCCACATATCATGTTTACACACGAGGAACGGAAGGTTTCTTTGAAGCTGCAGACTCGTGTCCTTGCTGAGAAGGAGGTTCATTTGACTCTCTCTCGCTATCACTTCTCTCGCTCTCGCATAACTCATGTTCTCTCATCACCCTTGATGTGTTCACCCACTCTCCCTTTCTACCTCTCGCTCTCAAGGCTCTATTACTCTCACTTCACCATCTACGTTCTCTTTCTATTACCTGCTCTCTCTACACAATGGGCCTCGTTACAAGAATGGCGGTAAGGCAACAACGGGACCGGTATCGCTACCGGCACGTTGATACCGTACCGCCATACTAGGAGTTATGCTCGTGGGTGCCATTGCAGCCACCAGGTCTGACCTAGTGGCCGTACCGGCACCTGCGAGAAGAACATGATGGTAGCACCGGTACCGTTATTAACAGTACCGGTGCTACCACCCTGCCCATTCCTATTGTGCCCTATCGGGCTGAAATGGGAATGGGGATGTACCGGGCCGGGCACCCGCGAAAAGGCAATTACCGGGTCCGGCTGGGCAGAATAGCCCGGTAATTGCCCATTCGTGGTGCCGGGCCCGGATGCGAGTTTGGAGGTAGCCTTGCGGGTAAAACCGGCAAGGCTACCTCCAACCTGGTAATGAGGCTCAATATCTCTTGATATAGCCCTAACTTCCCCTCTCCATACACATGCACTCTCTCAATAAACATACCCTTTCCTTCTCCTCCACAGGTGCTGTTCCCTCAAACACGCATGTACATGTGATTCCCTTTCAGATCAAACCCCTGCTAGCCCCATATGCTGTCTAAAACCCTGCCATGCCTGCTGTGGTGTTGCCCCTTTAAGATGTTGTTTTGTGACTCTATCATGAAACCCTCCAAATAAAAGGAACTCAAGCCAGAACGTGCAGAAGCACAGCAGCGGACTCCATGCGTGGCAACTCTGGTATACGACCCATCATTTGGCCTATGCCATGTGATCACGTCCTGTATGTATGTTTGGCCCATGTGCCCACGAACCAATCTGTTGTGCCTGTCTGGGTGACCCCAGGCAATACCAGCAGACTATGGGCCTCATTACGAGGTAGGCGGTAGCCATGGTGCTATTACATGGCTACCCCCTTACCGCATTCTGGGTCAGGGTTCTCGAAATAGGGACTTACCGGGTCATTCCAACCTTGGAGGACCCGGTAAGTCCCCATTTCGAGAACCATTCCCCACTCCCATTCGAGCCCCCATGGCGGGCCCGTTATTAACTCTCTGGTCCCTAAGCGGCTCTCGCTAAGGGCGCCTGCTAAAACCAGGGGCTCATAGCGGGACCCGCTAAGGGACCTCGGAATAGGGCGGTAAGGGTTTACCGGCACCAGTCTCCTTACCGGTGCCCGTTAACCCTTACCGGCCACCTCGTAATGAGGCCCTACGTGACCACAGCCTGGATCCATGTGATCATGGATCCGAGTGTTGGAGCACAGTTCCCCCTGCAGCTGTTCCCGAGGCCTACACAACACCTGCCTCTGATTAATTTTAGCACCCTGCTTTGCTTTCCATTCCTACTAACAGATTGGGAAGGACCTTCCCCATTCCGTCTTACACCATGGAGTCCCACTCCCCCACGCTTTCATTCTAACACCCTGCAGTGCTTATTTTGAACCTGGTCCACCCCCTGTCTCGGTAAGTGATGGAGTGCAAGGTCTCTTCTTTCTGTAACTCACCTGTTCACTCTGAGGCCCTCTATGGGGCACCGAATTAACTGAAATAAAGTGAAATAAACCAGAGGAACGGCAAGCACTGCACTCTTGGCGTTGGCACACAGGAGTAGTTAAAGGAATCTGCAGCCTACAACATGCAGGGCCCTGCTTCAGCCAGCAGCTTTGACCAATAACCTCTTTCTTTGTGGTGTGGAGTCATGGTATGGTGGTGTACCACAGGTCCACCCATAAGAAATTAAGCTGTCCTGGGAAGCAGACTAGCCCATAGGTAAATACACGATGGAAGTTGAATTTCTAGGACACGGAGATCTATTTTCTGCTATCTGTATTGTATGTTTAGGGTTATGACTGGAAGCAAACTGACTGCTCTCGCCACCAGATCGTGCTGCCATAAAGTGGTTTGTCCAGGACCACTCACTTTTCTGAAGTGTGAATTCTACTTTACCCTTCCACCTATTCATCCCTTAAAAAACGATGTGCTCTCCTCTACATCTTCCAAAATCCTCTGGGCTCCTCTTGCATCGTCTCCCTTGTCATCTTCCAAAAAACCCTCACTCCTTTCTCCTTCCATTCTCTACATCTACGATCTGCCCCCCCCCATCCTTCTCACCTTCAATCCAGTAGTCCACTACCTTCTATCCTCTCTCCCCTTCCCACAAGGAAAACGGACTACGCCACAGCATGGACAATGAAAACTGTCACTGCAGAGCCTGCCCACTGAATCCCAATGAATCACTCCATGAGAATAACATTTATTCAGCAGATAGGCAAAAACCGAAACAGAAAAAAATGTGCAAATCCAGAGTGAAGGAGAAGAAAGACAAGTACTGTAGAAACATCAATCTACTGATTTTTCTATCTGCTCCCTCCTTTCTATTTCATCACCTGCACCTTTCCAATTTTACACCCAGTCACCTTCCATCCACTCACTCTTACCACCATTCCCTTTTACTACTGTTCCATCACAACCCCACCATGTGTTCATGTCCTGGCTGGAGAGAATTGAGGATAATGCTGCCCCGATGGAGTAACGAGGGCGCCAGCCAATATTCCATCTCCGTGCACTCCTACAATATGTCCCGGATCACTGTGGCTACTCCCAGCAGGCCATGAAGGAGAGGCTTTGGGTCCAGGCATTGGGCTCTGAAAGACAGACCCACCCACAATACTGCAGCATGGAAGGGACATGTTGTGGATTCATTAACAACGTTTTGAAGCACACCATTGCAGTTTTTGAGTAAATTGTGAGGGTTGAAGGAGTGCTACTAGGCTGGAGGAAGAGCCGTGATGCCACAGCAACAACATTTTTCAAATGTAACCAACATCCTCAGGGCAGCACACGTTTAGAAACAACATCTTTTACTTTGCATGGTTAATATGAAGGGTCACTGTTATTATATATGGAACAAAACAAATCTATTAAATCTTGACTGAGACTTACTTTGTAATGCTGTATACTGGGAAATGAGACACATCCAAGGGAAAGTCTATTTGTCAGTTAAGGCGAGACGCACAGATCACACTGATTACTTATTTTGGTTAAGTGGTGAAGCCAGAATACACACCTTGTCTGAAATGTAGGTACTTGATCAGGTATCTTTCTAGCTAAAGTTGGTACAAATATGTATTCCTGTTTGGGTTTGGATACCTAATAGAATAGTCCTATTTATACAGATGGATTTAAGACAATGTATTGGTGATTGTAGAAACATGTTGAACAAAAGTGAATGGGGGACATTTTGTTTGTTTGAATCCTAACTTGCACAGAGGGGACCACTGCTGTTTATGCAAAAAGGTCCCCTGCATGCCATTTTTATTGTTTCCACCACTTAGTGGAAATGTATACAGTAAAACACAGGTGAAATCACCTTTACTCTTCACTTTGACACTATAGTCCTTATTATACGTTTTGCAGTGTGGGAAAAGAGCCAGTAAAAGTGCTGCTAATTCCGTGACCGCCACTTTTCCAGCAAAGAGCTGGAGATAAATCAGGCCCCCACCAGAAAAAAAAAACAGCAGGTATTTCTGGCAATACTATATTCGGCACCAGTATTGACGGTGCCAAAAATACCTGCAATTACCCCCATGGATTCCTATGGGATTGCTACAGGACTAAATGGAATGGTGGATGACCGCCGTTGCTGGCTCCTGGACTATCCCAGAATTACCACAATATTAGACACCAGTAATGTTAAGTCCATTTACCGGTATTCTGACGAAATTACCGGTGAGATACCGGGAAACTTATAATTCACCAGAACCCCCAACCCCGGTGCAAATGGTCAGCTTGCTGAAACCGTTCGAGATAAGAGCTAAAATCTCAGTGGGAGAACTGTGTAGCCCGGGCTGTTTGCCTTTGAGGTGATAGAGGCTGAGCTGTGGGGCCCTGTGGGCTTTTGTTCCTGGTCCGACTGCTAAATCCACCTCTGCCACTGACCAACCTATACAGCATGATATGTGGCTGACTCTTTTCCATACATTTGAACCTTAGCAGAAATAAATGGATCACATAAAGTACGTTTGTTAAAATATTCAAAAAAATGTTCAAGAAAAAAGAAGGGTAAAACTACAATATGCATCATTACATATCACATTTATATGTTTAGTATATTAGTTATTTAACAAGGTGGTGAGTGAAATGACATAGCTGTATGTAAAAAGTTGTAAAAGATACCTCAGATGGGTAAAACAAGCATGACACCAGCCAAAAGCTCTTTATGACAGTTCTAACTAAGCAGGAAGGTGTACATTCCTCCAGTTATGATAATGTACAGACATCTATATTTCTTAACTTTAGTATATTTGCGGGTTACTTTTGTGGAGTTGAACAAGCCATTTCCACATTCTCCAAGGCACTCAATGCCCCATTCCCTCCCCAATGCTACACATAGTCGGCCTTCCAATAAGCCACCTTTTTTTCTATTTCCACTGCAAAAGTGCTGGAAACATAAAAATGTGTCTTTCACCCACGCTGTGGGGGGCAGACATGGCCTGTAATGACCTGCCAGCCTGAGCCTACAGAGGCCCGAGCAAAGTGAGGACCTCGGCGAGGGTTGGGGGCTATTACCGACCATGGCTGCCCCACAGCGGGGTGCAAGCCATTCGCATCCCAGGGTTTATCCAGAGTGTGAATGGTTTATTTTTTTCCTCAGGAGATTGGCTGCGTAAGTGATACCAACCTCCCGAGAAAAAGAAAAAAAGAAGTTGCCTGCCATGCCACCATAGGGAAAAGGGACTAAGTCCCTTTACCATTTCTATAACACCAGCCGGGAGTGGAACGAGCGCCAAGACCGGAGTACAAAGCTCCAGCCTAGCAGTTAAGTGGGCAGGGAGGGAGTGGGTGGGGAAGGGGTATGGTTTGTTTTGCGGGGCATGCGGGCAGGGAGGCAACACAGAGAGGCTCCCTATTGCCTCCCCACAATAAAAAATAAATAAATAATGATGGAGCCACCCATAGAAGGGCCTTGGGTGGCTGGAAACAGCAGGCAGAGAATGTGTGTTCTAGCCCACTGTTCCAGTCACCTGATTGGCTGAGCGCCCTCACTCGGTAGCAAATGTTGAACATACACAGCATCAGCCTATCTAGAACTCATCTCTCTCTCTCTGTCGCTCTCTTTCTCTCTCTCTTTCCCTCTCTCTACACTCTCTTTTTGATCTCTCTCTGTCTTTCTATCTCACTCTGTGTCTCTTTCTCTGAGAGTCTCATTGTCAGGTGCACATTTGCTTGAGGAACTCCTGCTGCCACTGAAAGCTGTGCAATCTGAGAAAATAAAGCAAGATATCTGGAAGGGTGACTTTTTTTTCTTTTTTACAATAGAAGCTAGTAAAAAGTACAACATTATACTTGCATTGTAAACAGGGTCTTTTAATATTTTACAATGTTGATGTCTAATGTTGAGTTCCAGTATATAGTTTGGTCATATATTAATGCTGCACTTGTTTTACTAAGGAAAGCACATTGGACTTCGGTAAGGTCAGCGGTAATGGTGTCTGGTGGAATTACGCCAAATCTGGACTTGACAGGTGTCCACACCAACCATCGGCGCTAACGGCAATTAGTGCCGAAAAATGAAGTTCCATGGTAATTCCACCAATTTTTTGAAGAATTACTGTTATCGCCATAAAATGGCAGGGTTGCTGAATGGTAGTTCTGCTGGGGGAATTGCAGCCAAACAGAAAACGGTCTTGAGGAGAAGAGTCCCACAGAGGCCACCTTTAAAAACTCAGTCTAGTCAAAATCCCCATTTTGGCATGCCTTCAGATCCTGAAAGTGATCCCGAATATGTTAGGAAGCAAAGGGAAACACCATAAGACATCCCATCAGCAGAAAAAAAACTCCATCTGGAGCGAGAACCAGGAGAAGGTGGCAGCTGCTGGGAATGTTCCATGGGACTGCGAGGACCTCCGGAAGAGGTGGAACAACCTGAAAGCCAGGTTCTGCACACTCATATGTAACCACTGTCAAACGTCAGTTGCATTCAGCACCCCTGTCCTAAAAAGTCCAGGTCTGGCGAGTCGTAACGATGAGGAATTTCATTTTTAGACAAGGACACCCCTCCCTTTAGTTAATTCTCGGGTTGACAAGGAGAATATGTGTACCCAATTACCTTAAACGAGTATAACTTGATTTAACAGTAGGAAAGAGGGCACAGGTTTCAAACTCCCCTGAGCTCTCTCCACATCAATAACTATATGGGAGTTAATTAAATTTGTATTCAGTAAAATATGCTAAGGGTCAACTCAGTTCTCCCTCCCACCCACTATCAAGGAGAAGATACTAACCCAGGCAGATCTCCAACACACTGGGTTCAGTTGGACAACTACTTACATTGAAAATCTCTGTTTTTGGTGCTCAGGAAAGTCATCAGGATTCCTCTTGCAGGTACAAGAAAGGGAAATCAGAATCCACCATCAGTCAGGCTAAATCTCTCTATTCAACATCTGTCCCCTCTACTGGTGTGGGTCCCATCCAGCTTCAGTATTTCCCACTTGCTGTCTCCTAGGGAAAGTTAACTCTGCAGCAATGTCTGGTTCTTCCACCCAGATGATAGCTAGGCAGTTGTCCTCAGTATTCCTCCAGAAGTTGTTTAGGCAATCCCCCCACTCCAGTTGTGCAAGGAAGTGTTACCCTCTGAGCCACACCTGTGGAATTTTAAAATTAGAATGTTCCTACTTATTGGTTCATACCTTTCATTGGACATTTATTCTCTTCTCCTCACACAAAGCCCAGCCCCTCTCTATGGATAGGCCCCTTGGAGTTATGAAGTTGTCCCTGGACCTAATATGATAGCAACCTCGTCTGTTTCCTCCACCCTCCCATTACTGTTTTTGTCCTCCCCACCATCCCTCCAGCACTATCTGAAATGTCGTCAGGCCTAGTATGATAGTCTCTTGTTTTGTTCCTGCCCTCCCTTTCTGCACCCCTCTCCCTCACCTTTTGTTTTTCTCCGGCTCTACCAGAAATGTCGTCAGGCCTAGTACCGTAGTCACCTGTCTGTTCCATTTCCTTCCCACTCTCCCCCTCCCTTCCTTATCTATGTCTTACCTCTTGCACTATCTGAAATGTCGTCAGGCCGAGTACGATAGTTAATTTCACATCCTTACTGTTCATGGCCTGTAAGAATGTGGTTGTATTTTCCCTTGTTCCCTCCCTTGCCTTGAAGCGCTTTGAAACACATTGTGTAAAGGCGCTATATAGATAAACAATCATATCATATCAATTGATTGGACCGAGGAACACACCTATTGGAGATTTTATTTCACAATTTACATTTTTCACCTAAAAAGTCACTACATGATAACTGTCTTTATTTTAAAAATAAACATAAGAACATACATATATTTAGATTCAGCTTATCATGGCAGACTTAGTAAAATTACTCCCATCTCGGCAGGACGTTACCTCTGCGAACGCAGGGGTTTGGGCCTTTATACACAAATACCGGTTATTATCACTACATGTTATCCACAATTACATCATTCACTAATCTACTACCTCCCTCAGTTCTGCCATCTTGACATTTTCTGGGGAACTAGAAATACATTTGTGATTGTTTTAGGGCTTCCTAAACTCAAATTTGGATACAAATTGATTCAACGCTACTGGCTCATAACAAGCTTTAAAATGACACCTGAATGGCCTCAGTGTGACCTATTGTTGCTGAGAGAATCAATAGAATTAGGTTCTATAGGTAACTCAATGGCAACTAATGTATTCTATATTCTTCCAGTCATTTCAAGCTGGTTTCTTTTCTCATAATAGCTCTGTGCATCTGCTGTCTATTTACTTTAGCTTGCAATTACAGTCATTAATCAGTCCTGTAGGAGGGAGTCTTATCCTTCAGGCCACATGGCTTACCTTTGCCCTCTCAACATCATGGGGCAGTTCTGTAATTTCACATGTGTCATTCCCATTCTAAACCATATTTTGAATTTAAAAGCATGCATTTTCAAGAGTTCCTGCCCACGGCTAGTTCCACTGTTGATCCAGTCACATAGCAACCACACCATGAATTTCTTCTAGGTCACTGCTATGGCTTCAAAGAGATTTGACTTTCAGACAGAGAGCTAAGCAGATCTGTTAGTCCCTGATGGTGATGCACAGAAAACTCACACTTTGAATGTCACATTTGAACCACACATGAAATCTATTTAATGTTGTATCTAAAATAAAAAAATAAACTGCCTTTTCAATCTTTTGCATTTACTTTTCATCTGAAGCCTTTTAATATCTCTCATATCATGACATCAAAGTCCACTTCACTTTATGATCTTTATTTGAATGGTTTAAGCCAGGGAGTTTCACTGTAAAATAATTCCTTTCTGTCCAAACTGTAGAATACCCACATTTTCAAGCCATCTTTCTTTTATCAGCAAGGTTGCCAGTGTTGAAAAATAGTCCCCACGAGTTCTGACAATGGTATGAAAAGCCTCTTTATTTGCACCCAGCATTTTTAATGTGGCACCTGAAAATGGAAGGCTGCTTTTTTGTATGTCAGCACACATTGTGCCTTTTCCATGACAAGAAGGTATTTCTGCACATCTTGGCCTAACCTTGCCTTTCAAGTCATGTGATCCTGGGGCTGTCATTAAGTCCCACACATGTATGCACACCCCATCTAAGCCAAAAATCCACCACACACTAAATGCATGGCACAAATACAACAGCTGTTGTTGATCTGGCCCCACAGAGACAAGTGCAAAAGATTAGTAGCAGCAAGGCCTCCATGAACAGTGTATACCACCAAAGGTCACATTCACACCATGACGAGTAGCAGAGCGGCCCGCAGGTGATAGGATTACACATTTGAAATACAAAATGTGCCAAGCCCTACATGGGCACCCTAGACCTTGCACAACTGTGATGCCCATGAGTCCACAGACCAGCCAAGCCAGATATTCCCAACAGTTGAGTCCATAAACCATTCACCAATCTTATTACCTGTGATTCTGGTTGCCATGTGAACATTCCCTCATGAGACGGTAGCACCCTGCTCATCCAGTGTTCACAGTACCTCATAGCCATAACGTATGAAATCACATCCTGACAACTTTTCAACATGGATAATTATGCCATATTTGATGTCTTCCAACAGGCACACAAGACAGCCAGGAGTGTATAAAAAGGCCAAGCACATCTGGCGCTCCTGCTCCTGGAAGAGGTAATACAGCATTGGCACATGCAGCACAGTCCAGTGTTCCAGCCTCCAAGGTAGAACATTGGGCACAAGGACACCTCCAGGATTTCACAGTGCAAGGACACTGCTGCAGCCACCTCTGCGGCCACAAACACACCTTCTGTTGTAGTGGCACCAACCTCGCCCATTGGAGATTCTGCAGGAGCACCTCCCACCGAGCCACCCCACACCATTGTTGGCACAGAGTCTGTGGTGCAAATCACTCACTTAACCACAGACACCAGTGAGGCTTTTGGGCAGGCCACTGTGCAGAACACAGACACCCTACCTGCCACCACTGCAAAAAAAACTGTAGCTGCCTCAGTGAGCCAGATTGCCATGGACTCCGCTGCCCTCCCCATCATCTCACCTCTACACAGCAGTCCCTGCCCCTCATCGTCTTGCCATTCCCTGCATTGGAACCATCCAGAGAACACTGAATCCCCCCTGAGAATGAAGATGTAGATGGAGTAGAGGCTTCTTGCACCTAAAGGGGGAGGCACCAGCATGTCTTTCCCAGCCCTGTTCTCCAACACATGCTCAATGCCATCTGGGAGAGGCTCTCACAGATTGATCAGCAATACGAGAAAATGGAAAGGATTGCCCAGGAATAACTGCCCACTCCCAGACAATGCGAGACCCAGGGGAAGTTGCCACCAGGAGGTTGGCAACTGCCCTTGACCGTCTGTGTCAGCATTCAGCTGATGGGACAGCAAATATGACACTGATGAGCCAAATTTGTGGGAGTTGGCAGAGTATATGTCTGTCACAAATGAGAACATCTCACTGGCCATAACCCTCACCATGCAGCACATCCAGGGTATTGAACTGGGCACTTCAGTCTTGGCCACCCAAAGAGATCTATCCATTACAAGCACACCACCAAGGTGCTTGCACGGGTGCATCAGTCATCCCAACATTTCAAGCCAAAGTGGTCGCAAAGGAAAAAGTAGAAGTCACATCCATGTAACTGACTGAACACCACAAAGGTGTGGGGAGTGGATAGTGTTGGGGATCAGGGTGTGGGGAAGGAATGGTCTTGGGAATGAGGGTGTGGGGAGGGGATGGTATTTGGGATAGGAGTATGGAAATGGGCTGGGTGGTTTGCACAGTACTGAGTAAATCATTGTAAACCTTAACACATGCAGGGGCAATGCTTTTTGTGTGAGAGTGTACAATTTAATAAGTGGCTGTATACAAATGAGTGACATTGGTGACAAGGAATGTGTCTAAAAGAAATTGTCTATGAGTGTTTGCCACTACATACTGCCATCCACACCATCATCACACTGCCTGCGTGCCAGCACTTCATCAACAGTCATTTTCCTCTGGGGGAGGCATCCCCACATCCAGGGGCAGGGGCACATGTCGCCTGAGGCAAATGTTGTGCAGTAGGGCACAGATTGAATCAATTTTCCCCACCTTCTGTGGGCTATACATCAGGCCCCCTGCAGCGAAGTGGAAACACTGGAAAAGTCCCTTAAGAAGGCTCCATGTTTTGCAATAGATTGACAACCTTCTTATTGCTGCAGATTCAGAGGAAATTAGCAAGGAGGGTACTGTCTTATTGTTAAAGCATTTAGCGGAACATGGACACAAAGCATCTTTAAAGAAATTCCAGTATTGTCGACAGGAGGTGGCCTATTTGGGCTACCTCCTATCGAAGGAGGGAAGATTGACACCAGAATGTATAAAAAGCATCTCGGATATGCTTATTCCAAATACGCAAAAGGATGCCAGGGCTTTAATTAGCATGGCTTCCTATTGCAGACAGTGGATTCCTAACTTTTCTGTTATTGTAAAACCTATAGTGGCACTGACGAAGAAGGATGTTACCATGCCTTTGCCATGGAACATGGAATGTCAAACTGCTTATGACCTGTTCAGAGTTGCGTTATGCTCAGCTCTGGTTTTGGGCATGCCAAATTATGAGAAGTGTTTTATGTTGTTTGTACATGAGCGTGATGGATGTGCTTTGGCTGTTTTGACTCAGGAACACGGGGCAAAAATAGACCATGCGGTTATTTTTCTTCCACGTTGGATCCTGTTGCATGTGCTTTGCCACGTTGCTTGCGAGCTGTTGCTGCTGCTGCCGCGTCAGTAAACCAAACCGAGGGGATAATATTAGGTAACTCTTTAACTATGATGGTACTCCATTCAGTAGACATTCTTTTGAATAGAACGCAGATGCAACATCTCACATCCACCCGACTAACAAGGTATCAACTGATCCTATTTGCAACACATATCCAAATTAAGAGATGTTGCTCTTTGAATCCGGCTGAATTATTCCCTCCTCCAAGTGAAGCAACGAGTGAGGAGAAATTATCACATGATTGCTTAATTATAACTGAGCAAGAGACAAAAGGAAGTATTGATTTAACCGATACACCCCTGAAAGTGCCAGATGGAGAATTGTTTTGGGATGGCTCTTGTTTTAAATTACCAAATGGCATATCAGATGCTGCTTATGCCATTAGATGTGCAGAGGAGCACAGTGAGCTGCAAGGCCCTTCCAGGAGCGCCTTATTTTTAAAAAAATCTTGCAGGCCCCAAGGCCTTTTCTGATCCACAAGCAGCCCGCTCCCACCCCCGCACCCGCTTCCTGCTTTCCCTTCCCTCCCTCCTCCCGACCCACCCAGACCCGTTCTCATTGGTCCTTTGGACCGTGTTGCTGTAAACCCAGCAACGTGCTGAATTCACCAGCTCCATTTGCAGAGGAGCACAGTGAGCAGCAAAGCCCTTCCAGGAGCGCCTTATTTTTAAAAAAATCTTGCAAGCCCCGAGGCCTTTTCTGATCCCCCAGCAGCCCACTCCCACTCCGCACCCTCTTCCTGCTTTCCCTTCCCTCCTTCCTCCTGACCCGCCCAGGCCCGTTCTCATTGGTCCTTTGGACTGTGTTGCTGTAAACCCAGCAACGTGCTGAATTCACCGGCTCCATTTGCAGAGGAGCACGGTGAGCAGCAAAGTCCTTCCAGGAGCGTCTTATTTAAAAAAAAATCTTGCAGGCCCAGAGGCCTTTTCTGATCCCCCAGCAGCCCACTCCCACTCCCGCAACCTCTTCCTGCTTTCTCTTCAAAACCACCTCCCGACCCGCCCAGGCCCGTTCTCATTGGTCCTTTAGACCGTGTTGCTGTAAAACCAGCAACGTGCTGAATTCACCAGCTCCATTTGCAGAGGAGCACAGTGAGCAGCAAAGCCCTTCCAGGAGCGCCTTATTTTTAAAAAAATCTTGCAAGCCCCGAGGCCTTTTCTGATCCCCCAGCAGCCCACTCCCACTCCGCACCCTCTTCCTGCTTTCCCTTCCCTCCTTCCTCCTGACCCGCCCAGGCCCGTTCTCATTGGTCCTTTGGACTGTGTTGCTGTAAACCCAGCAACGTGCTGAATTCACCGGCTCCATTTGCAGAGGAGCACGGTGAGCAGCAAAGTCCTTCCAGGAGCGTCTTATTTAAAAAAAAATCTTGCAGGCCCAGAGGCATTTTCTGATCCCCCAGCAGCCCACTCCCACTCCCGCAACCTCTTCCTGCTTTCTCTTCAAAACCACCTCCCGACCCGCCCAGGCCCGTTCTCATTGGTCCTTTAGACCGTGTTGCTGTAAAACCAGCAACGTCCTGAATTCACCGGCTCCATTTGCAGAGGAGCACGGTGAGCAGCAAGGCCCCTCCAGGAGCGCCTTATTGTTTTTAAAATCTTGAAGGCCCCGAGGCCTTTTCTGATCCCAGCATCCTGCTCCCACCCTGCACCCTCTTCCTGCTTTCTATTCCCTCCCGCCTCCCGACACACCCAGGCACATTCTCATTGGTCCTTTGGACCGTGTTGCTGTAAACCCAGCTACGTGCTGAATTCACCTGCTCCATTTGCAGAGGAGCACCGTGAGCAGCAAGGCCCTTCCAGGAGCGCCTTATTTTTAAAAAAATCTTGCAGGCCCTGAGGCCTTTTTCTGATCCCCCAGCAGCCCGCTCAAACCCCCGCACCCTCTTCCTGCTTTCGCTTCCTTCCCGCCTCCCGACCCACCCAGGCCCATTCTCATTGGTCCTTTGGAGATTATTGCTGTAAACACAGAAACGTGCTGAATTCACCGGCTCCATTTGCAGAGGAGCATGGTGAGCAGCAAGGTGCTTCCAGGAGTGCCTTATTTTTTAAAAAATCTTGCAAGCCCCAAGGCCTTTTCTGATCCCCCAACAGCCTGCTCCCACTCCACACCGTCTTCCTGCTTTCCCTTCCCTCCCACCTCCCGACCCGCCCAGGCCCGTTCTCATCGGTCCTTTGGACCGTGTTGCTGTAAACCCAGCAACGTGCTGAATTCACCGGCTCCATTTGCAGAGGAGCACGGTGAGCAGCAAGGCCCTTCCAGGAGCGCCTTATTTTTAAAAAAATCTTGCAAACCCCGAGGCCTTTTCTCATCCCCCAACAGCCTGCTCCCACTCCGCACCCTCTTCCTGCTTTCCCTTCCCTCCCGTCTCCCGACCCGCCCAGGCCCGTTCTCATTGGTCCTTTGGACCATGTTGCTGTAAACCCAGCAACGTGCTGAATTCACCGGCTCCATTTGCAGAGGAGCACGGTGAGCAGCAAGGCCCTTCCAGGAGCGCCTTATTATTTAAAAAATCTTGCAAGCCCCGAGGCCTTTTCTGATCCCCCAACAGCCTGCTCCCACTCCGCACCCTCTTTCTGCTTTACCTTCCCTCCCGTCTCCTGACCCGCCTAGGCCCGTTCTCATTGATACTTTGGACCGTGTTGCTGTAAACCCAGCAACGTGCTGAATTCACCGGCTCCATTTGCAGAGGAGCATGGTGAGCAGCAAAGTCCTTCCAGGAGCGCCTCATTTTAAAAAAAATCTTGCAGGCCCCGAGGCCTTTTCTGATCCCCCGGCAGCCCGCTCCCACCCCCGCACCCTCTTCTTGCTTTCCCTTCCCTCCCGCCTCCCGACCCACCCAGGCCCGTTCTCATTAGTCCTTTGGACCGTGTTGCTGTAAACCCAGCAACGTGCTGAATTCACCGGCTCCATTTGCAGAGGAGCACGGTGAGCAGCAAGGCCCTTCCAGGAGCGCCTTATTTTTAAAAAAATCTTGCAGGCCCCAAGGCCTTTTCTGATCCACAAGCAGCCCGCTCCCACCCCCGCACCCGCTTCCTGCTTTCCCTTCCCTCCCTCCTCCCGACCCACCCAGACCCGTTCTCATTGGTCCTTTGGACCGTGTTGCTGTAAACCCAGCAACGTGCTGAATTCACCAGCTCCATTTGCAGAGGAGCACAGTGAGCAGCAAAGCCCTTCCAGGAGCGCCTTATTTTTAAAAAAATCTTGCAAGCCCCGAGGCCTTTTCTGATCCCCCAGCAGCCCACTCCCACTCCGCACCCTCTTCCTGCTTTCCCTTCCCTCCTTCCTCCTGACCCGCCCAGGCCCGTTCTCATTGGTCCTTTGGACTGTGTTGCTGTAAACCCAGCAACGTGCTGAATTCACCGGCTCCATTTGCAGAGGAGCACGGTGAGCAGCAAAGTCCTTCCAGGAGCGTCTTATTTAAAAAAAAATCTTGCAGGCCCAGAGGCCTTTTCTGATCCCCCAGCAGCCCACTCCCACTCCCGCAACCTCTTCCTGCTTTCTCTTCAAAACCACCTCCCGACCCGCCCAGGCCCGTTCTCATTGGTCCTTTAGACCGTGTTGCTGTAAAACCAGCAACGTGCTGAATTCACCAGCTCCATTTGCAGAGGAGCACAGTGAGCAGCAAAGCCCTTCCAGGAGCGCCTTATTTTTAAAAAAATCTTGCAAGCCCCGAGGCCTTTTCTGATCCCCCAGCAGCCCACTCCCACTCCGCACCCTCTTCCTGCTTTCCCTTCCCTCCTTCCTCCTGACCCGCCCAGGCCCGTTCTCATTGGTCCTTTGGACTGTGTTGCTGTAAACCCAGCAACGTGCTGAATTCACCGGCTCCATTTGCAGAGGAGCACGGTGAGCAGCAAAGTCCTTCCAGGAGCGTCTTATTTAAAAAAAAATCTTGCAGGCCCAGAGGCATTTTCTGATCCCCCAGCAGCCCACTCCCACTCCCGCAACCTCTTCCTGCTTTCTCTTCAAAACCACCTCCCGACCCGCCCAGGCCCGTTCTCATTGGTCCTTTAGACCGTGTTGCTGTAAAACCAGCAACGTCCTGAATTCACCGGCTCCATTTGCAGAGGAGCACGGTGAGCAGCAAGGCCCCTCCAGGAGCGCCTTATTGTTTTTAAAATCTTGAAGGCCCCGAGGCCTTTTCTGATCCCAGCATCCTGCTCCCACCCTGCACCCTCTTCCTGCTTTCTATTCCCTCCCGCCTCCCGACACACCCAGGCACATTCTCATTGGTCCTTTGGACCGTGTTGCTGTAAACCCAGCTACGTGCTGAATTCACCTGCTCCATTTGCAGAGGAGCACCGTGAGCAGCAAGGCCCTTCCAGGAGCGCCTTATTTTTAAAAAAATCTTGCAGGCCCTGAGGCCTTTTTCTGATCCCCCAGCAGCCCGCTCGAACCCCCGCACCCTCTTCCTGCTTTCGCTTCCTTCCCGCCTCCCGACCCACCCAGGCCCATTCTCATTGGTCCTTTGGAGATTATTGCTGTAAACACAGAAACGTGCTGAATTCACCGGCTCCATTTGCAGAGGAGCATGGTGAGCAGCAAGGTGCTTCCAGGAGTGCCTTATTTTTTAAAAAATCTTGCAAGCCCCAAGGCCTTTTCTGATCCCCCAACAGCCTGCTCCCACTCCACACCGTCTTCCTGCTTTCCCTTCCCTCCCACCTCCCGACCCGCCCAGGCCCGTTCTCATCGGTCCTTTGGACCGTGTTGCTGTAAACCCAGCAACGTGCTGAATTCACCGGCTCCATTTGCAGAGGAGCACGGTGAGCAGCAAGGCCCTTCCAGGAGCGCCTTATTTTTAAAAAAATCTTGCAAACCCCGAGGCCTTTTCTCATCCCCCAACAGCCTGCTCCCACTCTGCACCCTCTTCCTGCTTTCCCTTCCCTCCCGTCTCCCGACCCGCCCAGGCCCGTTCTCATTGGTCCTTTGGACCATGTTGCTGTAAACCCAGCAACGTGC
This sequence comes from Ambystoma mexicanum, assembly GCF_040938575.1. Taxonomy (NCBI): domain Eukaryota; kingdom Metazoa; phylum Chordata; class Amphibia; order Caudata; family Ambystomatidae; genus Ambystoma; species Ambystoma mexicanum. Next base: position 559,037,292 of record NC_090933.1, read on the forward strand.
TGAATTCACCGGCTCCATTTGCAGAGGAGCACGGTGAGCAGCAAGGCCCTTCCAGGAGCGCCTTATTATTTAAAAAATCTTGCAAGCCCCGAGGCCTTTTCTGATCCCCCAACAGCCTGCTCCCACTCCGCACCCTCTTTCTGCTTTACCTTCCCTCCCGTCTCCTGACCCGCCTAGGCCCGTTCTCATTGATCCTTTGGACCGTGTTGCTGTAAACCCAGCAACGTGCTGAATTCACCGGCTCCATTTGCAGAGGAGCATGGTGAGCAGCAAAGTCCTTCCAGGAGCGCCTCATTTTAAAAAAAATCTTGCAGGCCCCGAGGCCTTTTCTGATCCCCCGGCAGCCCGCTCCCACCCCCGCACCCTCTTCTTGCTTTCCCTTCCCTCCCGCCTCCCGACCCACCCAGGCCCGTTCTCATTAGTCCTTTGGACCGTGTTGCTGTAAACCCAGCAACGTGCTGAATTCACCGGCTCCATTTGCAGAGGAGCACGGTGAGCAGCAAGGCCCTTCCAGGAGCGCCTTATTTTTTTAAAAATCTTGCAAGCCCCAAGGCCTTTTCTGATCCCCCAAAAGCCTGCTCCCACTCCGCACCCTCTTCCTGCTTTCCCTTCCCTCCCGTCTCCCGACCCACCCAGGCCCGTTCTCATTGGTCCTTTGGACCGTGTTGCTGTAAACCCAGCAACGTGCTGAATTCACCGGCTCCATTTGCAGAGGAGCACGGTGAGCAGCAAGGCCCTTCCAGGAGTGCCTTATTTTAGAAATAAATATTGCAGGCCCCGAGGCCTTTTCTGATCCCCCAGCAACCCGCTCCCACCCCGCACCCTCTTCCTGTTTTCCCTTCCCTCCCACCTCCCGAACCGTCCAGGCCCATTCTTATTGATCCTTTGGACCGTGTTGCTGTAAAGCCAGCAACGTGCTGAATTCACCGGCTCCATTTGCAGAGGAGCATGGTGAGCAGCAAAGTCCTTCCAGGAGCGCCTTATTGTTTTTAAAATCTTGCAGGCCCCGAGGCCTTTTCTGATCCCCCAGCATCCCGCTCCCACCCTGCACCCTCTTCCTGCTTTCTATTCCCTCCCGCCTCCCGACCCGCCCAGACCTGTTCTCATTGGTCCTTTGGACCGTGTTGCTGTAAACCCAGCTACGTGCTGAATTCACCTGCTCCATTTGCAGAGGAGCATGGTGAGCAGCAAGGTGCTTCCAGGAGTGCCTTATTTTTTAAAAATCTTGCAAGTCCTGAGGCCTTTTCTGATCCCCCAACAGCCTGCTCCCACTCCGCACACTCTTCCTGCTTTCCCTTCCCTCCCGTCTCCCGACCCACCCAGGCCCGTTCTCATTGGTCCTTTGGACCGTGTTGCTGTAAACCCAGCAACGTGCTGAATTCACCGGCTCCATTTGCAGAGGAGCACGGTGAGCAGCAAAGTCCTTCCAGGAGCGCCTTATTGTTTTTAAAATCTTGCAGGCCCCGAGGCCTTTTCTGATCCCCCAGCATCCCGCTCCCACCCTGCACCCTCTTCCTGCTTTCTATTCCCTCCCGCCTCCCGACCCGCCCTGACCTGTTCTCATTGGTCCTTTGGACCGTGTTGCTGTAAACCGAGCTACGTGCTGAATTCACCTGCTCCATTTGCAGAGGAGCACCGTGAGCAGCAAGGCCCTTCTAGAAGCACCTTATTTTAAAAAAAATCTTGCAGGCCCTGAGGCCTTTTCCTGATCCCCCAGCAGCCCGCTCCCACCCCCGCACCCTCTTCCTGCTTTCGCTTCCTTCCCGCCTCCCGACCCACCCAGGCCCATTCTCATTGGTCATTTGGACGATGTTGCTGTAAACCCAGCAACGTGCTGAATTCACCGGCTCCATTTGCAGAGGAGCATGGTGAGCAGCAAGGTGCTTCCAGGAGTGCCTTATTTTTTTTAAAATCTTGCAAGTCCCGAGGCCTTTTCTGATCCGCCAACAGACTGCTCCCACTCCGCACCCTCTTCCTGCTTTCCCTTCCCTCCCGCTTCCCGACCTGCCCAGGCCCGTTCTCATTGGTCCTTTGGACCGTGTTGCTGTAAACCCAGCAACGTGCTGAATTCACCGGCTCCATTTGCAGAGGAGCACGTTGAGCAGCAAGGCCCTTCCAGGAGCGCCTTATTTTTTAAAAAATCTTGCAAGCCATGAGGCCTTTTCTGATCCCCCAACAGCCTGCTCCCACTCCGCACCCTCTTTCTGCTTTACCTTCCCTCCCGTCTCCTGACCCGCCTAGGCCCGTTCTCATTGGTCCTTTGGACCGTGTTGCTGTAAACCCAGCAACGTGCTGAATTCACCGGCTCCATTTGCAGAGGAGCACGGTGAGCAGCAAGGCCCTTCCATGAGTGCCTTATTTTAGAAATAAATATTGCAGGCCCCGAGGCCTTTTCTGATCCCCCGGCAGCCCGCTGCCACCCCCGCACCCTCTTCTTGCTTTCCCTTCCCTCCCGCCTCCCGACCCACCCAGGCCCGTTCTCATTAGTCCTTTGGACCGTGTTGCTGTAAACCCAGCAACGTGCTGAATTCACCGGCTCCATTTGCAGAGGAGCACGGTGAGCAGCAAGGCCCTTCCAGGAGCGCCTTATTTTTTAAAAAATCTTGCAAGCCCCAAGGCCTTTTCTGATCCCCCAACAGCCTGCTCCCACTCCGCACCCTCTTCCTGCTTTCCCTTCCCTCCCGTCTCCCGACCCACCCAGGCCCGTTCTCATTGGTCCTTTGGACCGTGTTGCTGTAAACCCAGCAACGTGCTGAATTCACCGGCTCCATTTGCAGAGGAGCACGGTGAGCAGCAAAGTCCTTCCAGGAGCGCCTTATTGTTTTTAAAATCTTGCAGGCCCCGAGGCCTTTTCTGATCCCCCAGCATCCCGCTCCCACCCTGCACCCTCTTCCTGCTTTCTATTCCCTCCCGCCTCCCGACCCGCCCAGACCTGTTCTCATTGGTCCTTTGGACCGTGTTGCTGTAAACCCAGCTACGTGCTGAATTCACCTGCTCCATTTGCAGAGGAGCACCGTGAGCAGCAAGGCCCTTCTAGAAGCACCTTATTTTAAAAAAAATCTTGCAGGCCCTGAGGCCTTTTTCTGATCCCCCAGTAGCCCGCTCCCACCCCCGCACCCTCTTCCTGCTTTCGCTTCCTTCCCGCCTCCCGACCCACCCAGGCCCATTCTCATTGGTCATTTGGACGATGTTGCTGTAAACCCAGCAACGTGCTGAATTCACCGGCTCCATTTGCAGAGGAGCATGGTGAGCAGCAAGGTGCTTCCAGGAGTGCCTTATTTTTTTAAAAATCTTGCAAGTCCCGAGGCCTTTTCTGATCCCCCAACAGCCTGCTCCCACTCCGCACCCTCTTCCTGCTTTCCCTTCCCTCCCGCCTCCCGACCCGCCCAGGCCCGTTCTCATTGGTCCTTTGGACCGTGTTGCTGTAAACCCAGCAACGTGCTGAATTCACCGGCTCCATTTGCAGAGGAGCACAGTGAGCAGCAAGGCCCTTCCATGAGTGCCTTATTTTTTAAAAAATCTTGCAAGCCCCGAGGCCTTTTCTGATCCCCCAACAGCCTGCTCCCACTCCGCACCCTCTTTCTGCTTTACCTTCCCTCCCGTCTCCTGACCCGCCTAGGCCCGTTCTCATTGGTCCTTTGGACCGTGTTGCTGTAAACCCAGCAACGTGCTGAATTCACCGGCTCCATTTGCAGAGGAGCACGGTGAGCAGCAAGGCCCTTCCATGAGTGCCTTATTTTAGAAATAAATATTGCAGGCCCCGAGGCCTTTTCTGATCCCCCGGTAGCCCGCTCCCACCCCCGCACCCTCTTCTTGCTTTCCCTTCCCTCCCGCCTCCCGACCCACGCAGGCCCGTTCTCATTAGTCCTTTGGACCGTGTTGCTGTAAACCCAGCAACGTGCTGAATTCACCGGCTCCATTTGCAGAGGAGCACGGTGAGCAGCAAGGCCCTTCCAGGAGTGCCTTATATTTATTAAAAATCTTGCAAGCACCAAGGCCTTTTCTGATCCCCCAACAGCCTGCTCCCACTCCGCACCCTCTTCCTGCTTTCCCTTCCCTCCCGTCTCCCGACCCACCCAGGCCCGTTCTCATTGGTCCTTTGGACCGTGTTGCTGTAAACCCAGCAACGTGCTGAATTCACCGGCTCCATTTGCAGAGGAGCACGGTGAGCAGCAAGGCCCTTCCAGGAGTGCCTTATTTTAGAAAAAAATATTGCAGGCCCCGAGGCCTTTTCTGATCCCCCAGCAACCCGCTCCCACCCCGCACCCTCTTTCTGCTTTACCTTCCCTCCCGTCTCCTGACCCGCCTAGGCCCGTTCTCATTGGTCCTTTGGACCGTGTTGCTGTAAACCCAGCAACGTGCTGAATTCACCGGCTCCATTTGCAGAGGAGCACGGTGAGCAGCAAGGCCCTTCCATGAGTGCCTTATTTTAGAAATAAATATTGCAGGCCCCGAGGCCTTTTCTGATCCCCCGGCAGCCCGCTGCCACCCCCGCACCCTCTTCTTGCTTTCCCTTCCCTCCCGCCTCCCGACCCACCCAGGCCCGTTCTCATTAGTCCTTTGGACCGTGTTGCTGTAAACCCAGCAACGTGCTGAATTCACCGGCTCCATTTGCAGAGGAGCACGGTGAGCAGCAAGGCCCTTCCAGGAGCGCCTTATTTTTTAAAAAATCTTGCAAGCCCCAAGGCCTTTTCTGATCCCCCAACAGCCTGCTCCCACTCCGCACCCTCTTCGTGCTTTCCCTTCCCTCCCGTCTCCCGACCCACCCAGGCCCGTTCTCATTGGTCCTTTGGACCGTGTTGCTATAAACCCAGCAACGTGCTGAATTCACCGGCTCCATTTGCAGAGGAGCACGGTGAGCAGCAAAGTCCTTCCAGGAGCGCCTTATTGTTTTTAAAATCTTGCAGGCCCCGAGGCCTTTTCTGATCCCCCAGCATCCCGCTCCCACCCTGCACCCTCTTCCTGCTTTCTATTCCCTCCCGCCTCCCGACCCGCCCAGACCTGTTCTCATTGGTCCTTTGGACCGTGTTGCTGTAAACCCAGCTACGTGCTGAATTCACCTGCTCCATTTGCAGAGGAGCACCGTGAGCAGCAAGGCCCTTCTAGAAGCACCTTATTTAAAAAAAAATCTTGCAGGCCCTGAGGCCTTTTTCTGATCCCCCAGCAGCCCGCTCCCACCCCCGCACCCTCTTCCTGCTTTCGCTTCCTTCCCGCCTCCCGACCCACCCAGGCCCATTCTCATTGGTCATTTGGACGATGTTGCTGTAAACCCAGCAACGTGCTGAATTCACCGGCTCCATTTGCAGAGGAGCATGGTGAGCAGCAAGGTGCTTCCAGGAGTGCCTTATTTTTTTAAAAATCTTGCAAGTCCCGAGGCCTTTTCTGATCCCCCAACAGCCTGCTCCCACTCCGCACCCTCTTCCTGCTTTCCCTTCCCTCCCGCCTCCCGACCCGCCCAGGCCCGTTCTCATTGGTCCTTTGGACCGTGTTGCTGTAAACCCAGCAACGTGCTGAATTCACCGGCTCCATTTGCAGAGGAGCACAGTGAGCAGCAAGGCCCTTCCATGAGTGCCTTATTTTTTAAAAAATCTTGCAAGCCCCGAGGCCTTTTCTGATCCCCCAACAGCCTGCTCCCACTCCGCACCCTCTTTCTGCTTTACCTTCCCTCCCGTCTCCTGACCCGCCTAGGCCCGTTCTCATTGGTCCTTTGGACCGTGTTGCTGTAAACCCAGCAACGTGCTGAATTCACCGGCTCCATTTGCAGAGGAGCACGGTGAGCAGCAAGGCCCTTCCATGAGTGCCTTATTTTAGAAATAAATATTGCAGGCCCCGAGGCCTTTTCTGATCCCCCGGTAGCCCGCTCCCACCCCCGCACCCTCTTCTTGCTTTCCCTTCCCTCCCGCCTCCCGACCCACCCAGGCCCGTTCTCATTAGTCCTTTGGACCGTGTTGCTGTAAACCCAGCAACGTGCTGAATTCAACGGCTCCATTTGCAGAGGAGCACGGTGAGCAGCAAGGCCCTTCCAGGAGTGCCTTATTTTTTAAAAAATCTTGCAAGCTCCAAGGCCTTTTCTGATCCCCCAACAGCCTGCTCCCACTCCGCACCCTCTTCCTGCTTTCCCTTCCCTCCCGTCTCCCGACCCACCCAGGCCCGTTCTCATTGGTCCTTTGGACCGTGTTGCTGTAAACCCAGCAACGTGCTGAATTCACCGGCTCCATTTGCAGAGGAGCACGGTGAGCAGCAAGGCCCTTCCAGGAGTGCCTTATTTTAGAAAAAAATATTGCAGGCCCCGAGGCCTTTTCTGATCCCCCAGCAACCCGCTCCCACCCCGCACCCTCTTCCTGTTTTCCCTTCCCTCCCACCTCCCGAACCGCCCAGGCCCATTCTTATTGATCCTTTGGACCGTGTTGCTGTAAACCCAGCAACGTGCTGAATTCCCTGGCTCCATTTGCAGAGGAGCATGGTGAGCAGCAAAGTCCTTCCAGGAGCACCTTATTGTTTTTAAAATCTTGCAGGCCCCGAGGCCTTTTCTGATCCCCAGCATCCCGCTCCCACCCTGCACCCTCTTCCTGCTTTCTATTCCCTCCCGCCTCCCGACCCGCCCAGACCTGTTCTCATTGGTCCTTTGGACCGTGTTGCTGTAAACCCAGCTACGTGCTGAATTCACCTGCTCCATTTGCAGAGGAGCACCGTGAGCAGCAAGGCCCTTCTAGAAGCACCTTATTTTTAAAAAAATCTTGCAGGCCCTGAGGCCTTTTTCTGATCCCCCAGCAGCCCGCTCTCACCCCCGCACCCTCTTCCTGCTTTCGCTTGCTTCCCGCCTCCCGACCCACCCAGGCCCATTCTCATTGGTCATTTGGACGATGTTGCTGTAAACCCAGCAACGTGCTGAATTCACCGGCTCCATTTGCAGAGGAGCATGGTGAGCAGCAAGGTGCTTCCAGGAGTGCCTTATTTTTTAAAAAATCTTGCAAGTCCCGAGGCCTTTTCTGATCCCCCAACAGCCTGCTCCCACTCCGCACCCTCTTCCTGCTTTCCCTTCCCTCCCGCCTCCCGACCCGCCCAGGCCCGTTCTCATTGGTCTTTTGGACCGTGTTGCTGTAAACACAGCAACGTGCTGAATTCACCGGCTCCATTTGCAGAGGAGCACGTTGAGCAGCAAGGCCTTACCAGGAGCGCCTTATTTTTAAAAAAATCTTGCAAGCCCCGAGGCCTTTTCTGATCCCCCAACAGCCTGCTCCCACTACGCACCCTCTTTCTGCTTTACCTTCCCTCCCGTCTCCTGACCCGCCTAGGCCCGTTCTCATTGGTCCTTTGGACCGTGTTGCTGTAAACCCAGCAACGTGCTGAATTCACCGGCTCCATTTGCAGAGGAGCACGGTGAGCAGCAAGGCCCTTCCATGAGTGCCTTATTTTAGAAACAAATATTGCAGGCCCCGAGGCCTTTTCTGATCCCCCAGCAACCCGCTTCCACCCCACACCCTCTTCCTGTTTTCCCTTCCCTCGCACCTCCCGAACCGCACAGGCCCATTCTTATTGATCCTTTGGACCGTGTTGCTGTAAACCCAGCAACGTGCTGAATTCACCGGCTCCATTTGCAGAGGAGCACGGTGAGCAGCAAAGTCCTTCCAGGAACGCCTTATTTTAAAAAAAAATCTTGCAGGCCCCGAGGCATTTTCTGATCCCCCAGCAGCCCGCTCCCACTCCCGCACCCTCTTCCTGCTTTCTCTTCCCTACCGCCTCCCGACCCACCCAGGCCCGTTCTCATTGGTCCTTTAGACCGTGTTGCTGTAAACCCAGCAACATGCTGAAATCACCGGCTCCATTTGCAGAGGAGCACGGTGAGAGCAAGGTCCCTCCAGAAGCGCCTTATTGTTTTTAAAATCTTGCAGGCCCCGAGGCCTTTTCTGATCCCCCAGCATCCCGCTCCCACCTTGCACCCTCTTCCTGCTTTCTATTCCCTCCCGCCTCCCGACCCGCCCAGGCCCGTTCTCATTGGTCCTTTGGACCGTGTTGCTGTAAACCCAGCTACGTGCTGAATTCACCTGCTCCATTTGCAGAGGAGCACCGTGAGCAGCAAGGCCCTTCCAGGAGTGCCTTATTTTAAAAAAAATCTTGCAGGCCTTGAGGCCTTTTTCTGATCCCCCAGCAGCCCGCTCCCACCCCCGTACCCTCTTCCTGCTTTCGCTTCCTTCCCACCTCCCGACCCACCCAGGCCCATTCTCATTGGTCATTTGGACCGTGTTGCTGTAAACCCAGCAACTTGCTGAATTCACCGGCTCCATTTGCAGAGGAGCATGGTGAGCAGCAAGGTGCTTCCAGGAGTGCCTTATGTTTTTTAAATCTTGTAAGTCCCAAGGCCTTTTCTGATCCCCCAACAGCCTGCTCCCACTCGTACCCTCTTCCTGCTTTCCCTTCCCTCCCGCCTCCCGACCCGCCCAGGCCCGTTCTCATTGGTCCTTTGGACCGTGTTGCTGTAAACCCAGCAACGTGCTGAATTCACCGGATCCATTTGCAGAGGAGCACGGTGAGCAGCAAGGCCCTTCCAGGAGCGCCTTATTTTTTTAAAAATCTTGCAGGCCCCGAGGCCTTTTCTGATCCCCCAGCAACCCGCTCCCACCCCCGCACCCCCTTCTTGCTTTACCTTCCCTCCCGCCTCCCGACCCGCCCAGGCCCATTCTCATTGGTCCTTTGGACCGTGTTGCTGTAAACCCAGCAACTTGCTGAATTCACCGGCTCCATTTGCAGAGGAGCATGGTGAGCAGCAAGGTGCTTCCAGGAGTGCCTTATTTTTTTTAAAATCTTGTAAGTCCCAAGGCCTTTTCTGATCCCCCAACAGCCTGCTCCCACTCCGCACCCTCTTCCTGCTTTCCCTTCCCTCCTGTCTCCCGACCCGCCCAGGCTCGTTCTCATTGGTCCTTTGGACCGTGTTGCTGTAAACCCAGCAACATGCTGAATTCACCGGCTCCATTTGCAGAGGAGCACGGTGAGCAGCAAGGCCCTTCCAGGAGCGCCTTATTTTTAAAAAAATCTTGCAGGCCCCGAGGCCTTTTTCTGATCCTCCAGCAGCCCGCTCCCACGCCCGCACCCTCTTACTGCTTTCCCTTCCCTCCTGCCTCCCGACCCACCAAGGCCCATTCTCATTGGTCATTTGGACTGGGTTGCTGTAAACCCAGCAACGTGCTGAATTCACCGGCTCCATTTGCAGAGGAGCACGGTGAACAGCAAGTCCCTTCCAGGAGCGCCTTATTTTTTAAAAAGTCTTGCAGGTCCCGAGGCCTTTTCTGATCCCACAGCAGCCCGCTCCCACCCCCGACCCCTCTTCTTGCTTTCCCTTCACTCCCGCCTCCCGGCCCGCTCAGGCCCATTCTCATTGGTCCTTTGGACTGTGTTGCTGTAAACCCAGCAACAAGCTGAATTCCCTGGCTCCATTTGCAGAGGAGCACTGTGAGCAGCAAGGCCCTTCCAGGAGTGCCTTATTTTTCAAAAGATCTTCCAAAGCCCGAGGCCTTTTCTGATCCCCCAGCAGCCCGCTCTCACTCAGCACCCTCTTCCTGCTTTCCCTTCCCTGCCGCCTCCCGACCCGCCCACTCCCGTTCTCATTGGTCCTTTGGACCATGTTGCTGTAAACCCAGCAACGTGCTGAATTCACCGGCTCCATTTGCAGAGGAGCACGGTGAGCAGCAAGGCCCTTCCAGGAGCGCCTTATTTTTTTTTAAATCTTGCAGGCCCCGAGGCCTTTTCTGATCCCCCAGCAGCCCGCTCCCACCCCGCACCCTCTTCCTGATTTCCCTTCGCTCCCGCCTCCCGACCCGCCCAGGCCCATTCTCATTGGTTCTTCGGACCGTGTTGCTGTAAACCCAACAATGTGCTGAATTCTCCGGCTCCATTTGCAGAGGAGCATGGTGAGCAGCAAAGCCCTTCCAGGTGCGCCTTATTTTTAAAAAAATCTTGCAGGCCCTGAGGCCTTTTCTGATCTCCCAGCAGCCCGCTCCCACCCCCCACCCTCTTCCTGCTTTCCCTTCCCTCCCGCCTCCCGACCCGCCCAGGCCCGTTCTCATTGGTCCTTTGGAGAGTGTTGCTGTAATCCCAGCAATGTGCTGAATTCACCGGCTCCATTTGCAGAGGAGCACGGTGAGCAGCAAGGCCCTTCCAGGAGGGCCTTATTTAAAAGCAAATCTTGCGAGCCCCGAGGCCTTTTCTGATCCCCCAGCAGCCCGCTCCCACCCCCGCACCCTCTTCCTGCTTTCCCTTCCCTCCCGCCTCCCGACTCGCCCAGGCCCATTCTCATTGGTCCTTTGGACCGTGTTGCTGTAAACCCAGAAAAGTGCTGAATTCACCGGCTCCATTTGCAGAGGAGCATGGTGAGCAGCAAGGCCCTTCCAGCAGCGCCTTATTTTTTTAAAAATCTGCATGCCCCGAGGCCTTTTCTGATCCCCCAGCAGCCCGCTCCCACCCCCGCACCCTCTTCCTGCTTACCCTTCCCTCCTGCCTCCCGACCCGCCCAGGCCCGTTCTCATTGGTCCTCTCACCCTTCATCACTGGTCATCCCAGGGCAGCCCTCCGCCCGCAGCCCCCTGTGGCTAAGGGCCCCAAGGCCAAGGGCGGCTCCAACAGAGGCGGCTCCAGGAAGTGTCAGCAGGTTTCCGCAGGGGAAGCCAGTGGCCAGCCGTCAACCTGCAACTACAAGGAAAAGTAAGATAGAAGTGGCCCAGGGCCAGGAGAGGAACAGCCGCTCTGCACTGGAGTCCCAGCCACTTGGGGAGACCACGTTGCGCAGGGTCACTGCACTGCACTGCATCTCTCACCCTCTTCCTCAAAATTAGTCAAAATCCAAACTTAGTCTCCAGACTGCATTGTATGATATTTACATTGCACTGCTAGGCCTCTCTCCCACTATACAGGTCTCTCAAATTTAGCAGGGCCTCTGTGCCCAAATTGCATAGTATGATACTTAGATTGCATTAATAGGCCTCTCTCCCACTATACAGATGTCTCTAATTTAGCTGGGGTTCTGTCCCCAATTGCATTGTATGATATTTAGATTGCACTGCTAGGCCTCTCTCCCACTATACAGGTGTCTCTAATTTAGCTGGGGCTCTGTCCCCAATTGCATTGTATGATATTTAGATTGCACTGCTAGGCCTCTCTCCCACTATACAGGTGTCTCAAATTTAGCGGGGGCTCTGTCCCCAATTGCACTGTGTTAGACTGCATTGATAGGCCTCCACACTGCATTGTATGATGCACTGCTAGGCCTCTCTCCCAATATACAGGTCTCTCAAATTTAGCTGGGGTTGTGTCCCCAATTGCATAGTATGATATTTAAATTGCATTATTAGGCCTTACTTCCACTATACAGGTCTCTCAAATTTAGCAGGGCCTCTGTGCCCAATTTGCATAGTATGATATTTAGATTGCATTGATAGACCTCTCTCCCACCATACAGGTCTCTCAATTTTAGCAGGGCCTCTGTGCCCAAATTGCATCGTTTGATACTTAGTTTGCTCTCTCCCACTATACAGGTGTCTCTAATTTAGCTGGGGTTCTGTCCCCAATTGCATTGTATGATATTTAGATTGCACTGCTAGGCCTCTCTCCCACTATACAGGTGTCTAAAATTTAGCGGGGGCTCTGTCCCCAATTGCACTGTGTTAGACTGCATCGATAGGCCTCCACACTACATTGTATGATACTTAGACTGCACTGCTAGGCCTCTCTCCCAATATACAGGTCTCTCAAATTTAGCAGGGGTTCTGTCCGCAATTGCATAGTATGATACTTAGACTGCACTGCTAGGCCTCTCTCCCAATATACAGGTCTCTCAAGGTTAGCAGAGCCTCTGTGCCAAATTTCCTTTTATGTCATTTAGATTGCATTGACAGGCCTCTCTCCCACTATACATGTGTCTCTAGTTTAGCTGGGGTTCTGTCCCCAATTGCATTGTGTTAGACTGCATTGATAGGCCTCCACACTGCATTGTATGATGTTGAGATCGCACTGCTAGGTCTCTCTCCGACTATACAGGTCTCTAAAATTTAGCAGGGCCTATGCACCCAAATTTCTTTCTGTGTCATTTAGATTGCATTGATAGGCCTTTCTCCCACTATGCAGGTGTCTCAAATTTAGCTGACCAACTCACTCTCAAGTGAAGCAGAACCCACCAATGAATTACTGTGGAGTGTCACTCTGATGAGGGGCTCACACATCACAAGGCACAGGTCCGAGCTGCACCCCTCCAAGCCACTCTTCAACTAGCAGAAGCCCTCCCCAAACCCCATAGCTAGCTCACCGCAGTGAACCACACTCAGAGAGACAGACACTAAAGAGAGCCACCGATAGCACCCAACTAAACAACCCTTAACCACCTCCCCATCCCCTCTAAGGACAGGGACTGCACGAGTCGCCAACTTCAGCCGGAACACCACTGAAAGACAGAGCCCAAACTAGTAGCAGACAGCTTTCACACCCATTACTACACCACAAGAAAACCAGACCAAAGCAGAACCAACTGGACATCACCAAACAAAAGACTAAACAACTCTCAAGCCTATAATGCTGCGCAAAAAACCCATTCCAAGGAAAAGAAGAAGAGAAGAAAGAACAAACACCCCAGAACAGCAACTAAGAACGACAACAATAGATTGCACCCCCACAGAAAGGAACACAAATAGAACCAACACTAAGAGAAGAGACAAATCCCTCTACCTAACTCCATACCTCGCTGACAACTGGCAACCACAGCAATACAACCCAATGTTAGAAGCAGCAACATCAAACAACCTAACACAAGCAAGCAGAAGAAGGATGAACAGCACAAAAAACAACAAGCACACGACCTATGCGATAACACCCTACATCACCAAAGCAAAAGGAAATTCCAATCAACAACCACAACTTCTGGAAGATGAACACGATGAAAACAAAAATAACCCAAGACAGAACCTAGAAGAACTCTTTGAAGACACTGAAACCCCGAAACCCACAGCTCAACAAGACATCGACGAGGAAGGAAACATCAACACCGCTCAGAAGACGACCTCAACAAGAAAGTCCAAACCATACAACACCTCCAAACTTCACTGCAATCTAATAAACGCAAGATCCATGTCAAAACACTCAACAGAGATCTTGGACCAACTCGACCACAACGGCATTGATATCCTGTTCATCACAGAAACATGGCTGGACGACAACTACAAAATCACACTCCAAAGCTGCCTTCCAACCAACTTCAAATGTCTGCAAATAAACAGGAAAAACAAAAAAGGAGGAGGCATCGCAATATCATTCAATGAACACCTGAAAATTAAAACTGATGAACCACTCAACATCCTCAACTGCGAAACAATGGTAACACACCTAATGGCGAACCCAAAAACCAACATCACATTCATCCTGTTCGTCGACAACTTCATAGAAACCATCACCAACTTACCCATCAACCACAAACACCTAATCATCCTGGAGGACTTCAACATCTGGTTTGAAGACAATCAGGCCATCTCCCAAAACTCACTGATTGAACAACTCACCACCATGAAACTACGACAACTAGTCAAAGGGGCAACACACTTGGCAGGACACACCCTTGACGCAATTTTCGCCAATGAAAAACTCATCACCACGGCACCACCAATACAAATACTGTGAAGCGACCATCTCATCATCCCATTCTTGATCACTCTGCCTACTCAAGTCTATATCCAACCCCCGAAACTTACAACCACTACAAAGAGAAACTGGAAACATGTCAAAGAAAGCAACCTATTCGAACAACGGGAATTAACCAAACCCTCAACTACAGAACTAGAGCTAGCTGACCTAGACGGGAAAGCAGAGATACTACACAAATGGATTGCAGATACAATAGACAAGATCGCCCCAGAAAACCGTTCACCCCATCAAAAAAAAGAGCAATAGCAAAATGGTTCACCCCATTACTAAGCGCCATGAAAAAGGAAAACAAAAAGATGGAACTGGAATGGAGGAAAGAATACAACCAAAAAAAACACTGTTCCAGAAACAAATCCGCGCATACAAGAAGGAAATTCAAAAGACGAAGAGAAGACATTATGATGACAGAATCACCAATGCCGCCAACACACAAAAAGAAATGTTTAGCATCATTAAAGAAATGAGAAACCCACCAGGCTGCGATAACACCCCAACCCCCTCAGAAAAACTATGCAACGACCTGGCAGACCACTTAAAAAAAAAAATCAATGATATCCGACAAACCATACAAAAGAGACCAACCAACCACAACATAAAACCTAACGAACCTAACACGGAACCACAGCACAAACGCCAAAGCTTTCCTGAAATATCAGCAGAGGCATTCACAATGCTGGTAAAATGAAGCGAGAAAGCTGGATCACCCATGAACCCATGTTCCCCAGACATCTACAAATCAATCCCCGTGCAAGGAACGCCAGCAGAACACTACAGAAACCTTCTAAATCTATCACTAGCAACAGGGACTGTACCGAGGATCTTCAAATCAGCATATACCAAGCCACTCTTGAAAAACACAAGTGGCGACGTAGAAGACCTCTCCACTACAGGCCGATCTCTAACATCCCCTACCCGGCAAAACTTCTAGAAACCTACGTATATAAACTAACCCAAGAACACAAAGAAAAACACCACCTGCTAGACCAAGCTCAAGTCGGTTTCAGACCATCAAGAGGAACGGAAACAGCACTACTATCCATCTGGGATGACCTCAAAACGAACGCAGACTCAAACACTACCTCAGCCCTTATTCTGCTCGACCTCTCTGCAGCCTTTGACACAGTGAGCCACAACACCCTGACCATAAAAATAGAAGACATAGGCATAACCGACACAGCCCTACTCTGGACCGAATCTTTCCTAGCAGAAAGAACAGAAACTGTATGGATTAAACCATTCATATCCACTCCACGAGTTAACGACTGTGGAGTGCCAAAAGGATCATCACTATCTCCACCATATTTCAACATCTATCAGACTCCGGTCATCAGAATCTTCGAAAAATACAACATTACATGCTACAACTACGCAGGTGATACTCAAATCATCTACAAAATCAAAGACACTGATGCCGATCATTCAACCTTAATCGACTGCCTAAAAGAAGTCTTCATTTGGAAGAATGCCAACAACCTGAAAATCAACCCAGGAAAGACAGACATCATAATTGTATCCAAAAACCAAGAGAACGAAACCACCATCCCGTGGCCTACGGAAATGGAAAGCGCACCAACACGATCAAAGGTAGTAAAAAATCTGGGAGTCCTAATGGACAACACCCTAACCTTAGAACCACAAATAAATGCAACAGTGAAGAAATGTTTTTTCCTCCTCCCCTCGGCAAGAAGAATTCTACCTTTACTCTCTTTCACGCACAAAACACTCACTATCGTCGCCCTAATCATGTCAATAATCGACTATGCAAACAGCCTCTTCCTCGGAATACCAGAACACTTCCAGAACACCTCCTGAAGAAACTGCAACGGATCCAAAATGCAGCAGCAAGACTAGTCCTCAAACTATCCAGAAGAGACCACATCACCCCAGCCCTAAAAACACTACACTGGTTCCCAGTTAAACATTGCATCACCTTCAAAACAATGTGCATAACGCACAGGGCAATCAGTGGACAAGGAGCAGAATTCCTACAAACTATCAAGACCCCTCCGATCAAGCAACGAAGTCCGCCTGGAAATCAAACCATACCTTAAAAAAAAACTTGGAGGCACCTCCTTCTACCACTTAGCCGCAAAAAATTGGAAAAACATCCCAAAAAAAAAAAGAAGAAACACAGAAGATCACCTAAAATTCAGGAAATCACTAAAAACCTGGCTCTTCAACATCACTGATTCAAAATGAAAACCGAAACAGAGAAAAGGACGACTAAACTGGAAAGGACACGAACAGCCCCAGAAATGACAGGGAAGTTCCCACGGCACCTGGACGGGTGACACCGGATAGACTGGAACTCAGACGACACGCACGGAGACCGAGTCAACTACCCCACCTGCCCCTTAGTTACCACCAGGTACCACAGTGTTGTGGAATTGCTGAGATATTGGTAATTAGCACACAACCTGACTCGTTCATATTGGCAGGTGCACTGGCCACAAGGGTATGAAGGGAGGACAGGTGGGCTATGAGAGAGCCTGATAGAGGCGGGGACCAGAGGAATAAGGAACCTTGAATGTCAGAGGGACCCAGATCAGGACAGGCGCATCAGGGGAGACTGCACAAGCCCATCACCTCAACTCAGGATAGAGATGCCAACTAACCAACTCCACTAACACATTCCAAACCAACCAACTAAAACCTACAGTACAACAAACCACACAAACTTCACTACACTGCAACAACAAAACAAAAAAGACACATAGACACACACAACAGTACACAATGATTACCGGCCGCAAACACCCCAGGCCCAGCCAACAGACCCACTGGGCTGAGGCCGCCAACAGCACATCACTGCTCTCCGGCACTTTTCCTGCTTCCTCCCACTAACTCAACCTCCCCTCCTCTTTCAGAGCCGCCAGAGCGCCAGGGGGCAACTCCGGTGGTGATAGTGCGCGGTATAAATGTCCTTTAACATTAACATTAACATTACCACACTGAAAACGATTGTAGAAAGCAAACAAATTCCACATAACTCAGCACAAGCTGCTGAAATATTAGCCTTAACCAAAGCATGTGCAATTTCTGAAAACCTTAGTGTAAACATATATGCTGACAGTCAGTATGCATTCAGGGTGGTCCACAACTTTGACCGACTATGGGCTGAAAGGTGTTTGTTTTCTGACGTGCCAGGAACCAAGATCAAACATGGCACTTTGATAGTGAAACTGTTGTCAGCACTTGCGCTTCTGAAGCGATTAGCAATAATGAAATGTAAGGCCATAAGAAAGTAACGTGTATCATAGGAGAAGGAAACGCATTTGCAGACAGAATCGCGAAACAAACTGCCCCTGATTTACACACCAAAATATATGTCGAAACAATAGTGAGGGTGCCCTGCATGATAGAGGATGGAATTGGCAATGTAAAAGAGGTACAGGCAGAGGCTACTCCTGAGGAAATAAAACAATGGTCCGAGGGTCCAGCAGAACCAGATACAGAGGGTTGTTGGGTGGATATAGAAAACAGTAGATGGATGTTGCCAAATGCTTACGTAATAGCAATGGTTACTATGGCCCATGGTCAAACACATATTTGTGCGAAGAAGATTTGTCAACACCTTAATTCTGTATTGTACAATGACAACATTACAAAAACTGCCAAGAGATTGGTTCAAAATTGCATGACTTGTTTACAACATAACATTGGGAAGGGAACAGTGACACGAAAAGGGAGCTTTGGTCCTCCCTCAATGCCCTTTGAAGTAATCCATTTCAATTTTATAGAAATGGAGAGATGCCAACATTTTAAGTATGTCCTTGTAGTGGTCTGTGCATTCAGCAAATAAGTAGAGGCCTATGCCCTTAAAGACTGTTCCGCCATGTCAACAGCAAAATCCATGTTAAAGGAATACTTTCTGAGGTTTGGGCTGCACGTTTTATTTGGTCAGATAACGGCCCACATTTTATAGCTGCTGTGATACTACAGATCTGTGCAGGCCTCCAAATTGATAAACGATTCCATTCAGCCAGGCATCCAATGAGTGCCGGTCTTGTGGAACGACAAAACGGTATTTTGAAAAATAAGCTGGCAAAAGTATGCACCAAATGTAATTTGAAATGGCCCGATGCTTTACCATTAGCCCTGTTGTCGATGTGTATGCCTGTGCAATCAAAAACGGGTCTCTCCCCCTATGAAATAATAATGAGAAGACTAGCCAATGTATGGAATGTGCCACGTCCGAAAAAACTAAAAGATATAGAGTAACCTTTGCTTACTGAATATTGTAAACAGTTGATTCAAAACTTGCATTTGATTAATCAGCGGGTGCAAGAAGCTCTTCCTGTCAGATACACAGGCCCAGGCCATCGTCTGCAACCTGGGGACTGGGTCCTGATAAAGAACTTTGAAAGAAAGTCTTTGCTTGCTTCTCGGTGGAAGGGACCGTACCAGGTGCTCCTGGCCATGAAGACTGCTGTTCGAGTGGATAACAGAAAACATTGGATACATGCCACGCACTCAAAGAGAATTCTGTTTCCTTTGCCACATGGAAAAGAGACCGATGATTCCGATTCCAAGAGTGAACCAACTTTAATTGATCGCAAAGACTTCGCCGAAATTCAGATGAAACTACTTCCTGAGCCCAAGGAGGGGCATGAGGAGATTGCAAGAAAATCTGAAACATCAGTGTTACCTTAACCTTGTTTGCCTGCTGCCTCATCTTCACCTTTTTCTGCATCACCAATTGGCACTGTTTCTGCATCCTCTGCAAACAATGAAAGTGCATTGTTCATCGATCACACCGTACCTGGAGCTTTGAGGTACAATCTACACCCACGAATCCAGAAGTAATTGCAACAGCCTTTATTTCTGGCCCACATATGGGGCTGGAAATGGAGGCCTATGGAAAGGGAGCGTATGAGCTGTATCAGATGAAAGCTCTGACATGCGGTTTCCCGGTGCTATTCCTGAAAGTAAAGGGCTTTGCAACCTAGTGTAAACAAGCTAGGGGCAATGGTACCGACACAATGAAATACTGATGCTGAATACTTGCTCCGGCATTATGGAGCCGCTGAGATAAACACTAAGCTTGCTGTCATCTGAAGAGAACTTGCTTGTATCTTGAACATTTTTCTGACTGAACGTGTGCTGTTGACGAGTTCCGAATTAAAAATTCTAACTAATTTTAAAAGCTTAACAATGAGGTTTCTCTCAACGGATGCTGAGAAACTTTTTATAAGGCCATACCTATATTTGCTCCTGCTGCCTCTTGCGCTGATGAAAATATTAATGAAAGTATTAACATTGAGTCTGCTCTGAGAAAGACTTGGGGGGTCATTCTGAGTTGGGCGGTAAGGATTACCGGGCACCGGTAAGGATGCCAGTGCGGGTAAACCCTTACCGCCCAATTCCAAGGTCCCTTACAGGAACCGCAAAGGACTTGTGGTCAGACCACACGTCCTTAGCGGGTCCTGCTAAGGGCGTAATTAGCGCCTTCCCCATTCCCATTGAGCCCTATGGGGGCTCAAATGGGAATGGGCAATGGTTTACTGAATGGGGACTTACCGGGTCCTACAGGGTCGGAATGACTCGGTAAGTCCCCATTCAGCCAGATCGGACCCGGACCTGGTATTGGAGGCAGCCATGGTGCTAGTAGCACCATGGCTACCTCCAATCTCGGAATGACCCCCTTGGTTTATTAAGACTAAACTAATACTGACCATCGTACCCATCTGCATTTTATTTACACTAATTCAAGTGTCCTGGTATCTAGAAGTTATGCATCCAATGAATACTCTATTACCCACTATTAATACTCCCACTGTGACCCTGGCTCATGTGCTTTCTTACACTCTTCTTCCACAAGATGTTAAACACAGGGAAGGTTATGAAAACACGACTCTTTTATTGATTATGCATATGACACATGCAATTTTGAACTGTACCAATTGCTGGGTGTGCTCACATTTGCCCCAGTAAGGAGAAAGGGAATGGCTTGGTATATACACCCTTTACCCCTGAGTACTGCTTGTTATGCTGCACTAAGAGCTCTATTTTCTGGTAGATGGAATGATAGTACCACTGGGAATTTTGATGGAACTAACATAAATGAATTTGAGAGATTGGTATTGACACCCTTGGGTTGTTCCGTGTTTTCAAATAGGAGAAAATGAACACTGCATCAACCAGTTCCATTGATAGATTTTCCAGACCTTATCAATCGCTGATCACATTTAAAATGGCTCTTGTAGGTAATAAGGATGCCATGCCTCCTTCATACACTATTAACCATAGCCCACATTCTGTCCCATTCTGTTTGCAGAAAAAGGGTTCTCATCCATGGTTGCCCAGAAACTGGGAAGATACCTGTTAACTAGGGATACTTTTACCTGATGTATTTCTTGCTACTACCTCTGAAATAGCAAACGTATCCAAAGCTCACCCTCGACGAGATGATGCTGTTAGACACATTTTTAGTGACATAGCTAAATCCTTTATACCTTTTTGGGGACAAGCAATAAATTCATGGAATATTAGAAGATTGTCCAGGGTGTTAGAGAAAACAATTAATGAAACCACTGATATACTATATAACATGACACTAGAACAAAAAGCAATCAGATTAGTTGCACTTCAAAATAGAATGGTTCTTGACATTATTATGGCTGACCGTGGAGGTGTATGCAAATTAGTGGGATCAGCATGCTGTGTTTTTGTAAGCGACTCCTCCCCTACAATATTTGAAGCAATTAAAAGATTATACGTTCTAGGTTCTGAAATCCACGTTCCCACGGGTGGCTGGAATTAAAATGTAGGTGTATGGTTCTGGAAACTGTTACGATCCTGGGGATGGAAATTGGTCTCAAGCTTAATTATGATATTCACTATCCTTATACTCTGCTGTTGTTGCGTACAATATCTGCCAGTCATCTGCTCCATAATCACAAATAAATGTGTACAAATAATTAGTACAAAGATACTGAAGCCCAAACAGAATATGATAAATGGTGACCACGAACATGAGGATGAAATAATCAAACAGTTTATGGCAATCAATATTTATGATAATGATTATGATAGTGATTTGAGTAGTTCGGAAAGTGACACTTGGTCCGATGACAATGCAATGTTCGGGTGATGCTATTGGCTTAAGACCAAAAAGCAGGGTTTGTAAAACTGTAATGCAATTGTGTAGCACGAATAGAATGTTGGGCAGAAGCAAATTGCATCATGTGATAAACATTGCAAACCATGAAACCTGAATGTAACCATTGGGAATCCATTTTGTAATTGTCCGCCATTTTGTACTCTAAATGCTTTCGCAAATATATAGTCTGTGCTTCATGTCTACACGCGGTGCAAGGCCGCAGCTTGAACTTTGAATGCTAACGTAGTCAGAAATGTGAACCCCTGCAGAAATACAGTGTTTTCCTTATTCTATAAAGCCTTGAAGTTGTACATAAGCATCGACTAATCAGCAATCAGGTGCTAGCCTGTTGTAGAAGGCAGTTAAATAAGAATTATATGCGACTAAATGTGCTCCTCCATGAAAGACGGTATTTTCTCTACTTCAGAACTGTCTGACCCTTAGCCTACGAATATAGCAAATAGATAATGTTAGTTGGAAAGCAAGGAATGTCTCAGCGCTGGAACATGATATCCTTCCCCGTGCCAGTGTCCCATGTTCCCCAAAACAGTAAGCTGTCTCTACAATCTTGGCTAGAAACACGGAATGTTTAGACTGAATGAAGTACGTACATGACTTGT
This sequence comes from Ambystoma mexicanum, assembly GCF_040938575.1. Classification (NCBI taxonomy): domain Eukaryota; kingdom Metazoa; phylum Chordata; class Amphibia; order Caudata; family Ambystomatidae; genus Ambystoma; species Ambystoma mexicanum. The sequence continues at coordinate 559,058,691 of NC_090933.1, forward strand.
CAATTACTGAACCCTAGCTTACATGTCATGCATATGTCATGTATATGGGCAGACCGAATAATGCTGTACAATCATGAGGTGTTATGTATTTATGTCACTGTTTTATTGATGCCCTCTCTCTCTCCTCTCACAGTGTCTGTGAAGAAACGTCATGAGGTGTTGAGACCCGGTCGACCAACTGAGATACTTTGAAATAAACCAGACTTGTTTGGGAAAACGAACCTCACGACTGGCGTGTCATTACTATATGGTTATGGGCCTTTATTCCATATATGGTCTTACAGATGCACAACCTGGTCCTGATGTGCCCCTCACTGTAGCCCACCACCAGTTGTATGTGTTGATTGCATGCAGGTGCCATTAGAAATGGGTGCTGTGGATATCCAGAGTCACCTGCGAGGAAAAAGGGCATAGGTATCAGTAACTGTTTATTGAGGATGTGTGGCATTTGCTCATGGCATGTTCATCAACACTATCTTCATGACGTTAGTGCGCATTGGTGAACAACATGGTTGCATATCACTTACACTACTTCATGTGTCATGTACATGAATGCAGTATCACTTTGGCCTTCCCCTCTCACATATCCCTCAAACACAAGTTTTAACATGCAAAAACTGTGATAGGATTGGCAATGTACATTTTTCTGTGGTAGTCGTATGCTGCACTGCTATGCATGTGACCTTATGTGCGCAGAGCTGTAATTATACACTTTTATTGTTTGTGAGTTCCTGTACTTGTGGAATGACATTCAAGGTTTACAGCATACATGCCAATCCTGTCTGGCAGTGTTGTGTTTTCATTGTGCAGTGGTAAACAATTATTTTGCCTGTATAATTATGGATTCAGTTGGGTTTTCCAGTCTCACTGAGCCAACACAAAGATCAGTCAGATACTGCTTAAGTTGCAGATTTATTGCAAGAACCAATGAACAGCCTGACATGTGTTTCGAGCAGTCCTTGCTCTTCCTCTGAGGCTTATGTTTGAAGACGCACTAACGCAGTCATTTATGTAGTAGGTTTGCTGAAGTTTATTCTTCGCAGTTGCGGCAAAGATTGTGAGACCCTCCGTGCTCGGGGGTCCTCAGGACGGCATGGCTGGTTCCAAACACGGCTCGAAACACATGTCAGGCTGTTCATTGGTTCTTGCAATAAATCTGCAACTTAAGCAGTATTTGACTGATCTTTGTGTTGGCACACTGGAAAACCCAATTCAGTTCTGTCTTACCGTGTAGTGCCAGGGCAAGGCACTCACACCCTCTGGTCGCCTGCTGCCTTCCCACCATTAACTTTAAGCAAGCACAAGGTTCCTTAATTGGCTTTTTGTGCCCCTCACCTGTTCATAATTATGAATTCAGCATGCATTGTTGAACCTGTAGTGCACTCTAAGTGGATATATTACTTGCTATGATTGTACTTTAATGTCATGCTACATCTTTGTCCTGCAGGGCAAAGTCCTGCATATTGGTGGCTGTAATGTATGTGGTTAGAGGCCAGGTCCTGCATGCACAGGGCATTGACAGGGAATGCATTTATCTTTCACTGTTTTGTGCAAGGCAGCATTTCACGTGAGATGCAAGATTGTGTTGTGTTGTGTGGTGGCGCTTGTGCTTATCCAGCATCCTTGTCCATTGACTGCTGTGCCTGCAGATAGGCAGGCAGTGTGATGTTTTGCAGGAACGAGGCATTGTGGGGGGAACAGTAAAGCAGGCCTGCATGAGGTCTGCATCACAGGTTACCTCTACATCTAGTGAATGGTACTGCCTCCTGTTGTAGTATAACTCTGCTGCTGGCTGGGGGCCACCAAGACCACATGGGTGCAGTCTAGGGTTTCTACTACATTGATCTTGCCTTTGTGGCATTTATCTATGCTGGGTTGGTGGGTAGAGAGATGTGGTGGGTTGCATGCGCATACCCACAGTGTGCTGATAGGTGCATCTGGCTAGATAATGCAGCACAGACACAAGCTTCAGCAGCAGTGATAAGGTTTAGATATTGATCCTGCTCTGGCTGTCATCCTGAATCCGGGAGATTAGGTCAGCAATCTTGAGCTGGTAGAGAGTTATGAGCAGGCCATCTGTTAATGCCCGGGGTGATGTCCTGATCCGGGGAATAAGCGGTCACCTTCCATAGCTTCTCCTCCACCTCTCTGCACCATGTGATCTATGGTTCTGTTCGTGCATCTACACCTCAATATACAGCATGAGGTGCTGTTTTTACAGATTCGTAACTGACTGCATGTTGTTGGAAAGTGTGTTTGGGGAAGGTGTGGGCCATTTCCGACTCTATTGAGTGCACCTGTGGTATTATTTCCACCACCTGTGTTCATTTACCTCCATTAGGTGCAGGTAACTGTACTGTGTTTTGGTGAATTACCACCTATTTTTGGTGGCATTTCAACAGTATTTTCACTTGTAATGAGACAGAATTAGCATGTTTGCAGTCACTGCTAATTCCACTGATAGAATTAGCACTGGCAGAATTAGCACCAACGGTAATTCCATCAGCAGTAATTCTGCCATTGGATTAAGTGCTTTTTTCTTGTAAACCTTGATTTGGCAGAGTGAGAAAAGTGGTGGTAATACGATTACCACCAAATCTTCCACTTCCCGCAGTACTTGCAATGAGGGCCATTGTCAGAAAGCTGGCAGAACATGCATTAGGTACAAATTAAAGATCTTTTGGGAAATAATGACTGCTTATCTTTGTATTTGGCAAATATGTCTCTGATAAAATGGTTGTGTTCATGAATCACTAGGAGCGTAATGCACACTGGGCTTTGTGTTCATTTATTTTGATACACCACTCATGGTAACATTTGAATGTGTTTATCATTGAAGCGTACATACTGATTGAGATATCTGCAGCATTTCGATGTGAGAATAGAATAGATGTGACCAAGGCTCAAGTAAAGGGTACACGCGGTGGACGGAGTCCACCCACTTTTTTCATAGGGTGGACTCAGTCCACCCCAGCTAAAATGAGAAACATTGAATGCCCTCTTGCCGTCAGGCTAGCAGGCCGGACACTTCACCACTGCACTATATAACCTGAGGAAAAATAACAAACAACTAACGGTGAAATGTCCCATTTTGGTACTGCAAGTTCCAGGCAAAACATTTGCATTGGTTCTTGGAGTTTAAAACGTGCACCTATTAACGTTTTCAAAAACACTATTAGAAGAAAATATCCTCTCTTGGTTTTGGGTGTGTGTTCATTTTATGAAAGGAAAATGCCATTCGTCCTGAGAAATGTGGGTGTTTATGCAAAGTCAATGTACTGAAATGTGCATATTTCACCTTCATATGCTAATTTCTGGTGACGTCACATCCCATTGCTTTTGTTGATTAGTCCCCCCTCTTTAATTTTTAGGACTTGACCCCTCGCTGTGACATAAGTTACTCTGTTGAGATCAACGGGCTGGCCAGACACAATGGTTCCTTTCTCTCACTGGGCTTTATGGAGAGCATGGCAGTGCACATGTTCTCTTTCCAATACACATACATTGTAAACAAATTATTCATAAAGCATTGGTTGGTTGTTAAAATAGTGTCTTAGAAACCTTCATCGGTAATTAGACAATGGCGTGCATTGGTTGCTGCCCTTGTGTTACTCTATGAACATGCACAACAGGAAATGTAAATAAAGATTCAAAATTAAAAAAGAAAACATACGAAAACACAGAAGTCATCATAAATAGAAAAATACTACGGACAAGCAAATCCCTTAAAAGGAACACATTTACATAGTTCTCTATTTCTGAAAAGCTCATCTACCAAATATTTTACATGACTATCACATTGTTATTGCTAGAGTTTCTTCATGTTTAGATTACGTTTAATCTTTAGTTGAGAATACAATCAAAAGCTCGTCATTGCACGTATGTTTTTCTTTGTCCACAAGATGTCCCTATTGCTTCAAAGATGCTACTCTGTCATTAGACATTTGCTTAACAGCTGAAAGAATTTACAGTTGTGATGACTTCACTGGAAATATAGGAAAACGCATGTGTATTTGTTTTTACGTATTTAGCGAAAACAAAAAGGACTTTACCAAGAAACAATGTACACTGTGCACATTGATGGCTTGAGCAGTTCCACTGATTGGTGTTTTAAAAACCTTTGCAAAATCATGCTAAAGTAGTTATCCGCAAAGTCTTTATTTTTTCAGCACAAAGGCTACTACAAACCACAATCATACACAAATATAATAAACTACAATACATTCAATAAATGAAACTACTTCCTACCTTTCTACTAAACATAAACATAATCAAAAGGAGTTTACGCTACTTCATTCATTTCATATGAAGGGACCGACAGCAAAAAACACAATCACACTTGCAGTGAGAGGGCTCAAACTTGCAGATGGGTTATTCTGGCTTTGAAATATTGCCATCAGGCAAGAGTGTTAAAGCCCTGATTTTTTAAATGTGTGTTAATACACAATGATGCAGGTAATTCTGTCACAGAAAGCATGGCCAGCTAAACAGACCCCGCCCTCCCCCCCCGCCCGGCCCCACCACCGCAGGCCCCGTTCAGCAAACTCCATACAAAATACACAGAATACACAAGTGCTCTGCTGAATCAGTATCCTGATTTGCAGCGCCTGCTCTCCCATGGCAAAGAGCAGGTTCAGGCGTCACAGATGCCTTCTTCACAGCTGAAATGACAGCCAAATTACTTCAGCACAGGGGCTGCGATTAGTATATGCACCTCTGTTACGAAATCACATGACTTTGAGAGTGACTAGCCTGGTGGCAGCTGTAAACTTTAAATATAAGTCATACCTGAGTTGAAGAACTTTTTGGTCTTGCTGGCCTCTGACCATTAGAGCACACCTTTTGCGTAATGCTCACCTGTGCTGAGCTTTACCACGCTGTGTGCCATCATGCAGTCTGAGCTTCTTTCAGCCTCTCACTGTGGGTTACAACCACGCTGCTGATCCTTACTTTGTGCTTTATGCACTCGCGTGGACACCATAACCACTTGTGCAAGAGAGCTGCACACCTTTGTTTAAGTGCCACCAAAATCAGTCCAATTACACAATTTTGCAAAAGTAATGGCCGGGAGAGAAACCAAATAAAAATCCGTCAACCTGCAAGCATCAGGCCAAGGAATATAAAGCAGAAAACCACAGAATTTACATAATTACAAAAAGCAACGTTTCATAAAATTCTAACATAGTCAAGACCCTATCGAAACCTATACATTGAATCTATGATATGATATTAAATGATTAGATATGATTGGTTATTTATAACACATTAATGCCCAGAGGGTTCTAAGCGCGGACCCGGGGATTACACCTGTGTTGCTCCATGTCGTCTTGCTTCCAAGGCGCGCACGTTGCCCCTGAGCTATCCTCCTGAGTTATCCTATCTACCACTGGCTAATCCACTATCTCCAGAATCACCCAAGTTCAACCCACCAGCTTTAATATCATCACCATGAACATCTTTAACTCGCTATTTGATTGGCTGGCAGGTTTCATGCTGACAGTGATAAAAAAAAGTCTTCAAAATAGGTAATGGGATGAATAGCTGCTTTAGAAAAAACATAGTGAAAGCCCTGTGTGAAGAAAATCGATTCTCATATTTATTGGTGTTACCAATACATTCTACAATGTGGGCAATGGCACTAGCCTGTCTTTGGGGGTGGTGTGTATGCAGGTTAACTTTGTATCTTTGGCAATGTTTGTATCTTTGGCAATGTTACTACATGGATCTTTCTGAACCTGGCAATCAAAGCTTTATGTATTCATCTAGCTATTGTGTGGAATAAAAGGTAATTGTTGCATATCGCGTTTTGAGTCCCAGGAAAAGCTGATTTTCACACCTTGATTTAACACCATCATATCCTCCTTTCTTTCATGACCTTGGCTGCCTGGTGTTTTCCAAACAGAAGTGAAAAGTAAAACGTTTAATAAAATGAATAAATCTTCAAATGGTACCTTGTCTCAAAATGCTGATACCCGCGCTCAGTGTTACAAAAAAAGCTAATGTTCCTATTACCATACCGCTGAATGGATTTTCACCAAACCTGCACCAAGAGCTGGAGCTTGGTCCCGAAAGTATGCTTTTGTACATTTACTGCTATATGGGTATAGTACATGGGCTCATTTCCTGATTCTGAGTCTGCAGACACCACTGGACCAATCAGAGGGTGTCTTCATGTCTGCGGACACCAAAGATGCATGCTGATTGGTTGTTTGTAAACATGAGCTGCGTCAGATTTTTTGAAGTAGTTGCCAGGTTGGATCCTTCGACAGCCATAGTAGTCCGCGGGCAGCGCAGTGAGGAAACAGTGTGATATTCAGGGTTAGTTATGGCTGAAAGAGGATCTGGAAAGGTTGGGGTAGTGGAAAAAAGTTGTTAGGGAGCTGGTTTTTTTAGGCAGTAGTCCACAGACTTGCACGTGCCATCCGGGTCTTTTAAGGATGTCTGTCATGGAAGGACAAATAACAGGTCATTTAGCCATGTTTGTTCTTGCAGCGGGGAACTTATAACTATTTTTTGATTGTTTAAGGGAGTTAGGTTTAGTCACCCTAAGTTTCCTACGGTCATCCAGACAGGGACACCTTGCTCACTGTGCTCACAGAGGCACAGCTCCACCTCACTGATGATGCCCAACAAGGCTTATACACGTGTCTGTGGTTGCTGTTGGTGATCTTGTACTCTTGTTCAGAAGAGAATTACATAGCATTTCGGTGCTGGACTTTCCATGTGGGTGGGACAAAGACTGATATGCACATGGACATTTTCCTTCTGTGAAAGGTACAGTGAGCTAAAGTGTGGCTGCTGACTTTCGAGTGGGTATGTTCCCAAAGAATGGGTCATTTAGCCATGTTTGTTCTCGCAGCGGGTGCCTATGACTATATTTTGATTGCTTAAGGGACTTAAACTAATCACCCTAAGTTTCCTAGGGTAATCAAGACATGGACCCATTGCTCACTGTGCTCAGAGAGGCATAGCTCCACCTCACTGATGAGGCCCAACAAGGCTGAAACACATGTCTCGGGTTGCTGTTTGTACTCTTGTGCAGAAGAGAATTGCCATAGCATTTCGGTGCTGGACTTCCCATGTGGGCGGGACAAGGACTGATATGCAAATGGATATTACTCTTCTGTGAATGGTACAGTGAGCTAAAGTGTGGGTGTGTACTCTCGAGTGGGTACGTTCCCAAAGAACAGGTCATTTAGCCGTGTTCATTCTAGCAGCAGGGCGCCTATGACTATTTTTTGATTGTTTAAGTGACTTAGGTTTAGTCACCCTAGGTTTCCTAGGGTCATTCAGACGTGGACCCCTTGCTCACTGTGCTAAGAGAGGCACAGCTCCACCTCACTGATGAGTCCCAACAAGGCTGAAACATGTGTCTGGCATTGCTGTTGGTACTCTTGTTCAAAAGAGAATTGTCGTAGCATTTTGGTGCTGGACTGGCCATGTGGGTGAGAGAAAGAGTGATATGCAAATAGATATTTCCCTTCTGTGAAATGTTCAGACTTCTAAAGTGTGGCTGCAGACTCTAGAGTGGGTACCTTTCCAAAGAACAAGTCATTTAGCCATGTTTGTTCTCACAGAGGGACGACTATGACTATTTGCTGATTGTTTAAGGAACTTAAGTTTAGTCACCTTAAGTTTCCTAGGGTCATCCAGACATGGACCCCTTGCTTACTGTACTCAGAGGGGCACAGCTCCACCTCACACAGGTAGATTCTGCTGTGTTTTAGTCTTCAGAGTAAGGATTTTATTTGAATGTAGTTTCTTGACTTCTTATGTTTCCTTGCTAAGTGCTTAGCAGGTACAGGTTTAAGGTTCAGGTGAGGAGTATACAGTTCATCTAACCTATTATATTCTTCAATGCAAGAAATTTCAGCTGTCACTTTTCTTTCATCAACTTTTATTACAAATAAGCCTTCAATATGTTTCACCCGTGACAGAGCAACATATGCCATTCCTTCTCTAAAGAGTTTATGACCAATGTCGATAAGTGCTGCTTTTAAAGTCAACCCCTGTGATGTATGAATAGTAATTGCATATGCAGAGCACAAAGGAAAATGTGCTCTTTTCATAAAGGTATCCTTAAAAAGCATGAAACGTGCAGAGGTATGAGAAATTAAATGAGTTTCTTCTACACAATCAAACATTATTTTAACATGTTCAATATTTGTACTGTGAGGAAAGGTGTGAAATGCAACCTTCTTTGCATCGCTCCATTGACTAGATCAATTCCTACATTCAAGTTCCTCTTTAACATTACTAGTGCATTGATGCATTGATGCACAGTATCAAAACTGCTTCTAGACCTGCTGTTTTAGAAATTGAATTCTATAGTTGAACTAATCAAGCTTTGATCTCTTATCCAACTGTAATGGCCTAAAATTACCATCTAAAGTATCACACAATTTTATCTCCACAATATTTTGCTCCTCTGTCAGTAGCATTGTAGAGTTAAACTTGCTACATACTGCAAGTGTGCACATCAAAGCAACACAATACATGTTTCTTTCCTGAAGAATCATCATGACACCAGACGGACTGCAATCTGTATGAAACATGTTAGAAATCAATCTTCCTTTTAAGACTGCTTTCACATTCTCCTCAAGAACTGCTATACGAATCGTATTAAGCATCTCTGCATACTCTAAGTCTGCAGATTGCCTCACATTAATGGTAAGTTCCTGGAATTCAAAACAATTCCAAAGGTAAAAATTAACAATTCTTCCTATAGATTTTTGACTATTCTTAGATTGCAGCATTTTGAAAACTGGTTTAACTTCAACGGGAGTTAATTGTAATAAGTCTCCAAAAACAAGCACATGTATACCTCCAAACAAAACGTTGCAGTCAGTCTTCAAAACCTCTTGCATTCGCAAGTCAATGAAAGCTAACATCAAGTTAGATACCATGCTTATTTCATCTACAATCAAGGTATTTAATTTTCTGAGAACTTTTCATACTTTTTGTGCTGCCCTTGATACAAGATTTCTAGCCGCGGTTTCAATATGAAACTTTGGGGTTAAGTCACATAGGTTTGTATACATATATATATCTAATAGATCATTTTTAGAAAGGACTCTTTCCGGTACAAACAGCATACTTTTTGGTATGGTGCAACAAACACCTGGCTACGACCCTTCCCAGTCGTTGCTGAGGTTAACCGCACCTGCAAAATTTACAAAACCCATTCGGCTATACTGTAGCCGTTTTTATTCATCTATTTAGTTCAAGAACGCACACACACAAAACACAATATAATACATATGTTTTCAGTCGTTGCTGAGGTTAACCGCACCTGCAAATTTACAAAACCCATTCGGCTATACTGTAGCCGTGGTTATTCATCTATTTAGTTCAAGAACGCACACACACAAAACACAATATAATACATATGTTTTCAGTCGTTGCTGAGGTTAACCGCACCTGCAAAATTTACAAAACCCATTCGGCTATACTGTAGCCGTGGTTATTCATCTATTTAGTTCAAGAACGCACACACACAAAACACAATATAATACATATGTATTCATGACTCTCACATGCACTATATAAGATATAACATTTGAGCATAAAACACTGTTGTTCTTGTTGCACATACTTATCATTGGGTAATTGGGAAAAGAAAACCAACTTGGATTTAAAAAAACATACAATAATATAAAAAAAGATAAAACTACCACTGCAATAAACAAACAGGGATATATAAACTGGGTAAGAATAAACAAAGGATGTTATACTGGGTGGTTGAGCCCAGAGGATGGGGAAGGTTAAGTTAACCTGGAGAACAAGAGAGAACAGGGTCGGATAAGTAAACTTGGATAACATGGGATAGAAAATAATCAAAAAGTTAGAAACACTAGTACTTTTAAAACAAATTGTTTTCATGTTTTGTGGTAAAAAGAAAATGGAGAAAGTCTAATGCAACTTGACACAAAGAGGTGGGCTTTCAAATGTTTGTAGATGGTCGGCCCCATACTAGTTTGCAGACTTTGTTGACTTACATGTGGTTTTCCCTCTTCACTGGAGCTGTGAACTGTGTTAGGAAAGATTTCGGGCCTCATTACGACCCTGGCGCTAAGTGTTTAACAGAGCCGTAAAAGGCTGCGGTGCCGTTAAACACTTAGCGCCTTACTACGAGGTCCCTTTGTGGGACCCGACCTTAACTGCTGGTCTACACCAGCTGTTAAAGTAGGGACCTTGGTGCTAAGTACGGTACTGCAATTTGCGGTACCGTACTTAGCGCCATCCCCATTCCCATAGAGCCCTATGGGGCGAAAATGGGAATGGGGAAGGGCCATGGTTCAATGGGGAATTACTGCCCCACCAACCTTGGAATGGGGTGGTAATTCCCCATTGAACCATGGCGGACCCGTTACAACACCGGCACCAACCATGGTGCTAACAGCACCATGGTTTAGCGCCGGTGTTGTAATGAGGGCCTTCATATTTGAATGTAATTTTCCCTCCATGTGTCAACCCCCAAACTTGTTGCTGCTGTTTTACACCCTGATCTAACCTTTGCCAGAGAAGCGCAGCCTTCAGCCGCACTCCTCTGGGCTTTCGCTCAATTCTTGTGGGGATCTGACATGCCCTTAAGACAGTCAGTACTGGGAGACTTCGTTTCCCTTAGTCCTTTCCTCATGTTGCAGCTTTGTGCAACATGTAACAAGAGGGCAATGTAACTTACTTTACCACACTCTTGGGTCTCTAGTCATTCCAAAGGTACTAAAAACTCTCGCTGGACTTATTATGAACTGTGCAGGTGTGTCACAGACATTTATCTTATGTTTTGAACCCTTTTTTGCCATATTATCTGCGCTTACCGGGTTTGGCACAAATAGGTGGCCTGGCACCAAAATGGCCATGCCATGCGGTTCTTTGTCCTGTCCTTTGGCCATCTTGCCCCTTCACCTTCCCCAGGTCGAGCCGACCCGGGTCAGTCCTTATTTGGTCATGCACTTTCCCGCGAAACCCAAAGCTTTCGCGGGCTTCTGCATGCCTTGTGTTTGTTCCTCCAGGATGTGGGCTGGGATGTCTGTTCTGTTAAGTGACTTCAATAAAGCACTCCAACTAAGTCAATGCCTGGTCTGGGATGCCCAAGGGAAGCCCTTATTTATATATTTTTATTACAAGTTATAATCTGGATGATAAACCCTTATATAACACCCCTCTCTTTGAATCCCCCTGTCCTCACTGAGCCAAGAAGTAGGTTTGATTTGCAAATTAAAAGATTTATTGAAAAATTAAACAATATACATATATCATACTGTTATGAATAAATTAATAATTGATAGCACACTTATGAATATGACAGTGATCAACAATGGATAATATTACACTAGCACACTTTTTTTAATCACTTAGGAGTTGGTATAGAAAGGATAAGGTAGCTGAGAATCCTTTATGGTTTCAAGGAAATGCAATGATGGAAAAGAATGCAGCACAGGAATAAACTGATATGGTTTCAACAAGAGATAATATAATCACTTTTCCCCTTGTGGCAATTCACTACCCCCCAATATAAAGAGATGGAAGGGGAGCACACAATTTTCAGGAATATAATCAAAAGCAATACCAATTCAGTTCCCCCCTAGCAAGCTTGGAGCAAACGGTATGCTTTTAAAACATGCAGAATATTTTTAATGTGATTTGCAATGAAGTGAAAATATGCTAAAAATGATTTTAATGCCCTACAGGAGCTTCAGGGTGGGTGACAGCTACTTTGAATTAGTTCAGGTCAACACAACAATGATTCATGAGGTATTACCAGGTTGAAAATAAATTTCAGAAATGGAAGCAAAAGACAGCTATTTTTGACGGGTGAAGAAGTTTGAGTCAAATTGCAATTCGCAGCACTTTTTCCGAGTGCGTCGAGTGCGATTACGGAAAAACTATAAGGAGTAAAAAGTTTTGGGCTTGTTGGAAAGCATAGATTCTTAGCTTTAAGATGACAGTCAAATCTCGATCCTAGCACGTATGGTTCAAAAGATACTGACAATTTAGTGGAGGTAGATTCTCAAAATTAAAGTAAAGCTCAGAATGACAAATGACACTTTCACAGCTTTGAAATCACAGAATGAACACACGATTTCTAATGCAGTTCTAGGCAGGTTGAATTGGTTTGAATTAGATTATTTTAAACTAAGAGATTGGTTCTGCACAGTTCTCGCTGGATACTCACACTATAAATTTAAACTAGGCCATCAAGATCTGGTCAACAGGTTTAGACTGGACTTCTAGCGGGTGGTTCTGAAGTCACAGCTATCTGGGTCAGCTCTGCTCTGCTGGTCTGGATCTCTGGTTTTGGCAAAAGTTCTTGGCACTGCACAGAAGTCTGGTATGCGGTTTGGATACAGCTCTGCTTTCTGGGCCTGGTTCTGGTTCTAGAAAAAGTTCTTGGCTAGACTCAAACAGCACAGCCCGGCTGTTTTATTCTGATGTGCCCCTTGGAAGTCTGGGGTAAATCAGTTTGCACAATTGTAAGGCCAGCTGAGAATGCTTTTAGCTTGCAGTAGGCCTTCTGCTTCAAAGTTCTGGAGTTTATCTGGAGTCTATGGTCCTTCTGGATATTGTCTGGTCCGGCAAACTGCTTCGCAAGAAAGTGGAAAGAGCAGTCCCTATCTGGGTTTTAATGGTTCTTTTTATGTCTTTTGAAAGTGGGTGGGAAGTCTGACTTTCTATGCCCAACCCTCTGAGGATCCTAATAGGCTATAGGATTCTCTGTCGCCTGACTGGGGAACTGAATTGTGAGTCATCCCATGTCATCAAGCAACATTTTTATGGCATACAGAAAGAACACTCCCCTTGTCACTTTGCACACAAATCTATTTTTGACTTAAATTCATATTTATCTATGTACAATTTTTCTAATATTATATGTCCAGTTAACATATTTTCTGTAGCGCCAAACCATCCGATCCCTGTCTTTGTAAGATGTTGTGTTCACTTCTGACAGAATTCTGCCCTTTTCATCTAGAACACAATCTCTAAACTTTCCAGAATTTACACTAATGTGCGCAAGGAATATGGGCATCAGATGATGAAGTGTCAGATTTTTAACATAAAGACATTTGGAGTAATACCCTATTTTCCGCTACTACCCCCCAGAACATTCCACAGAGTCCTAACACCTCTTAAAATGTGCACAGAAAAATCACAGGAATGATGATATTATTCATATAATTTTGACAATTATGTACTATGAATTATCCATCTTTCTAAAATTATGCTCTGGCCCAGAGGGGTGTGGTTTCCCAAAGCACATGGGGGAATTTCTGGTTTGTTCACTTCCTCCAAGCTCAGCTGGCTCACAGAGGCAGTGCCCCTCCCATTTCCTTCCAAGAGGAAGCCATTTACGACCCCCTGATTTAGCAATTGCTTGGAGCAAAGGGAAGTTCAACCATGACATTTAAGCAGTTGCAACCTATGTGACACTCAAAAGTAGGTCACTCATTTATTTTAAACATTTCGATTTTAGTGGCTTTAAATCCCATTTCACTTAAGCTGCTGACATCCACAGCTCAGCCAGTTTTGTTATGAACATTATTTTAGGCTCTTCATCTTTCCAGATTTGGTATGCACACAAGACTTCATTCTACCAGACGTCTGCTGGTGTTCAGTAAGATTTTTGAATATCTTGCAATGTTTGAAAAAGGCATTTTGAGCTTGCATTCAGAGAAACAAAGGTGATTTCAAAGCGCTTTTTGAGCTAACAGGCACTGCTGTTTTTCCTTTGGCACCACGTTTCACTCATGGCGCTTCTGGCCCATCACGCTCGCACTGGTGGGTGGCAGGTCAGGTGACCATTTTGGTATGTGCAAAAACTGCGCGGTTTTCCTGGATTCTGGCGCAAATGTGGGCTTGTCGGCCATCTTGGATTTTCTAAGCCCACAGCACCAAATGTTGCAGCATAATAACTTGAACGTGGGTCGATACACCTGACAGTTCCCAATACACATCCTGGGTGCTAGAGAGTCTGGAGTGTCCTGAATGCCTGGGACCACCGTGGTACATGATTGGTCCACGTATGGAGTGAGTGTTTGTGAGCAGATCTCCCATTGGGTCCTCTCCGTTTTGGCGCGAAGGGAACTTTGGATAAGAGAAGGCCGAAAACACCACTACCATGTCGATCTCCTGAGTTCACACCGAACAAGGGATAAGGAGCCAAGTATCCTGCAACAAGAAGCCGAGTCGAGGAACCGCTGGTGACCCGCTGGAAAGTTTGGCACCCTGAGCCCGCTGTCGTCCTGCGAGACCCTTCTGCATCTGATCGTCCTAGAAGGTCTGCGAAGGTGCTTCAACCCATTGGAATAGTGGGACCAACTATTCTCGGAACCTTCATCAAACCCTGCAAGTAAGCCTCTTCGGAAGTGTGCCTCGGTCAACCAGTGGGCTGACCATCTTACACGGGATGTTTGCTCTGTCACCGCCGCCGTTTTGGGGAAGCCCTCGAAACTTGGCCTACTCCTAGCTCTGTGTCCATGGCATGCTCACACCGAATTTCATACACTTGGCATTCCCAGGTCTGAAATGAGACAAGTGCGCCCGTAAACGCGGTTGCCGTGTTGCCCTGCTGTGGTAACGACCTGTGCACGTTCGCTGCATTTGTGACCCCCTCGACCCTGAATCCTGCTACTGCGGAATCTACACTGTGTCGAAACGTCCTGATTGTTACATCCGAACCTGGCAGCAATGTGAACTGAACTGGCGAATCTGGGTCTGCCTGTGTCGGGGACCGGTGAGTAGTCCATACCCCAACTAGCGCAGGAACCCATTTATTTTCTACCGCTGTTGTGAAATAGCGGATCCATCCCGCACTCTTACCCTGCCTCTGCCCGCAAGTGGAGGTCTTGCATGAGCAGCGGGGACTCATTCTTCATCGCTCCATCCACCTTCATGAACTGTCAGAGACCTTTGAAGAGACCCTATTTTGGTCATTGGCACAAGCGCGTGCATGTACTATTGAGCAAAAGGCTCCGCTCTTCGTAGGGCTTGGACTTCCTCCTAGTTAGGTGTATTTCTGATGTCGAACTGGGTCTAGTGATTACTTGCACTGCCTGTTTTCCTCCCCATCTAGGTGGTGTACATATTTCGTGCTCCTAACTCCTTAGACCACTCGGTCTTCTATATATATTGTATGGATTGTGATGTGTTGGTTTACTTTAGTATTATTGTGATTCTTTGCTATGGTCGGAGCGTGCTCGGGGCTCTGGGGGGCAGTAATTCGGCCTTCTGGGCAGGAGCGTGGTCTTCCGTGTGTTGTTGCATGGCCAGCTTGATACGGACTGATTTGGCACGTGAAATCTTGCATGTCAGCGTGTAATTCGAGGAAAGGCCCTTCGCGTGTGCGCGTCAGGCCACGTACAAGATTTCATTGGACCAAAGGCCCTTAACGTGTAAGCACTTCTGTGACGTAACTCGCGCGGACGTTTCCCTCGTGACGTGGGCATAGTGGTTCAGCGCCTGTGAAAAAACTGCACTTCCGCGTGTGAATGTGTGTAATCCGAGGTAAGGGCCTACGCACGTAAGTGAAGTGACGCGCGCAGGCGTTTCCATCAACACGGGTGCATGTTCATCGTACACGTCCAAAAACAACACATCCGAGTGTCAGCTCCTGTAATTGGAGGAAAGGGCCTTAGCGCATACACGCGTAAGTGACGCTGTACATGTGGGCCGCTTTAAAAGGTACGTGTAGGACCCTATTCCCCATTCCCTTGTACGTGCTTTTCGTGGAGAGCGAGTGGGTGAATTCTGTACTTCTTGTCGGTTCACACGCGATTACTTCACAGCGTTTAAAGTTCGTACTCCCTGTTACCTCTGACAGAGTTCTTTATTTTTTTTGGGCCTGTTTCCTCAAACAGCGTTCACTTCTTCTTTTGTCCTGTCTCCTCAGACAGCGTACAATTCTTCTTTTGGCATGGGTGTTGCCTACGTGCACACGCGTGTTTTTTTCACGTTATTTTTCCAGGCAGACGGTGAGTTGCAAACGCATTTACCAACTGTGCTTGCCCCATGTGTTGCGTACCCCTTCAGAGGTCATTGTAGGCTGCGTGTAACACGCGCATGCTTATTTTTGTGTTTCTGGGTGCCACAGCGTAGTGCGGGTTCATTTTTCCACACACGTGGTCTACGAGGGGTTGCATGCACGTTACTTTTTGTTTTCGGGGTGCCTGTGCGTTGCTTGACCCGTCATCTTCCCCCAGGGGTCACAGACAGCCTTGCTAGAGCACTAGGGTACGAATTCCATCTAGTACCCTACCCCTTTCACCCCCAATTGCCCAGGACAATTGTTTACTGCAACTCCCATACGCACAACAACATCAGTGCCATGGTTGGGAGGCAACCAAGTGGTAAGGGAGGCAAAGGTGGCCGACCTCCAAAAGGTGGGCATGGTGGGCATGGTAGGGGACGTGCCTAGGATTTGCAGGGTGCCCCTAGACCCCCATGTGCGGAGGACCAATCAGGGAAACCCATGCCCCCCCATGGTTGAGGGAAACGTGGCTGACACCATCCCAGCTCAGCCCTTGTTGGACCAGCCCATTGTGGCACCTGACCCGGCACAGGATGACTCCCAGGCTGACTTCCAGGTCAGCAAGTCTAAGCCACGTGTGCCGGTGCAGGTTGGTGTCACCAGGCCACGTGGATCTGGGGCAGCGATGTCATCTGCTGCCCCAAGTAGGCAGGGTGGGGAGGCTGCAGGGGCAGCTGCAGCTCTATCCACCCCAGCTCTGAGTCTCCCAGCCGGGACAGTGTCGGTCCTGGTCCATCAAACTGACGTTGCCCCTGCCAACATCACACTTCAGACAATGCCTGCACCAAGACCTATGGTCATTGTGCCGTCGCACACTCCCAGTACCTAGTCCACCTGCGCTTCTGCCCCTACTGACCAGAGCGGCGCAAGCCACTCAGGCTCTGCTCCACCTTTGAAGAAGAGGAAGAAGGGTGCTCTGGCACGACAGGCTGAGACCCCAGACACGTCTACACAGTCCGGCACGTCAAGGAAGCCTAGCTTTAATTACCCCGAACTTGATGCACTTGTGACCTATGTGTCAGCACATAGCCGCGAAAAGTTGGTGACTGCAGGGTGCAAGACCACACCTGGTCAATGTAGGGCACACTGGCAGACCATCGCGGACCACATAAGTGCCCTTGGATGTGTGAGGCGCACAGCTGATGATTGCTACAAGCGGTGGAATGACCTGAAACGCAGAGCAAAGAACAAGTTAGCCTCAAATCATGCCGCTACTCTGGTGACTGGCGGTGGGTCTCCACAAGAGGACAACAAACTCACTGAACATGAGTCTGTTGCTGGGACCTTCGTCACAGAGGAACAGATCCAAGGTGTGGGATATCTACCTGATTACGACACATTGTCTGGTGAGTGCCCATGCGTGTGTGTGTAATCCATGTGTATGTTGTTTGGGTGACGGGTTCTGATTGAGTGCCAGGTGAGGGTGTGTACTCCTGAGTGTTATGGGTCACCCATTGCTTCCTCCAATACATTCACGTGCCTTTGATTTGGGTATGACAGTTTCCGTTCTGCCCACAGTAGCCAATTAGCCCCACATTACTGCTGTTGCACTTGAACTATCATCTTGCAACAACATTGTTCTGTTTTTTTCTGTGTTCATTCAGGCTGATTGTTTATATTATCCAATTTTTCATATGCTTTTTTCATCCCTAATGCCACATATGTAACATGCTTCTGTCATTGTTTACACCCCACATTGTGCCACTTTAGTTACCTGGTTATGTGAATGATTAAACCATTCAAGGTGAGGGAGAATTGGCCTGCTGAAATTTATTTTTAGGGCCTGTTTGCATGTGGAACATGAGAGTTGTTTCCTGTCATGTTGAAGTGACCAACCATTGATGTGTACATCTGCCTAAAATCACTGTCTAATTGTACAGTGGATGTGTTGCAGTGTGCGGCACATGCATATTTTGCAACACTATTCTGCATTAATCTTCTCATCATGTCCATGTGACATGGATGTGTGACAGTACTCATTCATTCACATATTGCTGTAGTTGTCTAATTCATCATGGCTATGCAACATGACATCTGTGTGCTGGCATGTGTCATGTATGTGTAGTGGACATGCCACTCACAGGCTGAAGTGTGATGCCAGTGCTACACGACATGCTGCAAATGTGTTGCTTTTCCATCTTGGTGTCCTCATTGTCTGTCTTTTTGACTCCCCTTCAAAATCATTGACAGTGCATGCATGCCAGGGTTATAGTCATGTGGGACATGTGTAAACCATGTACAGGATCTCTGTCTTGTCAGGCCTGTGTGTGTGCTATGGTGCTCATGCCTGTTTCCATTTCTAGTGTTTCATGTTTTTGCAGGTGACGACGCACTTGATGCTGGTGAGGTTCAGGAGATGGTGCAGACCCAGGAGGATTGTCAGCCACGACCAGGCACCAGTGGGGGACGTGGTGTGGTGGTGGGTGAAACCGCTTTGGTACTGCAGACCATACTGTCGAGGGGTGCCTCTGGGTGCAGCTCCCCAGACCTCTATTCAGGTGCCGAGTCGGATGTATTTATTGTATGTGCTGTCGCAGGTCAGTGGTTCTGGCAGGGATTCTGTTCTGTCCAACCTCCTGTACCAGGATTATAACCCTCTATAGGGATGTCAGTGTTGGTAGGTCCGCCTTTGGCAGTTACGGATGCAGGGTCACACTCCACAGCATCTGATCCTGTTCCTGGGCCAGCAGATCAGAGGGGGCAGGCAGTCCTGCAGCCTCAGGCAGTGCCAGCACAGCAAGGTGCAGATCGACTTGCCTCGAACAGGTGTGGTGCCCGCCGATGTGGTTGCCGTGCGCCACCAGGCAATACTGTATGGGAAAACTCCATGTACGGTATGGCAACCCAACAGGCAGCATCAGTAGAAATGATGGCTCAGGCAATAGAGAGGGTGGTCATTTCCGTTATCCCCCCTGAAAGGCAGATGGATCAACAACAGCAGGCAACAGACTCCATTTGCCAATCACACAGGGAAGACATGTTGGTGTCCAACAGGGACCGACGGGCGGCACCGGAGACTGTGTGCAAATCCATATCAATAGAGTCACAGGGCCACAGGGAAGCCCTGAGGGTGGAACTCCATAACCTCAGGCAGAGTCTGCTTGAACTTGAGGCTTCCCAAAATGTTAGGGCAGAACAGCAGCTGGAGCAGCAAACACGTTCGCTCTGAGCTGAGCTGCAGGCAACACGTGAGGGGATCTGGGCATCCTGCGAGGCCATGCGTGCAGAAGTGCAGGCAACCCGTGACATGCTGCATGGGGATCTGCGCACTTTAATCCTTCAGAATCAGACCATCCAGACCTGCATGCTTGCTGCCATGGAGGACCATACCAGGGCTTTGCGTGGGCTGCCTCCCATAGTGCCACCACCTCCTGATGCAGCAGCAGAGGCTGAAGAGAGCGACAGCAGTTCTTCCACAATGGCATAGCCGTGCAGGCCATGAGCCTATGGAGGTGTTTTTTTTTTTGCAGCATCCACGCAGGTGGGTGTTGGTGTGCACCCTGTCCTCGAACCTCCTGGGTGGCCTCCCCGCCCTGCGCCCACATGGCCATTTTTGATTTTTTCTTTTTATTTACAGTGTGTTGCCTTGTGTGGCTCCCGTGGGCATCCACTGTATTCCGGCTAGGCACATGCAGGCTTGTCCTGAGTTTGGGTTAGATGCTTGGGTTCGTGACACACACACCCCTCCTGCTTCCTGTTTCCATGGGCTTGCAAAGGGTGTGACCAAGTGACAGTGACTTACACAGTGACATTGGGCTCCCATGAGCTGTGTGGGCAGTCTGTAGTCAATACAGTGTGTACATCCCTAGTGGGTATTGTTGTTGTATTGCACAATGCATGATGTATTGATATGTGCTTGTGCATCCATGTCTTCCTCCTAATTTGCAGGTTCCTTCCTCATGTCTTCACAAGGCGTCTCCTTTGCAGATGGAATTCATGTTGTATGCAGTACACTGACACATTTGCATGGCAGCAACACTCTACAGTTGGAAGGGGTCGATGTGCTGCCTTATTCAGGTTGTAAGACTACCACTACTTTCGCTTAGTACTGTCATGTTTTTGCAATGTTTCATGGTGTGTTGCTGTATTGTGTTGGTGGTAAGTATTTGTTCTTGTGTGCTGTTTGTTATTGATTACTGGGAGCATATTGTCTGTGGGCAGTTTCCATATGGGACAGTGCACTTTGTGACACTTGTGCCAGGTCTTGTGCATTGCTTTGTTTGCTTTCACATTGCATGACATGCCATGGTGTGTTGGGTGGCGGAGCTGGGGAGGGGTTGGGTGACATGGCGCTATTTTCATGTAGTATTTTGCAAGGGGGTAGTCATTCATGCAGCATAAATGTGTGTTTTTTTGTGACACAGCATTGGTTGTCTTTCGGCAGGTAGGGATGCACACAATGTAACAATTCCAGGTGACCAATCTCAGGCTGTTATGATTGTGACAGTTGGCTGTCCCTTATGTCATTATCATTGATTGTCAGCTGGTATGTGCCAGGGCTGTGTGCACTCCACAGGGGTGTGATTTTAGGTGAAGTAATTAGCCACCAGCTGCGTATGGGCTGCCTCACCACGTGCCCTTTCCCCTCCCATGTGCAGCGGCCGTGCTTGTGGTTGGGGATGTGGGGGCACCACCATGTCCACTGGCAGGCCCCGGCGTGTTGCAACATTGTGCAGGACACATGCTGCCACTATGATCCTGCACACTACTGGGGCGCATATAGCAGCTGCCCACCAGAGCGGTCAAGGGAGCGAAAACGTGACTTGAGTACTCCCAATGTGCGCTCCACTATGCCCCGGGTTGCAATATGGGCTGTGTTGTATCTTACCTCGGGTGGTGTGGTGGGGTCCGAATTGGCGTCATCATGTGGGTTCTCAGTGGGTAGGCACTGTCCCCTGGGGAGGTGATGATGGGTATCATTAGTGGGGTTATGACATTACTCTGTATCTGACATGCATGCATGTGCAGGGGCATTTATACTCACCAAGCAGCCATGTATCGCCATGCCGCCCAGCTTCTAGGTCCCGGTTTAGGGTTGACATTTTGTAAATGAAACTAACATGGGTGGACCCTGGATAGTTGGCATATAGTGAGGTGATGATTCCCTTGGCATCACATACTACCTGCATGTTGATGGAATGCCAGTGCTTGCGGTTTCTGTAGATGTGCTCAGTTGTCCTGGGAGGACGTAGAGCCACATGGATGCAGTCAATGGCACCTAGCACTTTGGGGAAGTGTGCCACCCTGTAAACATCCTGGATGACAGCCTGCCTTTCTGCAGGTGTTCTGGGCAGGTATATGTGCCTGCGGACTGATGGGCGTGCATTCATGATGGCCAGCACCTGGTGCAGGCAGCGTGACTGCGTGGTCTGTGTGACCCCACCCACTATGGCAGTTGTCCGCTTAAATGAACCAGTGGCCAAGAAGTGCAGTACATTGAGCACCTTTTCCAATGGGCTCAGTGCTTGGGAGCATAGGGTGGGTGATGTGAGGTCATCCTCCCACTCACTCACCAGGTCGAGTATTATGTGAGGTGGAAACCTGTACCTCCCATACACCTGGTCATCAGGCATCTCAAAAAGGCTGGTTCTGGGTGTAAAAATTCTGGGCCTGACTATCCTCCTCCTCCTCCTGCAGTATCCCACGACCACTGCTGCGAGGAACGGTATATTCATCTTGGCGCCTGAGCTTGTTTGTTGTTTGTGCGCACTTTTATGCTGCGCGGGTCCACGTACGCCTGCTTCCTGCTGGCGTGCTTGTTTCCGGATTAGCGCGTCTTTTTTGGTGCACGCGTTAGCCCCGTTCGATTCCATGAATACGTGTTGTAGGCGCGCATGTGGCCGTTCCGCGCATTTGCCTCCTGTACTTCCTCCGTGACTCCCACATTTTCACGCGTTGTTCCCCATTTCGCGTGTTACGCCCCGTGTTACGCCTACTTTTGTTGTGTGCGCTTCGATATGTGCGCTTTTGCTGTGCACGTAGCGCACACTGTTTGAAGACATGTGCGCCAGTATGCGCCACGCAGGATTTTAGCACACATCCATGGATTTACATGCGCACGGACTTCCATGAATCGATGTGCGCGGGTTTCACTGCGAGTTTCGCACTTGCGCTGCGATTCGCATGCTTTCACACGCTTGCGTGGGAATTTTCAGCGCACATTAATTCCATGAATTGGCCTCTAAATGTTTTGGATTGCAGGCGATGCATTGGTTCCAAGTTTATTTCCAAAATTGTTCAGTCTGGAAAGTACAGGACACGCAGACATCATACTAATTCATAGTGGAGGCAATGATTTGGGGAATGTGTGTGGTGTGTCCATTACTTTAATGATGAAACAAGACTTGGAAAAATGAATGGAAGTTTTTCCTCACACCGTCTTCATCTTTTCCAATCTGACAGAGGGAAAAATGGAGATGGACCACCAAATTTAGTTGTAAAACTGAAAAATCACACAGAAAAGTTAATAAAGTTTCAGCATTTGTGAGAGACCACAACCAGTTATGGATTTCAAATAACAACATACTTCCCCATCCCCCACCCCCTCCACCCTTTGTTGACTCAATCATATTTGCAAATACAGACAGCAACAATTATTACATTACAATCATAATTTGCAGGTATCACATATAGAGCACGTGGTGGCGGAAATTACCGAGGTCCAGTACAGCTGGCATTGCGGGTTTGAGCCACCAGGTATAAGTAAGTGATCTGGGGTTAGTTCCGGGGACTACGCCCTCTGGGTAAAGTCCAACAGGTATTGTCTAAAAGGGGGCCAATAGTCGAATGGGCGGCTAGTGGCTGCATATCTGGTCTCTCATTGTTTGCACAGGCTCTTGCCAAATAACAACCTTAAGTATGTGGGGGGTTGGGCCGACCCCAGGATCTTGCTACTAAATACCTAGCCACTGCTGTAGCCATACCTAACAGCAATCCTTGAACATTTTGCACTCCGAAACCATTTTCTAATGCATTTCACTAAATTCCATTCTGGTATTTGTAGTCTCCCAGTCAATAATAATACAGAAAAACAGATATTTGTACAGCTACCAGGGGTTTCCCATCCAGGCAGTAATTTTGACCAACCCTGCTTAACTTCAAAGCGAGGAAGGGATCAGTCCCTTTTGGCCATGTTGCCTGATAAATGAACCCCCTTACAAGACCATTTAGAGCAACATGGCCAGAATCCCGAATGCTGTGTGTTTTCTTAGTTTTAAATATCTCATAACGCACGGCATTCGCATTGTTTTTTTTAAAACTAAGCCACGGTCAGTCCTTGAAAGTTTTGCGTTCAGAGAAATTCAACAGTTATGGTAAGATAAGCAACCATAACTTGCACCACCACTTTGAACTGCTAAGACTAACACCCAGGACATCAAAGATGACATCACAAATGTAATTGATGACATCACATATGACATCACATATGACATTTATTTGATGAAAAGCCCCTACAAGGGGTTGTGTTTATAATTTTGATAACAAGATGCCAGGGGTGATCGGGAGACCTATCATGAACTTCTTAATGTAGTAAAGAATGTACTCATCTTAGCAAAACATTACACTGCAGTGCTGTTGTTAATACATGAACCTAATGATACAGACACATAGGCAATGGTTGCGGCATGCACCATAGAAGTACAATATTTCTAATCTGGTAATTTTGGATAGTAAAATAATGAATGGTACCTTATCAGAGTTTTGAGTATTGTTAAACATGGAATAAATAGCTAATAATTCAAGACTTAGTATATACTTGTGTTAGTACAAACAATACATATGAAAACCTACAATGCATACAAATGAGGGGCACATAGAGGGAAACTAAGGTAAGGAAGAAAGAAACAACATCAACGGAAAATGTCAGTAACATAAAGGTTTATCACATGTATACAAATGAATTGTAAGTCTGAGGCCTGCTTATTGCCCCATATATGTGTACCATGAGGTGAGACCAAATCTTAAGGAAAGTACTTTAAGAACGTACAAGATGGTTAATGTCTAGATATATAACCATTTTCAATTTTCATATTCTGACTGTCAGTGAACAAAACCGCCTGACGTAGATATGTCAGTGAACAAAAACAAGTGGCCCAGATAGGTGATGTCATCAGCGATGTTATCAATGGCATTTGTGATGTCATCTTTGATGTCCTGGGTGTTGGTCTTAGCAGTGCACGGTGGTGGTGCGAGTTATGGTTGCTTAGCTTACCATAACTGCCAAATTTCAACGTTTTTTCAGTTTTACTTGTAATCATAACCATCCTTTAACAAGGTTTTTTTATTGAATTTCATAGGTTTTTATTAGTACAACATAACTATAATGTCCCTTTAACACAGTTTTTTCATTGAATTTTCATAGGTTTTTACTAGTGCCCCTTGAATCTGCTACAAATTACTTATATTATACACCCCCCATATGTCAGCTAGGTAGTCCGCTGACCATGCGGTAGTCTGTGAACATCAGGCAGCATTTACAAGGCTCGGAATTATAGGGGAGACCCAAAAAAGATGTACCCATCAACCAACAAACAGATGTACATAAAATCACAGCTAATGTTTACAACATGCTAATATACCTTTTTGTAAAAACACTTAGGTTCAGAAACACTCATGTTTTTATTTAGCACACATTACAATGGAATGCACCAATCACAAACCATAACTGTACACATCATATAATCTCTTCACTACAACTCTGCATACAGATTGAGAAACACCAGGTACTTATTGGACAACAGAGTCTCAATAAATAGTAAGTGCTTTGGATTTATTTCTCTACTATTAGCTTTCATTACATAAACATGTGTTATAAGACAGAAGCCCTTTTTTGTCACAGAAATGGCAAGCACACTTTAATGGTTAGAGGAGAACTTCCCAAAAGAAGAAATGAGTGATGATAACATCTCCAATGGTATAGAATAGAAATGTGTATGTAAACAAATAATGCATTTTATACACACCTTACTAAAATAATAATTTCTATTTTTCTTACAGTACATAGTTTTCATGAAGAAACCACAACCCAGTTTAGTTATACCCAATACCCAGAATCACAAACAGAAGCACTTTCCGCAACTGTAAATAACCAAATCATGAACTTGTACAACAAATTAGATGAACATAGTGATGATTTCAAAGAACTTTTAAAGTATGTGAAAAATTATGTGATTAAAAATGTTCCGTATCATTGTCCTTCTTGCACCTGTCCCCCTTGTTAACAACAATCATCCTGAGCAAATTCTGAACATTTTAATGAAAGACACTTTGATGAAACCTCACTCCCTTCTTCTCCTTATATTTATTGTAAAAAAGTCCTTGATTCTCCCATTTATGTTTCCTGTTTGGATACACCATCCCTTTCTTGATTTATTTTTTACTATAAATGTTTTATTTATTGTTGTCTGATTTCTTTGAAAACTCCCATTATGAGTCCGCGCACAATGCAAAAGGCCGGGGTGTCTGCAATCAAAATGGAGGTGCCCCCAGACAGGCACGCTGTCTTTACATGTCCGTTTTCATGTGATGCACTTTTAATTAGTCCGTGGACAGTGCGTTCTACAGACACCCAGTGCACGCGCCCTGCGATTCCAACCCGATGGGTGTCTGCGGACTGCCTTCAGGACTGCAGGCATGCACAGACATCTTCATGTGACCGCAACTGTGCAGTGTAATGGCCGTGTCTGCGAACGGTGGCCGTGGACAGTTTAAAATTGCTTTTCCAGACAATCTAGGGTATCTCAAGCAGAAGTGTTACCCTAGCACAGCTCCCAGACACATTCTATGTTGATCTGGCAACTTTTTACAACTTTTCAAGGCCTCTTTTCAACTCGGTAGTCTGCAGACAATACGACTGTCCATGAACGGTTGCTCAGAAGGGACCCACCAATTAATTTTCTTCACTCTCATTCTGGCTATCCAGGAGAGAGCGGGTGCTTCACTGCTGGGCAAATTTCATTTACAGAACTTGTTCTTGGAGACCATGGCATCTCTTATGGCCATTGCTTCTTCCCAGTCATCCCCACCACCACCACCTTCATCTGGAAGGCCTGGAGAGGGAAACAGGCACTGTGATACACAAGGGGAGGATCAAGAGGAAGAAGAGGATGACATGGAGGAAGTCCCTGTCACCAGTACTCAGAGTGAGTCCTGGGTGTGGTAAGGTTCGATACACTGAGTGCAAAGTTGTACTCAGTTGCGGGAAACCTGGCTTGTATTCCTATGGGACTACTTCTATGAGGCGCCACACCAAATCGACCCACGCGACGGCTCGAGAAAGGTGATACCTTTCTTAGGTAAGAGCAGGTTGACCTCCTCCTCCCCATCATCTTCATCTGCTCCTGTCACCATAAAGGATACTTCTTTGTGGCAGACAATCCCAGTGGTGGCTTCACAGGCCATACAGAATACTTTTGACCCTTACCTTTCCAGGGTCACAGTGCTATGTATGTACTGTGAAGCACCGATCTGTAGGGGGAAGCAGTTTTGGAGTGCTTTCAATGCTGCGGTCAGGGAGCATGAGAAACTCTGCCACCTGCCTGATTAAGGCCCGTCTAACAACTTTCTTTATCCATCTGCTCTTTAGTCCCTTTGGGTGGTGCTCCTACCCTCCCTACCATTCCCTCCCCTAACTAAAATGCCCCAAAAAATACAAAATTGAAAAAACACAAAAAAAAGTTTCCTTTAGGAGCCACCATTCACAGTTAAAATATAGAAGTGAGAAAAAAAGTCACAGGCCCCTGTGCAGCCTTCATAGTTCACAGAAAGTGCAGTAGTCCGCGGACATCTAAAACATTGCAGACGTGGGGTTGGCAAACTGAAATAATTTTAATTGTTTTGTGTTCAAAAGGGTGGCTCTTAAAAGAAACTTTTTTTTTGTTTTTGGCTTTTATGTTTGTTATTCATTTTTGGTTTTACAACCTGAACTAAGAAAGCCTTTCCCTGAATATAATTATTTCTTCTCACTATCACAAAAACTGCTTCAAAGCATTTTGAATGTTTTCCACAAAAATCTGATTACCTAAATCAGTTAGATGGACTCCATCTCGTTGAAAAATGTTGGCGCTTTCAAATTTTATGTTCTCATTATGAAACTATGTCATGCCAACATCTCAAACAAAAGCACATGCAGCTTTATTTATGTTGAGCCTCGCTTCTGCGATTTGTGGACCAAATGAACTGGAACGCATCCACATCTGTCTGGGGCAAAGCGTGAAAAAATAATTTTTGAATTAGGGAACATTTCCTTCAACTTTCAACTTTCCCAATGTCTTCTTCATTGCAAACTGCAATGAAATTCCAGTCACGTTTCCCAAACTTTTCCCTCCACAATGAACAATAAAAATGTCAAGATATTTCAATTCAACCATATTTACACAAAATGGGAGCAGGTCCACCCACTTCCTGCATCACACTCCATACCAGAACACTTCCAGTTCAGGGAATACAAGATTTATGGCTATTGCACAATGCTCATCATACACCTTCCACCAATGAACCCAAGAGTCCCCCAAAATCCAAACACTCTGCCTGCTGAAAGACATTGCCATGGCCATTTTCAATCCTCTCACAACTCCTACTAACAAAACTCCTGCTACCCTCTCTTTGTGTACACCAGAAACCTGATTGGTTGATCCTCCAATGTTCGTGGACACCCACGACTGTCTGTAATCTGC
The DNA here is from genome assembly GCF_040938575.1 of Ambystoma mexicanum. Lineage (NCBI taxonomy): Eukaryota > Metazoa > Chordata > Amphibia > Caudata > Ambystomatidae > Ambystoma > Ambystoma mexicanum. The sequence goes on from NC_090933.1 coordinate 559,086,393, forward strand.
ACAGTCCCCTTTCCTTGGCAGAAATCCTCAAAAGACCCACATGTGGTATGTGCCATCTGTGAAATACCACGGTGTCTGCAGAAGCCAGTTACACTCAAAGGGGTGGGTGGGAAAATTAAACACAATGGGCCTCATTACGAGTTTGGAGTTAGCCATGCCCTTAGTAAGGGCATGGCTACCCCCAAACTTGTCTCCGGCACCGGGTCCCGCAAAGGGGAATTATTGGGCCATTCCGACCTTGGAGGGCCCAGTAATTTCCCTTTCGCGGGACCCGGAGCTGGTACGTCCCCATTCCCATATGAGCCTCTGTCTCCCAGAGCATGTAAAGTTGCCATTGACTATATTAGTCTTTTTAAAACCACAGACCCAGTGCAAACTATCTTATATAGAGTATGGGAAAGGGTTAATAATTATCCCTTTTTGTCTGTCTCCCCTGAAACATTGTTTCGTTCCCTTTTCATTAAGATTTGGCTGGTGGTAGTGGTATCTACCCTATTTCTTCTACCGCGGTTATTTTAAATAGCCTTGGTATTGTTTCAGGCTTCCTTAGTAGCCTCAAACTTAAACCGCTGGACCACATTTACTTTTATTTGGTTCCGGCTGGGTTTATTAGCCATTTCTTTTTGTAAAGGTCTTTCTCGTGTTTTACTCTGCGCGCCAAACCAGGTTTGGTTCCTTTGACGGGCTTCTGCACAGGAGCCCTCCTTAGGTGCCTGAAAGTCTGGGTAGGCAGGATGTGAGGGAGGGGTTTTAGGACCCCTGCCATGGGTTCCCTTGGTAACCCAAGTTGCACTCCTGTTTGATTGGCTAGGTGACTGTCCCGCCAGGACAGCCACCATGCTGTGTGATTAACAGCCAGGCTGTGTGAATGGGGGAAAACTGCATAAAAAGCAAGTCTCTGGGACTGAGAAGGAAGAGTCACCACTGGATCGAGAGAACCGAAGAGAAGCTGACAGAAGAGGACCTCTACCATGACTGAACCTCCCGGTGAAGCCCTGCTGCGGGTCTGAATCTCCACACTTCGACAACAGGGAGGATCTGCAAGGAATCTTCTCCCCTTGAGCTGGTGGGACCAACCAGTTCGATAACTGCAAGCCAGGCCTCCCTCCTCTGGTTGAATTTGCTGTGCACAGCTACAGTGAACCAGATAGCCAGGAGGATCGGACCCGGCTTGGGCTTTATGGAGAGCACCTTTTTTTTGTTGCTTTGCTCTGCTGCTGGTTTCTTCCCTGGGCAGTGCAGGACCCTCAAGTCTTCCTACTTCGTGTCAGTCCGACAGTTGCTTCAGGAACTGTAAACCTGCTGGACCCTCCATGAACGTCTGCCTCAGCTACAGCCTTCTTCTCCATTTAAAGTACTGTTCAAACCCGAATGTTCGTTCCATCCGACCGCGGTTAAAGTGTTCGAAATCTTTCGACAATCGAGGGCTTGTCCTTCTCTATTCTTTAAAGTAACTTTTTTCTCGACCAACTTCATTCCGAACTCTTGGCAAAGACTTAACCGCGAACTACTGTGAACTGTGTGATCCTCTGCAAAGACTTTGGCCCATTGACTTTGGCCCATGCCTCTTGATTTGATTTCCTCACTGTAGTTACCTTTTCTAGATTGCCCTGCTTACTTACTTATTGGTGCTGCTCAACTTTTGTCTAACCTTGTCTTCGCCCCACCCCCCTTTTTAATTGCTGGAATGCCATTTTGTTCACACTCAATTTTGAGCTTGACGTGTCCAGAATCTATTGGGTGGTGTGTAGTATATTAAGAGTGTGATTTTTCTACTGTTTTACTTTAATGAATTGTTTTATAACTAATGTGTACATAAATGTATATTCTTTTACTCAGAAACCTTGAGTCAGTGTGTGGTTGAACCATAGTAATTGCTGTCCTTTGTGTAACTGTTGGTACTGCTCACTTTACTTTTGAGATAAGTCTGGCTGCTCAGCCATCGCTATCACTTTACTGTGTAGTACAAGCTTGTACCAAAGGTAAATTTGTACTGTCACTTTTAGTCTTAATAGTGTGTGGTGTTCCCAAAGGGTACTGCATATGATTCTGCCCAACATTGGTGTACAGCAGTGAGGATCAAGTATAGCAATTACACATACAGTGCTGCTATTGCCTTGGATCAACAAACCACAAGGCTAAACATAACTAAAAAGCAATATTAATCATGCCTGATATGGAACGCTACAGTCAGGAGACCCTCCGTGGATTACACTGTGGATTATCTGAAAAATCTGTGTAGAGATAGGAATCTCTCTGTGAAAGGCAAAAAGTCAGAGTTCATTGAAAGGTTGTTAGAGAAACAAAGTCTGAAGGGTAGGTCTAAAATACCTAACCCCTCAGCAAATGTGGAAAATGATGAGGATGCTAATGTGTCTGGTATTGATGAGTTAGATGAGGCAGATGTGTCTCACAATGTAGGCCTAACTGCTCCTTTACCTGCTCAACCACCTCAACCTTTGTCCACTGGGACCGCTACAGGTCCTACACTCAGTCCTGAATTCATTGCTCCAGAAAGATGAGGCTTGAATTGGAATGTAAACGTTTAAATGCTCAACCTGAACAAAAGCATCAAGAACTTAAGCTCAGAGAAATGGAGATGAACCATGCCTTAGAAATTAAAAAGCTGTCTTTGAAAAATGCTTCTCTCCCAGAGTCTTCTACGTCTTCCAGTCCTAAGAGACCCTGTATGCCTAAATAAATTGTTGGTATGTATGAGGCTAGGTTTGATATTTTGGATTGGTTGGCAATGTTTGAATATAACCATGGGATTTAAGACATTACAGGGAATCAGTTGCTTCCTTGGCTCTTCTCTAAGCTACCCACTGTTGCATCTGATGTTGTGATGGAGTTGGGGGAGGTGGAGAGGATGGATTATAAGTGTGTGAAGATAGCTTTAATTGCTAGATTTGGGAAGACCCCTTCCCAGTACCATAAGAGGTTTAGGACCCTCAAAAAGCATGATGGTACCCCTTAGGCAATCTGTGTATGTGAATGTTTGAAAAACGTAGATGGTTGGGTTAAGGGTTACAGAGTAAACAATTTTGAGGGTATGAGAATCTTGTTATGTTGGAGTCAATTTATGATGCCTGCTCTCCTGAGATCAGACAACACTTGGCTTATTCTAAAGAAATAGATTCAAAGAAGTTAGCTAAGGCTGCTGACTTGTGGGTTGCCAACAGGGCTACTCACAAGGATTCTGGGGCAACTCAGAAGAAGACTCAGAGAAAGCAGCCAAAGAAAGATAACAAAGAGAATTCTAATGCCGCCAATCCAAAAGAGGGCCCCAAACAAAACCATATTGGTAAGCCTCAAGGGAAACCAAATCAGGCTAGTGTACCATCTGGACCCAAACCAGATGGAGGTCAGAACAAGCCCCCATTCATCAAAACATTTGGGAAATGTTATGTTTTTGGGTCAACTGACCATGTGAAAGGGGATCCCAGATGTAAGGGTAAACCTTGAGGGGTCCACACTGTCACCTTAGCCTTCTCCCCATAGGAAGAAGTACCTATGGCAAGTGGAAACTTTCACCTGCTGGATGATGAACCTATGAGAGTCTCAGCTACTGTTTCTTTAGTGTCCCTGGGCTTGTGGGAACAACAGAATTTAGATGTCTATAATTCCATCCCAGATAATACTAAAGAGTATTGTAAAGATAGTGTTCATGTGAAGTGCCAGGAGACCCCTACCATCAGAGACACTGAAGCCAGCATAACCGTAGTTGATGAAACATTTTTCAAGGTGGAGGATGTTGCTAAGGCACCAAACGCCTAACCAAGTTAGCTGGAGTCCCTGTGCAAATGCTTCCCCAGTTACCAGCTCTCATCTCGTGTAATGATATGACTGTCAAGATACCTGTTAGTGTGCAGAGTGAAGTGTCTGGGAGAGTCCTGTTGGGCAATGACCTGAAAACTCTTACAGTTGTGTCTAGTACCCCTAGGCCTCCCAGTAAAAGGAACCAGGAGCTCACTAGGCCTGCAAGGGAGAGGACCTTGAGAGCCTCTCCAGAGGGGTGATAGATGAAACTATCACTCCCACTCCACAGGAGTTGCTCACTGCTATTTCTGGAAAGAAAGAGGCAAAGGGGAAACCCAAGACCTCAAGGAAAAAGAAAGATAGCACCCCTGCACTACTAACAAGGACATCCCCAAGATTGTCCAAAGTCACACCTTTGACTCCTCCACCTGCTGAGGCAGAGTGTGACACACAACCCTGTGTGGTTGATCCAGTTTCTGAAGAGTCAACCTGGAGGAAGACATTGTCTTAGTTGGAGACCTAGACCCTATTGACCATCCTGAGCTGCAGTCTTTACTGGCAGAAGGTGGACCCAACAGGGCAGACTTCAGCAAAGGACAAAGAGAGTGTCCTACTCTTGAAGGTCTTCGACTACAGGCAGCTTCTCAGCTCGATGGGCAAGAGCCTGAGAAGCATAGGTTGCACTGGGAAGATGGCCTCTTCTACAGTGAACCGACTGAGTCTATACCTGGGGACTGCAAGAAACTTGTAGTGCCCCTAGCCAACAGACTCCAGTTCCTACAGTTGGCCCATGAGATACCATCAGCTGATCATTTGAGCTTCAAAAAGACCAAGGAAAGGCTCTCCTTATACGTCTACTGGCCTAAGATGGATTCAGAAGTTGAAAATTCTGTAGGAACTGTCACACTTGCCAAACCTCTGGCAAGAGTTGAGCCAAGAATGTAGCACCCCTGGTGCCTCTCCCAGTGGCGAGAGTTCCCTTTGAGAGGGTTGGCATTGACATTGTTGGTCCCCTTGACCCTCCCACATCTTCAGGGAACAGGTTTATCCTGGTTGTAGTAGACCATGCTACTAGATACCCTGAAGCAATACCTATGAGGACTGTTACGGCTCAGGCTGTGGCTAAGGCTCTACTTGGTATTTTTACCAGAGTAGGTTTCCTGAGGAAGTGATATCCGACAGGGGATCCAATTTTATGTCCCACTACATGCAAGCCATGTGGAAAAACTGTTGTGTCACTTACAAGTTCTCTACAGCCTACCATCCACAGACAAATGGACTGGTAGAGAGGTTTAATCGTACTATGAAGAGCATGATAGGTGCTTTAGAGGAACCCCTTAAAAGAAAGTGGGACCTTCTACTGCCATGCTTTCTCTTTGCTTATGTAGAAGTCCCTCAGGAGGGAGTTGGATACAGTCCCTTTGAACTTCTCTATGGCCATCCAGTCAGAGGCCCATTGGCCCTGATTAAGGAGGGGTTGGAGAGTACTCCTTCCCCCAAGCCACTCAGAGTGAGTGACTATGTGATAGGTCTCCAGAGGAGAATCTCACACATAATGGCAGAATCTAGTGATAACTTAAAAGCAGGTCTGGCTCTGGTCAAACATTGGCATGACCAGAAGGCCAGCATGGTTGAGTTTACTCAAGACCAGCTTGTACTAGTTATGGTGCCAACAAGGCAGAGGGCCTTGCAGGACAAATGGATGGGACCCTTCAAGGTTGTGGGCAAACTTGGAGAGGTGAACTATTTGGTGGAATTAGGCAGACGCAAGGAGGCTCCCAGAGTCTTTCAAACTAACTGAAGGCATATGTCTCACGACCAGAAGTAGGAGATTTGCTTCTAGCTTCAGCTCAAGAGGAGGAAGAGAGTGAACCTCTACCTGACCTACTCAGAGGCCAACCTTTGGATGAAAACATAGGAGTCAATCTCTCTTCTAGTCTGACATCTGAACAGCAGGATGACTGCACATTTCTGTTCAATCAGTTTGCCTCCCTGTTTTCACTTTCACCAGGCTTGACCCCTTGGGGCCAGCACAATATTCTCATTGGTCACTGTTTACCTGTGAACGGGGTTATAGAGCCATCTACAAGTCAATGGTCTAGTCCAGTTGTTCTAGTACCAAAGGCAGGATCCAAGAAGTTGAGATTCTATGTGGACTATAGAGCTCTAAATTCAGTCACCAAGGCTGATGCCCATCCTTTGCCAATGACAGATGAACTAGAGGATAAACTTGGTGCAGTCAAGTACCTCTGTACATTTGATCTGACGTCAGTCTATTGGCAAATAGCCCTGACAGACCATGCCAAGGAGAAAACTGCATTCCCAACCCCAGGAGGCCTCTACCAGTTTAAGGTTATGCCTTCTGGATTAAAGAATGCACCTGCTACATTCCAAAGGATGGTCAATCAAGTTCTGAATGGGATGGAGGACTTCTGCATGGCATACTTGGATGACATTGCAGTGTTCAGCCCTACTTGGAAAGAACATGTTGATCACTTAGGATATGTTTTGCAGGCTCTTGAGCAGGCCCATCTGACCATAAAGGCGAGCAAATGTCAAATTGGTCATAGCAAAGTGGTCTACCTTGGTCATGAGGTAGGAGGAGGTGAAATAAGGTAATTGCCGAGCAAAGTACAAGCTGTACAAAACTGGGCCACCCCTACTACTCAACCCCAATTGAGAGCCTTCCTAGGTCTCACTGGGTACTACAGGAATTTAATTGAGAACTATGGGTCCATAGCTTCTTCTTTGAATGTAATCTCTTCTCTAAAATTCCCTAAAAAGATTAGATGGAATGAGGAGTGCACTCAAGCCTTTGAAAACCTGAAGGAAGCCCTTTGTCAAGCTCCAGTCCTAAGAGCTCCTGATTATCACCATCCCTTCATTGTGCAGACAGATGCATCCAATACAGGTATAGGTGCAGTCCTTAGTCAACTGGATGAGAAAGGTAGGGAGCACCCCATTTGCTTCATCAGTAGGAAACCGAAGGAACCAGAAACAAGTTGGTTCACCATAGAGCGTGAGTGTTTTGCCAGTGGGTGGTCTCTGAAGAAGTTTAGACCATACATGTATGGATCTACTTTTGTGATTCAGACAGACCACCAACCACCAACCCTTGAGATGTTTAATGCAAATGAAAGGGGAGAACCCAAAATTTCTAAGATGGTCAATCTGCCTACAAGGGTTTGATTTCACCATTGAGCCCAGGTCAGGATGTCACCACCAAAATGCTGATGGTCTCTCTAGGATGTTTATAACCGACTAGAGTGAAGAGATTCATCCAGGAGTGGATTAAATCCTCCTGTCCCTTAGTCTCGGGGGTGGAGGGAGGGGTGAGTGTTAGGGAGTATTCTCCAGAATGGCTAATTTCCCTTACCTACTGAGTCCCTCAGCGGCTTTGCTGGATTGCTAGGATTTATTTATTTCACCTGGTAAGAGTGTGAGCCTTTTTTCCCACTCTTACATGTGTTTTGCTGTGTGTGTTTAACATTTTTGTGTTCATAGACTGTGGAGCCTCACCTACTCTACTCCATAGGCATAATCTTTTTTATTGTGTGTTACACAGCACCTTTAGTGCAGTAACACAGGGTTGTCTTTTTCAGACTTCCCACTTCAAACTCCATATTCTGGGACTGACTACTGTCTCTCAGAACATGTAAAGTTGCCTTTGACTTTATTAGTCTTTTTAAAACCACAGACCCAGTACAAACTATCTTATATAGAGTACTGGAAAGGGTTAATAGTTATCCCTTTGTGTCTGTCTCTCCTGGAACATTGTTTAGTTCCCTTTTCATTAAGATTTGGCTGGTGGAAGTGGTATCTACCCTATTTTTTCTACCGCGGGTATTTTAAATAGCTTTGGTATTGTTTTAGGCTACCTTAGTAGCCTCAAACTTAAATCTGCTGGACCACATTTACTTTTATTTGGTTCCGGCTGGGTTAATTCGCCATTTCTTTTTGTAAAGGTCTTTCTCGTGCTTTACTCCGTGTGCCAAACCAGGTTGGCAGGGTGTGAGGGAGGGGTTTTAGGACCCTGCCATAGGTTGCCTTGGTAACCCAAGTCACACTTCTGTTTGATTGGCTAGGTGACTGTCCCGCCAGGACTGCCACCCTGCTGTGTGATTGACAGCCAGGCTGTGTGAATGGGGAAAATTGCATAAAAAGCAGGTCTCTGGGACTGAGAAGGCAGAGTCGCCACTGGATCGAGAGAACCGAAGAGAAGCTGACAGAAGAGGGCCTCTACCACGACTGAACCTCCCGGTGAAGCGCTGCTGCGGGTCCGGATCTCCACACTTCGACGACAGGGAATATCTGCAAGGAATCTTCTCTCCTTGAGCTGGTGGGACCAACCTGTTCACCAAACTGCAAGCCAGGCCTCCTTCCTCTGGTCAAATTTGCTGTGCACAGCTACAGTGAACCGGATAGCCAGGAGGACCGGACCCTGCTTGCGTTTTAAGGAGCGCACATTTTATTTGTTGCTTTGCTCTGCTGCTGGTTTCTTCCCTGGGCAGTGCAGGACCCTCCAGTCTTCCTACTTCGTGTCAGTCCAACAGTCACTTCAGGAACCGTGAACCTGCTGGACCTGCCAGGAACATCTGCTTCAGCTACAGACTTCTTCTCCATTTAAGGTACTGTTCAAACCCGGTTGTTCGTTCCGTCCGACCGCAATAAAAGTGTTCGAAATCTTTCGCCAATCCGAAGGCTTGTCCTTCTCTATTCGTTAAAGTAACTTTTCTCTCAACCAACTGCGTTCAGAACTCTTGGCAAAGACTTAATCACGAACTACTCTGAACTTTGTGATCTTCTGCAAAAATGTTGGCCCATTGACTATGGGCCAAGCCTCTTGATTTGATTTCCTCACCGTAGTTACCTTTTCTAGATTGCCCTGCTTACTTACTTGCTGGTGCTGCTCAACTTTTGTTTAACCTTTTCTCTGCCCCGCGTTTCAATTGCTGGAGTGCCAATTTGCTCACACTTCATTTTGAGCTTAACTTGTCCAGAATCTATTGGGTGGTGTGTAGTATATGAAGAGTGTGATTTTTCTGGCTTTACTTTAGTGAATTGTTTTATAACTAATGTGTAAATAAATGTATATTCTTTTACTCAGACACCTTGAGTCAGTGTTTGTTTGAACCGTAGTAATATGTTGTCCTTTGTGTAACTATTGGTACTGCTCACTTTACTCCTGAGATAAGTCTGGCTGCTCAGCCATCTCTACCACTTTACTGTTTAGTACAGGCTTGTACCAAAGGTAAATTTGTACTGGCACTTGTAGTCTTAATTGTGTGTGGTGTTCCTAAAGGGTACTGCATATGATTCTGCCTAACAGTCAGTTTAATATGTTGGCACCACATGCATACATCCCAACGTCGCCCATTTGAATATAATACTTGCTTATTAAGCCTTTATTTTTTCCTTTGCATTCTGTCACTTCCAATTAATTTTGCTTATTATAAAACTTAAACTACAAGTCCCAGAATGCAAAGAAAAAAACATGACTTAACTTCAAGATTATATGTATTTCAAATAAACATATAGAATATGTGCTTTTCAAATTATAATTGTTTTAAGCATTTTGAAGAAAGTTCAAAAATTCATTGCATTTACATCAGCAAAGTGCCACTTTTTCATAAAAGAAAGTAAAAGCATATAAAATAGATTTGTACACTATTTGTAACTACCAATCAGTGTGTGCCACTATAATATATTGACAGTACATGTATACTTCCTAACATAACCCATTCCAATCTTCAGCTGCTTTTGCAGTTATACTGTTTTCTCTACATTCTGTGACTTGTACTCCAACTCTCACAATGGGGAAAGTGGAACTGCAAGCCCCAGAACACAATCAAAAATGTAGGACTACATGAACACCTAGAGATTAGAATGCATCATGTTGGCAAGTGTGCATATACTCCTAACATATTACACTTCCACATACCAACTCCCATTTAAAAGTTTACTACAAATCTTTTCCAACAACTTGTCTTCTCTTTTCCAAAACGTTACAGAGTTTCTACAAAAGCACATATGCATTTCTTAACTTTCATGGAAATGCTCCTAAAAGCAACCATTTTTAACTGTTCCCCAAAATTAGTAACTGTTTTTTTCCCACCACTCCTCCTTCCTTCATAGATATAAAGCTTGCTTAATAAAAGTACTTTGCCATTACCACATATCCCCACTAACGTTCTTTTACAATGACAGGAATGAAGCACAATACCGAAGACAACAACTTAAAAAACAATACCCTTTGCATCCAACAAAGTAAGCACATTAATGTACCATGCATATGTATATGTATGTAATTACAGCAGTATATATTACCCCAGACTACTCTTTTCAAACCAACATTTCTTTCACTCTAGCCCATTATATTGCACCATTCACACTCTTGCTATTCCCATCTACACACCACCATTGCAACACCCACTCTGTTGCTCAAAACAGCACAATCACCCACAGACTCCATCACACCACCACTCACTTACTCACTAACCCAACACCATCACAAATCAGCAGAATATTACTCTCACAACCTTCCCAACCACACCTTATATACCACCTCACAATCAAACAGCACTCTATATATCTCTACATTCACACCCACAAACCCACGCGCCATACATGCATGTACATTGCACAACTTTCCAACATAAACATTCTCTTTTTCCCAACAGACACAAAAAAATGCCTAATAAAAAGTAACACAGTAGAAAAGAAAGAAAAACTAGAGCAGATAAGAATAAAACAACACCATAAAGTCATCCACATCTAAAACAATTGATAGAAAAAATGAAAACAAAAGATCTAGTAACCTCACGCAACAAAACTAAACCAGCCATGACTAAAAAAGGTAAGGCCCCTCTTGCAAAAACAAAAAGTAAAAAATGATGTACAAAGAAAAGCAGACCTACTAATGAACATAACCCTCTATCTAGCAGTGTTAATTTAGTCATGGTAAAACAATTCAAAAAATGTATGTTATAGAACATTTTTCCGCTGTAGAGTTCTTCATAATCTTATAAAAACAGCTGAAAAGTCCCAATCTACTGTAAAAAACAAGCACAGGAGACTAATCTTGCAAGCTCTTATAGACAGCGCTTTTCTACTTAAGAGAACATTGTTTGAATTGATTTTCGACAGGATGAAACCACTAACTAAATTAATCAATAAATTACAAAAACTACTTCTAAACATGCGCAATGTCAATATACAACCTTTTCGAACTTCTGTAATGGTGAATGGATTCACACAAGAAGCACAGAACCACATCTCAATGAAGAAGCTAATAAACAAGAACAACAAAAAACAATTGCCATAAACAATAATGGTTGAGAGTATTCAAACTTTGAAGCAAATGTTCCTTTCACCCAAACAACCCGTACAAATGGACATGCAGCTCAATGTGTAATGTAGGCCAACAATCCTTTAAATCTTTATGACAATTCTTCAATCACTATTTCAAACTAAAGGACAGAAGTAAAATGAAAACATTACAAACCACAGACTCCTGTCCATTGCGCAGCCACTCTGGTCTGTGTGGATATTAATTAGCCTGCATTTTAGGAACTGCTTGTAAAAGCACTTTCCGCTGCATCAAAATGTTAGCGACACACCATTCTACTATGGGGAATCTCCATCGACTATACTATACAAAAAGTCCTGCTCTAGAGCTGCAAAATGTAAATAACATGCTGCTACACGGAACAGCCAAAGAAGTGCTTCAAGAAATAGAGCACATGCAACGTAAATACTTTGGAACTGAAGGTGACTTTGAAAATTCTGTACTTTCCAAAAACATTACCAAAAACCTCATAAACCCCAACGTCCTAATAAAAATATACAAAAACTTCTAGCTGGATGATTTGCAGTGCACTCCCTATCGCAATGTTACTAATAAGTGTTTGATGTTACAGGGAAAGAGTAACAGTAAAGGGAAGTTAGGGGCATCCCTTCTTGAGTTGCTGGGACTTAGTTATGCTAAATGTCAGAACTAGGGGGGACATCCCGGGCCAATATTATGAATGGGGAATAATAGTCGGGCTACACTTGATTACTTTTTTGAGAATAATGTCTGTTTTATGATGGTTGAAGATATAAGTGTGATTGATTATAGTAATCATAATATCCTGGCCCTTACCACCAATTTACAACATAAAATGCCTAATGTTATTAGCTGTACTGGTATCCAATGCAACCATGCCAACCACCATATTCATTTTACAGCGAAACACTTGCATAGAGTGGGAATGCTTGTCCCAGAGCTCTTGGATGAGGATTCTATGCTGTAATGAGGTGGAGGAATGGCTCAAAGCCATTGCCACTAAATCTGGCAATAGTCCAAAATGCTATTTGTTGGCCTGTAATAAACCCTGCAATACATTTGACTGCGCTATTCGTGATTCTAAAAAGAGTGATGCAAAGAGAACTTAGAGTAGTGCATGGCCAAGGGTTGCAAGCGCTTGAGATGATTTGTCATGTGAGGTGCATTAAGAATAATTATAGGGGTTGGCTCAAGCGCTGGAGGTATTTGATTTTTAACATCCATAGGCAGAGGATGATTATGGTTCTCAGAATTGGCAACGCTAAGAATATTTTGGGGATGCTAACTGGGGCTAAAGGGGACCGTAGGAAAAGCATTCCAAATCCTATTCAGGAGCTGGAATGGATTGGTTATGTCAGAGGGAACAGTAGTGGCCACATTGGGGTTTCACCCCCGAATATATGATCAGGGTTTGACCCTTGGCTATTGGTGATGATGACATTCGAGTCTCTATTTAGAATCTTAAGAATTCTAGGGACCCTGGCCTGAATGGCCTTGCTAATGTTGTCTTAAAGCAGAACCCTGAGAAGTGGTCTAGAATACTTAAAATTCCGTTTGATAAGGTTTGTGTAACCCAGGAAATCCTGATATAGTGGCAGCAGTCTGTTCTTGTCCTGGTCTATAAAAAAGTTGACCGGTTGTTGACAGAAAATTACAGTTCCTTACTAGACATTATGGGGAAAATGTTCTCCACTTTTGTACTGAGGGAACTACAGTCCTGGGTTGAGGAGTCCGAATTGTTACAATATATGCAGACTGGGTTTCTTTCAGGGTGCTGTACATCACACAGTTTAAGGATCTTGGGATTCTTTGTTTAGAGGAGCTTCATAGCCTGGAGAGACCACATTATATGCCATATTTGTGGATTTCCGAGCAGCCTTTGACGGGGTGAACTGAGAGAAGCTGTTGTCCAAAATGTAAAAACTAGGGTGTCCGAAGTGGCTTATTAATGTCCTCAAAGGTTTACATTTCAATATGAATGACCAGGGTGGCATGTATGCCCCAGTAACAATCTTTAAGGGGGTAAAGCATGGTTGTACCATTGCTCCCTGCTATATAATATATACATGTCCGATCTCCCTCTACGTTTCATCCCAGGCATTGGCTACTGCCGTAGAATTGCTGGTAGGCATATTCCTTGTATACTTTATGCCAATTACCTGGACTTGTTAAATTATACTTTTTGTGGCGCGAGAGCTACGTTTGACACACTTTTAAAATATATGACCAGAAACGAGCTGTGTATCAACATGGGGAAAACTAAGGTCATGGTGGTGTCACCTAAAAAGGTGAAGTGCTCCAGTTTCACTACCAGTTTGGGGACTTTAGATTAGGTGACAGCATATCCATATTTGGGAATAGAAATGAGTAGCAATAAAATTTACACCTATATAAAAGAGGCTAAAATGGTTAAGGCACAACGTATGACTCATTTGATGGTAATATATGCAAAACAAATGGCCGGTTTGTCTCTGGGGGGAATAATCACTCTCCAGAGCCAGCGCTTTTGCCCTATGCTACTCTATGGTTTAGATGCTTTGGCAATGCGGGATCTACACTGGTTGTATAAAATTGAGGGTTATATTTGGAAGTGGGTCTTTAGGTTACACCCCTCGTTCACCCCTCGACCTCTGTTGAATATCTTACATTACAGTTGGGGTTGGTTTCCCTTAGGGGCCAGATGCTGATTAGACAGGGATTATTGCATTTGAAAATTAATTCCCAGTCAAAAATGCCAGTTACTTGCACTGTTGGGGCACAGCCTTGGATTAAGCCACAGCTACCGAGAAGTGAAGTTCAATTGATTAATTGTTAAGGTATACGAGAGAATTGGTTGGTTCCTGGATTTTAATATAGGAACCAGGTTTGTGGTTTTAAAACATTTTTTAAACATAAATTGAAGCAATGGGATTGTACAAACAACTATGCCCATTCGTCCACACTATGTAACTATATTTACGTTTCAAGTGTGGTGCATCAGTATCTCCAACCTCAAAGATACTTGAGACAGTGCGCTACCCCAGTAGTGCAGAGTTTTGTATTGAGGCTATGGATAAACTTCCCCTGTTGATCTTTTGTTGGGCCCAATTTACAATACCAGTCCATGACAGGGTATGTTGAATATGTAAGCTACCTGGCACCATGGAGACAGCGAAGCATATCTTCACGGAATATGTATTATTGGGCAACGCATATATGACTACCCTGGGCAGTTTGGTAAAGGACAGGATGCTTTTTGTAATTAGTGCCTCAATACAGTGTCTGAAAGTGGGCATTTAGCCTTGTTTCGGTTATGGTGTATATTTGTGACAAATGTTCCTAAGATTAATTGATAGAGGAAGGGGGCAATTTTCAATGACCATCCTACTGCCTTTCTCTAAAGATACCTCGTTTTTATTGCTACCATTTTTATATTTTTATATTGTATGAAATGTATATTGAATGTATGAATTTTGTGATTTTTGAGTTTTTTTTAGACATTCTAGTTGATAGATACTTAATGTGTTACTAGAATTAGATAGGAGTGTACATACAAAAATGTACTGTGATAACACTTGGATAGTATGTACATTGAGTGTTTATCAGTGCATTCAAATTTCTTTGGGTTTGTAAAAGTTCTTTGGAACCAAATACAAGAAAGAAAGAAAGAAAGAAAGAAAGAAAGAAAGAAAGAAAGAAAGAAAGAAAGAAAGAAAGAAAGAAAGAAAGAAAGAAAGAAAGAAAGAAAGAAGAAAGAAGTTTCAAAACATATTTGCAAAAATACCAGGCCAAATATGTGTCTTTTGTTGCAGAACGCTTTATAAAAAGAGAACAAAAATAGTAGATGTATCCTACAAAATAGACGAAAATGAAGAATCCCAATGGTTCCAGTTAGCTTTACATCTAACAGCAGAAAATAAATACAAAATAACTGACCTCTCAACAGTTTGCACATATTGCAACACAAAGCTTGACAAGGACCAAATGCCATCACGTGCAATCACTAATAACTTAGAAATATTCCCACTTCTGAAAGCACTCCAACAGCTTAAGTTGTAGGAGAGCATTATAATACAAACAGTGCATCCATTTCAAGCTATAATACACCTCCATCCGAGTTACTAAAGGGCATCTGTGGCAAAGTAGTATATTTGGCCTTAGCTCTAAAAGAAAATGTATAAACTCTAGGAGTACAATGACCAATAGATCAATCTTTGATTGTACTAGTTGATGGTGTGCCAACAAAAGACAAAATAATTTAGCAACAACTAGTCAACTACTACTAAAGTTAGACAAGCCCTACAATATCTAAAAGAAAACAATGAATACTACAAAGATATGAACAGGAAAAACTTAAGAGAAACCACCCAAATTATTCAAGACTCACCAGCAACTGGCCAATTTGAATGTGTAAATCCTGTTACTGCAGCCAACATTTTAAACCAGTATACAATTCATCCACTACACTCCAAAGACACAATTGACGATGGATTAGTAACATATCAAATGCATCAAGCCAAAGGATCCCCAATGAGCATGTGGGAAAAACGTGTAGAATCATGTTATTTTCCTCTTCTTTTTCCTACAGGAAAATGAGGAAGATATGATGAAAGGACTGTGAAAATTAGTGCATCAGAATATCACTCTGTATTCAAAAGACCGCAGTTTCAGACAAAATGTTGAATATATTTTCCAGCTCCTCTTCGAATGTGAACTAGCAATTCTACACCATGGAGTTGCACACACATTAAAAACAGGTTCTAACTTTTTAAACATATCCGCTACCCAACTGCTTCAAAACATAAAAGGCAAAGATGAGGTTTTGCAGTCAAGTATCAGAAATCTCTTGGCAAACATACGTGGTATAAAAGAACACTGGTTCTGACGTCATGCTGAGGTACATTGTATGCTAAGAAACCTAATCCCACCCACATGGTTTGTTACTTTAAGTTGTGCAGAGGACACATGGGATGCCTTGCACAATGTCTTATACTCTGCAAACCAAAACAAAGATGAAACAGATATAAAAACACCAGAGAACTCTATTCTTTTGACCATGTCAATGTGTCAAGATACTTTCACCATCGCTTCATTCTCATGCTGTATTTTATCTGCAATAAAACTACCTCTCCGCTCGGAGAAGTACAACACTTCTCTTGGAGAAATGAATATCAATCGAGAGGAGCACTACACATCCACATGCATTTGTGGATAAAAGATGCTCCTAAATTGGCCCTGATAGTGATGCCACTGTTTAACAGTTTATTGAAAAATACATTACCTACGACATCCCTTCAGAAACCACAGATAGTGACCTACATACACAAGTCTCATGCTTCCAAAAACATAAGCGTTGCAAATGCTGCCGATGTAGATATAAAAACAAAGGCAAATACTCCACCAAATGTCGCTCTGGCATCCCTAGACCAGTATGCAAAAAAGGACAGGTAAATAGCTTGATGGCTTCTGTTAATCACAATATAAAAGGCAACTCCCCTAAAAATACATACAACATTAAAAGATTTGATGCATCCAAGTACAACAATGATTAAAATGCAATAATTGCCCTTTTGTAGAATGCAAACGTAGACATACAATACAATGCAGACAATTGCCAGATATGTCACAGCTTATCTCACCAAAGCTGAGAAAACAGAGCTAAAAGACCTCTCAGACGACATATAATCTGACAATAACCTATCACAAAAATTGTACAGCTTCGGTATGAAAATGCTCTCCCATAGAGCATGCAGGTTCTACGAAGCTGAAGACTGTTTAACAGGTACAGCCTTATATGACAAATCTGAACACATTGTCTGGCTGACCTTTGCATGAGCTTCATCCCGAAAAAGAGTACTAATATCCAACCAAGAGATAGAAAACATTGCCACAAATGATCCCAACAGTCAGGACATTTTGAAAAACAATTTAATTGACACATACTACCCAAACATAAGTACTGCTTTGGAAATGGAAAATGTGTCTGTACACCATTGCCCAAAACTACACCTACAAAATTAATGTCACACAAAATGCCACAACTGGCAAATATTCACGGGGTAATTCATGGAATTTCGCACTAAAGTGGCGCACGCGGCTGGCGCACAGTGTTCCCATGCGATAGACTGCGCCAGCCGCGTGTGCTAAAATCCATTTCCGCACACAGCGTATTCATGGATTCCAGCTACCAAAACCAGCCGTGGCGCACAGTGGTGCAGCGACCCTGCAGCAGCGCCAGTTATGCCCCCAAGAACACCCCTCGCGCAGGGAAAAGCCATCAAAATCCCCAATCCAGCACAAAGGGCTGCGCTAACCCTGTACCAGCACGGCAAGCCGGGAACGTGTATCACTGGGGATCGCGGGAAGTTTCACACACGATTGGCCATGTGCGAGCGGGTTACGTGTATTACTGGGGTGCGCGGGAAGTTTCACATGCAATTTCAGCAAGGTACGTGTATTACTGGGGTGCGCGGGAAGTTTCACACGCGATTTCAGCAGGGTACATGTATTACTGGGGTGCGCGGGAAGTTTCACATGCAATTTAAGCAGGGTACGTGTATTACTGGGGTGCACGGGAAGTTTCACACGCGATTTCAGCAGGGTATGTGTATTACTGGGGTGCGTGGGAAGTTTCACACACGATTGGCCCTGTGCGAGCGGGGTACGTATTACTGGGGTGCGCGGGAAGTTTCACATGCGATTTCAGCAGGGTACGTGTATTACTGGGGTGCGCGGGACGTTTCACATGCGATTGGCCCTGTGCGAGCAGGTTACGTGTATTACTGGGGTGCGCGGGAAGTTTCACACGCGATTTCAGCAGGGTACGTGTATTACTGGGGTGCGCGGGAAGTTTCACACGCGATTACAGCAGGGTACGTGTATTTCGGGGGTGCGCGGGAAGTTACACACACGATTTCAGCAGGGTACGTGTATTTCGGGGGTGCCGGGGAATCCTACATGTGATTTGGCAGTGTGGGTCCTCCCAGGTGTTCCCTGTACAACCTCCACGGCCCCTGCAGGCAGCCCACACCACAGGGGACTACCCTGCACCCCTGGTCATGTCCCGCAGGCAGCCCACCCAACATGGGCATGCCCCCAGCAAAGGCACATGTCTCCTTGCACTACTGATCACCAACTCATGTCCCCTTGCACCCCCACTCCCCAGCATTGCGGGGCACCTGCCAGCAGGCCCCCACTCATGTCCCACTCATGTCACCCTGCACCCACACCCGCCAGAAGTGCGGGGCACCTGCCAGCAGGCCCCCACTCATGTCCCCCTGCACCCCCACCCCCCAGCAGTGCGGGGCACCTGCCAGCAGGCCCCCACTCATGTCCCACTCATGTCCCCCTGCACCCCCACCCCCCAGCATTGCGGGGCACCTGCCAGCAGGCCCCCACTCATGTCCCCCTGCACCCCCACCCCTCCAACAGTGCGGGGCACCTGCCAGCAGGCCCCCACTCATGTCCCACTCATGTCCCCCTGCACCCCCACCCCCCACCAGTTCGGGGCACCTGCCAGCAGTCCCCCACTCATGTCCGACTCATGTCCCCCTGCACCACTACCCCCCACCAGTGCGGGGCACCTGCCCGCAGGCCCTGACACATGTCTCCCAGCCAACACGTCATTACAATCTAGATCCCTGGCCCTTATGGGCAGCCTCCACATGCCAAACACCCACCCAAGTATAGCATCCACCCACTTAGAAATGCCAATTACATGATACAACCCCAATGGCAAGTATGTAAATGAACACATGTCCCTCACATACACACAATGGGTGTAAGTGAATGTCAAAACCCATATCATGATATGCATGAAACCAATGAGATGATACTACACATTGAACTTTGATTAAAAAAATGTATTAAAAGCAACATAAATGGAATTCAAATTAAACAAACGACAATGGGAATTAAAAACCAAAATCAGCATGTCCGTAAAATAATGAAAAACCACAAATCATAATCCAAAGGAAATGTGTCCAAAGTCACAGTCCAAAAAAATAAATCCAAGGGAAAAACAAAACCGAAAACCATTGCTCCATGGGTAAATCCCAAAAAAAACCTATAATCCAACAGTCAACTATATACAGATAAACAATCCAGGGTTCATGATCCCAGCTAAAGAAATACTACCTAATAAAAAAACTATATACAAAAATGTGGTCCATTGTCCAAAAGGTCCAAAATAAATAAAAAAGCAAAGGAAACCTAACATTAACTACATAACTATTTACAAGGGCAGCGGGCTAGTCCGACGGCTCACTGGTTGATGTCATGGGCCAGGGCATCATCAAACTCCTGCTCAATGGCTTGGAGGCGGGCATGTTCCCTGGCCGCGAGGTCTCGCAGGGATAATGCAGTGTCCAGCTCCAACTCCCTGCGAATACCCTCGAGGCACTCAGCCCGCCTCAGCGCCCTCCGCATGGAGTTCTCCGCCCTGACCATTGTGAGCCGTTCCTCCTCTGCCCGCTGCCACTCCGCACCTATCTGCTGGCCCAACCGCTCCCACACGGAAGACACTCTCATTCCAGGGTTCTCCTGCCCTCCAGCCGATGCCTGCCCCCCTGATGTTGATGGCCCGAGCCATGATGCCTCCCATGTTGAGCCTGCCGCTGCCTCCGACGCAACTGCCTGTGCCAGCACGACGGCATCCAGGCTGATGGAATCCACCGACGCCGTCGTGCACGTGCCCTGCCCGATGATACCGTCACATCCTCCATCTGCTGGGGTCCAGTTGCTGGTGTGTCCACCCCTGCTGGACCTCCGACTCCCGACTGTGGCAGGGATGGGATCCCCACCGAGTTGGCTGCGTTGGTCGGGGCAGGTCCACAGGGGGCCCTGGTGCCATCTGGGCCGGAAGACGGCATGGAGAACGACTGGCGCATAGCCTCAACAGAGGAGGAGAGGATCGCCAGAGTGGCCGACACATGTACGAAACCCCCGACCACGGCCGCTCCCAACTGGGCCACGTTGGCACAGTGCTCTTCGTGATGATGTGCATGCTCCCCCCGGGAAGCATACACGTCATCACGAATGACACCCGTGCGCAACGCAACACCAATCAGGACCTTCTCCATACGGCCAGGGGTCCCCTGGTCCGCAGGTGGAGGGGAGTCAGATGACATGGACATCCCCCCTACCTGCGGACGGGCCTGGGATGGGGCATCCCTGCTTGTGCATGGTGGTGCAGTCACAGTGTGAGGGACAGTCACATGCACAGGCCCACGGCGACCTGTGCTGCCTCCTGCCCCTGCCCCTGGACTGCACCACTTGCACCAGCAGGGATGCCCCCACCAGGCCCCATGTGCGGCTCAGTAGCGGCCTCCTCCTCCTCTGTGGAAACCACCAACCTGGATGGCTCCACCCTGTCTTCCGCCATTGCAAGGCCCTGTGGGGGCTGACCCACCCCTTCCACTGCAGCCGTGGGGGCATCCCCGCCGCTTTGCTCCACAGCGCCGTCTCCACCCTCTTCTTCACTTGCCGCTGTGTAGAGGGAGACATAGAACACAAGCATCAGGGTACTGTACAATGGTCCCCTAGACAGGAAGCAATAGCAGATGAGTGGCACTGTCAAAGATCACTTCCATCATGTCCCTCCACAACACATGGGTCAGTGCAGGCAAAACACATGCAGTAACAGGCATGGCGCATGCTATGGACATAAGCAAACATGTCCAAGGGACTCTTGAAACATACAATGTTGTTTTGGAACTCACATGCATCATGGGTCATGCCTATCACATGCACACACTTCACCGTACTTTCATCCATCTGCACTCATACACCCCAGACACAGTGGATGCAAGGATAACTAGGCTGCATCAGTGATTCTGAACATTGTCACAGATATGTGTCATGCACACATGGCATTCACAAGTCACAGACACGCAGGTCAGACACACAGACATGGACACCATACATGTACATGGCATCAGCACCCATCCCTCACCCCCACCCATGTCCAGGAACAGAGACTGGCATGCTCTCATGTGTCCATTCCGCATAGGGCTCCCCATGTTGCATTTAAACACATACACCAACCGTGTGCTTCACACATTACTGGTCTCACATGCATGACCATGATGTCCCTGCACACACACGTGCGTACATGGCCTATGCCACACATACAGGCAAGTATCAGACAACCAGCACACTGCAACATGCCCTGTCTCACACAGCAATGCTTGGCCACTTACCGCTCGACTCCAGACGGGTCTGCCTCTCAAGGATCTGGGCATGGAGCGCTGGGCGTAGGCGTTCCAGGACCCTCATCTGGATGGTACTCATGCTGCCCCGGCCCCCCTCCACGAGGTGCTGGGCCTTCATGTGGGTCCTGGACCTCAAGTCCTCCCAGCGCTTCTTGACTTGCTTGATGTTGCGGGTTGCCACCCCCTCTGCGTTGATGGCAACCACAAAGTCGTCCCAGATCCTGTCCCCTCCTTCCTTGTCGGCGCGTGATGATCCGAAGAGGGCATCATAATACCCCAGGACAAGCTCCACCAAGACACCAACTTCCTTCTGACTGAAGCTGGTAGCTCTCTGCCCCTCTGGCTGGGGGTCGCCAGTGGTCTCGGATGGTGTTTGCCCCGACATGGCGACCCCCGAAGTAGGCATGGGTGGGCAACTGGGTCCTGGGGCTGGGCTGTGGAGCGATGGTATCCCAGTCGGGAGTCTTCTGTTCCAGCAGGGGTGGACACAGCAACTGGACCCCTGCAGATGGCTGATGTGCAGGCACCAAATGGCAGGGCACGGTGGCAGCAGGCAGGCAGCAGCAGATGGCTCGTGGGAGGCTGCTCGGGGCTCTGGAGGGCAGTAATTCGGCCTTTTGGGCAGGAGCGTGGTCTTCCGTGTGCTTACGCGTGGCCAGCTTGATACGGAGTGATTTGGCACGTGAAAATTCTGCACGTCAGCGTGTGAATCGAGAAAAGGCCCTTAGCGCGTAAGCGTGTCAGCACGCATACGCGATTCCATTGGACCAAAGGCCCTTAGCGCGTATGCGTGTCTGTGATGTATCGCGTACGGGCGTTGCTTTTCGTGGGGTGCGGTGCGTGTGTTTTGCAGGTGTTGGGGTTCACACGCTATTACTTCATAGCGGGTGGGTGTTGGCTACGCGTTCTTCTACACGCAAGGCAGACGGTGAGTGGTACCCTGCTCCCCCAGGCCCGACCGCGTGTAAAACCACCCGCGAGCCCCTGGAATACACGCACCCCGCTCCCCCAGGCCCGATTGCATGTGAAAACACCTGCACACCCCTGAAATACACGTACCCCGCACCCCCAGGCCCGATCGCATGTAAAACCACCCGCAAGCCCCTGAAATACACGTACCCGCTCCCCCAGGCCAATCGCGTGTAAAACTTCTGGCGCACCCCTGAAATACACGTACCCAGGCGAATCGCGTGTAAAACTTCTCGCGCACCCCTGAAATACAAGTACCCAGGCCAATCGCGTGTAAAACTTCTCGCGCACCCCTGAAATACACGTGCCCAGGCCAATCGTGTGTAAAACTTCTCACGCACCCCTGAAATACACGTACCCAGGCCAATCGCGTGTGGAACTTCTCGCGCACCCCTGAAATACACGTACCCAGGCCAATCGCGTGTAAAACTTCTGGCGCACCCCTGAAATACACGTACCCAGGCCAATCGCGTGTAAAACTTCTCGCGCACCCCTGAAATACACGTACCCAGGCCAATCGCGTGTGAAACTTCTCGCGCACCCCTGAAATACACATACCACGCTCCCCCAGGCCCAATCGCGTGTTAAACTTCCCGCGAGCCCCTGAAATACATGTACCCCGCTCCCCCAGGCCCGATCGCGTGTAAAACTTCACGCGCACCCACGAAATACTCGCACACGCTATTATTCACACAGCGGGTGTCCGTGTTTGTCACGTACCCCTTTGCACATCATATGTCCTAGAGGGCCACAGTATGGGACTTTCATCAGAGCTGTGTATACATGCTTTTTGTTAGCGCACATTTTGGCGCACATTTTTTTCATGCACAGGGACGGTACCGCCTGCTTTTGTGTGGCGGACGTGTATGGGCCTGTGCGTGTCTTTGCCAGTGCGCTGGTTTGCCTTATTCGATTCCATGAATACGTGTTGTAGGCGAGCATGTGGGCGTTCCACGCACTTGCCTCCTGTACTTCCCCCATGACGCCCATATTTTCACGAGTTGTTCCCCATTCCGCGTGTCACGCCCCGTGTTCTGCCTACTTTTGTTATGTGCGCTGCGCTTTGTGCGATTAGGCTGTGGCCGTGGCGCACGCCGTTAGATGACCTGTGCGCCGGCATGCGTCGCGCACTTTTTCAGCGCACATCCAATATTTTTCTCGCGCACGGACTTCCATGAATCGATGTGCGCTGGCTTCCGTGCGATTTTCGCACTTGCACTGTGAATCGCACGTTTTTGCACGCTTGCGCCGAAATTTTCGGCGCACATTAATTCCATGAATCGGCCTGTCAGTCTCAACTTGTGAAGGAAGCCTAGTGAAACTCACCAAACCCAGTCTAAATAATCATATAAAGTTATCATTTAAATCAACACAACATATATAACTGTATTACATGGCCCTAATCCAACTTATTAAACATTGAAGTAAAGCAAAATAATTATTAGGTGACTATGACTCATTTGAAGCTGCATTCAAAGCAAATGAAAGCAGTATGACAAATGGCAATTTCAAACAATACAAACAAATGTTGGACAATGAACACCATCAAGAAGAATAAATTGAAGCACAACTAGACAAAGACACCCCTAAGGCAGTCAATCTTCCCTTAAAGGAAGCCAAGAAACCCTTGGAGAATCACACATTCTAGATGAAGCAGAAATAGTCATGACTGAGGTAGAAAATGCCATGTATCAATATAAACAATCTGAGGAAGAATTGTCAGTGCTGGAATCACAGCTAAATGATGAACAACTCACCATTTATCTAGAAGTCACTCAAGAAATTGAACATGGTTTTAAACATGAACCTAAAATATGTAGTTGTAAACATTATAAAGCTCTGATCCTGTATGTAAGCGGTGTAGCTGGTTCTGGTAAAACATTCTTAATTAAAGTAATCAGCTAATTTCTACAAAACTTAACAAACAACAACCTTTCTGTTGTAGTAACAGCACCCAGACGTTTAGCTGGTTATAACATAGGAGGTGTAACTTTTTACCGACTATTGCTCCTCCCCGTAGAACACGAAAACAAATTAGAATGCTGCAAATTATAATCAGAAGCTGCTATTGAAGTACAGAGAATTCTAAAACAAATGAAAGTGCTCCTGATAGTTTGGTTTCCAACCTCATGTTGGCTTTAATTAATCTCAGAATGCAAGAAGTCTTAAAAACCAACTACGAAGAACTGTTTGTGGAAAACAATTCATTGTTTTTTGAGACTTCCTACAGTTAACACCAGTGAAAGGTTAACCTATTTTCAAAACATTAGGACACAAACAATGCAGCAATACCCTTTGCAACACTGAAAATGTAAATCTCTGACAACATTTTCACTACAGAGAAATAACTCAAACCATGTGCCCGACTGCAGAACTCACCTATGTTAACATTTTAAAAAGCATTAGAACTGGTCTGCTTACTAAAGATGCAAAATCCATCTTAAATAGTAAACAAATCATTGAGCTATATGGACGAAACACATCTGCTCCTAATGTCATGGAACAAATAACTAAACAAAATCTAAAATGTATGTCTTAATGCCAACCCTTGCAAGCTGTACTCAATTCAACGAGATAATGTTGAAAAAAGAAATACAAACCATACTATATATCAGCTCCACAGACAAACTGCAAGTGTACGACATGACACTTCATATGTGTCAACAAGCAACAACATGATTAAATAGCTTAGAAAAATGTATCTCCAACACAGCTGGATCGGAGTAAATTTTGACGTTGTGTCTAAACTGTAATTCTAAAACATAACCCTGACGAAGAACAATGTTTTATAAATGGAGCAAATGGTACAATTGTTGGTTTCCAAACATATCCACATGACAACATATTCAGTTTGTCAACATCTACTTTGACAAACTTGCTGAAGTAAAAAAATTGGCTGGGCAATAGCACATTTCCTTCTTTTCAAAGACATGTATGTACGCAGAGAGCAATTTTCTTTATCTCTTGCATATACTGTCACTATTCAAAGATCACATGGTCTAACTAAACCTAGTTCACGCATTGATTGAGATTGGCAGCACAGTCTTTAAAGAAGGTATGAGCTACGTAGCACTTTCACGTCTGTGGACCCTCAATGGTCTATTCCCAGTTAACTTTGATGCAAACAAAGTCAACGCTGACATTCCTTGCATCCTGTAATACAACCAGAAGCTCTGGCAGATCTTCCAACAATACCGCTAAAGAAACAACAACCAACTCCTGCTGCAACAAACAATACAACCACAAAACTGTCTAGTAGAGTCAACTCCACGTCTGTCAGAAGAGAAGGACACAAATGTCTCTTCTCCAGAAAAATCTGTATGCCCATCAAACGATCCACAGACAGAACTCTCTGGTCCATTTAAATTGAGCACACAATTGGAGTAAATTGTTATGCTAATGTGACAATTAAACTTCTCTTTCAATTGCCACCAATTGTTCACAACATGTACTTAAATGGCTCAGACCAGTTGTGTTTGCAAATGCTCGTCCTTCACAGAAATGCAACACATAATCCTGACAACACTTACAGTGTCTCAATTTACAGTGTCTCAAGTATAAGGCAAGAATTGGACTACAGTGCAGGAATGGTAAAATGTACCATAAACACACAGGAAGATCCACACAAATTCCTAATGTGTTTACTACAAGTATTGGAAACCATAAAAATCCCTATTTCATACATATGGAAAAATGTATGCACTCTCTGCAACCATGTTTCTCAAGACCACATCCCTAATGAACAATGTCTATAGGTATCCATAGCAAATTCTGAATCCATTCCATTTCACCAGCCTCTTCAGAATGCAAATTATGGCATTTTATGCACTTTTTGCAATTCCGAAAATTAGTCCACCATGCAAATAAACACACATAGCCAATATATCATACTAAAGCTTCTAAGGTACAATGCAGATGGTACCACAAATAGCTGTAAACTAATAGGCTTCACACACGGCCAAGTATCTCTTGGAAAGAAAACCTACACAACAGTAGGTATAGTATACAACACTCGTGCCACAACCACTTCCGGACACTACACTGCATATGTCAAAAAATAAGTGGTTGGTTTGAATGTAACAATACCTTTGTTACTCCAAAACATAGGTTACAAGCAGATTTAACAAATGCCTACTTATTATTACTTGAACCCAAATTTAGTCACTAAACTATAGCACAATTAACAGTTAGAATATGCCATGAGGTATCTAACTACATCTATAATACTACAATAGTAATTTTGAAAATCAATCTAGTTAGAATATGCAAACAGGTATCTAACTTCTTCAAGCATTCCCTTAATCACAAAATACTTCAAATACACATACTATCACCCTTACACTCACATAGCTTTAATCGTTTTTAATTAATCCAGTATTCATTGTTTTGAAAAATGATTATTTAATGTCAAAACAACAGCAGTGTGTCATACACTAATGTTGAACCAAACATAGTACTTACAATGTACGGTTTATGAGGTTCCAGAGAAAATAAACCAGAGATTCCAGCTTCATATTTCTATAAAACTAAGTAACCAAAGCAATTATAATCAAATACATTTTCTATGAGCATTATCCTCAATTGCACTACAATCATAAGTATCATATACAGTTCAATTACATAATTCCTCCATATTACAAACACTCTGTACTCCCACTACATTACCTATAATTACTATACACATATTACTACTATGGTGATTCTGGTCATACTCCTACTGCATTACCTATAATCACTATACACATATTACTACTGTGGTGGTTGTGGCCTGCGGCAATGCCCCCCAGAATCTGCCCTCTGGTCTCAACCACCACAATACAATTAACTTTTTTAAGAAATATGGACCATACACCATCAAGTTATAAAAACTTACCCTGACCCCCCTGCAATCGAAATGGTGTCTGCTGACACCAAAATTGACCGCAGACTCGGAAGCAAACCCTTTTTTCACCTATAAAACCTGCTCCACATTACCTTATTTCCACTTCCCTACCATGTCCACACCCTCTTCCAGCCATCAAATAACACCAAAAGTCTTTTCCAAGCCACCCGTTCACGATGATGTCAGCGAACTACAGGGTTGTCTGCGGACAGCTATGACACCAGCCTGACCCTTTTCCACCTACAAAGATAGTCACATATCATCTTCTATACACCCCCCCACCCTTCCCAGCCCCTCTTTACACCACCAAATCACCCAAATGTGTTTTCCAGACGTTCACCCCACGGCGCTGTCCACAGACAGCGGTGACTGTACGCAGATCCAACATGACGGGTGTTTCCTAAAATATGACACACCTCACGCTTTTTGCCATCCAATTAGCGGGCGCGTACAATGTCCGCAGACCTCACGTCGGCCCCTGGACCAATCGGGGGCACATCTGCGGAGCAAACAGGCAAGTGAGTCCGTGGACCGAACCTAGATATCACAAAATTTGTTTACCTACATTTGGGCCGTTTTTAAAAAAAATGACTTGACGGATTTACAACAAATTTACAAAAGCACGCTTTCGGGACCAAGCCACCACTCCTGCCGCAAATGTGGTGAAAATATGTCCAGCGGTTTGGGCTGTAGGGGTGAGCAAGTTTTTTTCCATTGCGTCTATGGTAAAAACCACATATTTTGGGACCCCCTATAACTTTGCCCACCCCTTGACGAAACCTCAAAGAAATTCACAGAATCAATCTGATGGGTCCATATACTGTTTTGCAAAGTTTTCTGAGGACTCGTCCGGGGGGCCAAAGTTTTAAGGCACCCAAAATCTGCTCTTCCTATAGGTGGAGCAACTTAACCAGAACTGCAGGGACACTACCGTAGGTCCTGTAATAAATATATATATATAGGGGACAAAGAGAGACATTGTAATATTGGTGGGAAGAAGGTTAAGCTGGATTAATACAGCTCAATGACCACTCAGCAACCCACAATTATTGAGGTGTGCTTTTTGGGATAAAAGATCTGGTCTATGGTTACATAACCACTATGTCATCTCCAATTCAGCCACTATGGACAAAACTGAGAATTCCTGTGCATTAAGCACCTCATAAAGCAAGTAAACGCATAGGGGCCAGAATTTGAGATTTAACATAGTTAGTCATTCGATTATGGACACCACTATGCCATTTCCATAAGATCTAGTAGATATCAGATTATGCACAGAATAGGTATAAATAAACACGGACAACTGATACATTGGTAATGCTGCCGGCCCTTGCGTAGACCCTAGCCCCAAGAAGTAAATCGTGGATGGGATACCAATACAATATGATCATGCATCGGGGGTGAGTCATGGAGACCTAGAAGTTGTAGTTTTTTAACACACCCTTATATTTTAACAAGGTGGGAGAAGATGTTTTAAGCATGCACTTGTCACTTTAAAATTACATAACAACCAAAGCTGCTAAATGCACTATGCACTTTAAAATCCCTACCCAGTACGATTAACAGACGTACGAGGTAAGGGTAGAAAAGCAACTAGGTCGAATGCGTTTTAATGAATTTTGTTTCAGCAAATTTTCACCCGTACTAGCTGGAAAATTGCATGAGCATTTTGGCAAACAAAAAATGTAAATCCAGAGGGTATGAGCACTAAGCCAACAGAAATAACAGACAAACGTTTTACCCAATGAGAAAACTATATATCCAGAAATGTTCGTTAAAGAATGCATTACCGAAGGGAAACCACACTAGGCAAAGATGTCTGACATGGAATTGGCTTGAAATGCTGATCTAAAATGTGGTCCTTTGTTGGTTTTCACTTTTGCTGCTCCCCCTCCCCCTTTCTCCCTCCCTCCCCACTTGCCTAATGCTTTAAATTAGTACACAGTGAAGAAGGCTAACTGTTGTGAGCAAGCGACGAGTCAGTCGCGAAACGCGTTAACGCCTCGAAATAGGAGGAGTGTTGCACTTGGGAGGACCCATACTGGGGTCATTTTTTCTATTTTATGGAAACGAATTTCCATTGTTTTTTCCCTGTGTAAATAAATAAAGGAAGATAACAAGAAAACGAGAAAGCGTTGGTGTGGATTTTAAATTCCCCCCCCTTTTTTTGTGGATACTGGGCGAACATGGCATTGTGGAGAGTGCAGCTCGATTTTGCTACCTGAAGGTAGAATTTGCCAATATATATATATATATATATATATATATATATATATATATATATATATATATATATATATATATATATATATATATATATATATATATATATATCGGTGTTCCTGCCTCTTTGTAGATAGTCATTTGGGCATTTCCATCCCGGATCAGGTTTCTTTTCCCATTCAATGAATAAACATTGTTAAAGGGACGTTATGGTTACAAGTACAACTGATAAACCCCAGCAATTCGCCAGTTATGGTAAGCTAAGCAACCATAACTCGTGCCACCACTGTGCACTGCTACGACTAACACTGAGGACATGAAAAATGACCATGCTATCTGCAACTTGCTCTTGCTAAATACTCTGTCTCCAGACTTCTATGTCCTCTGGTGCCAATTCTCTGGGTGTCAAGTGCTTCGCTAAACAGACGGCTGATGGCTGATCTCTTTCCTCAGCTCGCTCCCTCTTATAGAACAGTCTCCCGCTTCATCTTCATCTTCAGCTGGATCTCCTCAAATTCCAGAAGCTCCTCAAGACTTTCCTTTTCACCTCCTCCTTCCCTTGCTCCCTTCTCTGCTAATCCCACAGTTGCTGAGATTGGCAACCAGGCCCTTATGTGTCCTTCCGGGCACTGGCCTCCCACACCCAATTGCCTTCAGCCGCCTCCCACCACCTAGCACTTGCCTTGGCACCCACTGGCCTATGCCACTGCATGTCTGCACTTACCTGTTTATCGCAGCTGAACTCTCCCTAGCACTTCCTACATTGGGCACTTACATCTGCTGCTCACTCACGAGCACGGGCACTCCCAGCACTTAGCCCCACTCCCTCTGCCCCTCTCCTCACCCTTCACTTGCACACTCTGAATGCTCACAAGGCCTAGTAGGTCTGTCTTTATCCTCCATTGTATGAATATGTATTTTTTTCAATCCCATGTTCCCTCCCTGTACACTGTGGGCGCTATGAAACACAATTTACTTGTCGTATAAGCACTGAACATATGGAAAATAAATATATAAATAAATCACAAATGTCTTTGATGACATTACTGATAACTTGTTTTTGTTCAATGGCATGATTAGGCTAGTTTTTTATTTTTACTGACGATATGAATATCCAAAATTTAAAAGGTGCTATATATCTGTTAACCTTTTTATATGATCTTGAAGTATTTTCCTTACAGTTATTCTTAGCTCATAGTGCACATACATGGGGCAATAAGCAGGCTTCAAACATACAAATAATTTGTGTACATGAAGATGAACTGTTATATTATTGTCATTTTTTGGTGCTGCTGTTTCTTTCTTCCTTACTTTAGTTTCCCTGTATGTGCCTCTCATTTTTATGCATTCTGCTTTTTCATAGTGTGTGGTAAGTTTTCAACTGTTACCTATTTATTCCAGGTTTAATATTACTAAAAAAATCTCATTAGGTAGCATTTATTATTTTACTATCAGAATTTACCAGATAAAAAATATTGTACTTCTATGGTGCATGCTGCAACCATTGCCTATATGTATGTATGCATAGGTTTCTATTTAACCCCTTAACTGCTGAGGGTTTTCCCTCCCAGGGCTGAGCCCTTTTTGGAGATTTCAGTATGTCGACATTCAATCCCTTGTAACCTTTTTGTTACATGAGATAATTCTGCCAAAAGTGGCTTCTTTTCTTGCCACATATAGGCAGTCATAATCCTAGTTTCCTCTATGGGGGTGAGAGAAAATTACAAAAAAGTGATTGCATTTTGTGTATTTTCCGAAAATGGCAATAAAATGATGTGTAAAGAAGCCTGTGTTTATTTCCTTGTAAGAGCTAGGAACAAATGGTTTTCTGTTCTGCATTCGCTATTTTCCAGGCTTTCAAGAACAGATTGAGTTGAAACAAACATTTGTTTTTTATAAGGGTACCATCAGTTTTGTGAGAGGTAGGCAAGGTTTCCTTTTTTTTCCTATAGGACACTCATGGACGGAATGGAAGAGGGAGGGTAGGAAAGCTGAATGGGAAGACAGAAAGGCATACATTTCTGAAAAGTAGACAACATTCCAAGTTTAGGAAGGGGTCATTTGCGCAGGTCAGGCAACAACTATGTCAGTAAAATTCCCATATTTTGGGAAAAAAAATAAAAAATGACAGAAACAAAGGTATGTGCTGGACATGTTTGGACCTGCAAGGTAATGGCTTCTGTGAAAATTGAGAAAAGTAATGCACTGCTACATTCCCCCGACTCTTCTAGTTAGGAAATCACACATTTTTTGTAATGTTTCACAAAACAAATAATACCACAAGCCAAAAACACAAGATTTTTATGGTGACGGCCTAAACAGACACACTTAGCATTTGAGAATAAGGAAAACAAATGTGGTGAGGAATGGTAAGCATACATTTTTTGAAAGAGCACAAGCAGACCTTTTGAAGGATAGGTGACTTGTGCAGGTTACAAAAGCATACAGTGCCTAAAGCAGCAACTAAATGTTGGTTACATTTGGGAAATGAAAGGGTTGTGTAACAAAGTGCAGTAGAAAATGTATGAAAACATTATCAAAACAGTTCCTCACATGTGTTGGTGCACCTACCTGGGCGCAAAGGGAAAAGGCTAAACCACTGGTACATCAAATGCCCTGGGGAAGACTGGAGTTGGCTTTGTGGACAAACCACAGATTTGAGTTTGGGGTTTCGCATGCCACCAAGTTAAACAGGGAAGCCCATGCATTTCTCAAAAGCAGACACCTGTGGGAATCCAGAGAGGACTGACTTGCGCGAATTGCCCTAGAATGTATTACACACAAGGCCCTACAAAGTCTAACATTTTGGGGAAAAAACACGATTTTGAGACATTTTCCATCACTGAAACACACAGGCAACAACACACGTCATACCTTCCCACATTCCCACAGGGGTTCCAACGAAAATGGTACTGCACATGTGTGGGTGCACCTAAATGGGCACAAAGGGAAATGGCTAAACCACTGGTATTCCAAGTGGTTTGGGGAGAGGAAATGTTTAGGATTTTGGTCTTGTGGACAACCTACAGGTTTAGGTCTGGGGTGTCACAGCCACAAAGGAAAACAAGCAACCCCATGCATTTCTCAAAAGAAGACACCCGTGGGAATCCACAGAGGTCTGACTAGCGTGAATCATCCTAGAATGTATTAATCACAAGACCCGGCAATTTCCAAAATGTAGGAAAAAACACAATGTTCAGAAATTTGCCACCGAGAAACCATCGAAACACGCTCCCAACAACATGTATACTTCCCACGTTTGACACTTGTCCACACATGTCCCTATGAAAATGGTCCCTATGAAAATGGTACCTCGCAGCGCAGCTAGAGCTCCACGAAGCTCGGGTGATGTCCCGGCCTTGGGCACCTGTCTATTATGTAGATTGATTGTCCCCAGGTCCAGCGCCAGTTCCATGAAGCCCCGTCAGGATCCCCATCCCTTACCGGGGGGAAATTCAGTAATGCAGCCCAGCTGGAGCCCCAGGATTGTTG
The DNA here is from genome assembly GCF_040938575.1 of Ambystoma mexicanum. Lineage (NCBI taxonomy): Eukaryota > Metazoa > Chordata > Amphibia > Caudata > Ambystomatidae > Ambystoma > Ambystoma mexicanum. Next base: position 559,119,235 of record NC_090933.1, read on the forward strand.
GGTTGATTTTCCTGGCCTTGGGCGGCTGTCTCCCATGTGGGTTGACCATCCCCAAGTGCAGCGTCATTCCCAGGGAGCCCCTGTGGGTCAACCGTCCCCAAGTCCAGCAGCAGTACCGGGGTGCCACGGCATGGTCCCCTTTCCTCCCTGGAAGGAAAATCTTTCCAGCTCCTATTTTGGCCACCAAATAACCCCAAATATTTTTTACAGACTTTTCCCACTGTTCTATCCTCCCCAGATGCAACATGGTGATCATTTCTAAAAATAAGATGTACCTCACGCTTTTGACCATCCAATCTGCGGACTGAATTGGGAAGTGAGTCTGTCGACCAAACACAGATATCACTCATTTTTTGGGACCTACTTTTTGGCCATTTTACAAAGAACTACTCAATGAATTTTCACCAAATTTACAAAAGCATGTTTTTAAGACCAAGCCGCCGCTCCTGCCTCAGATTTGGTGGAAATCCATCCAGCAGTTTGGGCTGTAGGAGTGGGCAAAAACATTTTTCCATTGAGTCTATAAGGATTTCCACAAATGTTGGGGCGCCCCTATAACTTTGTCATCCCTGGACGAAACCACACCACGTTTTGCAGAGTAATTCTGAGAGGACCATACACTATTTTTACCATGTTTCGTAAGGATTATCCCAGGGGGAAGCAAGTGATAAACTGCCCAAAAAGTGCTCTTCGTATGATTTGAGCAACTTAACCTTAACTACAGGGCCACTGATTGGAAGGTGACAAATGTTGAGGTGCATCATATTTTTCTCAATGATCGCCAGTGGACAGACGCCTGTGTCCGCGGATAGCGCAGTTGGGAAAAATTCTGGATAACACATTTGGAGTAATTTGGTGGCAGAAAGAGGTGCTGGAAATGGTGGGGGGTGGAAAAAACATGATATGGAGATGTTTTTATAGGTGAACAAAGGGCATGCAGGTGCTGCGCTATTCTGCAGACACCACTGTGAATGAACAGCTTGGAAAACACATTTGAGGTTATTTGATGGCTGAAAGAGGACATAGAAAGGGTAGGAGAGTCGAATAAACATGATATGTAGCTGTTTGTATAGGTGAGAAAAGGGTTTGCAGATGCCGCCGAGTCCATCCACTGTCAATTTTGGAGTCGGTGGACATCATTTCAATTGCAGGGGGTTCAAGGTGAGTTTTGTTATTTGAAGGTGTATTGTATGTACTTGTTATATGGTTTAATTCTATTGTGGTGGGTGTGGCCAAGAATCTGCCCACTGGCCACAACCACCACAGTTGTAATATGTAATATCGTAATTATAGGTAATGTAGTGGTAGTATAAAGTGTTTTTAATATGTTGGAATGATATAATTGAGCTGTATATGGTATTTATGATTCTTGTGGATCTTCCTGTGGGTTTATTGTAAATTTGACCATTCCCTTGCCTTATACCTGAGACACTGTAAGTGTTGTCAGGATTATTTGTGGCAATTCTGTGAAGGACTAGCATTTGCAAACACAACTGGTCTGAGCCGTTCAAGTAAATGTTGTGAACAATTGATGGAAATTGAAAGAGAAGATTCATTGTCACATTAGCATAACAATTTACTCCAGTTGTGTTGCTGAATTAAAATGGACCGGTGGATCATTTGATGGGTCTGCAGATCTTTCTGGAGAAGAGACAGTTGTGTCTTTCTTTTCTGATGGATGTGCAAGTGACTTTCTACTAGACAGTTTTGTGGTTGTATTGTTTGATGCAGAAGGAGTTGGATGGGTTTTTTAGCAGTATTGTTGGGAGATCTGCTACAGTTTCTGTTTGTATCACTTGTCTTTTAAAAGGCTTATTTTTTGATGTACAGGGTACACATCTAGATGGGTGGGTGTATAGTGCCCACAGCCTGTTGTATTTCAGGATGCAAGGAATGTCAGAGTGGACTTTGTGTGCATCAAAGTTAACTAGAAATAGACCATTGAATGTACGCAGACGTGAAAGCGCTACTTAACTCATACCTTCTTTAAAGACTGTGCTGCCAATGTCAATCATGCTTGATCTAGGGTTAGACCGTGAGATTTGTGAATAGTGACAATATATGCAAGATATAGAGAAAATTGCTCTTTGCGTACGTACATGTCTTTGAAAAGAAGGAACTGTGCTATTTTCCAGCTAAGCTTTTTAACTTCTGCAAGTTTGTCAAAGTGGATTTTGACAAACTGAATGTTATTGTCAAGTGGATATGTTTGGAAATCAACAACTGTATCAATTGCTTCATTGACTATACCTTGTTCTACGTCAAGGTTACATTGTAGAATTACTCTGTAGTTTAGACACAAAGGGCCTCATTACGACCCAGGCGGTAAGTTACTGCCTGGGTCGTACCTTTACCACCATGGTGTAAACTACGTTTACGCCATGGTGGTTGGCGGACTTACCGCCCCATTCCGAGGTGAGTGGGGCGGTAAGTCCCCATTAACCCATTTACCCTTCCCCATTCCCATTTTTGCCCCATAGGGCATAATGGGAGTGGGGAAGGCGTTAATTACGCCACCGTAAATTACGGTGGCGTAATTAACAAAAAGGTCCCTTAGCGCCATGGATTTTAACACCTGCTAAAAGCAGGTGTTAAAACCTCCATGGCGCTAAGGGACCTTGGAATCAGGCGGTAAGGGTCGGCGCTGTTTACGCCGCCGTAAACCCCTTACCGCCTGGGTCCTAATGAGGCCCAAAGTCAATATTTTCTCCAATCCAGCTATGTGATACATTTTTTCTAAGCTATTAAGTCGTGCTGTCACTTGCTGACACATAGGAAGTGTCATGCCGTGCACTTCTAGTTTGTCTCTAGAGCTGATATGCAGTATGGTTGCATTTATTTTTTCAACGTTGTCTCATTGAATTGACTACATTTTGCAAGGGTTGGCATTCAGGAAATACATTTTAGATTTTGTTGAATTAATTGTTCCATGACATCAGGAGCAGATTTGTTTTGTCCATATATCTCATGGATTAGTCTACTATTTAAGATGTATTTTGCATGTTTAGTAAGCAGAACAGTTCTAATGCATTTTAAAATCTTAGCATATGTTGGTCCTGCATACTGGTGCATGTTTTGAGTTTGTTGTGAGTAGTGAAAATGTTGTCAGAGATTTATATTTCCAATGCTGCCGAGGGCATTGCAGCATTTATTATTATTTTTTTTTAATTTTATTGGTTTAAAAATCAAACCTTTAAAAAATGACACAATTCAAAACAAAACATTTAACATCTTAATGTCGTTATCACTCCTCTACTTATGCCCCTGAGATGTTCGTTTCTTCTGCCTTACACAATTAGTGTACGGACCTTTCTCCAGGGTGTTTATCTCATAGGTCAGTCCACACTTGTTATACTTTCGTTTTGACGAATCGGGGATCAGACACTTGAGTTTTTAGATAACCTCTCCTCGATTACAGCCAGGAAAGAGGTCAGGGGCATAATTAGTTTCCAATCCGATCCATTCCACATTTTCTGCCACCACTCGTCCGTGTGCAGTGTTTGATGGTTTGTGTGCCACTGTCACAGATGAACAGATCTTTCATTTTTTAAAGAGTGACAAAATAACACCAGGTGTTTAAGGGATTACGGCTCCTTAAGGCAGATACGACAAATGGGATTTGAATCAGTGTTGTCTGCTTGAAGTCTGATGCGGTCCTTCGTCTTGAATGAATTCAGCCTGAATAACAAGAATAGTCTACGTGCCTTCGAGTTTGGAAAACGAATCATATAAGGCTGCAGTACGTTGTAGCTTTTCGCTTCAGCGGGCGCATATTTCATCGCGCTGGCAGCCTGGCGTTCACTACCTGTGTCAATCCAGTCAGCGCGCCAGATCTTCACTTTAGCTGCTGTCGGGTTTACGTGCAGGGCATGTAAACTAATGTTGTTGATGGTTAATAAATCTTCACCTCGTTTTACCCATTGGGACAAAATGTCGGAGCCTCCACTGCACGCATTATGCAGGATCTTGAATTGTAGGATTCCCTCTTTAGTTTTGGATTTCCGGAACAACGATAGTTGGTTCCAGCAGACCCTCGCATGCAATGAGACAAGCGCAAGTTCATACCTTATGCATGCAGTAGATATTCCTATTGGTAGGCTTAGAGCCTTCGTCCAGAACATATGTTCCAGTGATGCCCAATGTGTAGACGGACAACCAAAGGCATTTTCAGTGCCATATGTTAAAATCGGCACCACTTTCTGTTCATAAAAATTTCTCAGTGGTCGCATTGAGAATCGCCCATATTTTTTATGGATCACAAGAGCCTGACGTGCCAACTGTCCACATTTCCTCTTTGATTCAGTCACCCAAGGGTCATCACAAATATTGGAGTTCAAAATCATTCCTAGATATTTTACAGATTTTGATGTGCAAAGGACCACTTGCTCTAGTGACCACCTGTGTTTTGAGCACCTCTGGTTTTTGCGTGATCTTAGGTTCTCAAACACCAAAATTTCTGTTTTCGCAGGATTTAACTTCAAGTTGTTTGTATTCACATATCCTTGAACCGCATCTAGTTTGCGTTGGAGGCCGATCGGAGTTTGATCTAGAATTACTAGATCGTCGGCATACAACAACCAACTTATCGGCGTTGAGTTGAGTTTTGGAGGGAAGGCTCTCACAGATTCGATTGCTTCTCCAATGTCAAAGATAAAAAGGCTGAAGATTGCAGCTGCCAGCGGGCATCCCTGTTTCACTCCCTTGAGAGTTTTGATTTTAGCGGATAGGGAGCCCAAATGATCAAGACAAATTGAAATTGAAGTGTCTGTATGAAGCTCTTTGATTGCCGCAAGAAGATCTTCCGGACACCCCCACCCTTCATGTTTAACCCATAGCGCTTCGCGATCTATCATATCGAAGGCCATTGCGGCATTGTTTGTGTCCTAATGTTTTGAAAATAGGTTGAGCTTTCATTAGTGTTAACTGTAATGTTTTCCTCCAAACAGTTCTTCGTAGTTGGTTTTTTAGGACCTCTTCTCCTCTTGCATTCTGGGAAGAATTAAAGCCAACATGAGGCGGGGAACCATGCTTACTTCATGTATCAGGAACACTTTCATTTGTTCTAAAATTCTGCAAACTTCTGTAGCAGTTTCTGCTGATAATTTGTAGTATTCTAATTTGTTTTGGTGTTCTACGGGGAGGAGTAATAGTCAGTGTAAAGTTGCACATCCTATGCTGTAGGCAGCTAACCCTGTGGGTGCTGTTACTACAGCCAAAAGGTTGTTGTTTGTTAAGTTTTGTAGAAATGTGCGGATTATTTTAATTAAGAATGTTTTACCAGAACCACCTTCACCACTTACATACAGGAGCAGAGGTTCACAATTTTTAGAGTTACAGTTTTTCATTTCATGTTTAAAACCATGTTCAATTTCTTGAGTGACTTCTCGATAAAAGGTGAGTTGTTCATCATTTAGCTGTGATTCCAGCACTGACAAGTCTTCCTCAGATTTTTTATATTGATACATGGTGTTTTCTACTTCAATCATGGCTATTTATGCTTCATTTAGAATGTTTGGTTCTCCAATTGGTTCTTGGCTTCCTGTAAGGGAAGGTTTACTGCCCCCAGAAGTGTTTTTCTCTAGTTGAGCTTTCATTTCTTCTTCTTGTTGTCATTCATTGTCCAACATTTATTGGTATTGTTTGAAATTGTCATTTGTTATAATGCTTTAATTTGCTTTGAATGCAGCATCAAATGAGTCATAGTCACCTAATCATTATTTTTCTTACCTCCAAGTTTTAAAAGTTGGAGTAGGGACATGTCATGCAGTTCTCTATGTTGTGGAGATTTTAAATGATAACTTTATATGATTAATTAGATGGGGTTTGGTGAGTTTCACTAGGCTTCCTTTGCAAGTTGAGACTGAATATTTGGCAGTTGTCTCATTTGGTGTGACATTGTTTTTGTAGGTGTAGTTTTGAGCAATGTCGTACAGACACAATTTTTCCAAAGCAGTACTTTGTTTAGGTATTATGTGCCAATGACATTGTTTTTTAAAGTGTCCTGGCTGTTGGGATAATATGTGGCTATGTTTTCTATCTCTTGGTAGGATTTTAGTACTATTTTTTGGGATGAAGCTGGTCCAAGGTTCATCCAGACAATGTGCTCAGATTTGCCATATAAGGCTGTACATGTTAAACGGTCTGCTGCTTTGTAGCACCAGAATTCTCTATGGGAGAGCATTTTCAAATTGAAACTGTACAATTTTTGTGATAGTGTTTTATCAGATGATATGGCATCCCAGAGGTCTTTTAGCTCTGTTTTATCAGCTTTGGTGATATAGGTTGTGGCACATCTTGCACCAGCAGTGGAATTGTCTGAAATGTATTGTATGTCTATGCTTGCATTCCACAAGAGGGCAATTATTGAATTGTAATCATTGATGTACTTGGATGCTTCATCCCTTTTAATGTTGTATGTATTTTTAAGGAATTTGCCTTTTGTGCTGTGTCCAACAGAAGACAGCAAGCTATTTAATTGTCCTTTTTTGCAAACTGGTATACGTAAGCCAAAGCGATATTTGGTATAGTATTTACTGTTGTTTTTATATTTACATTGCCAGTATTTGCCACATTTAAATTTCTGGAAGCGTAACACTTATGTATGTAGGTCACTATCTGTGGTTTCTCAAGGGATGTTGCAGCTGTTGTATTTTTCAATGAACTGTAACACATTGGCATCACTATCATGGCCAAATTTAGGAGCATCTTTTATCCACAAAAGAATGTGTGTGTGCTGCTTCTGTGGATTGATATTCTTTTCTCCAAAGGAAGTGTTGCACTTCTCCGAGCAGATGGGTAGTTTTATTGCAGATAAAATGCAGCATGGCAATGAAGCGATGGTGAATTTACTTTGATACATTGACAGGGTCAAGAGAACAGAGCTCTCCTGGTGTTTTATAACTGTTCCATCTTTATTTTGGTTTGCAGTGCTTAAGAAGTTGTGCAAGTCAACCCATGAGTACTCTGCACAACTTAAAGTAACAAACCATGTGTATGGGGCTAGGTTCCTTAGCATACAATGTACATCAGCTGGGACCAGTATTCTTTTGTACCACGTATGTTTGCCAAGAGAATTGTGATACTTGACTGCAAACTTCATCTTTGTCATTTATTTTTAGAAGTAGTTGGGTAGCGGATATGTTTAAAAAGTCAGATGCTGTTTTTAATATGTGTGCAACTCCATAACATAGAGTTGAAAGTTCACATTCGAAGAGGAGGTGGAAAACATATCCAACATTTGTGTGAAACTGGGGTCTTCAGAATACATTCTTAAAGGGCGATATTCTGATGCACTAATTTGCCTGGACCATTCACCTTAAAATCCTTGAACCACACAGCCCCACCATACCAAACTGAAAAATTCACTATCAGATCTTCCACACAGGTCACTTGATCAGCTAACAGGTCTTATTTAGTGGTCCCGAGATAGAAAATAAGAAAATCAGGAGGGAGCAGCTTCCCGGTCATGGCGGCCAAATTATGGAATACTATGCCACCTGCCATCAAGATGACCCAGCTTTTTACTAATTTCAGGAGAAACAACATCTCTTGGCTAGTCAGTAAGAACTAATCAACAAGTATGACTGTATTTCCTCCATAATGCCTATTTCTGTAACAACTGCATTATTGCCCAATGGGCTCTATGTCTTTTTCTACAATTGTAACTGTAACTTTGACTTTTTGCCTATATCTGTAACAATCTTAATGCACCCAGATACCTCAGGGTCAGGTGTGCTATAGAAATAATATAGAAATAATTTTAAAAAAACAAACAAACAAACATCATATCTTCTTCCTTTTCCTGTAGGAAAAAGTAGAAGAAAATAACATGCTTCTAGACGTTTTTCCCAAATGCTCATTGGGGATCCTTTGGCTTGATGCATTTGATATCTTTCTAATGCATCGTCAATTGTGTCTTTGGAGTGTAGTGGGTGAATTGTATACTGGTCTAAAATGTTGGCTGCAGTAACAGGATCTACACATTTAAATGGACCAGTTGCTGGTGAGTCTTGAATAATTTGGATGGTTTCTCTTAAGTTTTCCTCTATGTTTGTATCCCCGTAGTACTCATTGTTTTCTTTTAAACATTGTAGGGCTTTTCTAACTTTGTTTAAGTCGACTATTTGTTGCCAAATTCTTGTGTCTTTTGTTGGCACACCATTAACTAGTACAATCAAAAATGGATCTATTGGCCATTGAACTCCTAGAGTCTGTATATTTTCTTTTAGATCTAATGGTAAATATTCTACTTGGCCACAGATGCCCTTCAGTAACTCGGATGGCGGTCATTTGGCTTATTCGGTTGAAGGCATATTATAGCTTGAAATGGGTGCACTATTTGTAGTATAATGCTCTCGTACAAGTTACACTGTTGGAGAACTTTCAGAAGTGGGAATATTTATTAGTGGTAGCACGTGATGGCATTTGGTTATTGTCAAGCTTTCTGTTGCAGTATGTGCAAACTGTTGAGGGGTCAGTTATTTTGTATTTAGTTTCTGCTGTTAGATATAAAGCTAATTTTCTTCATTGCCTTCTGTTTTGCAGGCTCAATCTACTATTTTTGTGCTCTTTTTATAAAACATTCTGCTACAACAGACACATATTTGGTCTGGTATTTCAGCAGATGTGTTTTGAAACTTAGCTATTTCTTCTTTGTATGTCTTTATTAGGTCGTTGGTGTTTATTAGGTTTTTGGTAATGTTTTATGAAGGTGCAGAATTTTCTAAGGCACCTTTAGTTCCCAAGTATTTGCACTGGATGTGCTCTATTTCTTGAAGCACTTCTTTGGTTGTAGCATGTAGGAGAATATTATTTATATTTTGCAGTACTAGAGCAGGACTTTTTGCACAGTATTGTTGATGCACAAGATTCTGTATAGTAGAATGGTGTGCCACTAACATTTTGAAATGGTTGAAAGTGCTTTTGTAAGCATTTCCTAAAATGCAGGCTAATGAATTTACTCGCAGACCAGTGTGGCTGCACACTGGACAGGAGTCTCTGGTTTGTAAAGTTTTCATTTGACTTTTGTCTTTAGTTTCACATAGTGATTGAGGAATTGAAATAAAGATTTAAAGCATTGTTGGCATACATTACACTTTGAGCTGCATGCCCATTTGAACACTGGACAGTTCGTTTGGGGGAAAGGTGCATTTGCTTCAAAGTTTCTTGAGGACTTTTTTTCTATAAGGGTTTCTTTTGCCATAATGGTGTGTTCCAAAATGTCATGCCCTTGACCATTATTGTCTATGGCAACTGTTTTTTTATTGTTCTTGTTTATAAGCTTCTTCATTGAAACATCTTAAAATAACAATTTTTATAGAGTGCAACATAAGCCCAAAGGCATCTTGGCGCTGGCAAGAGATAAGGATCAAGTTCTGAGATTTAAAACATAAACGTCTTAAGGGCACGGTGGAAGGCAATGTGGGACTCAGTACTGCGTAGCGAGAACGGAAGTTGGTTCCAAGCTCTAATGGCAGCCACTGAAAATGTGCAACCACCAGTACAGGACAGCCTGAACCTGGGAGGTTGTAGGGTCCTAAAGTCTTGGGACCACAGAGGATCAGCAGGGGTGTACAATACACATTTATTCTGGTTCTGTGCTGCTTGTGTGAAATGATCTCTATATTGATACTGCATATGTTTAGAAGTACATTTTGTAATTTATTGAATAATTTAGTTAGTGGTTTCACTCTGTTTAAAATCAATATAAACAGTTTCCTCTTCAGTAGAAGTGCAATGTCAATTAGAACTTGCAGGATTAGTCTTCTGCAGTAGTTTTTAAGGGTAGATTGTGATTTTTCAGACGTTTTTATAAGGTTATGAAGAACTCTACATTTGAACATTTTCTGTAACATCATTTTTTTGGATTGCTTTACCATGACTACGTTAACACTGGCAGATAGAGGGTTAGGTCTGTTAGGTTTCTTTGCATTCTGGAAGTTGTAGTTTGAGTTTTAAAATGGGCAACGTTAATTGGAAGTGAAAGAATGCAAAGGAAAAAAAGACTTCATAAGCACGTATAGATTGGAATGGGTGATTGTTAGAGAGAATTCTCATTTCGATGCGAATTCCCTTTAACCTTAGAGACCCCCAGATCTTTTGCTGGACTTTAGGACTTTTCTCTCTCATGTGTTTTGACCTGATTTGGATTATGTGTTTCCACTGTTTTTTGAGTCTGACAAACATAGACATAGGCATCTACATGTTGTATGGTGACACACAGCACCTTCAGTGCAGTGTCACAGAGAAATCCTTTAGATTTCTCATAAGGTTTAAATACCTTTAATACAACGTTGGATCCTACAAGTGATCTTTCTACAAACTCTCTAACTTTGTGCAAGACTTTGATTCTAAGAAGTGCCTCAGCTCCATAGACTGTTTCAGAATGACTTTGGCTGTCCTGGCTCCCTGTAGACTCTTCTAGCCCATTGACTTTGATGTTGCTATCCCTCATAAGTGGTAACTTGTTTTAGACTGTTATTGCAAGGAAATGCTTGTCTAGATTTCATTGGAAGATTCTAAGTGTCCGCACATATACTGAGAACCTGTTTAACCGTTTCCTTCCTTAAACCTTTCCTTTCTGCAACCTCAGAATCTCCAAAGTATAACTAGTGTGATATATAAATGCCATTACTGTCCTTGTGGTTGAAGTCACCTCAGGGTGTAGGAATTATTTATGAAGCCTATCCAAAGATTATCCACTAGCTTGCTTGGATTCTGAAAAGTAATTTTAAAGTATATTTTCATGGTTCCAAGAATTGCCTTTTTAAAGAATGCTTATTTAAAACTGGATGTTAAATAAATAACTAAATATTTATAACAAATATCTTGAGTGTAGGTTTTACTTGGTCACTTGTATTGACAAATGTAATTGCTACAGCTCTACAGCTCACATTTACCCTTCTTGAGATAGGCCCGGCTGCTCAGTCACACTACCAACTTGTGTTGTACAGACCTATACCAAAAGGTGGATTACATAATATCAAGCAGATACGTGTTGAGTAGTCTCACACAGTGTGACTGCACCAATTCTTACCTAACAGTGATGTTGGGATGTATGCATGTGCTTCCAACATATTAAACTGGTAGACACTGAGTGCCACCTTAAAATGATCTAAAGATATATTTTATATACCTTTCCTTTATTTTATGAAACAGTGACACAGTGCTGCTATATACATGAACATATGCATTTTTTTTTTTAATTTTCATCACATTGCTGCTTCATGTGAGCAGGGGATGAATGCTCCAATGTATGGCATGCATTAAAATATATATATATATATATATATATATATATATATATATATATATATATATATATATATATATATATATATATATATATATATTTTGGAAAGAGTTGAAGAATTCTTTTTTTATTCAATATAAGCATACCTGTAATATGTTTTTGGTGAATTCGGAAATAGAAATCTTGGACAGTTGCACAGTAGTTTTTGATGCAGATGCCTTTCATTAAAGGGAGATGTGTACTCTGAGCGTTCAAGTTTACATCTGAAGTGTTGAAGTGAGATGGCATGGCAGGTGTAGAGGTTTTGGATGTGATTGGTGGATGGATGTGTGACTCTTTGAAAGCAACCAATGAGGGAGTGTTGAGAACATGAACGTGTAAATAGTAGAAGAGCTACACGTGCCATCTGAGGACCGCAGTAGTCCGCAGATGGCCCGTGCCACATCAAGGCCTTTTGAGAATGCCTGACATGGAAAGAGGACTGTGGGGATTAGCCAATCAGGTGTGCTGTGTACAGGAAGACAGGGTAGCAGGAGTTGTGTTTGTAGGAGTTGTGAGAGCACTGACAATGGCTATGGCTATGAGTTTGAGAAGGTAGACTGTGTGGATTCTAGAGGACTTTTCAATTCAGTCATCAAAGGTGTATGCTGAAAATCATTGCTTCCTTTGCAATATTGGATTGGCAGAAGTGGAAGGTTTGTGGCAGGCAGTTTATGGCTTAAACTGGCCAAGCTTGTTTTCATTCTGTGAGAGTATGGCTTGGTTAAAAGCGTCCAGACATTGTTATTGTGCATTGTGGAGGGGACTGTTTGGGGTTTGTGACCTTGCAAGTGGCCGTTAAGGATTTCTTTAAAAGCCTAATGCAACCGTTTGCATTAGGCTCTAGCTGCTCAGATTATTTTTCCTGAAATAAATCAGAGGCAAACATGCAGATTTCCAACAAATGTTTTCAGTCAACAAATGGAAGAATCAAGGCAGCTTGTCGATAAAGCTGTATCTGCTTTTTTATATGCTGCAGGAATGCCATCATTTGAGAATGATAATTTAAGTTCTGATGGTGTTCATTTTTTTGTCAAGATGGAGTACACTTCACAGATGGCAGAAATGCCATTTTCCTTTACAATATTAGGAATGCATTGAAAAAGTTCCTGAAAGGAAATTGTAAAGGAAGATGTAGAGTATGCAGTACTACTGTACATAAAAGCAAACAAAGGGAAAAAAAGGTGTACGTTAACAAATCCAAAAAAATAAAAATATTCTTTTCAGAGCCATCACTAAAGATTACATAATTTAAATTGTGTTTAATTTCCCCCACCCACCCGTTTCAGTGGCAGCGACATCCACTGACACTGCGGCAGTCCGCAGACATCACGTGCCAGATCCGGGTCTTTCAAGGATGAATGGCATGGAAAGGGGACTGTGGGGATTAGCCAAAGAGGTGTTCTGGTTGCGGTTTACAGTAAGTGAGTGTAGTAGGTGTTTTGATTGTTGTTTGTAGGGAAGATGGATGTGGCTATTGATAAGAAAAAGCTGCTGTGTGGATGTTGGGAGATTGTAGGGTGAATAATTTGAAAAGGTAAACTGAGTTGTGCGTCATCTCTGGTACTATGGATTTGGAGGGAGTGGAGGTTTGTTAGTATACAGTGTCAACTGGGTGATTTTACTACCATTTTGTAAGACTATGGCTCAATTTCAATGCCCACATATTATTGTTGTTCATGGTGGAGGAAAAGGTTTGGGGTACATTACTCCTCTATGTTTGTAGGCTGCATTGAAAGATATGTTCCGAGGAGTAATGGAACTATTTCCATGTGCAAAGAGTATTATTTCAGAAATACATCCAAGGGAAGTGTGGAGATGCCCAAATGTCTTTTGCACACAACTAGAACAAGGTAGGCACCTTGTAAATAAAAGTGTATTTTTTTTAAAGGTGTAGCCATGGCATCTTTTGAAAAAAAATGAAAACATCAAGTTGGATGGTAAAAACAATTTTCAGAGTGATGGAGTGAATGTCACTGATTTTGGGAATCAGATTTTTCTTGTAAATATTCAAAATGCACTGAGAAAGTTTATGTGAAATGGTGTACAGTGCATATGAAAACCTTTGTAAGTATTTTTAGGAAATACAAATCAGAAAAGCAAAAAAAAAGAAATACTGAAAAAAACACCTCTTTTAAGAGCCACCATTGTAAAATAAATTGTCTAATTTAAGTGTAAACCTCCCCGCTCCCTCTAATTGGAGTATCTGTCCGCGGATACTGTTGTAGTCCACGGACGGTAGTGCCACATCTTGGTCCTTTGAGCTTGCCTGGCATGGAAAGGGGACTGCAGACTTGTGAGAGGATTGAAAATTGACATGGCAATTTCTTTCAGCAGGCAGAGTGTTTGGATTTTGGGGGACTCTTGTGTCCAGTGGTTGAAGGTCTATGCTGAGCATTGTGCAATAGCCAAAATTCTTGGATTCCCTGAATTGGAACTCAAGTGCGACGCATGAAGTGGGTAGACTTGGTCCGATTTTGTGCAAATATGGTTGAATTGAAACATCCGGACATTACTATTATTATTCATTATGGCGGGAACAGCTTGAGGAACGTGACTGGAATTTCATTGCAGTTTGCAATGAAGGAGACATTGGGAAATTTGAAGGAAATGTTCACTAATTCAAAATAAATGTTTTGCCCACAGACAGATGTGGATGGGTTCCAGTTAATTTGGTCTGCAAATGAAAAAAGTGAGGCGCAACATCAACGTCAATAAAGCTGTGTGTGCTTTTGTTTGAGATGTTGGCATGACCTTGTTTCATAATGAGAACATTAAATTTGATAGGGCCCACATTTTTTGGCGAGATGGAGTTCATCTAGCTGATGTGGGTAATCAGATTTTTGGGGAAAACATTCAAAATGCTTTTAAGCAGTTTTTGTGAAAGTGAGAAGAAATAATGAAATTCAGTGTAATGTTTTATTAGTTCAGTTTGTAAAACCAAACATTAACCAAACATTAAAGAAATATAAAAGACAAAACACAAAAAAAGGATATTTTTCTGCTCCCTGCACTCAAACGTTTTTCTCCGCTGCTTCCCATGTGTGTTTCCGCTTCATAAATCCTATGTATACATTCATACATACAGGAATTGTGACACATAGTGCTTCCCTATGGCATGGACTGAATCATTATAATTGTACAAGGTTATGCCTTAGATGATACACACAAAAATAGAAATGGTGATATCTCTTTCTATAGCGTATTCAACTTTGTACACAACACTATTTGCCTGTGCACAGCATATGTTCATTACACTCAACAGTATTCCCAAGGGTTAACAAGCAGGTTCTTCCAGTGGTCCTGACCCCACTCACACATTTCATACAATAGTCATCTGTGCTAGACCTTTATTTCACTTGCTGAATCCTGGCGGTCCCACATCTCAGCTTCATTCCACAGATATCTCAGTTTTCCCTACTGAAGGCAGCATTCTCCTACTCTGTGGTTTGGTGTCAACTTCAACCACTTGTACAATGTACAATGTATTGGTGTCCTAAAGAAGCTTCTGTGATCAGCTCTAGCAGCCCTAGCCAGGGATGGACTGGCCTATACGGAACTCTGGAGATTTCTCGGTAGGCCTCTGCACCCCTGGGCCTTTTGTTTGTGACATTTCCCAATGTTCTCATAGGAAAAGGGTCCGGTTTGCTGAAAATGTGCCATTTGAGGCCCCTTTGAACATTATTTTCAGGGCCTCTTTTGATTTCCAGTCCACCCCTGGCCCTAGCAGCAAATGGCCCGCATCACATTGTGCATTGGCAATCTTATTGGAACTTCTTGAGACATATGAGCAGTTGTCTTCCCTTATTTTCCCACATTTTGGACAACATGTATACAACACTGGCATTCGTTCCCTTGTATCAGTTATTTGTTTTATCACAGCTAATGCTATATTTGATGAGGGAGGTGGGAGGATGGAGGAGGGATTTCTGGGATCCTTCCATAACCCCATTCCCCTCATGCCCTACCCCACAGATCTCCAACACACCCCCTCATTTCCCAGAACATATATGATTATATATATTACCAAATCAGAAGTAAGTCAAGGGCCTCATTAGGAGTTTGGCGCTAAAAAGCAGCCATTAATGGCATGCCGTTAATAACATGTTCATCTTTGCCTGAACCCGCTAACAGCAGGTGATTAAGAGTGCGTGAGCACATGCACCCCTGCATGCCGGTAACGGCTGTACCGCTATACCGGTAACAACCCTCAAACCCCCATATAGCGGCATCAATGAATGCGCACATAACGGCTCCGGCCTTGGCAACCCTCAAATAGTGGTACCGGTATTAACACAGTGCTAAGAACGGGCCCGTTATTACCAGACCTGGAAGTAACGTCATCGCGCCGGAACGGGAAATGCAGAGGCAGCCATCTTGAAAAACACAATCCATTGCCATCCTCCACATACAGGACCTTCACCAACAGAACTCCTAGTACACCACAGACAAAATGTTGAAGTCTACTCAGAAAGGCACTGCCCACCTGCGTAAACCACGGTTCAAGGATGAGGAGATGAACATGTTAGCTGACACCCTAGTGGTGAATGCTGATGTGGTGTTCTGCAGCGACTTCAGGCGTCCAGCCCAGCTGAAGAAGAAGGCCATCTGGGAAAAAGTTGCCCGGAAAGTAAGTGCAGTCGGCACCACCGCACGCACAGTGCGCGATTGCAAAAAAAGATGGGATGACCTCAGGCTGAGGGTACGCAACATCTTGTCAGCCAATCGGAGCCAGGGGCTGGCAACAGTTGGAGGACCTCACTCACCTGTGAAATTGGCCAGATGGGAAGAGACTTGCAGCTCAGTCATAGATGTGGAGTCTATTGAAGGAGTCGGTGGAGCTTAGTGTAGCGTGCCAACATCGGCAGATGAAGGTGAGTATCCCTACAAACACACGACAACTAATCACCACCATTGACCTCCAAATGTGACAGCAACGCCAGTCAATACATGGCCCATCATGCACACCTACACATATTCATATACACATACTGGGCCCACCACTATCACATCCCAATGCATGCTGCGCCCATACACGAATAAACACCCGACACACAAATTACCTGTACGTGTCACACAGCATGTCACTCCCAACACACATCAAGGCCCAACAGCAGCCACCATGGTGTACATGTGAACACCTGCACGATTCCAAACAGCACCCCCCAATCTTGCATCTACCCAGTCCGCTACAGAGCTAGGCATGCAACTGATCACATGGCGCCACCTGCACAAAGACAAACACATGCATGATGCAAGCACCACCATCACTGACGCCCTGCCACTCTCTGTCCCCCACAGGTACGGATGCAGACAGCGATGAAGCATAGGGAAGTGCACAGAGAAGTGCACAATGCACAACACCAGCCAAAAGGGTAAGGCGCCAAGGTGATGGCAGTAGACCATCTATATCAAGTGGACCAAGGATGGACCAAGCGGCACGCGGGACTGCAACAGTGCCCTACCAGCCACACTGCAAGCCACACAGGACGGGCAGACACCTGCTCCTGCACCACTGGACACACAATCAACACAGGATGAGGACACATCTGGCATGGACGATGGCACACAGTCTGCTGCTGCAATCACAATTGGCGAGATGGCTGCATCGGCACAGCATAGTGTCGACGATGAAGCTGACCCAGACAATGACGACTATGCAGGACTGGTCCACTCAGAGCCAGTAGGTCGAACACCAAGCCCGCAGGCCACCCCACAGAACACACCTCGCCGGGATTCATCCGAACAGGGCAGCCAGGGTAACTGGTCTCTGGCATTGCACAGCCCCATTTTGCATGCAGTACCACCACATAACCCACCAACCACCACCTGCACTGCCATACAGGAACTTGAGGGACGTCTGTCCAGAATGGAGGGCCGGCAGGAGGAGATGCAAGACTATGTGAAGCAGTACCTTGCTGAAGGGGAGAAAACACACTGTGTCATCAATGACAGCACTGCAGCCGTAATTCAGGCCATCAACTCAAGTGCACAACAAGTGCACGATGGCTTCAATGCCTTGGGACAGATCCTCACCAGCATTGCTGACAGCATGGAGCAGCGGCAAAAGCTGGCTATGGGGTGACAACCATCTGGCTCATCCACATCGACCACGCCAGCGAGTTCGAGGCAGACCAGCCCCGTGCACAGGTCCCTGCGAAGTGCACAGCGCTCAGATATCCAACCCCCACCTCCGAAGGGGGCTCCACAGTAGCAGGGAAACCCTGCAGAATCTCTTTACGAATACATTCAGACACATGTTGTGCCATTGTTGACTTTGGGTGTTAGGGGTAGGGTAGAGGGTGATGGTGGGTGTAGTACTGGGGGTGTTGGGGGGTTTTGGGGGGTGTGGGGATGGTGTGGGGGTGCATGGGGGGAGGTGGAGGGGTTTTGGGGAAGGGATTGTTGAATCATATTGTTGAAAAATCTCACTAATACACCTGTTGTGTACAAAACATCACATGAGTGGACATTGCTAATTTGTTGTTTGTCAGTTTATTGTAGTGAACTGTGCCCATATACCCACACACCCAGTGCCCACAGTTCCCAATACATGACACCCTCTGCATCCAGGTACATCAGAATGATTGGTCTATGACCAATTGCTGCACTGTGCGACCCTCAAGTGTATCACGTTCTGGCCTATGTCCTACATCTATTCCATCCTCTCCTTCTACTTCAACAGGTGGTGACAGATCCATGTCAGGGGGCAGGGGTACGTTCTGGCAAAGGCACATGTTATGCAGCATTGCTCATACCATGATGATCTTGCCCACCTTCTCAGGCCCGTATATGAGTGTCCCTCCCGACCTGCTGATGCAGCGGAACCGTGCCTTCAAAAGGCCAAACGTCTGCTCAATGACCACACGCGTGTGTGTATGTGCACGATTGAAGTCCTCCTTGTACCTGTTCTGCGGATTCCTGACAGGGGTGAGTAGCCACACCTTCAGTGGATATCTAGCATCACCTACATGGGAGCAGAAGGAGGTATGTGTAAGGAAAATGCTGAGTGGCCATGTGTGCTCAGCCTGTACATCTATCCAGTTCATATGCACTATCCCGTCAATGGCAGCCAGATCCACATGACTATCAGTCCTGTACACTGCATGCCAAACCATGGTGCAAGCCTTGGGTGACATACATGACCTCAGGTCCTAGACATTCAAAACACCAAGCCCCCCGAAGCATTTTGACTAGGGCCATTATGTACACACATGTGAGGGCTGTGGGGCAGCAGATTACTCAAGATACTTTCATCCTCCTCCTCCCATGGCCCAGAGGGCATTCCCCTTGCATATGCATGTAGCCCCCATCCCCATCCTCCCATGGCCCAGGGGCAGACTCACCCAACAGCCATCCACTCCGTACAACGTCTCCTTCCATGTAGCAGGGTAGTGAGGAGTTCCGCAGCACCATGGCATCATGCGTGGATCCTGGGTATCTGGCACAGCAATGTGTTATTATCTGACTGGCATCACACACCATCTGCACATTGATGGAGTGGTATAGCTTCCGATTGCGGTACACCACCTCTACAGCATGTGGGACTACCAACTCTACGTGGGTGCAGTCGAGGGCACCAATTACATTGGGCATGCCTGCCAGTGCATGGAATGCTATGTTGGTGGCATTTGCCTCCTGTGTTGTCTGTGGTAGGGATATGTAGGCACTTGCGTGCTTCAGTAGTGCATCCAGCACTTGGTTTAACACAATAGAGAAGCATGATTGCGACATGCCATGCATTTGGCCCACTATGTGTTGGTAAGTGCCTGTGGCCAGGAAGTGGAGCACAGATGCCACCTTCAGCAGAGGGGTGATGGCTGTGAGGATGTTAATGAGGCTGACAAGTCTTTCTGTATTAATTCCACTATGTTGGTGATGGTGTCCCTCTCCAGCCGGTACAGGCTGTGGATCTGTGCTGGGGTTAAGTCAAATGGATTGGCCCTTATACGTGGAATTGATGGCTGTCTGCGGGGAACAACTACCTGCACTGGTGGGATTTGCTGGGCCAGTCTCACCCACCTTCTCCTCCTGCGTCTCCTCTGTGTTGCCTGTTGTACTGCCTGCTGAAGGAGTAGCAGTGCAGGCATGTCCTCCAGCCCCAGTATGGCAAGTGCAAGAGGTAGCATTTTGGTTTGGAAAGGGGTGTGGTGTGTGGGTGTGCTCCTTTTGTGCTGGCCCTGAATCCATTGCCTCCACCTGTGCTGATTGTGTGCACCTGTGGCACTTGCTTACAGAGCAGTTTGCTGTTAACGGGTGGTACGTGATGCCGGTATTGCCGGCATCATGGTGGCCCTTCTTACCGGCATCTAGATGCTGGTATGTTCATGTCTGTGCAACTCGTGGTGTCCTCTTCGTTGCGGGATGCCGGTATTACGTGCACGTCACCTGTGCGTGCGCCCGCATGCCGGTACAGTGGTGCAAGGCCATAGCGGGTCCTGGTCGATGCCGGTGGGTATCGGCGTCTAGGGTCGTAATACAACGGACCTTTATTGGAGGCTGGTATTGCTTTACCGGCTCCGTTATTACCGGACCGCCAATCTCGTAATGAGGCCCAATGTTACTTATAGTCATATAGTGCTCCCCAGGTTTGGTGCAATGTTATATCAGAGTAACTTATGTATACATTGATCCCAAAGAGTGTTTCGCAGGTTGTACAGCTGTACAAGGCAGGCATCTTTAAACTAAGGAGCAAGGCTTTTTTGCATTACGATCCCATCGTTTAAATGGAGAGACTCTGGGCCTGATTTACAAAGCCTTTTTCAATGGTATGTTCCTATTTAAAAAAACACTTTTGTAAATCAGGCACAATGTATATGTGCATTCTTTAAATAAGCATTTCAGCCAAATCTACTCTATTTTAATACGTGCTTTGTTAAATAACACAGTACTTTATTAATCAGGGATTTACGCACACTTTCTCTTGTTACTCTGTCCAACAGTAGCTGAAATGCTAGCGCATCACCGAAAGAACCTTTCACTGTGTTGTGTTTTGTGATTGGGTTAATGCGAAGCGTAATTTCGAAGAACTGGCAAATATTTTAATGTTTTTAGATAAAACACCATCTATAACAAGCAATCAAAGAACAGGCTATGCCATCAACGAATGCGAATTCGGGAATGCATTTGTTATGTTTAACTGAAAATGCGCAACACCTTCAACGCTCACTAAATACATAACTGAATGCTAAGCCTTTTTTATATATGTAATTTTAAAAAGTAACAGGGTTGACAGTTCTGCCCTCAATGAACTGCTAATTATTGCTCAGGGTGCACCCGTATACCCTTGCAATGTAATGCATGCAGTAAAATGCAGTTCACAGTCCAAATCCCTCATTCTCAGAAGTTGCTGAATGCTTCATTGGGGATTTTTCGGCACAAAGGCATGCGGCCTACCTTAATGAATCACATTCGGGAAGGAGTATTCATTGGCTCAGTAAACAACCCCCACTTCATTTCCAGCTGCAATGAATGACTATGAGAGAAAAGCTGTCCTCTTAAACAAGGTGAATGGCAGATTCCAATAGTGCGGTGGAGGACACTTAAAGGAGCCTCACTGCCTAAAATAGTCAAAGGACGATTGAGCTGCTTTGTTTACGTCTTGCACTGTTTTTAATAGAGTCTGTCCCGTCAGACTCTATTATATTTCCCGATTTGATTTTACTCCCTAAACGGTTGCTGTTTGTAAGGGGAGGGGAGGGGAGGTGGTTTTGCTATACATTGTTATGGAAACCTAAGTGGTTTCAAAGCAAATTCCTTAGTTTTTTTAGATATTTCCCCAAGCATTAATAGTTAGAATCCGAAGGCTTGCGAAAAGCAGCCAAACTCCTAAAATAAGACACTCTTGAGGCAGTGCCTAGTTTTGCAATTATGGACATGATTAACATTTCAAAATTCAAAGAGATTTGAGAAAATGACATTTCGAAAAGAACATGTCCAGTTGTTTATGTTCATTAAAACTGTTGAAAGTAGTTGGCATGAAACCGAAAGCATTTGAGTTTCAACAAGTTCACAATTAGGAAAGGGCTGTACCATCTGGTTATATCCTAAATTAAATTAGTCAATGAAAGATTGAAAATGAAAAGAAAAGAAAAAAACAGCAGACCTGTCTGATCTCCTCTAAGCTCTAAATGACAAAAATGCACTTAGTACATCAAAGGACAACGTTTGACAGTACGTTAATAGTGGCACCCTTCTGAGTTAAGCATCTCCCCTTTGTGAGTGAAGAGCCACATCTGTCCAAATCATTGTGACCACAAAGATATAGAATTATATCTGTACCCAGCATTACACGGCCCACGGTAGTGGCCGTGTAGTTATGGTTAAGATGCTAAACTCATAGGAAGAGCACTTTTTGGGCGACTTATTATTTCGCTCCCCCTATACGAATCCTCACCAAAAAGTATATGGCCCACTCTGAATTTGTTTGCAAAATTTGGTGAGGTTTGGTCCATGGGGGGCAAAGTTATAGGGCGGGTCCCAAAATGTTTTTTTCCCATAGACTGAATGGAGAAAACATTTCTGTTGCACCTACAGCCAAAACCGCTGGGTGGATTTTCACCAAATTTACGGCAGGACTGGGGGCTTGGTCCTGAAAGTGTGCTTTTGTAAATGTGGTGAAAATCCATCCAGTCGTTTTTTTTAAAACAACCAAAAAGTAGGTCTAAAAAAATTAGTGATATCTATGTCCGCTCCGCAGACACACTTCCCTGTTCGGCCCACGGACAGGACACCGATTGGATAATCGGCTTGCGTCATGTCTGCAGACACGCAGCGTGTTCTCTGATTGGCTGGGATGAGGCGTGAGGTGCGTCGAATTGTTTCGATGCACCCGCCATTTTGGATGCTCGGACATGCGCTGAAGTGAGCATAAATCTAATTTTGGGGAGTGTGTTGGTGTGTATGAGTGCTTGTTGAGGATGGGGGAGTAGGAGATGGGTCAAATGCTGTATTTGTTTAGGTGGGAGAAGGCTGTGATGTGTTTGCTGTCTTCTCGGTCACCATCATTGTCCATGGACCTGGTAAGCACTGGGCGCACTACTGGCTATTTTAGTTTAGTATGATGTTGGTTTTGGGTCATTAGAAGAGCATTGGGTGAAGAGGGTATGTATTGAAGAGTGTCTACGTTGGTTGTAATTATTTTTTTAGTATGTTAATTGAAGTGCATAGTTTTGTGGTGGTTGTATTATGTTTTTGGGTTGTGGTCATTTGGTAGGTGTTTGTTTCTATGGGTGTGTCATGCTTCGGTGGTTGTAGCCAGGGCCTAGAGTCTTGGGTGCATGGCCGAAGGCCATAGGCCATGCACCCAAGACTCTAGGCCCTAGCCACAACCCCCACAGCATGACACACCTATATAAACAAACATTTTGATTGTGGTATGTGGGCTCCTTAGGGAATATGTTTTCAAAAATGTCAGTACTGATTGGTAGTAGTGTAATAGTGTTTATAGGATAGTAAGATGATGTGTGTTTGTTTGTTTGTTTGTTTGTTGGATTGTGGTCAGATTGTTGGTATTGAAGACTCTAGGCATTTTGGGTTGTATTTATTGGTGAGGAATTTGTTTGCATGGCTGAGTTAAGTTGCAGTGTTTAGTTTGTGAGTTTAATTATGATATACTTTCTGTTTCCTTTGTTGAGGCTGTATGAAGAGTTTTGGCCAGGCCATGCAGTCAAGATTGTAGTGTTTGGCAACAAGCGCTGCAGCATGAGATACCCATGGAAGCAAATATTTTGGAATGTGGTTTATGGTTAGGTGTTGCTTGAATGGGTGTGTTATGTTCTGGTGTTTGTGCGTCCAATCGTTATATGCTTACTGTTTGACTTTTTGTGGTTGTATACAGTTTTCTCATGACATGGGTAGTTGGAGCAGACATTCTTTTTCAATCACTGTGACAAAAGAAAAAATCACATATTAGTATAGGTAGTTTATAATGAGTATTGCATTGCATAGTAGACATTTTTTTGGCCCTCATACTTAGTACTTTAGAAGTACTATAGTTCAAACCAGTGCACTGTGCAATTTGCTCAGTTCCTGTGTTTGTTCATTACATCATTGGGTCTGTGGGATAATAAATCCATGCTGGATTATAAAAACCCTTTCTACGTTGTGGTACAATATATTTCTTTCATTGATTTCAATAGGAGGAATTGAATAGGTGTATGGTTTTTGATTTGGAAGTGGTGGTAGTACTGTTGCAATTAGATAACAGTTGGTGTATTCTATTTGTTTATTTCTTTTTTCCATTTTAGTGGTATTCTTCTATCTGTTGGCTTGTTGTAAATTTATGGGGCAGTTTGATACCTGTTGGCGTATTCTAACTGTTTATTTCTTGTTTCATTTTAGTGGTATTCATTTATCTGTTTGTTTGTTGCAGAATCTTGGGGCAGTTAGACACCTGTTGGCGTATTCTAACTGGTCATAGTTTTGAAGTTCAAGTTTTGTTTATGTTCATACACAGATTAGTTATTACATTTTTGTTTTAAGAATATTAAGTAAGCATTTACAAGATTTGCTGGTAATCTCTGTTTTAGAGTAATGGTATTATCATTACATTCGAACCATCCACAATTCTTTTTATATACGCAGTGTAGTGACCTGCATTGGTTGTGGCTCCTGCGTGGTATATTATACCTATTGTTGTGAAGGTTTTCTTACCAAGTAATACTTGACCATGTGTGAATCCAGCCAGCTTGCAGTTGTTTTTGGTACCATCTGCATTATAACGTAAAAGAATTACTATTACGTATTTACTATGTGTCTGTATTTGTAAGGTGGAACAATTATCAGAATTGCAGGTAGTACATAATCTGCTATGGTTTGCATTTTGTACAAGTTGCTGAAATCGAATGGATTCACAGTTAGGTATGTATACATACATGAAGCATTCATTAGGAACTTCTTCTTGTGCTACATGCCTGCAAAGAGTGCATGTATGTTTCCACATGTATGAAATCTGGAAGTTTTCATTTATAGGTATGTTTTTGTTTGCTAGTACTTGTAGCAAGTACATCAGAAATTCCTGTGGATCTTCTTGTGAGTTGATAATGAATTTGACCGTTCCAGCACAGTAGTCCAATTCCTGCCTTATTCCAGAAACACTGTCAGGGTAATTCATAGAATTTAGCAGAAAAGTGTCGCAAGCCAGGCACGTGCGCTAAAACCGATTTCCGCGCACAGCGTATTCATGGATTTTAGGCTCCCAAACCAGCTGTGGCGCAGAGAATCGCAGCGACCCTGCAGCAGCGCCAGTAACGCCCCCAAGAACGCCCTTGCGCAAGGAAAAGCCATCAAAATCGCTAAATCATTGCAAAGGGCTGCGCCAACCCTGGACCAGTTCACCGGGCTGGCAAACAGCAAACGCCAAGCGGGGAACGTGTATTTCAGGGGTGCACGGGAAGTTCCACACGCGATTGGCCCCGTGCAAGCAGGGTACGTGTATTTCAGGGGTGCGCGGGAAGTTCCACACGCGATTGGCCCAGTGCGAGCAGGGTACGTGTATTTCAGGGGTGCGCGGGGAGTTCCACACGCGATTTCAGCAGGGTACGTGTATTTCAGGGGTGCGCGGGAAGTTCCACACGCGATTTAAGCAGGGTACGTGTATTTCAGGGGTGCGCGGGAAGTTCCACACGCGATTTCAGCAGGGTATGTGTATGTCAGGGGTTCTGGGGAGTACTACACGTGAATTGGCCGTGTGGGTCCTCCCAGGTGTACGCTCCACAACCTCCACGGCCCCTGCAGGCAGCCCACACCACGGGGGACTACCCTGCACCCCTGCTCATGTCCCGCAGGCAGCCCATCCACCATGGGCATGCCCCCCAGCCAACCCACATGTCACCTTGCACTACTGATCAACAATGCATGTCTCCCACCACCCCCACCCCCCAGCCACCATGGCCAGCCCCCACCAGGCCCCCACTCATGTCTCCCACCAGCCTCACCCCCCAGCAGTGCAGGGGCACCCTCCACCAGGCCCCCACTCATGTCTCCCACCACCCCCACCCCCCAGCAGTGCAGGGGCACCCTCCACCAGGCCCCCACCCATGTCTCCTACCACCCCCACCCCCCAGCCACCAGGTGCACCCTCCACCAGGCCCCCACTCATGTCCCCCTGCACCCCCACCCCCCAGCCACCAGGGGCACCCTCCACCAGGCCCCCACTCATGTCTCCCACCACCCCCACCCCCCAGCAGTGCAGGGGCAGCCTCCACCAGGCCCCCACTCATGTCTCCCACCACCTCCACCCCCCAGCAGTGCAGGGGCACCCTCCACCAGGCCCCCACTCATGTCTACCACCACCCCCACCCCCCAGCCACCAGGGGCACCCTCCACCAGGCCCCCACCCATGTCTCCCACCATCCCCACGCCCAGCCACCATGGCCAGCCCCCACCAGGCCCCCACTCATGTCTCCCACCACCCCCACCCCCCAGCAGTGCAGGGGCACCCTCCACCAGGCCCCCACTCATGTCTCCCACCACCCCCACCCCCCAGCCACCAGGGACACCCTCCACCAGGCCCCCACTCATGTCCCCTATCACCACCACCCCCCAGCCACCAGGGGCAGCCTCCACCAGGCCCCCACTCATGTCTCCCACCACCCCCACCCCCAGCCACCATGGGCACCCTCCACCAGGCCCCCACTCATGTCTCCCACCACCCCCACCCCCCAGCCACCATGGCCAGCCCCCACCAGGCCCCCACTCATGTCTCCCACCACCCCCACCCCCCAGCAGTGCAGGGGCACCCTCCACCAGGCCCCCACTCATGTCTCCCACTACCCCCACCCCCCAGCAGTGCAGGGGCACCCTCCACCAGGCCCCCACTCATGTCTCCCACCACCCCCACCCCCCAGCCACCATGGGCAGCCTCCACCAGGTCCTCACAATCCCCAATCATGTGCGTTATGGTCAGCCTCCACAGCCAAAAAGCCCTACCAAGTAACCCATTCACCCACATGGAAATAGAAATTGCATGTTACACCCCCAATGTTCATAAAGCAAATCAACCCATGTCCGTCACACACAATGGTTGCAATTGAATGGGAAAACACCCAACATGAAATGCATGAAACCAATGAGATGATACCACACGGTGAAGTATGAAAACAAAATTGTATTAAAAAAAAAGAATGGAAATGAAATCAAACAAACTACAATGGCAAAGAAAAAAAGAGAAGCTGCATGTCCGTCTAAAAAAATAAAAACTACTAATACAAATCCAAAAAAATGTCGTCCAAAGTCACATCAAAAATGAAATCAATCCAATGGAGAACTATGTACAAAACATCCAAGGGTCCATGAGCCCAACTGAACAAAGGAAACCTACAAACAACCCTAACAAAAAACTATATACAAAAAGTGGAGCAGTGTCCGTCGACTCCAAATCATAATAAGAAAGAAAGGAAACCTAAAACTAAAGAACTATATACAAAGGCGACGGGCAAGTGCAGCGGCTCACTCCGTGGTGTTCCGGGCCAGGGCATCATCGAACTCCTGTTCGATGTCCCGGAGGCGGTCCTGTTCCATGGCCCCGAGGGTCCGCAGGGACGACGCCGTGTCCTCCTCCATCCCCCTGCGGATTGCCTCGAGGCACTCGGCCCGCCTCAGGGCCCTCCGCATGGAGTTCTCCGCCCTGACCATTGTGAGCCGCGCCTCTTCCGCCCGCCGCCGCTCCGCACCTATGGCGTGGCCCAACCGCTGCCACACGGAAGACACTCTCTGTCCTGGGTCCTCCTGCCCTCCGGCCGATGCCTGCCCCTCCGATGTCGAAGGCCCCGAGCCTTCATGGCTCCCACCATGTTGCTGCTGCTGCTCTGCCTCTGCCCGTGCACTGCCTCCTGCTGCCTGCACATCCTCCGCCGGCTGGGGTGCAGTTGTTGATGTGGCCACCCCTGCTGGACCTCCGACTCCCGACTGTGGCAGGGATGCCTCCTCCACCAGCCTGGCCGCACCGTCAGAGGCAGCTCCACAGGGCACCCAGGTGACTGATGGGTGGGAAGATGGCACAGAGGACGACTGGCGCGTAGGGGGTCCAGTTGAGGAGGGGGTCGGAGCAAGCCCCATCAGACGGAGGAATCCGGCCTGGGTGACCTGTCCCAGCAGGCTGACGTGGTCAACGAGCCATTCGAGATGACGTGCAGTCTCTCCATGAAAAGACTGCAAGTCACCACGCATGGCCCGTTGACGCAACGCCACACCAGCCAGGACAGGCTCAACCCGGACCTGGATAGCCACGTCTGCAGGCAGAGGAAGGCCAGTTGACGTCAGCTCATCCCCTGCCTGAAAACGGGTCTGGACGTAGGCATCCCTGCTGGTGCAAGATGATGCAGGGACAGGATCGGGGACAGGATTGCACACAGGCACCTCTGCGGCGGCCTGTGCTGCCTCCTGTCCCTGGTCCTGCACTGCACCACTAGCACCAGTGGGATCCCCACCTCCAGACCCCGTCTCTGGTGCTTGCACGGCCTCCTCCTCCACCAAACCCCCCACCAACCTGGATGACTCCATGCCATCTTCCCCTGTTGGGCCCTGTGGGGTCCCAGCTGCCCCTTCTGCTGCCGAGGAGTCCAACTCCAACTTCCGCCTCTTGGACCTCCCCCCGGCAGCTGCGGGCTGGGACGCGGCACCGGACTCCTCACTCCCCGACGAGATGACAACACGGGAGGGGAGCCGGGCCTTGCGTCTCCGGCTGGCGGTGGGATCCCCGCCGCTGTGCTCCACAGCACCTTCTCCGCCCTCTTCATCAGTTGACACTGCAGACAGGAAGAAACAAAACACAGGCATCAGGGCACTGTAAAATGGACACATACACACATGACAGTTGCACATGAGTGGCATTGGCAAACCTCAGACATGTCATCACAATCCCCAACACACATGTCATTACAACTCGCACACATGAGCCATACCACAGCCATATCGCAACTGCCACCACCATCCCTACACATACAACTGCATGAGCAGCCAAAGGGGAGCCAGACATCACATGCAACACAGGAAGTGCACCACACATGTACACACACCACCACACTTGCATGCATGTGTACACCTCTGCCAAGTGTCACACTGTTCAGACAGGCATCCATGTCACATCTGCCAAACAGGCTTCCACATACCGCTGTCAGATGCATCCATGTTGCATCACTGTTGCACCCTTGTCAAATACACACACATGCACATGTACACAGTGCTCATACATGCAGCCGAAAACAACATACATGCGTGACATCACGGACATGTCTACTTACATACACATTCATCCAAACATGTGTGCACGCACAACTGCATTTGGCATGCAAGCCTACACACACAAGCACCATCCATGTCTCACACATTACAGCCCTCGCATGTGTCAGCCCCACGGCCCTGTACACCCCCACCCATACTCGACCCCATACAAACAGATGTGCAACCTGCATACTACCGAATAATCACCACACGCACTGCTCACAATCAGGATGCATGTACACTCACCGCTCGACTCCAGACGGGTCTGCTTCTCCAGGATCTGGACGTGGAGCGCTGGGGATATGCGTTCCAGGACCCTCATCTGTTCTTCCGACAAGTGGCCCCGGCGCCCCTTGGCATCCGCTGCCTTCAAGAGGCGCCGGGCCTTGTTCAGGGTCCTGGACCTGAAGTCCTCCCAGCGCTTCCTGACATGTTGTAAGTCGCGGACTGCCACCCCCCCCGCGTTGATGGCAGTCACGATGTCAGTCCAGATCCGAGTCCGTCCTTCCTTGTCGGCGCGGGAACTTCCGAAGAGGGCATCATACTGCCCCAGGACTTGCTCCACCAGGACACCAACTTCGGTGGCACTGAAGCTGGTTCCCCTCTGCCTCTCTGGCCGGGGGTTGTCAGTGGTCACAGATGGTGTTTGCCCCGACATGACAACCCCAGAGGCAGGAGTGGGTGGGCAACTGGGTCCTGGGGCTGGGCTGTGAAGCGATGGAATCCCAGTCGGGAGTCTTCAGTTCCAGCAGGGGTGGTCACAGCAACAGCACCCCTGGCTGATGTGCAGGCAGCAAATGGCAGTGCATGTGGGCAGCAGGCAGTCAGGCAGCAGCAGATGGCAGGTGGGAGCGTGCTCGGGGCTCTGGGGGGCAGTAGTTCGGCCTTCTGGGCAGGAGCGTGGTCTTCCGTGTGCTTACGCGTGGCCAGCTTGGTACGGAGTGATTTGGCACGTGAAAATCCTGCACGTCAGCGTGAAAATCGAGGAAAGGCCCTTAGCGCGTAAGCGCGTCAGCACGCATATGCGATTCTATTGGACCAAAGGCCCCCAGCGCGTAAACGCGTCAGCACGCATACGCGATTCTATTGGAACAAAGGCCCTCAGCGCGTAAGCGCGTCTGTGACGTGACCCGCACGGGTGTTTCCCACACAGCACGTGATGACAGAGCACACGTGGAAAGACTGCACGTCAGAGTGTCATCGAGTGTAATTTGACAGCACGTCAGAGTGTCATCGCGTGTAATTGGACAAAAGTGCGCGTACACGCGATTGGCCTATGTACGTGTATATCAGGGGTGCGCGGGCACTTACACACGCAAGTACGTCAGCGCACCTGTATCCCGGGGTGCGCGGGAATTTCCACACGCTATTGGACTGGGTACTGGATTTCAGGGGTGCGCGGGTCACACGCTCGCCTACAACACGCGCAACGCATACATTTGCGCGCTAACAAAATAACAAGCTCAGACCCAGGATGAACATACCGTTCCTAGCAGCAGTGGGCGTGGGCTACCAAAGGAGGAGGAGGAGGATAGTCAGGGCCAGAATATTCACACCCAGAACCAGCCTTTTCGGGATGCCTGATGACCAGGTGCATGGGAGGTACAGGTTTCCACCACACATTATACTGGACCTGGTGAGTGAGTGGGAGGATGACCTCACATCACCCACCCTGTGCTCCCATGCACTCAGCCCCCTGGAGAAGGTCCTCAATGTACTGCACTTCTTAGCCACTGGATCATTTCAGCAGACAAGTGCCATTGTGGGTGGTGTATCACAGGCCACCCAGTCACGCTGCCTACACCAGGTCTTGAACATCATCACTGCACGCCCATCAGTCCGCAGGCACATATACCTGCCCAGAACACCTGCAGAAAAGCATGCTGCCGCCTTGGATTTGTACGGTGTGGCACGATTCCCCAAAGTGCTAGGTGCCATCGACTGCACCCATGTGGCTCTACGTCCCCCCAGGGCATCAGAGCACATCTATAGGAACCGCAAGCACTGGCATTCCATCAACGTGCAGTTAGTATGTAATGCCAAGGGAATCATCACCTCAGTATATGCCAACTATCCCGGGTCAACCCACAACAGCTTCATTTACCGAATGTCCACCCTAAGCCGGGACCTAGAAGCTGGGCGGCATGGCGATACATGGCTGCTTGGTGAGTATGAATGCCACTGCACATGCATGCTCACAACCCCACCAATGATACCAATCACCACCTCCACAGGGGACAGTGCCTACCCTCTCAGCCCCCACATGATGATGCCAATTCGGAACCCCACCACGCCACCCCAGGTAAGATATAACACAGCCCACATTACAACCCGGGGCATAGTGGAGCGCACATTCGGAGTGTTAAAGTCACGCTTTCGCTCCCTTGACCGTTCTGGCGGGCAGCTGTTGTACGCTCCCCCAGTAGTGTGCAGGTTCATAGTGGCAGCATGTGTCCTGCACAACGTTGCAACATTCCGGGGCCTGGCCGTGGATATGGTGGTGGCCCCACATCCCCAACCACATGCACAGCCGCTGCGCATGGGAGGGGAAAGGGCACGGGGGAGGCAGCCCGTACACAGCTAGTGGCTAATTACTTCACATAGAAATCACACCCCTGTGGAGTGCACACTGCCCTGGCACATTCCATCTGACAATCAATGATGACTCAACCTGACACTGATCCTGAATGTCTGGAGAATCAACTGTGAAAACCATATCAGCCTGAGATTGTTCACTTGGAAGTGTCACAATGTGTGCATCCCTACCCACACAGACACCACCAATGCAGTTTTGTGAAGTAACACATTCAAGCAGCTAAAATGAACACCCACTTGCAAAATGCAACAAGAGGACAGTGCCATGTCAGCCAACCCATCCCCAGCACCGCCACACGACACACCGTGCCATGTCATGCTATTTGCAGGTAAACAAAGTAATCCCCACAACATGACACTAGTGTCACAATGTAGAGTGTCCCTTATTGAAACTTGCAACACCTGAAATGCTCACAGTAATGCAGGACCAACAACAAACTTGAGCAGGTACTACCATTAACATGACATCACAAATGGTATATATTAGTAGTCTCACCACCTGGAAATGCCTGCACTCCCACCACTACCAACTGTGCAGTGTTGGCGCCATGTAGAGTTGTAGGTGCACTGCTGCCACCATGGACCCCATCTCCAGACTAGAGGGCCTTGTGTAGACATGAGGAAGGGACCTGCAAATTGGGAGGTAGACACAGATGATGAGTTACACATCAATGCAACATGCAGTGTACAACACAACAGCAATATGCACTAGGAATGTATACACAGTATTGACTAGACTACCCACACATGTAGTGGGAGTCCATTATCACCATGTACGTCAATGTCACTTGGGCACACCCTTTGCAAGCCCATGGAAACGGGAAGCAGGACTCAAACCCAAGCATCTGAACCAAATACATGACAAGCCTGCATGTGCCCAGCCACAATGCAGCGTATGCCCACAGGAACCACGGAAGCCAACAAATTGTCCCAAAAAAATTGGGAAAAAAATAATTAAAAATAAAAATAAAAATAAAAATAAAAAAAAATCAAAAATGGCCATTGATGGGCCCGGGGGGGTTGGGGTGGCCACCCAGGAGGTCCGAGGACAGGGTGCACACCAGAACCCACCTGTGTGGATCCTGGGAAAAAAAACACCTCCATGGGCTCAAGGCCCACACGGCTACCCTATTGTGGGAGTATCACTGCTGTCGCTATTCTCACCCTGTGCAGCTGCATCCGGAGGTGGTTGCACTATGGGAGGCAGCCCACGCAAGGCCCTAGTCTGCTCCTCCATGGCTGCAAGCATGCGGGTGTGGTAGGTCTGGTTCTGGAGGATGAGTGTGCGGAGGTCCCCATGCAACAACTCACGGGATGCCCGGACCTCCGCCCTTGTTGCCTGCATCTCAGCTGAGAGCGTACGGGTGAGACGCTCCAGCTGCTGTTCTGTCCTTTGGTGTGTTGAAGCCTCAAGCTCAACAAGAGTCATCCTGAGGTGAAGGAGCTCCTGCCTCAGGGCTTCCCTGTGGCCCTGGAACTCAATGGAGATGGCCTCCTGCAGAGTCGCCAGTGCCGCCCGCCTGTCCCTGTTGGACCCCAATATGTCCTCCCTGTGTGACTGGCAGATGGAGTCGGTTGCCTGCTGTAGTCGCTCCATCAGCCTTTCAGGGGGGACAATGGAAGTGGCCACCCTATCCATGGCCTGAGCCATCATCTCGGATGATGCTGCCTGTTGGGTTGCCATACCGTAAATGGATTGCTCCCATGAGGTATTGCCAGGTGGCGTACGGCCACCACGTCGGCGGGCACCACACCTGTCTGGGGCAAGGCGAACTGCGCCTTGCTGTGCCGGCACTGCCTGAGGCTGCAGGACTGCATTCCCCCTCTGATCTGCTGGCCCAGGAACAGGATCAGATGTCGCAGTGTGACCCTGCATCCGTAACCACCAAAGGCGTAGCTGCCAACACTGACATCCCCATTGAGGGTTCTGACCCTGGTGCAGGTGGGTGGGACAGAACAGAATCCCTCCCTGGAACACTCACCTGCGACGGCACGTAGGTCTCATCCGAATCAACACCTGAGTACAGCTCGGGGGAGGTGCAGCCAGAGACACCCCTTGAGAGCACGACCTGCAGCAGTTGTGGGTTCTCACCCACCACCACACCACGTCCCTCACTGGTGGTTGGTCGGCCCTCGGACCCCTCCTGGGTCTGCACCATCTCCACAACCCCAGCAGTATCAGGTGCGTCTTCCCCTGCAAAGACATAAAAACAAAGAAATGGAAACAGGCATTAGCACCATGGCACACAATGAGGGCTGAGAAGCAAGAGAACCAGTACTTGATTGACACATGTCCCACATGACTAAAACCCTCCCATGCATGCACCCTCACTGCATATGAAGGGCAGGCAAATGGCACACACTGATGACACCAAGATGGAAGATGAACACATTTTCTGCATGCTGCCTGGCAGTGGCATCACACATTGGCCTGTGATTGCCAGGTGAAACACACATGCCATCACACAGATGGCATGTACCATTGCTATTGAGTGAAGATGGAGAGGAGGGCAGCACCTATTCATTCAGTCCAGTTCCCGCATGTAATAGCTCTTCTAATTCAAACAGGTCAGATTTTTCACCTGGAGCTGCCAGTCCGAAATGGTCCAATTGCACAGGGACATGTGTGAACAAATGATATCCAGGTAACAAAGTCACTCCACTTTACCATAGCCATGTCAGACATGTGACTAGAGGACTGTGACATGCCTAGTAAAAGTGGTGGAATGCAAACAATCTGACTGAATGAACAGTGAAAAATAAGCAACAATGTTGTGGCAAGGTGACACTTCAAGGGCAACTGGCGTGCAGTTGGGCTAGTTGTCTACTGTTGGCAGAAGGGATACTGCTATGGCCAAATGCAGCTGCGCAGGATGTATTGCATGAAGCACATGGCTGACCCATACGACTCAGGCGCACACACTCTCACCTGGCACACAAACAGAAGCCCTCACACACACCATGCACATGGATGACACACACATGCATGTGCACTCACCGGACAAGGCCTCGTAATCAGGCAGATCTCCCACGCCTTGGATCTGTTCCTCCGTGACGTAGGTCCCAGCGACTGACTCATGTGGAGTGAGTTCCATGTCTACTACTGGAGACCCACCTCCAGTCACTAGAGTTGCGGCAAGACTTGAGGCCAGCTTACTCTTTGCCCTGCGCTTTAGGTCATTCCAGCGCTTATAGCAATCATTGGCTGTGCGCCTCACGATTCCAAGGGCACTTACGATGTCCGCAACGGTCTGCCAGTGTGCCTTGCGTTGTGCAGGTGTGGTCTTGGATCCTGCAACAATGACTATCTCGTTGTCATGTGCGGACACATACTCGCCAAGTGCATTCAGTTCGTCATCCGTGAAGCTGGGCTTCCTCGACGGGCCGGACTGTGTAGCCGTGTCTGGGGCATCAGCCTGTGCTGGACGAGCACTCTTCCTCTTCCGCTTGGAAGGTGGTGGTGATCCTGAGTGTCCTGCGCCGCTCTGGTCACTAGGGGCAGGAGCCCTGGTGGACTCTGTATCAGGAGTGTGGGATTGCACACTCAGCATGGGAGTTGGTGCAGGCATTGGCTCAAGTGTGATGGTGTCAGGGGGAATGTCAGCAGGATGGACTAGGACCGACACTGTCCGGGCTGGGTGTGTGAGGGCTGGGGTGGATGGAGCCGCAGCTGCCCCTGCAGCCTCTCCGCCCTGCCTACTTGGGGCAGCAGATGACCTTGCTGCGCCAGATGCACGTGGCATGGTGACATCAACGTGCACCAGCGCACGTGTCATAGGCCTGCTGACCTGGAAGTCAGCCATGGAGTCAGCCAGGTCTGGTGCCACAATGGGCTGGTCCAACAAGGGCTGAGCATGGATGGTGTCAGCCACATCAGCCTCAATGGGAGAGGGGGGGATTATGGGTGCCCTTGACTGGTCCTCCACACATGGGGGGACAGGCTCACCCTGCAAGTAACGACCACGTCCCCTACCGGATCCACCACGGCCACCACTTGTGGCTCTTCCACCTTTGCCACCCTTACGGAATCCTCGCCTCCCAGCCATGGCACTGATGTAAATGTGCGTATGGGAGTGGCTGTAAACTATTGTCCTGGGCAATTGGGGGTCAAAGGTGTTGGGTACCAGATGGTAATTGTACCCTAGTGCTCTTGCAAGGCTGAATGTAACCCCTGGGGAAAGATGACAGGTCACGCTACGCACAGGAGCCCCAAAAAAGGGACATGACGTGCACGCAACCCCTCCTAGACCACGTGTGCAGAAAGAAAAAGCTGCACTACGCTGTGGCACCCTGTAACACAAGAATGAATGTATGCGTGTCACACGCAGCCTAGAATGACCTCTGAAGGGGTAGGCTACACACGGGGCAAGCACAGATGTTAGATACGTGCGTGACTCACCGTCTGCCAGGTAAAAGAGCGTGAAAAAGGAGCGCGTTTGGTTGGCAACACCCCCGCCAAAAGAAGATTTGTACGCTGTCTGAGGAGACAGGACAAGAGTAGAAGGGAACACTGTTTGAGGGAACAGG
Source organism: Ambystoma mexicanum (assembly GCF_040938575.1). Classification (NCBI taxonomy): domain Eukaryota; kingdom Metazoa; phylum Chordata; class Amphibia; order Caudata; family Ambystomatidae; genus Ambystoma; species Ambystoma mexicanum. The sequence goes on from NC_090933.1 coordinate 559,154,870, forward strand.
CCCAGGTAAACCAGTAAAAGAGAAAAAAGAGAAAAAGCTGTCAGAGGTAACAGGGAATACGAACTTGAAACGCCGTGAAGTAAATCGCGTGTGAAACGACAAGAAGTAGAGAATTCACCCACTCGCTCTCCACGAAAAGCACGTACAAAGAAATGGTGTTCTACACGTACCTTTTATACAGGCCCACACGTCCAGCGTCACTTACGTGGCGTGTACGTGCTAGGGCCATTTCCACCAATTACACGCTTTGTCACTTCTGCGTGTAGGGCCATTTCCACTAATTACACGGTTTGTCACTTCTGCGTGTAGGGCCATTTCCACCAATTACACACTTTGTCACTGCCGCGTGTACGCGCTAGGCCCATTCCCACCAATTACACGCGATGACACTCTGAAGTGCTGTCCAATTACACGCGATGACACTCTAACGTGCAGTCTTTCCACGTGTGCTATGTCATCACGTGCTGTGTGGGAAACACCCGTGCGGGTCACGTTACAGACGTACTTACGCGCTGAGGGCCTTTGGTCCAATAGAAACGCGTATGCGCGCTGACGCGCTTACGCGCTAAGGGTCTTTCCTCGATTTTCACGCTGACGTGCAGGATTTTCACGTGCCAAATCCGTACCAAGCTGGCCACGCGTAAGCACACGGAAGACCACGCTCCTGCCCAGAAGGCCGAACTACTGCCCCCCAGAGCCCCGAGCACGCTCCCACCTGCCATCTGCTGCTGCCTGACTGCCTGCTGCCCACGTGCACTGCCATTTGCTGCCTGCACATCAGCCAGGGGTGCTGTTGCTGTGACCACCCCTGCTGGAACTGAAGACTCCCGACTGGGATTCCATCGCTCCACAGCCCAGCCCCAGGACCCAGTTGCCCACCCACTCCTGCCTCTGGGGTTGTCATGTCGGGGCAAACACCATCTGTGACCACTGACAACCCCCGGCCAGAGAGGCAGAGGGGCACCAGCTTCAGTGCCACCGAAGTTGGTGTCCTGGTGGAGCAAGTCCTGGGGCAGTATGATGCCCTCTTCGGAAGTTCCTGCGCCGACAAGGAAGGAAGGAAGGACTCGGATCTGGACTGACATCGTGACTGCCATCAATGCGGAGGGGGTGGCAGTCCGCGACTTACAACATGTCAGGAAGCGCTGGGAGGACTTCAGGTCCAGGACCCTGAACAAGGCCCGGCGCCTCTTGAAGGCAGCGGATGCCAAGGGGCGCCGGGGCCACTTGTCGGAAGAACAGATGAGGGTCCTGGAACGCATATCCCCAGCGCTCCACGTCCAGGTCCTGGAGAAGCAGACCCGTCTGGAGTCGAGCGGTGAGTGTACATGCATCCTGATTGTGAGCAGTGCGTGTGGTGATTATTCGGTAGTGTGCAGGTTGCACATCTGTTTGTATGGGGTCGAGTATGGGTGGGGGTGTACAGGGCCGTGGGGCTGACACATGCGAGGGCTGTCATGTGTGAGACATGGATGGTGCTTGTGTGTGTAGGCTTGAATGCCAAATGCAGTTGTGCGTGCACACATGTTTGGATGAATGTGTATGTAAGTAGACATGTCCGTGATGTCACGCATGTATGTTGTTTTCGGCTGCATGTATGAGCACTGTGTACATGTGCATGTGTGTGTATTTGACAAGGGTGCAACAGTGATGCAACATGGATGCATGTGACAGCGGTATGTGGAAGCCTGATTGGCAGATGTGACATGGATGCCCGTCTGAACAGTGCGACACTTGGCAGAGGTGTACACATGCATGCAAGTGTGGTGGTGTGTGTACATGTGTGGTGCACTTCCTGTGTTGCATGTGATGTCTGGCTCACCTTTGGCTGCTCATGCTGTTGTATGTGTATGGATGGTGGTGGCAGTTGCGATATGGCTGTGGTATGGCTCATGTGTGCGAGTTGCAATGACATGTGTGTTGGGGATTGTGATGACATGTCTGAGGTTTGCCAATGCCACTCATGTGCAACTGTCATGTGTGTATGTGTCCATTGTACAGTGCCCTGATGCCTGTGTTTTCTTTCTCCCTGTCTGCAGCGTCAACTGATGAAGAGGGCGGAGAAGGTGCTGTGGAGCACAGCGGCGGGGATCCCACCGCCAGCCGGAGACGCAAGGCCCGGCTCCCCTCCCGTGTTGTCATCTCAACGGGGAGTGAGGAGTCCGGTGCCGCGTCCCAAGCCGCAGCTGCTGGGGGGAGGTCCAAGAGGCGGAGGTTGGATTTGGACTCCTCGGCAGCAGAAGGGGCAGCTGGGACCCCACAGGGCCCAACAGGGGAAGATGGCACGGAGTCATCCAGGTTGGTGGGGGGTTTGGTGGAGGAGGAGGCCGTGCAAGCACCAGAGATGGGGTCTGGAGGTGGGGATCCCACTGGTGCTAGTGGTGCAGTGCAGGACCAGGGACAGGAGGCAGCACAGGCCGCCGCGGAGGTGCCTGTGTGCAATCCTGTCCCCGATCCTGTCCCTGCATCATCTTGCACCAGCAGGGATGCCTACGTCCAGACCCGTTTTCAGGCAGGGGATGAGCTGACGTCAACTGGCCTTCCTCTGCCTGCGGACGTGGCTATCCAGGTCCGGGTTGAGCCTGTCCTGGCTGGTGTGGCGTTGCGTCAACGGGCCATGCGAGGTGACCTGCAGTCTTTTCATGGAGAGACTGCACGTCATCTCAAATGGCTCGTTGACCACGTCAGCCTGCTGGGATAGGTCACTCAGGCCGGATTCCTCCGTCTGATGGGGCTTGCTCCGACCCCCTCCTCAACTGGACCCCCTACGCGCCAGTCGTCCTCTGTGCCATCTTCCCACCCATCAGTCACCTGGGTGCCCTGCCTCTGACGGTGCGGCCAGGCTGGTGGAGGAGGCATCCCTGCCACAGTCGGGAGTCAGAGGTCCAGCAGGGGTGGCCACATCAACAACTGCAGCCCAGCCAGCGGAGGATGTGCAGGCAGCAGGAGGCAGTGCACGGGCAGAGGCAGAGCAGCAGCAGCAACATGGTGGGAGCCATGAAGGCTCGGGGCCTTCGACATCGGAGGGGCAGGCATCGGTCGAGGGCAGGAGGACCCAGGACAGAGAGTGTCTTCCGTGTGGCAGCGGTTGGGCCACACCATAGGTGCGGAGCGGCGGCGGGCGGAAGAGGTGCGGCTCACAATGGTCAGGGCGGAGAACTCCATGCGGAGGGCCCTGAGGCGGACCGAGTGCCTCGAGGCAATCCGCAGGGGGTTGGAGGAGGACACGGCGTCGTCCCTGCGGACCCTTGGGGCCATGGAACTGGACCGCCTCCGGGACATCGAACAGGAGTTCGATGATGCCCTGGCCCGGAACACCACGGAGTGAGCCGCTGGACTTGCCCGCCGCCTTTGTATATAGTTCTTTAGTTTTAGGTTTCCTTTCTTTCTTATTATGATTTGGAGTCGACGGACACTGCTCCACTTTTTGTATATAGTTGCATTTTAGTTAGGTTTTTTTGTAGGTTTCCTTTGTTCAGTTGGGCTCATGGACCCTTGGAAGTTTTTTACATGTTTCTTAATTGGATAGATATTTTTTTACATTTGACTTTGGACGACATTTTTTTGGATTCGGATTTGCTTTTTTTTTTTTTATACGGACATGCAGCTTATTTTTTCTCATTCCCATTGTAGTTTGTTTCATTTCTTTAGCATTCTTTCTTTTTTTCAATACAATTTTGTTTTCACACTTCACTGTGTGGTATCATCTCATTGGTTTCATGCATGTCATGTTGGGTGTTTTCCCATTCAATTGCAACCATTGTATGTGACGGACATGGGTTCATTAGCTTCATGAACATTGGGGGTGTAACATGTAATTTCCATTTCCATGTGGGTGAATGGGTTACTTGGTAGAACTTTTTGGCTGTGGAGGCTGACCATAACGCACATGATTGGGGATTGTGAGGACCTGGTGGAGGGTGCCCCTGGATGCTGGGGGGTGCGGGTGCAGGGGGACATGAGTGGGGGCCTGGTGGAGGGTGCCCCTGCACTGCTGGGGGGTGGGGGTGGTGGGAGACATGAGTGGGGGCCTGGTGGAGGGTGCCCCTGCACTGCTGGGGGGTGGGGGTGGTGGGAGACATGAGTGGGGGCCTGGTGGGGGCTGCCCATGGTGGCTGGGGGGTGGGGTGGTGGGAGACATGGGTGGGGGCCTGGTGGTGGGTGCCCCTGGATGCTGGGGGGTGGGGGTGGTGGGAGACATGAGTGGGGGCCTGGTGGAGGGTGCCCCTGCACTGCTGGGGGGTGGGGGTGGTGGGAGACATGAGTGGGGGCCTGGTGGAGGGTGCCCCTGGATGCTGGGGGGTGGGGGTGCAGGGGGAAATGAGTGGGGGCCTGGTGGAGGGTGCCCCTGCACTGCTGGGGGGTGGGGGTGGTGGGAGACATGAGTGGGGGCCTGGTGGGGGCTGCCCCTAGTGGCTGGGGGGTGGGGGTGGTGGGAGACATGCATTGTTGATCAGTAGTGCAAGGTGACATGTGAGTTGGCTGGGGGGCATGCCCAAGGTGGATGGGCTGCCTGCGGGACATGAGCAGGGGTGCAGGGTAGTCCCCCGTGGTGTGGGCTGCCTGCAGGGGCCGTGGAGGTTGTGGAGCGTACACCTGGGAGGACCCACACACATACCCTGCTGAAATCGCGTGTGGAACTTCTCGCGCACCCCTGAAATACACGTACCCTGCTGAAATCGCGTGTGGAACTTCCCGCGCACCCCTGAAATACACGTACCCTGCTGAAATCGCGTGTGGAACTTCCCGCGCACCCCTGAAATACACGTACCCTGCTCGCACTGGGCCAATCGCGTGTGGAACTTCCTGCGCACCCCTGAAATACACGTACCCTGCTGAAATCGCGTGTGGAACTTCCCACGCACCCCTGGAATACACATACCCTGCTGAAATCGTGTGTGGAACTTCCCACGCACCCCTGAAATACACGTACCCTGCTGAAATCGCGTGTGGAATTTCCTGCGCACCCCTGAAATACACATACCCTGCTCGCACTGGGCCAATCGCGTGTGGAACTTCCCGCGCACCCCTGAAATACACGTACCCTGCCGAAATCGCGTGTGAGACTTCACGCGCACCCCGGTATACACGCACACGTATTTTTTGTCAGCGGGTATCCGTGTTTGTGGGTACCCCTTTGCACGTCATTTGTCCTGGAGGGCCACAGTATAGGACATTCATCATGGCTGTATATAGGTGCTATTTGTTGGCGCACCTTTTGGCGCACATTTCTTCCAGGCGCAGAGACGCTACCGCCTGCTTTCTTGTGGCGGTCGTGTTTGTGCCTGTGCGCTGGTTTGAGTGTGCGCTTTTTTGCCCTATTCTATTCCAAAAATACGTGTTGTAGGCGAGCGTGTGGGCGTTCCGCGCACTTGTACCCTGTACTGCCCCCGTGACGCCCACGTTTTGGCAAGTTGTTCCCCATTCCGAGTGTTACGCCCCATGTTCCGCCTACTTTTGTTGCCTGCGCCGCGCTATGTGCGATTTTCGCTGTGGCCTGTGCGATTTTTGCTGTGACCTGGCGCACGCAGTTAGATGGCCTGTGCGCCAACGTGCGCCGCGCACTTTTTTATCGCACATCCGATGGTTTTCTCGCACACGGCTTCCATGAATCGATGTGCGCTGCTTTTCGTGCGATTTTTGCACTTGCACTGCGATTTTCGCTATTCCACTGCGATTCGCACGTTTTTGCCCACTTGCGCCACGCTAATTATTCCATGAATCGGCTTCTGTAACTGTTGTCAGGATTGTTGGTTGCATTTCTATGAAGGACTAACATTTGCAAACACAATTGGTCTGTACCGTGTAAGTAAATGTTGTCAATAATTGGTGGCAATTGGAATAGAATATTTACTGCTACATTTGCTTAGCAATTTACACCAGTTATATTTGAAAATTTGAATGGACCTGACAGTTCTGTGTCCAAATCATTTATTGGGAGTGTGCGTTGATTCTTTGAAGAGGCAGTTGAGTTACTTTGAGCAGTAGATTCTTCTTTGGTTGGGGTCCTTAATGAAGTATTAGCTTCTTTTACTTTCTTTGGAGGAATTGCTGTGAGATCCTGCATAGATTGAGTCAGAAGTAGTTTTCTTTTACACCGTTTAGCTTTTTGCGGAACAGGATAGGTTTTTAGATGGGGGGTGTAGAGTGAACGCAGTCTATTGTATTCTAGAATGCAAGAAATATCAGCATTTACTTTACTTGCATCAAAGTTGATAAGAAATAGTCTGTCAAGTGTACATAAGCGTGATAGTGCTATATAGCTCATGCCTTATTTAAAGACTGTGCTACCAATATCTATCAATGCTTTATCTAGGGTAAGACATTGTGATTTGTGAATGTTGACTGCGTATGCTAGAGTTAGAGAAAATTGTTCTCTGCATACATACATGTCTTTGAAAAGAAGGAAGCGGGCTGTTGAGCGTCCTATCCTTTTAACTTCGGATAGTTTGTTAAAGAGAATATTGACAAACTGAATGTTGTTGTCACGTGGGTATGTTTGAAAGCCAACAACTGTACCAAGTGCTCCATTAACTAGTCCTTGCTCTATTTCAAGGTTTTGTTTTAGCATTACTCTACAGTTTAAAGATCATTTTAATATTTTCTCCAAACCAGCTGTGTTAGAGATAGAGTTGTCCATGGTGTTTAGCCTGGTTGTGGCTTGTTGACATATGGGTAGTGTCATACCATGTATGTCCAGTTTGTCTGTGGAGGCAATTTGAACTATTGGATGCATTTCTTTTTTTAACATGGTTTCATAAAATTTTGAACAGCTTGCAAGAGTTGGCATCAAGGACGTACAATGACATTTTTGTGTGTTAATTGTTCCATGACATCAGTAGCACATGAGTTATGGCCATAGAGTGCATGGATGTGCCTGGTTTTTAATATAGATTGTGCTTCTTGAGATAGTACACCAACAGTACACCAACTCTAATACGTTTTAAAATGTTGGCGTTTGTCAGGTCTGCAGACTGCTGCATATTTTCAGTTAATTCTCTGTATTGGAAATGTTTCCAAAGCTTGACCCTTCTTATGCTGCCAAGAGTTTTACAGCACAGTTTGTGCCCTAAGGTTTTAAAAATAGGTTCAGCTTTCACTGGCGTTAATTGAAGAAGATCTCCAAAAACAATAATGTGTTTTGCTCCAAAAAGCTCTTCTGAGTCTGTTCTGAGGACCTCTTGTAGACTGAGGTGAATTAAAGCCAACATTAGGTTGGAGACCATGCTCACCTCATCTATTAGCAGCATTTTCATTTGTTTGAGAATTCTGCATAGTTCCATTGCAGCTTCTGCAGAAAGTGTGTTATAGTCTAATTTGTTTTCGTGTTCTACTGGAAGGAGTAGTAATCAGTGGAAAGTGACTCCGCCTATGTTGTAGGCAGCTAAACCTGTGGGGGCAGTTACAACAGCTGACGGTTTGTTGTGTGTCAATTGTTGGAGGATCTTGCTGATGATTTTGATTAAGAATGTTTTGCCTGAACCAGCTTAACGACTCATGTATAGCAGTATAGATATGTAATCTTGGCAGGTACAGTTTTTATTTACATGTTGAGCACCATGTTCAATTTGTTTTGTTACTTCTTGGAAAATGCTATGCTGCTCAGTGTTTAGTTGTGATTTCAGTACAGCAAAGTCTTCTGTAGATTGCTCATACTAACACATTGGGCCTCATTACAACCTGCCAGTCCGGGACCGTGCAAAATCCGTGATGGCGGTAAAAACGTTTCCGTGTCCGCAAGGGTGCGGAAAAACCGCCCGATTACACGCTGTCGGTCGCGCGCACCACACGGACTCGGAAACGTTGTTACCGCCGTCACGGAATACCCCACGGAAATGGAAATAATGAATCCACAAGTGGCGCAAAACCCGTTTCCGCCTCCGCCGCCACGGACACGGAACCGGAAATACCATGATCGCCAAAACAGGAAACAGAGAGGCGGCCATCATATAAAAGCACAATCCATTGCCATCCAGAGCCAGCACAAGCACAATCCTGACTCTGAGAAGCCAAAAGGGACCACAAGCATGTCTGCCAGGATTCCTGCTCAGAGGCAGCGCAAACAGCGCTTCAGCGAGGCGGAGCTAACCGTCTTGGTGGAGCACATTGTGGACAATGCTGAGATGCTGTTCAGCGCCGACCAACGGCGTGCCACACAGCAGCGGAGGAAGGAGGTGTGGGCCGAAGCTGCACGCAAGTGCACCGCTGTGGGCGTGGCAGTGAGGAGCGTGAAGGACTGCCACAAGCGGTGGGACGACCTGAGGCTGAGGGTACGCAACCTCATTTCCACGCACCGCCAACGCAGCAGTGGGACAGGCGGAGGACCCCCTTCCCCACTGAGGCTGCAAGCATGGGAGGAGCGTTGCAGCAGCGTCCTCCACCTAGAGGGAATCCATGGGATTGGGCAGGCTGAAGCAGGAGTGAGCCCACCTGCAGATGCCGGTAAGTGCCCAAACATGAATGCCACATGTAAATATGCAGTTGTGAGTACTGGGCCAAAGGACCCATTAACAACCCCCCCCCCAGGCAGTGCATGTGTGGGCCAAAGGACCCATTAACAACCCCCCCCCCCCAGGCAGTGCATGTGTGGGCCAAAGGACCCATTAACAACCCCCCCCCCCCAGGCAGTGCATGTGTGGGCCAAAGGACCCATTAACAAGCCCCCCCCCCCAGGCAGTGCATGTGTGGGCCAAAGGACCCATTAACAACCCCCCCCCCCAGGCAGTGCATGTGTGGGCCAAAGGACCCATTAACAACCCCCCCCCAGGCAGTGCATGTGTGGGCCAAAGGACCCATTATGATCCGTATGGCAACCAATATCACTGAATGCAGACACCAGCAATCAGATGCATGTGACTAACACTATTCAATGTACAATCTCAATGACGCATGTGATGCACCCATCTGCCACCACAACAACACTAATTGCATGCCCTTTGTGTCCCCACAGCCGTTTCAAGTGACAGTGATACTGCACAACAGGCCAGCCAATCAGCATCGGCAAGTACACTAGCCACCGCCACCACACAGGAGGATGCTGCCGGCAGTTCTGCACCTCTGGCCACATTACCAGCCACTACAGATGTGCAGCACACCACCACCAACATCCCCACCATCTCCACACTGGCTGAGTCCAGACAGGTGCCACAGGAACCTATCATGGCCACCCAACACAACACCGAAGGCAGCAGCACTGCAGAGGGGGCGGCCTGCAGTGATAACAGTGCCCCGCAAGAGCACTCGGAAACGGGGCCACAGGGGGAGATGCCCACATTGGAAGACCTGGGCTCCTTCCATGAGCTGGGGTTCAGCCCCACTTCACTGGGGAGTCCCATGAGGTCGCCCACCCCATCCATGCCGAACTGAATGCCCGCATGCAGCGGATGGAGGACCAGCAGGCTACCCTCACCCAGCTGGTGGAGAGGCAGCTAGAGGAATCCAGGCTGCAGAGGGAGAGCTACAGCGCCTCAGTGCGTCGCCTGTCGAGGTCCATAGGACGCTTTGCGACCACCATAGTGACCCTTGCACGCCATGTGCGGGAGGGCAATGACCACACCTCCAGGCTTGTGGAGGCCATGTTGGTTGGCCAACAGGCAAATCTGGCACGGATGCCCTCAATCCCTGATTCTGGCCAATCAAACACTACCACCCCATCCAGCTCCACTACTGCCAGTCCAAGGAGGCGCTCGAGTAGGCTAACGGGTCCCTTGGGCAAGGTTGCACAGAAGCGCACACGGAAGTGATGGCATGTGTGTGGGGCAGTGCAGGACACATGTGGACTACAAGGGTGTGAGAGGGGTGGTGACGTTTGGGTGGTGGGGTAGGTAGTTTTGGGGGTTTGGACAATGGGCTCTGGGTGGGGGTGGGCACGTTTGGGTGGTGGGGTAGGTAGTTTTGGGGGTTTGGACAATGGGCTCTGGGTGGGGGTGGGCACGTTTGGGTGGTGGGTGGCCCCGGGTGTACAGCTTCCCTAACCAATGCACCTTCTTCCCTGTTGTGATTACATCAATACATCACCATTTCAAATCAAGATATACATGTGTGGACATTGATCATTTATTTTGCAGTGCAACTATTAATTCATTGTCGTCGCCATGTTTGTGCATTACTGTGGATGTGCTGTGACTCAAAAGTAAATGCGAATCAGGGCATCCCGTGCTCTCTGGCCATCATGTGCACCCCCAGGGGGAGGCGGTGCCATCCCATCCCCATCTCCATCTCCATCCCCATCTCCATCCCCATCTCCATCCCCATCCCCATCCCCATCCCCATCCCCATCTTCCTCATCTGCGTCTGGTGGCAGTGGGATGTTCCTGCGCAGGCATATATTGTGCAGCATGGCACATACCAGCGTGATTTTGCCCGTCTTCACTGGGCTGTACAGCAGTGATCCGCCAGATCTGCTCAGACAGCGGAAACAGGCCTTCAGCAGTCCAAATGTCCTCTCAATCATTCCACGTGTGCGGATATGTGCCCTATTGTATGCCTCTTCATGCCTGTTCCTTGGTCTCCGTACAGGTGTCATCAACCATGGCGTGAGTGCATATCCCGCATCACCTACATGGGATGTAGATGGGGGAACATGTCAGTGTTTGTGGCATCATGTCCTCATCTGCTGCTGTGCATTCTTGTATCATCATTCATTCATGCATATGAACCATGCAGTGTCTGGAGGTATGTTTTGGCCATCACGAGGAATGTCGCTGACTGCATATGGGCCTACACATTAACTTGCATGTTTGCTGTGCCCTGCGGGTGACATTTGATTGTGTGCATGTCATGGTGCAGTGCTGTCCACACATGGCAGAGTGACTCCACTGTACGGAAGTAGTAAATACTCGTCGTATGATTTGCACGCCTCTCGTGCTTTTTGGGGCAGTGTTTCAATTGAGGGTGGGTGTCTGCAGTGGCACAGGGTTCATGGGACAGTGACGGGATTGGCTGTGGCAGCGTGTGCACGGGCACATTGTGGTGCCCTGTCATGTCTTCCTTCATGATGTTTGGCATCCGCTGTGTATTTGGTAGATGGAAGGGGGGTGATGCATGTGCGGTCACAGCGGCACACTCACAATGCTCATTGCCTGGACACACACACACCACTCCGACAGGGTTGTAGCATCGTCAGCTGTACTCACCCAATAGCCATGTGCTTTGTCCGGCATAGCGTTCCATGTACCGTGGCAACGTGGAATTCCGCAGTACCATTGAGTCATGTGATGAGCCTGGGAAACGTGCGCAGCAGTGTGTAATCAGTTGCATGGCATCACAAACCATCTGGACATTCAAAGAGTGATACTGTTTCCTATTGCGGAACACCGCCTCAATTGCATGTGGTACTGTCAGCTCGACGTGGGTGCAGTCAACTGCGCCTATGCAATTTGGCATGCCTGCTATGGCATGGAAGGCCAACTTGGTGGCAATGACCTCGGGGAGGGTGCGGGGTAGGGCTATGTGTTCCGACACATGGCGCAACAGGGCATCCAGTACCTGTACCAGGACTTTTGAGAAACACGGTTGTGATATGCCGTGCAGCTCACCAACCGTGTGTTGATAGGTGCCAGTGCCAAGGAAATGCAGAACTGAGACAACCTTCAAGAGGGGGGGGGTGGCGGTGGGGGTGTCAATTAGGCTGCTGATGTTGTCCTCAATCATGGCGGTGATGTGCATGATTGTTGCACGGTCCAGCCGGTATAGGGTGTGGATCTGTCCTGGGGTGAGGTTCCAGGGTGAGGCCCTGATGCGTGGTATTGGTGGCTGGCGGCGGGGTCGGGCGGGCTGGGCAATGGGGTTTGCCATAGCTGCAGGGTTGGCTGGTTGCCGCCTGCGCCTCCTCCGCCTACGCCTCCTCCTCTGCGCCATTGCTGCCACCATGTGCAGTACTGCCTGTTGGTTGAGTAGGCCCAGTCCCAGTGCTACTAGCCCTGCTGCCTGCATGGTTCTGTGTTGTGTTGGGCTGGGTGAGGCCCTTTTGTAGGCTCCCAGTGGCCTGCTAGGTCCAGCTGGGCTGATTTGGTGCACCTGTGCCCTGATTCAGTTCAGCCGGCAGTGTATAACGCCATGTTCGCGGTGGCAGCGGTTCCGCCACCGTGATCACGGTATTTCCGCCATTTTTTTCCCGGTATTTCCGTGTCCGCGCTAGTTGTGATGCTCACGGTGTTTCGTGTTGCCGGTAACGGAGGGGTTTCCGTGCAGGCGGAATTAAGGGGAACCCTATTTCCGCGGTGGCGGTTTAGGGTGGTGCTATTACCGGGGCCGCGGGTCATGATTGCGCGGACATGCAAACGGTGCCGGTATGGATTTACCGGCAGTGTTAATTCCGGACCGGAGTACTTGTAATGAGGCCCATTGTATTTTCTACTTCTGACATGGCTAATTCTACCTCATTTGCTATTAGTGGCTGTCCAAGTGGTTCTTGGCTTCCTGTTACAGAAGGTTGACTACTGTCAGGAGTGTCCACATCTAGTTGAGCCTGGAGCTCTTTTTCGTGTTGCTGTTCATTGTGCAACATTGTTTGGTACTGTGTAAAGTTTATGTCTGTTATAGTGCTTTCATTTGCTTTGAAAGTGTCTTCATATGAGTCATACGTATCCAGTAACTCTTCTTCTTTTCTCCATGGTTTAAAAAGTTGTAGAAGGGACACGTAATACAGTTCTTTATGTTGAGGAGTTTTTAATAACAATTTGATATGATTAAGAAAGCTGCGTTTGGTAAGTTACACTAAGCTGCCTTCACAATTTGCTACTCTGTATCTACCTTTCTTTTCATCTGGTTTAATATTGTTTTTGTATGTAAAGTTTTGGGCTATGTGGTAGAGACACATGGGGCCTCATTACGACCCTGGCGGTAAGGGGTTAACGCCAGCGTTAGCTGCGCCGACCCCTTACCGCCAATTACGAGGTCCCCTAGCGCCATGGTGCTTTTAACACCTGCTTTTAGCGGGTGTTAAAATCCATGGCGCTAAGGGACCATGGAGTTAATTACGCCACCGTAATTTACGGTGGCGTAATTAACGCCTTCCCCACTCCCATTATGCCCTATGGGGCACAAATGGGAATGGGGAAGGGTAAATGGGGATTGGGGACTTACCGCCCCGCCAAGGTCGGAATGGGGCGGTAAGTCCGCCAACCACCATGGCGTAAACGTAGTTTACGCCATGGTGGTAAAGTCACGGCCCAGGCGGTAACTTACCGCCTGGGTCGTAATGAGGCCCATGGTTTCCAAAGTGGTACTCCTGTTTGGGCAGTATGTGTCTAGTAAATTGTTTTTCAAAATGTCTTGGGTGTTGGGATCATTTGTGGCTATTGTTTCTGTGTCCTCATATGATTTGAGAACTCTTTTTCTAGATTTAGCAGGATCAAGACTTACACATACTATATTGTCAGATTTTCCATACAAGGCAGTGCCGGTTGAACGGGCCACAGCTTCATAGCAGCCACATTATCTATGAGAGAGCATTCTTATACCTAAACTGTACAATTTCTGTGACAGTGTTTTGTCAGATGATAAGTCATCCCAGAGGTCCTGAAGCTCTATTTTCTCTGCTTTGTTTAAGTAGGCTGCAACATATCGTGCAACTGCAGTGGAATTGTCTGCAATGTACTGCGCATCTAAGTTTGCATTCCATAGGAGGGCAATGATTGCATTGTAATCATTGATGTATTTTGATTCTTCTCTTCTTTTTATGTGATCTGTGTTCTTAGGTGATTTACCTTTGACACTATGTCTAACTGAAGACATGAAGTTGATTACTTGACCTGTTGTTGAAACTGGTCTAGGGAAACCAAAGTGGCATTTGGTGTAGTATTTCCCTTTGTTTTCATATATGCGACAACAATATTTCCCATATTTGTGTCTTTGAAATTGTAGAATTTGTGCATTAAGGTCATTATGTGTTGTTGTAAAGGGATTTCACAAGTGATATATTTTTGGATGAACTTCAAAACAGTGGCATCACTATCCTCACCAAATTTAGGAGCATCTTTAATCCACAAAAGCATGTGGATGTGTGGTGCTCCTCTGGCTTGGTATTCTTTTCTCCAAAAGAAGTGTTGCACTTCTCCGAGGGGAGGAACAGTTTTATCACAAATGAAGTGTGGCATAGCAATGAAGCGATGATGGAAATATCTTGATACATTCACAGGATCTAGAGAGCAGAGTTCTCCTGGTGTTTTTATTTCTATGTTTGTTTTGTTTTTGTTTGCTATGCGTAGGAAATCGTTTAAATCTTCCCATGCATATTCTGCGCAACTTAATGTCACAAACCAAGTGGGTGGGCCAAGGTTTCTTATCATACAGCGTACATCTCTGTGACGTCTTAACCAGTATTCTTTTGTACCACACATGTTTTCTAAAAGATGTGTAATGCTTGACAGTAAAGTCTTATCTTTTTCATGCACTTTTTGCAGTGATTCTGTAGCTGAAATATTTTGACAATGGGTACCTGATTTCAATGTGTGTGCAACTCCGTAGCATAGAGTTGCTAGTTCACTTTCAAAGAGAAGGTAGAATATGTATTCCATGTTTTGTCAGAATCTGAGGTCTTCAGAATACATTCGTAAAGAGCGGTATTCTGATGCTGTTATTTGTGTGGGTCTATCATCGTACCTTCCTCCTTTTCCAGTAGGAAAGAGTGGAGGGACAGCACGTGCTTCTATACTTTTTACCAATATTCTGATTGGAGATCCTTTGGGTTGTCGCATTTGGTACGTTTCCAGTGCATCATCTATGGTGTCTTTAGAGTGTAATGGGTGAATTGTATAATGGTCTAAAATATTGGATTCTGTAGCAGGATCTAGAAATTGAAATTGACCAGTTTCTGATGACTCTTGAATTATTTCAATGGTTTCCCTCAGGTTTTCTTCAATATTCATTTATCTGTAGTATTCATTGTTCTCTTTTAGATATTGCAGGGCTTGTCTAACTTTATGTAAGTCCATGAGTTGTTGCCAATTTCAGTCTTTTGTAGGTACGCCATTTACTAAAATAATTAAAGACTGATCTATTGGACGTTGCACTCCAAGAGTGTATACATTTTCTTTGAGATCTAATGGCAAATAAACTACTTTGCCACAAATTCCTTTCACTACTTCAGGGGAAGGTAGTTTTGCTGTTTTTGTTTGAAGGCATATTATTGCTTGAAATGGGTGCACTGTTTGAATTATGATGCTCTCATATAATTTGAGTTGTTGCAGGGGTTTTGGTAATGGGAATAATTCCAAGTTATTTATGATAGCACGGGAAAGTGTTTGGTTTTTGTACTGCAAAGTTGTAAGGGGTTAGTAATTTCTTATTTGTTTTCTGCTATAAGATAGAAAGCTAATTGGAACCATTTGGAATCTTCATTGTCTTCTATTTTGTACGTTATGTCTATAGTTTTTGTGCTATTTTTTATAAAAAGTCCTGGGGCAACATACACACAAATGGTTGGGTACTTCAGCAGATGTACTTTTAAACGTTAGTATTTCTTTTTTGTACATGTGTAGTAGAAGGTTACCATCTGTACAGTTGTTGGTAGTCTGCTTTAAACATATTGCATTTTGTAAGTGGCTTTCAACACCAAAATATTGTCTCTGGATATGGTCTATTTCTTCAAGTAGTTATTTGGCTGTACCATGTAGAAGATTGTTATTTAAATAGGCTAGTGCTACAGGAGGACTTTTGTCATAGTACAGTTTATGGACCAGATTTCTTATAATTCCATGGTGTGTTGATATCATTTTGATATGGTGGAAGGTGCTTTTTCAAATAGGTCCAGAAATGCAGGCTAATGAATGTCCATGTAGTCCTGTGTATTTGTGCACTGGACATGGGTCCATATTTTGTAGTAGTTTAATTTTGAATTTGTCTTTGCCTTTCACATGCTGATTGAGGAACAGGCGTCAATTTTTGAAAGATTTTTCGGCAATGTTACACATTGATGTGCACGGTCATTTGTAGACTGGATGTATTGGTTCAGTGGAATGCTCAGGTGATTCTGCGTTTTCTGGGGATATTGGTGTGAGCAGTGTTTCTTGTTCCATAATGGTATTATTAACTTTTTCATTCCCTGGTCCACTGCTATGTATGGCAATTGGGTTTATTTGCTTTTGTTTGTATGCTTCTTCATTGAAATATGGTTCTGTGCTCGTGGTGTGACTCCATTCACCTCCACAGAGTTTTGTGAAGGTATCTTAGTTGATATTCCGTTTATTGAGAAGTCTTTTTTGTAGTTTAGTACTTAGTTTTGTTAGTGGTTTCATTCTGTTTAAAACTAAAATAAATAATTTCCTTTTGAGAAGGATTGCATTGTCTATGAGAACGTATAGGATTAATTTTCTACGGTAAGTTTGAAGGGTTGTGCGTGATTTCTCTCCTGTTTTTATAAGGTTCTGAAGGACTCTGTGGCGGAACATTTTTTGTAAAGGATTTTTTTGGTACGCTTACTTGCCGCTACATCAGGATTTATAGGTGCAGTGTTAGCACTAGTGGAAGCTGCAGTCTTGTTTATCACTTTCTGTTTCGTTTTACATTTTGAAAGAGGAGGCAAAGTTTCTATATTGGAAGCTTGTTTTGTTTCACTTAATGACTGTATTAGCTGTTTTCGTTTGAACATTTTGTACAAATTCTGCTAGAGGTGGATGCTTATTTTGGAGAGTTTTAGTTTGATTTCTTTTAATTATTTGTTGCTTTCTACGGAGTTGCTTTTTGGTAGCCATTATTTGGGGACTGTTAGAGAAAAAAAGAAGTGTGGGTTGGGATCTTGTGCAGTGTATGACTGCTTTGTACATGAGTGTCTGAGTATGATGGCAAGGATGTATGTAGAGGTGTGTGATTGTGCAATGGGCTGCTGCATCAGGTTGTGAAAGGCTATTCTTGCATTTGTGTGTTACTATACTGGTGTTCAGATTGCAATAGAAAGTGTGGAGCTGTTGAGCGGAAGCACTAATACTGAATCTAATGTTGCAGGGTTAATACAATTGTTTGTTCTAGAATACTAGAATTCTACACTGTTTGATTAACAGTTAGAACATTATCGCAGTATTGCACTTACTTTTTTGGATGGAAAGAGTATGGGCCTCATTACAGGTCGGGCGGTACGGAAATAACAGTGGCGCTAAACCCGCCGCCACTGTTATTTCCGGATCGCCCGATCTTGATTCCTGCAGGCGGGAGGTGGCGTTCCCGCCAGGTCTGACCTTGCGGGTTTAACACCGCCCGCCTGCAGGCGGACGCAGAAACACCAGCACCATCACGAGATGGTGCTGGTGTTTCCATGGTCCCCATTCCCATTGAGTCCTGTTGGACTCAATGGGAATGGGGATTTACCGAATTCCGCATCCGGAGGCGGAATGGTAAGACAAGTCTGGCGGTAACTGAGCTGGAAAAACCGGCAGGTTACCGCCAGACTCGTAATGGGGCCCTAGGTTTCTTCTGAGTTCTTGTTCATACTTCAAATGTTGCTGCTTTTCAGGAGAGTGGTCTTCACTGCAATTTTGAAAGAAATAAGTTAGTAAATATGTGTGTTAATATCACTGTTGTTAATGTAGACATGGATTTCTTTGTTTTTGCAGTAGTAGTGCTTTCTGATAATTGTGCATAGCATGTACATGCACTTTTCTTTGCCTATGTGCATTCTGTATATTTTATTTAGAATCTGTTAGTTGAATGTGCTTTAGAAATGAGTACAATAGTAAGCGCAGAGAGCACACTTGGCTTTGTAAGTCAGTGTTATTGGATGTTAGGAGATAGAAGAAATAATCATATGCTTTGTTTGCTATTTTTACAGGGTAAATGGCAGGAACTGTATGGAAAAGTATGCAATGTTTGTATTTGTGAAGGTGTGGGAAATAAATCAGAAGGATTTGATGGGGTCAACAGCTTATTACTCAGCAGGTGATTCCTAAAGTACTGGTAATTCTGTGGTGCTTGGAGATGGGAGAGACTGAAATAAAGTAAGGGTTGCTAGGAAGGACCTGGTGCTTGTGTTGCAGACTGAAGGAAAGGGGGGAGATGTTGTATGTGTTGCTTTACAAAAGTGTTGATCTAATGTCTCTCAGCTGAAAATAGGATTATATAAGTCGAGAGGCAGAACTCATGAGTTTATTTCACAAGTAGTATTTGTTAAAAAATGTTATTTGGAGTGTTGGACCAAAGATAGTCGAAGACTACTCCTATTTTTTGTGTGGTTCGGGGATATATTCCTTTGTGTAAGCTCCGTTCCTAGGGTTTTCAAATACACAATCCCTTTTGGTGTTGGGATTACAGTGTGGCCTGAATTGGGGATATCTCTGATCTGTAATTTTGCCAATCAGGTCACATAAAAGCTGACCAGTTTCAGTGGTATTGGGATTATTAAGACCACTTTCTTCAGGGCTAGGGACCAACACCAGTTAGTGTGTGGTCTAATTTCTTCCGCTGGTAATAATGAATCTCTTGTATTCCAATAGGAGGTTGCCCCATCACTGATGAGACAACTCCCATACGTCAAGGTCCTTGATCTGAACTAGTATAGTGATTTACAGTGTCACAGATACAAAAAGATTGCACATTCCTTGCTTACCTGTTGCTGTTACTTTACTCGCGCTCACTGCTAATGGCAAACGAAGGAATGTGCGATGTTTTTGGATTTGTGACACTGTAAATCACTGGCAAATTTACGGACCATAGATATCCCCGATTCAGGCCACACTGTAATCCCAACACCAAAAGGGATTGTGTATTTGAAAACCTTAGGAACGGAGCTTACACGAAGGAATATATCTCCGAACCACACAAAAAATAGGAGTAGTCTTCGACTATCTTTGGTCCAACACTCCAAATAACAATTTTTAACAAATACTACTTGTGAAATAAACTCATGAGTTCAGCCTCTCGACTTATATAATCCTATTTTCAGCTGAGAGACATTAGATCAACACCTCTATTTTTAAAGGGTTGCATTCCAAAAAACGAAATAAATATTAATGTTTATTTGGGAAACAACATACAATGTGTGAAATCTTGAAGGATAAAACAAATCAGGAATTCAACAGTGTGGATTTAATCCTCAAAATAAGAAGTAATACCTGAATGGAATTGACTCAAATCAAACTGTGATACAATACGAGGGAAGATTTGAGTTCCAGATCCCCAAACCAGGTTCTATTATTGTGGATAGTTTTACAAAAATGTACATATTTGTAGATGATGTGATAAATATGACTGCACCTGTGCATAGTTGAAGCTTGTTGTGAAATCTAGAACGGAATGGGCAACCAGGTGGAATTTGAGAGCTGTTTAGATTGGAAGAACAGTTGTTGTTTGTGGTGTTGTTTCTGCTGGGAGCCTTTTAAGTGATATTGGATATCTGTGTGCATAAATAAAAATGCATGTACTCATCCCAGCTGAGTGTAATTTTATAACACACTAAAAAGCCTTTTTCCATAATTATCCAGTAATTCTCCCATCTTTTAACATGAAATTTGACTCTGCGTGTGTTGTGTCTGATTACTAATACGGTCATTTGTAAAGGATGTTGAAACAATAGAATGTATGTGAAATATGCAGAATGTATAGAAAGGAAATTGTATGTAAATCTTATGCACTAAAATGCATTAAATGCTATCATGGTTGAAATGTGGTGAAAAATACGTGGCAGTGGTTACAGAAATGATCGAATGAATGAAGAAAATAACAGATTGCACATTGCAGTTAATAAAATGGGTAAATAAAAATCTGGAGAGCAGACAACTTTGCAAGTGACACTATAGTAGATGGGAGAAATGACAGTAAACTTGTTTTACAGGTTACACAAGGTAAGTGGCAGTTACTCTGTTTACATGTATTTACACACGAAATGTACATGTACCATACATGCCAATCCTCCCGATTTCGGCAGGAGACTCCTGATTTTTCTGTGAAAAATATTGTTATTTTTCACGTTCTCCCACCGAAATCACATTTTTGCCCAATGCATTTGTATGACACAAATGTTGTCTCCCAATTTTTCGGAGGACGTGTCCCTCCGAGGTGGGTTGGAATTTTGGCATGTATGATGTACTGTGCAAAAAATATTCATACCTGTACTTTGTGTTCATGCATGTGGATGTACATTAATCTGCAAGTGGAAATGTTGGAGAGTTCACTAGTAATTGCTGTAGGTGATTTGCAGTCAAAGCACAATTGTACTTGGAGTAATCAACAGAACATCTAAAGTGCTGAATTGCGATGATGGAGTTAGATGTAGAGGTCTTGCATGTGATTGGTGGATGGTTGTGTGACTGCTTAACAGAAGCCAATGAGGGAATGGTGCAGAGAGTGAAGTGGAAAGGGTAGAAGGGCTGCCCCAGTGTTACTTACACACTCCACGGACAGCTGGCTGTTCGCAGACAGGACATGCCACATCCGGGGCTTCCGAGCATGAAATGGGAGTGTATTTTGAGGATTAGCCAATCAGATGTTGAGATTCTGCTTCGTATTGAGAGAGGCTGTGTGTAGTGAAGATGGCAGAGGTGGATAAAGTCAGGGTGTGGTGCTTCGAGATATGTTTGTGGATGGTGTGGAGCAGTATGCTAAATTTAGGAATGTGGCTCACCATTTTGACACAAAAGGATTGGAGGTGGTTGTTAGGCAGAAACCTGTGCAGTTCCCTCTGGGACCACTGCAAAAGATTTAAGACTACAGGTGTTTGGCAGTAATCCCACTTGGTAGCAGTCTGTACCACACAGATTCACTTGGTAGCTGTGGCTGAGCAGTCAGACTTCCCACAAGAAGAGTTAGGCAGTATACAGAGTATTCACAATAGGTCAAGAGAACACAGTAGAACAAGTAAACACTGACCAGGGCTTGGTGTAAAAGAGATATAATTATTTATTTAAAAACCACATCTAGAAAAACACACAGGCCCTAATAGTAAGCAATTCAAAACGATATACACTCCCTTAAAAGAATATTAGGCAAGTCTTAAGTAAAGCCCCACTTATTTTCAGACAGCGGTGAGCGCTTAACGTAGATGGCACTCTAATAATTTGTTTTTAAAAAGGGAGAGAAACAGCAGAGAATAAATTGAAACAGATCCCAACACTTTTTCACGAACACACAAGAGAGGAAGGCAAAGTAACACCGTGAATTCAGAGTCAGTAGGCCGGATCCGCTTTAAGAGGATCAAAATGAAATGTGTCCAAGGTCACACGGTTGCAGTGCACAAAAGTCTTGTAACGGTTCAAAAAGGAGTTGGACCAAAGAAAGGGACCAGTTAGAGGGTCAAGGCGGCCAGCCCAGTCCAGAAGGTTAAGGGGTTATTATTACCTTGTAGCAATCTTTAGAAAGGGAGGCCTGGCGGACACGGTACCTTAAAGTGGTGAGAATACTCCAACGGGGGCAGTTGTTCCTGGCAGCGGATGCAAGTCGGTGCTTAGTCCGGGGGAAGAGAAGGTCTCGTCGGGGAGGAAGACAGGAGTCTGTTGCACTGCCAGGGAAGAAACCAGCGCGGAGTTTCTCAGGTACAAGGAGCGGTCCGTTGATTCGCGGTTCAGTGGTGAGTGGCTATCCGGCTGCCGGGGTGCTTGGCACGGGCAATTCGACCACAAACCGGTCTGGGGTGCGAAGAAAGAAGGTAAACTGGTTGTGCCCTCCAGTCAGGGGAAGAAGCCTCTCCAGCCGGGAGATCTTCTCTGTCGTCAGGAAGTGGTGAGTCGGTTCCGCAGGGCTCCACCAGTGGTGTCGTCTTGGTAGCTCGGCTTAGCTTCTCCCTTGTCAGATTCTCAGGTCCTGTGGCGACTTCTGAAGTTCCAGTCCCCAAAGCCCTGCTTTTATGCAGCATACCCCCGTTCACTCAGCCTAGCTGTCAATCAAACATGCTAAGTGGTGAGCCGGCCGGCTCACCACTTGGGCCAATCACACAAGAGTGTGACTTGAGTTACCAAGGTAACTCAGTCCAAGGTGCCTAAACCCCCTCCCACACACCCTTTGGTACCCAGACAGAGTGGCACTACTTTTGGAGGCTTCTGTGGAGAAGCCCGCCAAAAAAGTGGAACAAAGGGCTCGACTTGGGTTGGAGTCACAGAAGAGAACACAAACGCCATTTTAGAATCGAGTCCTGGCAAAAAATACCAACCGGCGAATTAATATTAATTAAATAAACCGGCGGTATGTTCGAGGCTATGAGAATTAAATAATTAAAGTTGGTAGCCTCGAACAATGGCAAAATCCCATAGGGAAATATTTGCGCTCGAATATAAAAAGTAGTTTCCACTGCCACCAGCCAAAACTCGATCAGGGGGGACGGAGATGTGCCCCCTCGACTAACAGACCCCCGGGGCAATCGAATTGCCCCGACCAGTACGTCCACAATATGATGGTTTGTACTGGTTTCTGTTAATAATTTGGGGATTAGTAAAGCCAATGGTGACTTTAAATGCCCTGGGAGACAGTAGTCAGTCCCAGGGTATGGAGTCTATGGTGGGGTATCACTATGACACCCCTGTGTTACTGCACGGAGGGTGCTGTGTAACACACATAGTAAAAAAATATGAGACCCTATGGAGTAAAGGACCCCATAGCCCATAAAACACATTAACAGTCAAAGGAACACTATAAATCATGTCCAAGAGTGAGAGAAAAAGAGTCTCACTCTTGGCAGGAGAAAAAAACAAACTCCAGAAATCCAGCAACGCTGCTGTGGGACTCACTAGGTTAGGAAATTCAGCCCAAAGAGAGAATTCTCCGTAACAGTGGTGTGGTGAACTGTGCCTAGTTTTGATTTGCAGGCAATGCTAGACATTTTTCAGGATATAGCTAGGTATAATAATCCACATGTGGTTGTTCTGCACTGTAGTGCTTTGCATTTGGGCTATGTCAGTGCCCCTACTTTGTTGCAAGATCTGCAAAACTTGTTTCAGGCAGTAATGAAAGAACTTCCAAATGCCAAGATCATTTTTTCTGGCTTCATACCTAGGCCAAAATGGGACTATAGTTCCGTTTTTTGTCCTCAGCAAAATGTTCTTAGGTGCTTAATCAACCGAGGCATGTTTGTTTGTATGACTAGATCTGGAATGTTCATTTGCAACAATGAGAAAACTGACTCTGGTAATGTTGATTACTTTAAAGAAGATGGCATGTATTTATCTTTTATGGGAAATGCCATGCTGTTTTGGAACATAAGGGTTGCTTTGGAGAAGGTATTGTGGAGAGTTTTGGAGGAAAATTTGTTAAAAAACCAAAGAAATACTAAATAAAAGGTGTTTCTGAAGCATCTGCAAAAAAAACAAAAAAAGGCTCTTTTCAGAGCCAACCTCAAAGGGGAAATGGGGCACAGTAATTAAAATGTCATTCCCCATGCTCAGATTTTTCGATTTGTCTGCGGACAGAGCGGTTTTCCACGGCCAGCGCGTATTACATACAGGATTTTTGAGGTTGAGAGGCATGTAAATGAGATGTAGAACAGCAAGGGATTGGTCAATAGGGTTTACTGGGTGTGATGTGTTAGCAGAGAGTTTGTCAGAAAGTCTTTTTCCTGAGAGGGTAGGAGATATCTATGGCTGTGTGTTTCAGAAAGCAGATTGTCTGGATTTTGGGAGATTCGTGGATCAATTGGTTGGAGGTGCATGCAGATCACTGCGGAGTGGCTGTACATCTTGGATTCCCTCATGTGGAAGTGCACTGGCATGGAGTGGAAATGGAGTGGCTAGATTGGGTACCTCTTTGTGCTTCTTTGGCGACACAGCATCATCCAGACATTGTCATTATTCATTGTGGAGGGAACAGTTTAGGACATGTGTCTGAAATCTATTTGCAATGAAAGAAGGACTTGGGAAAGTCATGGACATGTATCCAAACTTCAGAGTAACTTTTCCCCGTGTTGCGCAGAGACAAATGTGGCTGCGTTCTTCTTCATTTGTTCCACAAATGGAGAAAGCAAGGTGCAATGTAAACAAGGCTGTCTGTGCCTTTTTGAGAGATGTTGGTATGTCCTCTTTTCACAATGAAAACATTATGTTTCGTAGTACACACGTTTTTCGCAGAGATGGAGTACATCTTACTTATGCTGGCAATCAGATTTTTCTGCGAAATATACAGAATGCATTGCAACCTTTTTGGGAATTACAGCAATCCATTTTGCAGTATGTGTTGACCATTTCAAGTTCCACCACTTCCTCTCAGAGAAAAGTACAATGGTTTTGACAGAGCAGCACTGTACACATTTTAAATATCCGCAGAATGCCCACAGACATTTAAAAATGCACAGGGCCCTTTGCATTTTATTGACACTTCTCTTTTTGAACTGTGAAAGGAAGCTCTGAAAAGAGCCTTTTGTTTTGGTTTTTGTTGTTTTATATATTTTTTGGTTTTCTACACACGACACACAAGGAAAGGAAGGGAAAGGAAGTTAAGGAAGAGACACAACCAGGGGGATAGGAAAGGGCAGGTGGAGAGAGGAAGATGTAAGGTGGACCTTTTTCAGGCAGGTAGCAGTTATTCTCATGCTCCTTAACCACAGTCTCTAAAGCACTTTGAAGGTTCTCCCCCCTGCAGAGTACTGCGTCGCAGTACATGCACAATACTGTCACCCTCGAAAGATAAGGTTCAACAGTATCAAGTATGGCCTGCGAGGCAGCTGGAGGGATGTGATGCTCCACAGGAGTGTCTCTTGTGGTGGCAAGAGCGTAAAACAGAGGATGCTGCAGAGGAACGCAACCTACAAAGTTTATCGCAAGGTACAACCTTACGAATAGCCCCACCGTGGAATGATTTTAGGTGTCGCTTCATTGAGGTAGTACCATAGCTTTACAAACCCGGTTTCCCATGACTCAGCATCATCTTGCACTGATTGCAGGTCACCTTGTGTGCACATGCTTTTGGTACTCCACCAACAATGGTAAAAACTTCCACACCCAAGATTCACGGTGAGAACTAGTGGTAGGGACTTTCACTAGCTCATCCTCTTCATCACTCTCTTCTGTATCCTCACGCCTGTTCCCCTCTGCAGGCCCTCGGCGAGTTGTTGGTGGTGGAGGGGTTGGGGGTGCTGCTGAGACAGCAGTAGGACCAGCACCAGCCATGGATGCCATCAGGACAGCTTTCCAAGAGCAAGAGCATTCCAATGCAACTAGGAGCAGTCTCTGTCCTGGAAGCCCAAAAACAGAATAAGGAGCAGCTCTTGGGTGTGGCCTTTTATAGGGGTGCTGGGGCACGCTTTGCGGACACCCGCGCTGTCCTAGGACACTTCGAACACTAAGAAAGGGCTAAATAAAATCAAAAAAGTATGTGAATGGCCAGGGACATAGTGTGGGACTTGTGCAAGGGTGAACTTTCCCAGGAAAAAACCTTGGACAGTGTTCGTTATGCTTAGCGCGGGTGTGGTCACATGATGATGTCGAGGAAACGTTGGGACGGCTGTCCGTAGGACACCAAATGCCCGGGGTTGGGTCTACACATGCGTGCAGGTGTTCTACGGACAGTGTTCCAGTCACAAATGTATTAAAAGTGCGACATACGTGCAGCAGGCAGTTGAGCTGAGGCACGATGTTCGTAGGGGCAAAGGTGTACTATGCATGCGCGCGGGTGTTCTACGGACAGTGTTCAGATCCCCAAACAAAATAAATGTGCGTCACAACTTTGCAGACAGGCAGACGGGCTATGTGTTCTACAGACATATTCATACTGATTACAGACAATGCGAACAGGGGGAATGTTCTCAGGACACTTTATTTTGCATAGCTACAAACATGCAGATGTCTTTAGTGTTCTATGGACACCCCCACTTTTAGTACGGCCAGTTCGAACAGGTATAGTTTTCTTAGGACACCCCCATTCTGGTTAATTACAGACATGCAGACATCTTGTATGTCCTTAGGACGCCTCCATGGTCATTGAGGACAGTGCAAACAGCTGTAGTGTCCTTATGACGCCCCCATTTTGGTTAATCGTGGACAGGCGGACTTCTTATGTGTCCTAAGGACACCACCATTTTGATTGCCAACAATGCAAACAAGTATAGTGTTCTTAGGACTCCCCCATTTTGGTTAATTAAGGACATCCCGGACAGTTGGCTGTCCGTGTACACCTTAACTGCCTTTTTTTAAAAAACAACACACAGAGGAATATACTAACAACACACTTAATATTTTATTACTGTATAAAAGTATAAAGATTATGAAAGAGAGGGGGAAGCAGAAACAGATACAAATACAGGGGATTTAGGGGTTTGGACATGATGGATGGTAGGGGAGGAAGGGAGTGAAGTCTCAACGTAACGTTTTTCTTGCTGGGGAGTTTTTGGGGGTAGTTGGGTGGAACATGGAGAGGAGGTACAGGTATACAGCCGGTCAAGTGGCACAGCGAGTAGAGCACTCACTTTGACATTGTGCAGAGCCTGCTAACGCAGGTTCGAATCCCGGCGGGGCCAAACTCACCCTTTCATCTTTCCGAGGTCGATAAATGAGCACCACACACCGTAGGTAATAATAAGCAGCGCTCAGATACCTGAGGGTTCGTAGCGCTATATAAATGCCATATTATTATATGTGGGACAGTGATATTTAATTTTTCTCTTATATGGTCCTCCACAAAGTTTTTTAAAGATTGCATTTTTCCATTAACATATCCATTTTGAGTTCCATTCATTGCAAAGGATCTTGTAACATCACTCTTGGTATATTATGTTTAATGTCCATATGGTCTGTTAAATTTTTTTTTAAGTACACATAAAGTAATGGTTATTAATTGGCTTATATAGAGAAGTGTAGTGTCTACCATTAGTATCAATGTCTTCACCCATTTCATCCCGAGGAAAATTTTCTTCCAGCCATTCCAAAGTACTAGACATTTCTGTGTAAAAAAAAAATATTACTTTTAGTGTACCTAATACAGAAAGTTTATAAATATATACAATAAATGTAGTGTACTCACTAGTTTCTTGCTAAGTTTTGCTGTTACTGCTGCATAGGTGTCCTGTTGATTTTTGCTGTGCAATTTCTGTGAGGTAATTCTGTTGGAGGCATATTTATTGTGTTTTGGTATATTCCACTATGTGACGTATGCTATGTAATTGGACTGTTAGTGTCTTACATACACACTTTCAGTTCTTATTTATTATTGAATGTAATTTATTTATGTGCTGCTTTTTTAACACGTTTAGTGTTTTTTTTGGATGATATAACAATGTAAGATTCCCCCTGAGTTTTTGGATAGTGTTGATGTTGTCCGAGGCAGTCCGCGAACAGGTGCATGGTCCGCGGATTTCAGACCCACTAGCGCAGGTAGGGGGTTTAGTATGTTCTATGTTACATGTATATAAACTAAGGCAATCCTAGGAAACATTTATCCAATTTATATTGTATATATCTATATTCAATAAAAAAGGGACGTTATGGTTAAGTTGCGCTAATAAAAACCTATGAAATTCAGTGAAAAAAATGTTGTTAAAGGGACATTATTGTTCCAAGTAAAACCGAAAACCCCCTGAAATATGCCAGTTATGGTAAGCTAAGCAACCATAACTCACGCCACCACCGTGCACTGCTAAGACTAACACCCGGGACATCAAAGATGGCATCACAAATGTCATTGATGACATCACTGATGACATCATATGTGAAATACATGCCTAGAAGGTAGATACACCATTGTTCCAGCCTGTGTAAACACAATGACATATCTCCACCACAGGTCTTAGGTCTAATAGTTTGTAACAAACAGCACTTAATATTGGTGTCTTTGTGGTTTTGTTTGATAAAATTATCAACTAGTGGCTTGTCTGGAACCTGATTGCAGATGCAAGAGCGGTGTTCACCTATCCTTACTCTCACCTCTCTTGTACTCTTCCCCACATAGAGTAGATTGCAGGGACAGGAGATAATGTAGATAGCATTTTTGGTGGGACAGTTAGTATGGCTTTTGTGTGTCCACGTGACGGTACCAGTCATTGGGCAGACAGTGCAATTCCCACACTTGTAGCGGCCGGTAACAGGTGGTAAGCCCTATTAACTCATAAGTGTAGGTTCTTTTAGTTTCTCCCGGTAGGTATGGACTAACCTTTGGCGCAAACAACCAAAAGAGAGCAGCAAATACTGATACAGAAATATGCCTGACAAGCAATAAGAAACAACACAGTGACAGGTTAGTTTGCGTGACCACATACAATCCGGTCAGTAATGATATCAAGCAAACTATCAACCGCAACTGGGATCTGATAAAAAAATCCAGGCACACTCTCCAAGAAACCTATGTTTGCATTTAAGCGCAATAGCAACTTACGCCAAAGGTTATCCATACCTACCAGGAGAAACTAAAATAACCTACACTCTTGAGACAATGGGGCCTACCACCTGTTATCAGCCACTACAAGTGCGGGAATTGCACTCTCTGCCCAATGACTGAAATGAGGCATATATTCCAACATGGTACCATCACGTGGACACTCAAAGGCCATGCTAACTGTCCCACCAAAAATGCTATCTACATTATCTCCTGTTCTTGCAATCTACTCTATGTGGGGAAGACTACAAGACAGGTGAGAGTAAGGATAGGTCAACACCGCTCTTGCATCCTCAATCGGGTCTCAGACAAGCCACTAGTTGAACATTTTATCAAACAAAACCACAAAGACACCGATATTAAGTGGTTTGTGTTACAAATTATTCGACCTAGAACCCGTGGTGGAGATATGTCATCGGGTTTACACAGGCTGGAACAACAGTAAATCTACCTTCTAGGCACAGTACACCACAGACTCAACATTTCTGTGGAGTGGAATGCTCTGAATAGACACTGAGAGTAACATGGATATGATCTATAACTGTAGCCTGTTGAATCACTCACTCTGTGTGCTGGAAGACCAAGCTTTCCCGAAAGTCATTGGGTTGGTCATAAAGGTAAGTACAGCATAGGGCTGTGCCCTACCTACCTAATACAGCATAGGTACAGTTCACTGAGGTGACGGTTTGTGTTATAAGCCACATCCCCTCATATCCACTGTCGAGAGACTACGTGCCCCGTAATGCATTGGGATATGCCGACCCAGCCATCAGTATTTACGGTCATGCCATGCACTGTGATGCGCATTTATGCATTATATGCTGTACCGCTATAGCTAATATATACTATGCGACTGTGAGTAATAAAATACTACGTGTCCCATAACCCATCGGCACACATTTGTCTAAATGGACATTAGGGGTCTGATTTATATTAATTGTTCACCGTGAGCGGCCCTCGATATATATCTTGTATCACATTGATAATTTGTGTGTTGTACCTTGTTGAGTCATTTCACCTGTTACTTTCTAACTATACATCACGTGAACGTGACTGAGTCCTCTTTCTACCTTCATTAAATCTACCATGATAATGGTGCTGTAAACAAACAGACAGTTTGTCTACAAAAAAGGTCCTAACACCTCTTAGAAACTCACTCTTAGGGATCCAAACCTGTCTGTTTAGAAACCTTACGAACTACCCTCCTCGGTTGCAACAAATAACACTCACAATTCTTTTTTGGAAGAATATATATATCTCTATGTTTTATTGCAAAATTATTTTTTTTGAAACCTTTTTTTAGCATATCCACTACATTAACTCATTCCCGGGTTGTGCACCCCGAATATGAAAGGCCCGTCCCAGTCCCTGAGATCTTTTAGTTCGTGGCAGTACCAACAAGCAGCCACCGGGAGCCAATGCAGCTTTCTTCTAGCAGCGCTAGTAGGTTCGAAATTTTTCATCTGGAAAATAATTCGGACTGCTGCATTTTGAATTTTCTGCAACTGTTGAACGTTTGCTTTGCTGGCTCCTCCCAGCAGAGAATTGCAATAGTCAACACGTGGCAGAATTACTGCTCTTACAAGTATTATGCGGTTTTCCACTGATATTAGCGGGGCAACTTGTATCAATACCTTAAGATTGTAGTTGATTTATTACGGTATTCTAAGAGGGCTTCTCTGTTATTATTCTTTGCTCGTTTGTGATCCCTCTTTACGATCTTATTCGGTTACCCTCTTGTTCTCAATTTTGAACTTAAAGTTGCAGCTTCTTCTTCAAAAATTGTCGTGCTGGAACTGTTTCTCTTAAGACATAAAAATTGGCCCACTGGTAAAATCTTTCTGATGTGACTGGGATGACAGCTGTTATACTTTAAAGGGGAATTTCGATCAGTTGTTTTTTGGTACGGTTTCATTTTTAGTGTGTTGTCAGTGCTGTCCGCCCAAATAGTAATGTCACGGAAGTCATTTCAACTGTAATCGTGGTTGCCGTAAATTTTAGAAACAGGTTCTGTGCATTCAGCCACTCCTTTAACTTTTCAAACGTGGCTGCATCTCCATCCCATATGATCAAAATGTCATCTATAAAACGGCTCCAAATCTGAATGTGGCCTAGAAATGGATTGGAGGGGCTATAGATCATGCTTTTTTCAAAGGATTCTACAAACAGGTTGGCGGCAGAAGGAGTCACAGACGATCCCATCGCTGTCCCGTGTATTTGTTGGAACAGTTGTTGATTAAAACTAAAATAGTTTTCTTTCAGGGACACCATAGTATAAATCTATTTGGACAGTCTCCTTCAGTTCTCTTAGTAAGGAGTACCTTTTCCAAGACTTCGAGAGTAAGGTCCTGAGGAATGCATGTATATAGAGATACTATATCAAGACTCACTAGCATTTGTTGCATGTTGTCAAAAGGGTAATCTTCAATTAAAGTTATAACTTCTGTAGTATCTTGTATATATGAGTACATCTCGAGTACAAACGGTTTTAAGTATTTATCCGGAAATTTTGATAGCAGTTCTAGCAGAGATCCAACCCCAGACACAATCGGACGGCCTGGAGGGTTGGATAGTGACTTATGGATCTTTGGCAGGATGTAGAATTTTGGTATAGACCTTTTTTTGTCATTAAGAATTCATACTCTTGCCTACACATCCAACCTCTTTCCAGAGCTTTCCTTGTTTTTTCTCCAATCATTGCTTTTAAGCGTGGTGTAGGATCTTCCTGTATTTTCTTGTAAATTATGTATCTTCTAGCTGTCTTGTGTATTCCGAAATGTAGAAGTCGCGGTTTAATAGCATTATTGTACCTTTTCCATTAATGATCAGGTGATTTTTTGTTGCCTCACTTTTTTTAGAAAGCAGACCTTCCATTACATGAAGACTCTGTCATTACCCCTGCTACTATTTACAAGTTGGTAGTGAGGTAAGCCTTTATTTTGTGACATTTTATTCAGAAGGCAGACAAACTACTATAGCAAGTGTTTGTTCTATAGAAATCCAGCTGATTCGCCCTGTTGTCTCTCTCCCCTTTGTTTAGGTTGGTGCTTCACAGTAAAAGAAGCCACCCTAAAAGAGCTACCTTCCCCGTTTGCACCAAGTTGCACAGAATGTATACGGAACATCCTCAGTAATTGACATGCCAATTGTTGCTTGTAAATCACTCCCCTGATGAATTTCCTGTTATCAATCTTTTTAAGGACAATGGGAATGAAACATGTAGGGTTAATGTATCTGTGAGAATAGTGTCACAGTACAAATAAGGCATTAAAAGCTGATTTGTACTTAGAATTATTGAAAGAATCCCGTTACTTATATAGGAGATTCCAGATTAGACATCAAAATTGTGGTTTTACTAAAGATGCTAATGATATATTTTATGTCATGTGTTTTGTTCAGTATACAATTGGATGTTTTGTTTTGTAGTGTTGATAGCAACCACACAAAAACACACATTTTGTTTCTAGTAATTGTTTCTTTGTTTCTTAATTGTGGTGGTTTCTAATTCACAAGTATATAGACTTTATAGGAATTTCTTGGGTCCCAACCTAGGACCATTTCTTGAGTTTGTTGTTCATTTTTGTATTTAAGTTTCTTTTTTGTTGAGCACATTATGAGTTAATGTAGTGGATATGCTTTTTTAAAAAAAAAGGTTTGAAAAAAAATAATTTTACAATAAAACAGATATATGTGTTTTTCCAAAAAACAATTGTGAGTGTTATTTGTTGCAACCGAGGAGGGTAGTTCGTAAGGTTTCTAAACAGACAGGTTTGGATCCTTAAGGGTGAGTTTCTAAGAGGAGTTAGGACTTTTTTTGTAGACAGTATGTGTTGTATGGGGCTCTGTCCTAAACCTCTGATTTAAAAAAAAACCAATCCTCTGTAAGTTTTATGGTATAACAAACACTCGGGTTGAGAGGTAAGTGTGGAAGAGATTAGGGAGCCCCATTTTCCGTGACATTCTGCATCAGCTATAGTCTGCACGCCCTTTAGTATGTGAGACTGAAAGGAACACTGTTATTACAGTACTGGCTATGAATACTCCGGCTAACAGGATTCCTAAGTAACAAGTTCCCTGCCAATCCCTGGGTAACCATGGAAATGCTAGATTACCGCAAACAAAGTAGACCGGTTCGCTTACATACAAAGGTCTGTCCTCACTAGTCAAATTCACAACGTTGGCACAACCTTTAAAATCACCCATTGACTGAGTAC
Organism: Ambystoma mexicanum; assembly: GCF_040938575.1. Classification (NCBI taxonomy): domain Eukaryota; kingdom Metazoa; phylum Chordata; class Amphibia; order Caudata; family Ambystomatidae; genus Ambystoma; species Ambystoma mexicanum. The sequence goes on from NC_090933.1 coordinate 559,187,296, forward strand.
CATTCCTCTGTATGCAGAAAGAAACTGAATCGGGGCTATGGTTAACAGTGTAAGAAGGAGGCGTGGCATCCTTATTGCCTATAGGAGCCATCTTGAAAGAGATCAAGGATTGAAAAGGATGGACAGTCTATCGGAAGGCCTAATAGAAGCAACATTGAGCTTACTCCTATTTGCAAAGAGCAAGCATCCCAAGGGAGTCAGAACACATTTCTCAAACTGGTTCAAATTAGTCCCAGCGATGCTATCATTCCAACGACCAAAGAATAGTGCTCTAAGAGAAGCATAGCATGCAGTTGTCAAAGGTAAAGGATGAATATACCAACCTAGCCCCTTATCCCCGTGTTGCGGTAAATGTGAACAGACCCAACAATTAGATTTGTTAAAGATGGCATGTGTAGCATTCATGATGAGTAATAGTGTATTTTTATGATATCTCTGTCTGTGCTGAGAGTCTCTAGGAGATAGAGTGTCAGATGCACGAAGGGAGTAGAAACAATAGGTACATTTTCAGTCGGCAACAAATTCTCAAGCGGATGTACTTCTTCTAGATACCAGATGCCTAAAACAATAACTATTATAAAACCAATTAACATTATCACAAGACAGCAGTATGTTTTCTGGGCACAAACAGTTAAATGTTCATTTCCGTAGCTGGTCACACAGTCTTTTCTCTTTTCCATACGAGCGGGAGCGGTTTCAGGCATTGTAGTCTTCAAATGAACGCACCAATGTTTTTAGCTGGCGACCTCAAGGTCGAGCATCTTCTTAGTCCTTCCACAAACCCTAGCCAGCAGAATTCCTTTATAAATAATTGATCGGGCCAAAAAGGCAAGCCCTTGATTCTTCTCTGAGCTCACAGCCGAACCGTGCCGTAAGTCTATTTCCTTGGACGCAGATCGTACCTTGTGATCCCTGGTACTGATTGATCCGTGAACAACGTGTCGTCACTTCCCACTGGAAGCAGTGAATGAGCGGAAGCAAGGTCAGAGGCACAATTGGGGATCGCTTCCAGAAAAAAAATGGTCGGAGAGTGTGGGGATGAAATGGCTGTTTCCCCAGACCTCACAGGATCAGGGAGAACCCCCGACACACTTTCGATGCCGTTTACTGCTTCGGGATCGTTGTTTGCAGCATTGGTGAGGGGTTCTGTTTCTTCTGTATCGTGTGGCACTGGGTGTGGAATCTTCTTGGTGTGTGTCGCATGGATCCAATTTTTCCGGCCTGCCACCCGCACCGCAGTCTGTGTGACCAGTAGGACTTGGAAGGGGCCCCGCCAACGAGGTGCGAGGCAAGAAGACCGCTCAAAGGCTTTTACGAGGATCCAATCACCAGGTCGTATGCTGTGACCGGGGCCCTCGTATCATACAGGTAAAGCCTCTCGCACCTGGTGATAAATCAAATACAAGTTTTAAGTTTTTAGTCAACTGGCTACAGTAATCTGAAAGAAGTAAATTTTCAACATTTCGAAAAGAACGACACTTCGGAACATTCCAAATATTACCAGGCCTCCCCATAACCACCTCAAAGGGAGAGAGCCCAGTCTTAGTTTGAGGGGTTGTTCGCATTGATAACAACATGATCGGTAAGGTATAAGGCCATTTTAGATTGGTGCCGGCACATATCTTAGCAAGCTTATTTTTGATGATGCCGTTGTGTCTTTCCACTAATCCAGCACTCTGAGCGTGTCTGGCCGAATGGAACCTTTTATCGATCTGAATTCCAGCACATATCTGCAGAACTACAGCAGCGATAAAATGTGGACCATTGTCCGACCAGATGACTCTTGGTAGCCCGAATCTCGGGAAGTACTCTTTTAACATAGTCTTTGCAGTAGTCATGGCTGTAGCATCTTTAACAGGAAAAGCCTCAATCCATTTGCTAAAAGCACAGGTGACGACTAACACATACTTTAAATTATTGCACCGTTCCATCTCAATAAAATCAAAATGGATGACCTCGAAGGGGACAGAAGGTGGACCAAAACTACCCCTAGGAGTTGATGTGCCCTTTCCCACATTATGCTGCCAACAAATCATACATCCTGAACAATACGTTCAGTTACTTTAGAGATTTTATCATTTACCCATACTTTTTCCAACATTCTAGTGATTTTACGAGCACATATGTGTGTGGGACCATGAGCCATGACAACCATCATCATAATGTACGCGTCGCGAAGTAGCCACTTCCCTTCAACTCTGTCCACCAACAGCCATCATCATCAAGTTTCCCCAAGCCCTCAGCCCATTTCTTAGACTCTTCTAACATGGCGTCGGCTTGGATATCCCTTGCAGAATCAATACCCTCATCCATAGTACAGGCATTTGTGGCATCCCTTAAAATATACATGTCTGAAGAGGGATCAGTGGCAGTCTGTTTAGCTATCTGATCAGCAAAAGTGTTCCCTTTTCCTACATCATCTACAATCTTCTGATGCGCTGCACATTTTACGATAGCTAGCTGAGTAGGGAGTGCGAGCGCTAAGAGTAGCTGTACTATCAAGGAGCCATGCTGGATTTTTGTGCCATGTGAAGTCAAGAACCCTCTTTCTGACCAAAGTCTCCCAAAGTTGTGAACTACCCCAAAGGCATACTGACTGTCAGTGTATATATTCACGGTAAGCCCTTCGGAAAGTTCACAGGCTCGGGTCAATGCTATAATCTCTGCGGCCTGCACGGAGTTATGCGTGATTCTCTTGGTTTCCATGACCGTGCTCAATTTAGTGATTGCATAAGCAGCTGTGGATGCACCATCTGGAAGTTTGAAGCAGGAGCCATCGCAAAACAGCTCCCCTTGTGGATTGTTCAAAGGAGTATCTTTCAGATCAATTCTACCCTTTGTCTCTTGTTCAGTAGTGTAAAGGCAATCATGTGACCCTTCGTCACTGCAAGCAGTACCTTGCGGGAAAGGTAAGAGTTCAGCCGGATTAAGAACACAACACCTCTTAATTTGTATATGTGGTGCAAACAAGATCAATTAATATCTCGTTAACTGTGCGGAAATGAGGTGTTGCGTTTGAGTTCTGTTCAATAGAACATCCACAGAGTGAGGTACCATTGGGGTTAAAGGATGGCCTAGGACTATTCCCTCGCTCTGTTTTACAGACGCAGCAGCAGCAGTGACAGCTCGCAAACATCTTGGCAAAGCACATGCTACAGGATCAAGGACGGAAGAAAAATAGCCACACAGCCTATTCTTCCCTCCATGTTCCTGCGTTAATACAGCCAAAGCACAACCATGACATTCATGCACAAACAACACAAAGGCCTTTTCATAATATGGTGTGCCAAAAACCGGTGCCAAGCACAATGCAGTCTTGAGCAAATCAAATCCACGCTGGTGCTCCATGTTCCACGGCAATGGCGAAGAAATGCCCTTCTTCATCCGATCCAACATCTGCTTAATCACTAGTGAAAAGTTGGGGATCCACTGCCTACAGTAAAAAAAGCCATACCTATCAAGGCTCTAACTTCCTTCTGTGTATTTGGGACAGACATGCTAGAAATGAGTTGTATCCGTTCAGGTGCCAAGCTTCTTCCCTCCTTTGACAGGAGATAGCTTAAATAGGCGACCTCCTGACAACAATATTGACATTTTTTAAGCAAAGCTTTATGTCCATGTTTAGCTAGGTGAATAAGCAACAACACAGTTCCTTCCTTAAAAGCACTCTCTGAGTCAGCAGCTGAAAGCAAGTCATCAACGTATTGAAGCAGTGTACAAGTAGAGGGCAACTCAAGGGTATCAAGCTGCTCTTTCAAAGCCCTACTATAGATGCTAGGACTTTCCGTGTAACCTTGCGGTGCTCCGGTAAAAGTAAACAAGCGTTCCCCTAAGGTGAACGCGAACAAGTATCTACTGTCCTTATGTATAGGGATACTAAAGAAGGCATTCTTTAGATCCACAACACTAAAATAGGTAGTTGAAGCCGGGATCGTAGTTAATATCATCATCACATCAGGCACAATTAGAAATTGTGGGGCGTTGATCTTGTTGATGGCACGCAAATCAATTATAAAACAAAAGGGAATTGCATTATCGCCTTTTTTGTACACGGGCAAAATCGGACTATTGCACAAACTACCTGCAATATCCTCAATCACCCCTTGATGCACAAAATCGGAGACGATGCATTTCAAAGTTTGCTCACCATCAACCGAAATCTTATACTGTGGAATACGTGGCAGCTTTACCCCATGTTTCAAGACAATTTTAACAGGCTCAATTTGCAAAACACCGACATCATTGTCGTCAACTGCCCACAAACACTCCGGAACATCACTGAATTCCGGTGGCAAAGGTCTGGTCAAGAATTGAGAGACAGAAAGTTGTTGAGGTGAAATTGTCAAACGCACTCCATCAGAAGAACAATGAATTACCACATTTAATTACTTCAAAAGATTGATCCCCAACAAATTCTCTCCACAATTCGAAGTCAAAAGGAAAGGACAATGGTGCGTAAACAGACCCAAAGAAATAGGTACCGGCGAAGAAACCGGACAGACAACTGATGTGCCAGAAAACCCTACAGAAACGTTAGTTTGCCCTGACAGTGGAATGTTTGGAACCCGCGAATGATCAATGGAACACTTCTGTGCCCCTGTATCTATCAAGAATAGATGCTTCCTATTTCCCACTATCATTTCAACGTAAGGACATTTCTGATTAACGGGAATAGGCGTTGGTTCCAAATCCTGTTTTGGGCAATCCTAGCGAAACAGAATGTCGTCGAAAGGAAGTTCTTCAGAGAGGTAAGCGGCAGAAGGATGGTCAAAAATGTTTCTAGTATCCACACTTGATGCCTGATTGTCCTGTGAAAAAAGTTGCTGTGAATCCTGTGAAAACTGACCTCTCGCAGGGCCCCCTACACCCAGGCGGACCTCTGGATCGTCTACTCATATTCCCAAACGTGTTATTTGACCTCTGTCAGAGGATCGGGCATTGTGCACACCAATGACCCTCTTGCCTACAATAAGCACACTGGTTAATGTTTACAGGACCCAAGGGCGCATTACCTTGTGGAACATACTGACCTCTAAATTGTGAATTACCCCCTCAAGGGCCTCTAACAATTTGCTGCAATAATACTTTTGTCTTTAAATCTCCTTTTCTCTTCTCGACCCTTTCTTTTTCATTATAGACACGATTCTCATAGTACTGAGCCATGTGCAGTACATCTGATTGAGACTTCATTTGCTAAGCACTCTCAGAAGACATCATTTGCGACTGGATGTCAGGCAGCAATCCACGCACAAATGTGTCTACGAATAATCTTTTCCCAGACTCTGTGCCTAAGTCTTGTCCACTGAAATCTGAAAATACCTGTTCGAACTGATTAAAGAACTCGGTAGCACCCTCAGACTTCCCTTGAACACAGGCAATAAGCTTGTCCCAAATAATTATCTTTTCGGGAATTATAGTTTTCAGTTTCGCAACTATTCTATCAGGTAAAGTTAGTATAACCTGAGGCGGCCTTTCGCCAGCTGGCCTTTCTCCATCGAGTCTAATTATGTTAGTCCATGTGTCTCCTAGCCCTGCTACATCGTCTATAGTTCTGATCTGTTTCCACAAATCTACAGGCAGGAGTACAGGAAATAACAGATCAATATCACTTAAAGTGAATACTGAGGATTGCAAAACAGACTCTATTTCTTTGTAGAACCCTGTTGGATTCTTCCTAATGTAGGGAATAGATTGTCTAATGGTGTTCACTTCCTGTCTCGAGAACGGGACGTGAACAAACTGTGATACATAGTGTGCAGGAATTTCATAGGCCTGCGCTCCCGTTCGGATGTCTGCTGGAACCTCAACTTTTGGGACAAGTGTCGGAGGAACCTCTCTCATAGGCAACTGAGAAGTAGGCAACTCCAAGCGCTTACTAACAGAGCCAAATCGAGCTGAAGAAGTGTCAAACGAAAAAGCTCTATTATAAACACCCAATAACTCTGCGGGACAACAAATATTTCTTTTTACATACACATCCTGTAGGTATTCTACCACTACCTGTATCACTTTTCTCTGCATTTCTGGCGTATACTGACTATACGTGTCATATACTTCAAAGGGAGTTATCGATGTGTCTGAGATCCATCTAATCGCGTCTTTCGTGCAAATCCGTGTTTCCTCAGTTATCGATTTATGACAAGGAAGGAACCGTTTTTGCACGAACATAATACCCAAACTATCTCCATCTTCATCTTCATTCTGTAACCTTTCCAACTCCTTTCTATACTCAAGTACCCTCTCAACATGCTCTTGCAATTTCTCCGCAGTGTCTCTAGAAAACGCTAAAGTATTCAGATCCCTTAAACCTTGTGGGAGATCTGTACTAGTTAACCTGTCCCACATTACACACAAATGAATCCCTAATCCTTCAATAAAAACGTGTTTCTAAGGAAAACTGTCTGTATTAGAAAGTGTGGCAAAAACATTAGCTTGATCACCCTTCTCCATGCAATGCTTAGCCCACGCAATTAACTCACGTTTTTTCTAAGGAGACACAGTATTGAGAGTGACGACCCTCGATCCCGCTCCCCGATCTACTACAAGCGGTATAGAATTGCTTGGAAAAGGGAGAGTAGGCACGTTCAGCGGAGGTGCTATCACTGGTGCAACAGGTAAAGGTGGAGGAGCAGGTGGAGGAGCAGCGACAAAAGGAGGACCAACAACTGGAGTAAGAGGAGCAATAGGAGGAGCAGGAGGAGCAAGAGGAGGAATAACAGCAGGAAGAGGAACATACAGAGGCGGCACAGTGGCACCAGGCCTTCGTTCATTTAACAATTTATCAATAAGTTCGTCAGAAACATGAAAGTCTTTAGACGGATAGATCTTCTGGATACCAAGTGAGAAAGCCCTATCCATATTCCTAGCTGACTCAGACTGTTTATTTTGGTCATATAACAACACTTTTTCGGCGTTCGTCTTATGACTGCGCGCATGTTTTTCCCTACTCTTGAGCTGCTGTAAAGCTTCTTTCATCCAATTCTGTAATACGTCAAATGCTGCAGGTCTAGCCTTTTTCTTCAATAAAATGGATTCTAAGTATTCAATACGAGGAATCTCAAAACTACCATTGATTGGCCATTGAAGTTTGGAAGCATGTCTAGTTTGTCTGTGCCAAATATCATTAAACACTATACTACCAATGCCGTGCTTACAGTACATAGTACATGCCGGAGACCCCTCCTGTGGCGCCGGAAGGCTAAATTCCAAAGATTGTCTGTCACTGCGAATAACGCCCTGAAGCAGGCAGACAATACTGGTGTTACCTGGTCAATAAATGTACTCGCGAGTGCAATACGCCAAAACAAATTATAAGGATACTTAAGAATCGGGTCACGACTCACCTGATCAAATCCTAAGGAGGTCCGATCGGATTTCAAAGTTTTCTAACAAAGTTTTCCTCTAATTTCGGCAAATCTGCCCGCCTCGATATGTGGACCCTTGTCAAGATGCCGACTCAGACCGCGTGCTTACCGTCCAGGGATCGGGCCATGCAGCGCTGCTGAGGTGGCGCTTCTCATTCAGGAAAGGGGCCCCCTTTACACTGTCCGATCCCGGTCCGATAGCCGCATCAACCTTCAAGGAGCTGGCATCAATCTTGAGGGTCCCTATTTGGGCGCCATCTGTGAAAGCAAAAAGAAGATATCGAGGCTGAGTACCCCAAAAGAAAATACACCAACATGGGTTTACAAAGATAAACAGATCTTTATTCTACAACTGAACAGTTTTCAAAGGACACAGATAGCTATCAGGCCCTCAGTACAACACAGCGAATACCAGCCCTGTTCGGTGTGTGTAGTGAGTGGGGCTGTACATCAGAATATTTGTACCTTTTATACAGTTTTGTAACAAGATGTTCAGCCCCTTTGTACGTTAATAATTCCCAATCTAGGGTTCGTGCCAAGTTCACCTCTGACTCGCCCAACTATATGCATATGCATCACCTTCAGTTTACATGTTCAACACATCACAATAGCAACAGTATATTCTCGGATCTAACATAAGCCTTAGTACATATTTTAATATAATGTAGTTCAACAAGTGTTCACGTTTAGTATTTACACAACATTGTGCTAAATATATGTCCACGGATTAGTATCGTTGGCACAGGTAATCCTTTATCCAAAGGTCAAAGAAGGACAAGGTCTCAGTACATGACCCTAACATTTGGCCTACGGGCAGTTTAAGCATTAACATGCATACAGAGGTCAAGACGGCCATGTTACTAACAGAAGAACACTGTCCACCATTTTAGAACACAGGGTGACTTTGGAGCGAGAATCAAAATGGCGGATGAACCTAAAATGGCGGCTAAATCGATCTAAGGTCAGAACCTTGAAGCGCGGATTTCTTCGCAGAGCGACTGGGTTTAGGCCAATATATACAATAAAGGTGCATGATATGATTTCCCGTTCGACAGTGAGTGCACTTCCCTCTCTTCTGGAGTTCTTCAGTACTGCCTAATTTGAATGGGTCCCAGTGCATCCTCTATGTCTGTGCTCACTCTCTCTCTTCCCCTCCTCCCACCCACCTCCCAGCATGCCCACCCCACCCTGACTGGCCTCCTCCCCGGCAGCTGGTTCTCTGGGTCACTCCACCTCCCTGCCCACCATCCACGCTCGCCATTTCCACCTCGGCTGAGTGGGTGGCTTGGCAGTGATATCCTCTGCTGGTGAGAGCCTCTCTGAGGCTATTTGAAATTTCTTGTACCTTTTCTTGTACTTTTTCTTGTTTGCCTTTGGCCCGTGGGTCTGTTCCCCACTCCCCTTCCCTTCCGTTCTCTCTCTCTCTCTTCCCCTCCTCCCACCCGCCTCCCAGCACACCCACCCCAACCCTGATTGGCCTCCTCGTTCCTTATCCCTGGTCCTCCCAGTGCAGCCCCTGCCTGGCAGCCCCACACGGCAAAGGGCCCCTAGACAAAGGGCGGCTCCCTCCTTGGCGGCTCCTGGTTCTGTCTGCAGGTGTCCGCAGGGGATGCCAGTTGCTCACAACCTCCCCCCTCTTGCCCCCCGTCCGCCCACAAACTGCTTCTCCCCCGTCCTGTCTAATATGCACTGTTTCAGTATTTAAAAAAATTGCATTGTGAAATCTAGGCCTTTTCTCCCTATTCAGGATTCTCAAACTTAGGTGTTTTTACTGTCTAATGTGCACTTTTTCAGTATTTAAAAATTGCATTGTGAAACCTAGGCCTTTTCTCCCTATTTAGGATTCCCAAACTTAGGTGTGCCCTCCTACCTGTCTCAAACCGAGCATTTTGAAAACTCTTATCCTGAGTGCTGTCATCTGTCCAGTTGCACAACTTGCTTGCCTCTCGCTGTCCTGTCTCCCTACTCTAGTCCCCTTCACTAGTGGCTTCCCCTCTCCCTTCCACCTTTTCTATGGTGCTCTCCATCTCTCCTATCTTTTCAAACTCTATTGACTATACCTCTCTCCTCACTAAATCTGGTAGGAAGAAGTTTAAAAAGGACATCCTGGTCTCCAACCCAGGCCTCCCTATCGCTGATACCTACACCAGTGCCTCCTCCAAGGAAACTCTCACCGACATCCTCTTTGTCATGCCTTCGCCAGACCTATGGACCCTTCATATGGTCTCTTTGCTCTCCCCTTTCTCCTCTGCTCCCATTAATGGTGGCACCCGCTGGGACGCCCTCCTGGCATCCTTCCATTCCTCTAAAGTTATCATTAATGTCTACTCTAATGGGACAGTCCTGGTCCAAGGCCCCCAGGCTAACATTCACCTCTTTGATAGACGCTTCCAGTGCCTCATCAACTTCCTTTCTTCTCCTGCTGTCTCCTCGCCCCTTTCCATGACTACCTCGTCTCCCCCTTCTGCCTCCTCCTCGGCTACCTTGCCCTCTCCCTCTCTGCCCCCTCCCGGGCTCCTCCTACAACTCAGCAGGGCGTACCTCTGATCTGTACCCCTCCCCAGAGGTCTTTCAAGGATGGCAACCTTCTCCATATTGCCACTCTAAACTCTCGCTCTGCTGTCAAACACTCCTCTGATATCTGCCGCCTTCTGGAAGAACTTGACCTTGATGTCCTCTGTCTCACAGAGACATGGTTCACGGCCAGCTCTGTCACAAGCTTTGATACACTCCTACCTGACGGCTACAAGATTCTCTCTACTCCCGGGGCCAACCACTCTGGGGGGGGGTGCAGTCCTGATCTTCTCAGAGTGGATACCTGCCTCTGTCACTCCTGCGCCGGCCTACTCCTCCTTCGAATGCCTCGTCTGCCGGCTCTCTCTCTCCCCTAGCCATTATCTTACTGTGGCTAGTATCTATCGGCCACCTGGTAAGATCTCCTCCTTCATCTCTGAGTGGGTGGACCTCTCCTCTTCCATCCTGGTCTCGACTACCCAACTGCTCCTTCTTGGTGACTTCAACATCCACCTGGATGCCGCCTGTCCTCCCTCTGGACTCTTTTGAGACCTCTGCAACTCTCTCTCACTCACTATTCTCCCCTCTTGCCCAACTCACTCTGCAGGGCACACTCTGGATGTTGTTATCTCCTCAGACCTTCCCCTCTCTGTCCCTATCACCACTCCTCTCACCTGGAGTGATCACTTTCTCCTCTCCACCCACCTCACCCTCCCTATCCCTCAGGGCAAGCCACTTCCATCACTGCCATCCAACCCATGAAACGCGTGTCAGCTGAGGCTTTCGCTGCCACCTTCTCATCCTCCCCTCTCACTTTGGCTGACTCTCATCCTGACACAGCCCTCTCCAAGCTCCACTCAGCTGTATCTGATACTCTTGATATCCTTGCCCCTGTCATGAGAATCCGCCTGAAGCCCAAAGCCAAGTGCAACTCCTGGTAAGATTCCGACCTCGTCACCCTAAACGCAAGTGTAGGGTTGCCGAGAGGAAATGGTGTGCTTCATGTGCATCCTCTGACAAACTGGCCTGCCGCCTGCTGCAAAGGCAATACCGGCTCTCTGTTCTATCCAAGAAAAGAGCGCATATCCAAGCCCGCGTCTCCGCGACATCTAACAACTCGGCCAAACTCTTTAAAATCTGCAAGGAACTGGCCAATCCTGTCACAGTCTCTACCTCTCCTGTCCCCTCCCAGGCCATCTGTACGGCACTGGCTTCACATTTCATCTCTAAAACCTAGAACTTCCTGTCCTCTCTCTGCTGCTTAACACCCCCTCCCCCATTCCCTGCTTTTCCTCTGGCCACTCTGCAGCCACCTCTCCTCCCTCCTTCTCTGCCTTTCCCCTGTTCTGTGCAGACGAGGTTGCTATACAAGTCCGATCTATGAAAGTCTTGTTGAAACAGGTTCACCCCTATTCCTCCGAATCCATCAAGGACCACATCGACTCCCTGGGTCCTGCCCTGGCTGATTTCTGCAATCACTCCTTCGCCACTGGAGTCTTCCCATCCCCCTGAAGCACTCCCTTGTGCACCCCCTTCTCAAAAAACCCACTGTCGATCCCTCCTGCCCGGCCAACTATCGCCCAATCACCATCACTCCCTTCCTGGGCAAGCTCCTGGAGAAACTGGCCATCTCCCAGCTCAATCTCCAGACTGAATTTGTTGGCTGTCTTCATGACCACCAGTCTGAGAGAGCTGCCAGAAGCACGGAAACTGCTCTCCTGCACATCCGTGAAGACCTGCTATCCAACCTTGACTCTAACACACCCTGCGTTCTCATCCTGCTTGATCTATCTTCTGCCTTTGACACAGTCAGCCATGCCATCCTGCTCAACCATCTCTGTGATAACCTGGGTATCACCGGTCAGGCTCTGGCATGGCTGACTTCTTACCTCTCCGACCGACCCTCCCAGGTCCTACTTGGGTCCTTCCTCTCTGCTATCTTTTTCTCTACCAGTGGTGTCCCCCAGGGGTCTAACTTCTCTCCCTGTCTGTTCAACCAATACCTGGCACTCCTGGCCCACCGCATCGCTGCTCTCTGCCCCAGTTTTCAGTGTTATGCGGATGACACCCAGCTCATCTTCAAGCTACCCCTCTGCCTCCTCCTCCACTTCCCTCATCTCTGACTGTCTGTCTGCTATCCAGGAGTGGTGTGCTGCCAATGACCTCTGCCTTAATGCCAGTAAGACTGAGATTCTCCCCATCGGCATACCCACTCCCTCCTTCCCTTCAGCTCTCTGGCCGGCCTCCCTTGGCCCTCTTCCTGCTCCCTCCTGCAAGGCTAAAAACCTCGGGTCATCTTTGACCCTACAGTCTCCTTCTCTCCTCACATCTCTGACGTCTCTAAGAAGTCACCCTATCAGCTGCACCTCCTCATAGGTATACTTCCTTTCCTCTCCTGCCCCCAGAAGCTTGCTGTCTCCAGAGCCCTGATTCTCTCTAAGCTGGACTATTGCAACAGCCTCTTTCTAAATCTGCCTGCTTCTACTCTCCGCCCTCTGCAATTTATCCAGAACAGGACCGAAAGACTTGTCCTTGGCCTCAAGCCTAGGGATCGTATCTCTCCAGGACTGAAATCTCTGCTCTGGCTCCCAGTGGCTGCGAGGATTAAGTTCAAAACCCTCTGCATTGTCCATAAGGCCTTCTGGGGCCTGGGGCCTCAATACCTTCAACTCTCTCTCCCTAAACACCTTCCCTCTTGAACTCTTCGCTCATCTACCTCAAACTCCCTCAGAGTCAGTCGCTTCTCCAAGCAACGAGTTGGTGGTAGGTCTCTTTCTTCAGCTGGTGCCTCCCTCTGGAACAGCCTCCCTGCCTCCCTGAAATTTGAGGATAATCATCTTCTATTCCGGAAGCACCTCAAAACCTTTCTCTTTGCTTCTGCTTTTTTTCCTCCTCTCCCTTGCTGACTTCCTGGCTGACACTGAATTTGCACTGGTTACCTTGTCACCCTCTGATTTCAGGCCCAGGTCACTTCCCCTGCCAGTCGCACTCCTGCACTGCCTTTCCGGCTTCCCCGGCACCTGGGGACTGGTCTGTATCCCTACAGTACCACCACCAGCACTTGACAACTGATGGCTGCACTTCCTTCCACTTGCCACCTGTGGGCCGTACTTTTACGCACTACATATCTTTATTTATTTTGTTTGGTTCTTATCCCATGTACTGCACTGTCCTCTCCCCCTTCTCCCTCGCACTTCTCCTCCTTCCCCTTCCCATGCACTTGCGCAATCTGAATGACATCTGGCCTAGTAGGATCGTTGTCTGTCGTCCCCTGTTCCCCCTCCCATGCCTCGTCGCGCTTTGAAACACTTGTGTATAGGCGCGTTATAAATGCCATATCATATCATATCATATCATATCGTCATATCATATCATATCATATCATATCATATCATATCATATGTCTTTGGGTTCTAGCCTTGGTATGTGTTTTGTTTTGTCATGTTCTCTAGCCAGTCACCCTCGGGAGTGGTCCAATGCTGCCTACTCCCCCCTGAACTCTGGGAAGTCCCTCAATCTGTTGATGTATGAGGTCTGTGTAGTGTACCCATCAGTTGTGTGGTGTGCATGTTCTCTGCATTCTGGTCCCCTGCCCTCTGACCCTGGGACCTACACTCCTATGATGTCCCTTCACCTGTCCTAGTGAGATAGAGTGTGCTGTGTCCCCCTCTCATCATTACTGTGTGCAATGTCATCTTCAGACCCTTCGTCCATGTCACTACAGAACCCTTCTGAAAAATGCAATTTCTGCATTGTAGGGTTGGGGTTGTGCTCTTCCTTGAGATCGATGTTTGTGAATGTGCATGTGTTCTCCTCCTCCCGTACCCCCAAGCATGCGGTTCCTCTGTCTGCCGGAACTCCCATATGGGTAGCCGTGCGGCCTGGTGCTTTCCTTCTCTCTTTATCCCATCTTTTCCAGTCCAGCTCCAGTGCTATCTGTTCACTTACTGCCCTTAGTGCTTGTGTCTCCTCATACTTGAGTGCTCGTTCCTTTGCCAGTCTCTATCTGTAACTTACTCATCCGTTGCTCCTCACACCTACGTGTTTCCTGCTGTAACATTTTCCTACTCCACACTACCATCTCTGCCTCTTCTAATTCTTTCCCCTCTTTCTCCCATTCTTCCCTCTCCTTTTCCTTTGTTTCCTTTCTATCTTCTCCCTTTGCTCCCTTTCCATTATCTCCACCTCCTTCTCCCTTCTCTGTTCCCTTTCCTCACGTTCTAACATTGCCACCTTGTCTGTCTGTTGTTGCTCTTCTCCTCCACCCGTGCTGCCCAGTCAAGTCTTCCTTGTTCCAGTTCCAGAACCTCTATTGCTTTTGTTGCCCCTTCTTCATCCCCTGTGGTTGTCCCCTGTAATTTTGGGAGTATCTGTGTGGCTATCCATTCTTCCGGCCCTATTCCCTCTAATTCTGCCTTCGCGCACTGCAGCTCCATCTCATTTGGGTCAGTGCTGCAGGTGGCATACTCTGTACCTCGCTGTTGTTCAGTTTTGGTATATGGTGGTTGTTTATACATGGGGTTTTACTACCCTTCTACTGCCCTTAGTTCCCGCTTTGAGTATATTCCCTGTTTGTCATCTAAATTATCAGATATTACGCTAGGTGGGGCTGGAGGAGGTACGGAAGGGTCAGAGCCCTCCACCTTTGCCTCCTGCTGGTTCAACATCCTTACCCTTTCCCCGCTCCACCCTGAAACATGCACCACAGCTCGAATGTGGGCATGCGATTTGCTAATTTCCTCCCCTTGTATGGGCTCTGTGTGTGGGTCAGTTGGAGAAACTGTCGTTAGGGGGCCATGGATTCAGGCTTTTTCCCACACGGCCTTTTGACCACTGTATGTATACTTTACAATTTTCTTCTCGTAAGGGGTAATATCTTGCACAGGTGTTGTATTGACGTTACTCCCCCCACCATCTCCTGATACATGGCATACATTATTACCCTTTTCCAGACCTCTAATCGAGGATTAAGATAATCCAATGTCAGAAAGAGAAAATTATAATACAGTGGTTATCACATTCAATTGATACGAGCCCCAGTGGTTCTGTTCCTTACAAGGCGTACTCCACATACAGCCCCTTCTTCCCAGCTCTGCCACTCTCCGGCACACTGCCACAGTCCTCTGCATGTGCCTTCTGTGCACCACCTCTTGTTTAGCTCTCTACCAATCCCAAATCCACAATGCCAGCTCCTCACCATCACAACACTCGTCCTATGCACCGATTTATGAGTGACGTCACCAAGCTAAAGTTCAAGCATGTAGATAGACAAGTTGTACACACAGAAAATAATGACCAGCTGTTTCAATTCCACAGATAATCCCACATAATTCCACAAACCCCACACAACTCTACAGCTGTCTTCCTGCCTCTCAGGGGCAGAGTATGCCATTATTTTTTGTGACTAAGTGCAACCGTTGCGTCGCCTAACGTGTGAAATGCATCTCTCCAGGGGACTTAACCTGATAGTAAACCTTCACAATCTAGGATAGCTCCACCTAACCCTCACAGAAATACCAACATGTATGCTTCAAGCTAAAACGCCCAATTCATAGGAATACCTTATATAAATACTTCAGTATTCCAAGACTATCACTGGGATACTGGATGAGGTCCCGGTTCGCCACCGGAACCTGTTACATCAAAGACCGAATGATCTCTAGACATAGAAAGGGGACTTCTACCTCCGCTCCAGTTCCCTACTTAACACGCACCTGCTACCAATACTCTTCAGGTACTACACAGTACTTTAGACATTAACAACAATACCACCCGCCTCCCGCACATCCAACTCCCACCCTCACACCTTCTTTGCTGATTGTCTGGACCAATACTTATGCTCCGTGTTTGTGGACGCTCCTCGGGCCACTGGCTCCCCATCAACCGCTGGCCTCGCTTTTCTACCAGGTTAGTGCTGTTCTGGCTTACTCGCAATTCCTGTGAAGGTCCCACAGACTTCCAGGTCTAGCGGCGAAGGAGGCAGCTTCTGGCCAGGCTCATGCCACAACCATCGTTCTGCTACCAACTTGTTAGGGATAATTCCCAGGCAAGCAGGGTGGGTTGCTAGGAGTTCATGGACATCAAACTCATGGAAGGCCTAACTCCTTCCCAATCCCAAAAGGAACATAAGTCCAGACAAGTGCAACTAAGGTTTATTACAGCCAACAAACCACAGGGATCAAATGTGCGGAGGCAATTTTAGGCACAGCTCGAAGAACTCTGGCTCGCAGGCCAGTTTTGATAGCATGTTACCTCATGAGTGCATCACATCCTGGGCTCTCTTCAAAAACCTATCACTGCTCCGGATAGGATGCCAGGTGAGAGACCCCCTATAGTAGCCCCTTTAGAGGTTCTGGGATAGGCTCTCACCATGTCAGATGTCAGGCCTGGACCATCGCCGAAAAATGTTACTTACTAAATGTTACAGTATGTAGACCCACTGATTGGTCAGTGACCCCCAACTACCCACCACTCGGGCCATAAACTGTGATTGGCTGAGCCATGAGCCCCCATAGTCTTTTGGCGTGCAGGGAGGTTAATGATCTCGTAGCCATCAAATATGAGACTACTTTTTGCCCAAGTCTCTTGTAAAAAAATTAAGTCATACCCTTTCAAGTCCTTGCATAGTGTGTCATTGGACAATAATTGTCTATAGCCTCTCACATTCCAGGATACAAAAGTGAGGCACGAGATTGCTCTAAAGTGGCTGGCTCATAGTCTTTAGCTGAGCAATTGAGTCCCTCAATGATAGCGCTAACCAATGCCAATTGGGACCCTTTATTGACAGGCCTCCTTGCTCTTGACTCTCCCACCTTTCCATCATCTCATTCCCTCCTCTTGTTGTTTCCGTATTGGACCTGCTCCTCGCTGCCTGATACATACTACTCTCTTCCCTATAGGTTGTTACATCATAGCCACATTTCTGTAAGTTACTGAACTCCTTAAGTATAGACTGCACCAATGGTGAAGAAATTACCAGTCTCACATAGTCATACCTACTGGGCCACCAGTCACTCCATAGTCACTCATATCCTCACGCTCAGCATCCAGCCCCTTCGTCCACGTCTCTCCCCTCCTGTTCCCCCAGAGGGGTCCCTGAAGAGAAGTGCTCCTGCAGGTCTTCAAAGGCCACCTCACGCAAGTATTTGCAAGACGTGGTCTTCGATGCCCTTAACGTGGAAAAAACATTTCGCTTCATTTTCTTTTCTCTTAGTATTTTTTGATGCCACAATCACAAAAGGCCCCTGTCCTTCTTCGTCTCTAGTGCCCAATGGCATTCCTCTTACAGGAGAAGTAAACAATTCTTCAATACCAGATGTTAAATCCTACCCCATCTCACATCCTTTCCAGGGAACGTCTGTCAGCCCAGCACACGTATGAACTGCTTTGACAACATTATCCAGGCCCTCCTTGAGAGCAGCATTTTGGGTTATGCATAGAGTGCTCAAAGAAAGGCTCAGATCTTTCAAGTAGCATGCTTGTAATTGTAGTTCCTGCATCAAGGTAGCTTTTAAGCTTAGAATTCCTTCCACTATCGGGTTGGTGTCATTTGTATTTACATCAGGAGGTATCGTTGATGCTGTAGTGACCCCAATTTCCTCTTCCTCTGCCCCCTCCTCCCTCAGGAGTTGGGACAGAGCCAACATGGTAATTTCACCACTTAGGAAGATTGGAGAGGTATCAATGAAAGAGCGGTTCAATTGACCCCATTAGTTGTATCAGTTGTAACTGGCAACACTGAACCAATTGTTACATCCCCCAAAGCATTCAGCTCCATATCTTCAACATAAATAGATTGAGAGTTGTCCTGTGCATTTAGGGGCTGATATAACTCATCTGCCTCTTTGGGGCTAATAATGATTTCACAACCACTCTCCTCACACTCTTTTTGTGGAGAGGGTGACAGTGGCATGGCCATTGCCCTGGATAAGCTATCCCTTCTGTGACTGAAGACCAAAGGGCTGCTAGTATATCTTACCGGCTAGCCGTATTTTATTTTCTTTATTTTCAATCGGAGTTACCAGCACAGTCTTTCTCGTTCCACCAAACCCCTTAATAAGTTGGCAGATGAGGAGGCAGATCTTACAGCACACTTTATGAGCATACATCAGTCTGTGTATGGCAAATTGCTGCCTCCACCATCCTGGTGGTAACCATGTTGTACCTGCTAGAAATAGCCGCTCTTACAACACAGGCAGAACCACTACTCCTTGACACAAGAACCCAGCCAATTCACAAAGAGGGACGTGATAAGCAGGCAAATCTGTATACAGACATTTAACTGAATGGAACGTAATGACTTCAATCCCCACAGCCAACCTCCTATATCTAAGAGACTCTCACTGATTTACTTTGATCGTCCAGGCTGAGCTATGGCAGAGTTTTCGCATGATTGATAACAGTAGCAAGTCTTGATGGCATCGCTTTTCTACAGGTACGCAGTACTGAATGGCTGTTTAGTAACAGATATCTAGGGTGCCTCTTCTGGCTCTCAGCTAACAGCTAACACCACTCTTCCCGCACTCCTGCTAATGCACATGTGCCAAAATGAGCGCGGCCACCCACTTTAAAGGAGATGGATCACTGGGGGCAGGGCTAATCTTGTTGTTATGAAAAATAGCGAAATCTGCCAGTAGAAATACATTTTTTACCCTAGAAAGGTCAAATGTGTCATGTATAGTCTTTGCAGAGTATATAAAGCCCAACAACGTCTGTCAGGGCTTGCCTGCTTCTTATGGTGCATTACCTCCAGCCGGATCAGCGTGGCCCCAACTCAGCCAACAGCACTCTCGCAGCACTCCCGCCAAAATGTGCCCGTCCGCCTACTTTATAGGCGATGGTTCACTGAGGGCAGGGTTAATCTCGTTGTTTTGAAAAATAGCAAAATCTCCAGCAGGATCAGCGCGGCCCCAACTCAGCCAGCAGCACTCTCCCAGCACTCCCGCAAATGGAGGAGTGTTAGCGCAGCGGAACTCTCAAGGGGTTGAGCAACCTGTCACCTACATTAGCAGGTGATTGACAAAAAGGGAAAGGAACTGGCGGTTTTAAGAGGCTTATGCGGTGGTGTCGGTTGAAAAGAAGCTGAAACCCTACATCTTTGCGTCTCACTTTCCGATCCAGGCAGACCACCAGCCTCTTCGATGGTTAATGGCAATGTAAGGGATTTGATATGGACATACAGCACAAGCCAGGCTCCCAGCATGCAAATGCAGATGGCCTCAGCCGGTACTTTTGCCTTAATGATGAACCAGACCCTCAGTAGGGTGGTGGTTCACATGCTGAGGCAGGGGAGCATTTGAGGAATTTGACCATCCACACAATAGGTGTGCGTTCACCTGGTCTTTTTTGAAATTTTAAATGAATTTGAATGATGGTAGATCAACCTCCGTAAAATGTGTGGGGCTAACCTGCACACATTTTCCTATGCTCATTGCATGACATACACATAGACCCATGCACTCTGGGTGGACACAGCCTACAAGCGCAGTCCCCTGTCATATTTAGTTGGGATATGACAGCCAAGAGTACACCATGTCATCTCAGAAGGGGAACGGCAACACCTCCCTCCTGCCATGGCCAGCCTTATTAACTAACAAAGGCTCCATGGATACACCCAGTCCATTTGGATACCTCTGTTGGTGGTGGCAGCTTTGCATAATTCAAACAGGCCCACATGGGGCTTGGCTGCAGAGGCTAACCAAGGAGTCAGGAAACCCCCAACACCTTTTAATTTGCACCGTATCAACCTGATGCCAGCTCCCACCTTCAGTATCGATTGACAGGGAAATGGAATTTCTGGGACCTCATTTTTCCAGTAGTCCTCCATCCGTAGGGGGCCCCATTCAGAGGGTACAAGTATGTGGATTGAAGGAGACAGAAAGTCAGTTCTCGCTGCAGCTTCAAGGGAGACCTGACTCTTTAATTCTGAAGGTACAGTCTGCCTTACATCTTCTGACAGTGAAGGAATGCCTAGAAATCCAAGAGGGAAGCGAAATCCCTCCCAAGGAGTAGTGTGAAGGCATCATGAAGCAAGACACAGACAACAGATTCTGAATTAAAATAAAACACTTTATTAACTTAAATGTTATGATGGAAAAAGGTCTAACTTCCCCTATGCTAAGGTGGGATTTCCCTGCCGAAATGAAAGTAAGGAACGACTGAGTCAAAGAGCTCAACTTAGGAATCTCTCTGTGTCCAAAGCCTATGCTTGCCCTCACAACTAATCTATACAAGGTGTAGGGATGTCAGCAACCAAAAGTAACAGTGTCCAGTATAAAATTCTGAGCTTCTTCCAGCTCACAGCTTCTTTTCAGATCCCTTCCCCAAATATAAAAAATTTCAAACAAAAGTCTCAAAGTTACCTTTAAGGTCCGGATGATACAGTTTTAACCAATACTCAGGGTTCCCTTCCCCAAATTCCAAGCAACACAGTTCCAAACACATAAGCACCTTGAGACGCCTTCCCCAATGCAGTAAATGGTTGAAGTCTCAGGGTTCTCTTCACCAAGATTTAGTTTCAATATAACAAAATATCCTGTCTTCTTAGGGCTCTTTGCCAAACTTGCACCCTCATTTTATCATTGGTTTTAATGTAAATATCTTGACTGAGTTCGATTAAACTTCAGGGTCCCCGTTAATTCCATTTTCAAGGTGTATTACTGTTATGGGTAGTTTTCACACAATTTGGTATTCAATATGCCTCTCGTTGATTCCATGTTAAAGTTCCATTCTTTTTTAGAGTTCAGCTTATGAGGTTTTTGTCTGGATTTAAAGTTCATTGCTAAAGTTCCATTTTAGAATTCATCATATAGTGCATTTACTTGAAATTTAAGTTATGTTTCCTTTTAAAACTCAATATATAACAGTTCTGCTTTTCTGTAAAGTTTTCATTCAGTTTGGTGTTCAATAAGCATGGGCTGTCCTCATAACACATTTTTGACTCAACCCGATGTTTAATTTTCTTTAAGTTTGTCTATTTGTAAAGTTTTTATTCAGTTCGGTAGTTAATAAGCATGGGTTGTACTTGTGACACATTTTTAACTCAACCCGCTGTTTAATATTCTTTAAGTTTGCATCAAACGAAATGCCCAGTACTCAGAGACTTCCGCAAAACTTGTTTTCCTTCAACACTAACCACTCTGATACAAAGTATTCCTCCAGCAAAGTTCAACCGCTCACGCAACACGTTTCTAACTCATTAGAAACCCACCAGGCCGTTTGCAGCTTTCCCAGCAGGGCGGGACACACAGCCTTCTGCTTGTCAAGTCAGGGGTCCAACTCCTGCCCCTCTGGCACTCCTGTTTTGACCTCAGAACACTGGGGAACGAGCATCTTGAACACAAAGGAAAGGGACAGCCTCTCCACATGGCTCCCTCCACACATTTCAGACTACTCCACATAGCCTCTGCTCCTATGATTCCCTGAAGTTTGCACATGCCTTCATGCTGCTTCACCTGCTGCTTTTGTACTCTGTGGTTTCCCAGTCACTCTCCCAGGGGCTCTCGTGTCTCCCCCAGTGGTTCCCTTTGCTGTGGGCTGGTCTCCTTTTGTACACCTGCACCCCCTTGAATGGCTGCAGGTGTGGAAGTCTTTTTAGCCCTGTCCGACCACAATCACTGGGACATGCCTGTTGAGTGTGCCAGGCACGGTCTAACATACAGAGTCTGGAAAAAGAGCGGTGCAAGGTCCCCCACAACATCAGAAAAGCCCCAGACTACACCTGACAGATGCAGCCCGGGCAAAGACTCTGGGGCACTGTCACTACTGCTGCTACACTGAGCCACTCAACCTGCGTGACCCAGTTTTTAAGAGCATGCAGGGAGCAAAGGAGTAATACGGAGAACTTACCATTGAACTGGGGATGTCCAGTATCCTTTAGCCAAGCTACTTCTTAAGCTAAGGTGGCATAGTTTCCAAGACCTGTCAAATTTCAGGGGGGTGGTGCCATTAATTCAGCACCTTAAAAGCTCTTCAACTAAAGCTTGTTTCACTGAATTTCAAGGGTGTTGTTGCACTGAACTTATTCACCCTAACTATCCATTAAGTAAAGTGTATTCACAAAATGTCAATGGTTTTGTTCTACTATATCTCCCAGCCCTTATAGTTAAGCCTCTAAATTCATCTGATAACATAACTGAGTACATATCCTATATTATCAATATGTGTTCTTCAGCTACACAAAATGGGGTTTATCAAGTATTTCAGCTTTTGTTGTCCACTAAATAAGAATGGATTATTAATTAGGGAACAGTGATGAGAAAGTGGGATGTCTTGGTAATGACATGGATTACAATTGGAGAACTTGAGTGAGGAAGGGTGTGTGAAAATAAGGACGAGGACTTCTATTGGGGTACTGGGATGAGGAAAATGGATGTGGGGATAATGAAATGAACTATTATTGGGGTACTTGGATGGTGAACAGTGGTGTGGTGGTAATGACATCGATTGCTATTGGGGTACTGCAACAAGGAAGAGAGATGTGTGTGTAATTACATGAATTTCAAGGGCTTTATTATGCTATCTCTCCCTCCACCTATAATTAAGCCTCTTTATGTTTCTGATAACATAACCAATGTAATATCCTTTATTATCAATATGTGATGTGTTCTACAGCTATACAACATGGGTTTCATTAAGTATTTCATCTTTTGTTTGTCCAATAGATAAGAATTGATTACTAATAAAGGAACAGGGAATGAGGAAGAGGGATGTGGGGATAATGACATGGATTAGAATTTGGGTACTCGAAGGAGGTAGAGGGATGTGGGGGTAACAACATGGATTACTATTGGGGTAATCGGATGGGGAAGGGAGTTCTGGGGGTGAGGACATGTCTTTCCATTGGGGTACTGGGCCAATGAAGAGGGGTGTGGGGTAATGGCATGGATTACTATTGAGGTACAGGGACAAGCAAGAGGAATGTGAGGTAATGACATGGGTTCATATTGTGGACTGCAACGAGGAAGAGGAGTGTGGGGGTAATGACGTGGGTTACTATTGGGGTAAGGGGGAGGAGTAAGAGGGATCTGGGGTAATGACATGAATTACTCTTGGGATTCTGAAATAAGGAAGAAGGAGAGGATGATAAAATTAGGATTACTAATTGGGTCCTAGGACGAGGGAGAGGGTGGTGAGGGTAATGCTAGAGATTACACTGCGGGTACTAGAATGAGGAAGCGTGACGTGAGGGTAAAGGTAGGATTACTAAATGAGTACTGGGATGAGGAAGAGGGAGGTGGAGACATGCAATAGATTACTATTGGGGGACTGGGACAAGGAAGTGGGACGTGGGAATATCCAACAGATTGTTATTGGAGTACAGGGATGAGGAAGAGGGAGGTCAGGGTAATGCAACTGATAACTGATGGGGTCCTGGGATGAGGGAGGAGAGCTAATGGAGATATTTTCACTGCTGACGTGCTTTCACTGAGAAGCCACGTGAAATGCTTGTCCAATAAAAACAAAGGTTATTGAAAGAATGCATCAGCACCACTCAATTTTCATTTGCACATTTTTTATTTAATATCATGAACAAAATAAAAGCTTTTAAAACATATTCAACACTTCCAAACAATAAAAGCATCCTAATACCACCTCTCACACATTTTAGAATTACTTAGGAAGCAATCCATGCATTTTTGTTTTCTAACAAATTTTCACGATTTGCTCCCTAAATTTACTTAAAATATATCTCTGCCTCTAACTTGTATTTACAGTGGTTGACACATCTCAACATTTTATATGTGTAAATTATTTACTCTTTTCCTTTGCCTCTTGAAACATATCCAGATTCAGATCTGAGAAAAAACGCTTGAAAAATAATCTACCCTATACATAGGCTCCATCCTGTTACAAATCATCCTTTCTTACCATGCCTAATGCTTCCCAGCTGCAAACTATCCTACTCACACCCCTTTATAACATTTTAGGCAGTGTGCAATAATCAACTCTAGATCGGAATCTTGATTTGGCAAATTTTCAGGAATGAAAAGCCTTGGATCCTACAATGCATCATGCGATAAACGACTTACGTTTTGAGCACAGGTGCCCTCACTAAATTAAAAAGAAAAAACACTGCACCAGAGGTGTTGCTAGGGGGGGCTAACGGGACTATAGCACCAGGTCTTTTGGTTGTAGCTCCGGATAGAGGCTCAGGTGATACAACCAAAATGCAAGCAAGCCCTGAGTCCTGCCAGTCCCGACATTAGCTTAGCCCCTGATCTTTCCCAGACCTAGCACCACCCCTGCACTGCACAGATTTACACCAAACCAACAAAGGATTTCCTTCAAGCGCATTGTGACAAAACATTTTCTTATTTGCAAAAATCTATCCAGCAGTTTGGGTGTGTGCATGAGCAAACATCTGACATTTTCTCTATGGGAAAACCAATCCAAAAAGTGAAAAAAATGCTCTTTGTTGTTTACTCTTTATAAGGTCTGAAAGTTAACAGGGTTTGCTCAAAATATTCAGATTTTGCAGAGCCTGGCACAGACATCTTGTTTTAAGAGCGTTGTGCTGAAATGTCCCATGGCTCAATTAAACATAGAATGTTTGCATTTCCTATGGATGATAGTTTTCAACTTAACTATAGGGAAACAGGCACCAGCATATAATATGACATCATCTAATCACGAAATAGACAATACAACTGCATATCATTTGTCAGCCTACCCTTGCGTTGCTGTCCACCTATTCTAGCCCCATGATTCTTTATGCGGGGTCGGGTACTTTCCTTGTTTACCTTTTTGCCTCACTGACTTTGCCTTTGCCCAGCACAGCACACCTGGGGTGATCCCTGAACCCAGAGAGGGAAGGCAGGGATGCTGGAAATGGGTAAGGGACAGGTCTAGGGGCATATAGTATTGAAAGAATGTACCTCAAGAGATTTATTGTGCCCGCCTACACGTGTCTTCTGTCAAGTGTGATAGATACCATCCCCCAGCTACACGTAGATAGATTGCACGGCCACAGAATTCTGGGAATTGTAGTCAAATTACCAAAGCATTTTAAGAAAGACTGTTAGAAAAAGAGAAATGTGTTGCAACATTGTGGGACGCATGCTCATATTACCAAAATGTCTGATACATTCATTTCCAATAAAGATAAGTGGCATATCCAAGCATACACAGGGGGTTAGTGAATGAGGAAGCAGCTCCAACATGTACCAAGGGTTTCTGAGCACATGAGAGTTACTGAGAGATGGACCAAATCTGAGTGTGAAGGTTACAGGGCACTGGCTTATACTGTGTTATCACTGTGGATTACTACAATGTGGTGCAAGTTGGATATGTATTGAGAACTACTGTGAAAATAAATTAAGAGATAGGGAAACTATTTAAAGTGAAGAGGCACTGGAAAAATACCTCACTTTATTTATTATTGCTATTCATCATCTAAAATGATAAGGGTGTACCTATGTGAAGCAGTCATTTACCTGTTCACCTGAGAGATAATACCCTACAAATGGTTTAGAGTTTCATACACACCAGGACCACTCATGTCAACTGGCCCAGGCACTGGGCCATACCCCCTTAAATGCCGAGCTCGTTGCAATTCTAATGTAAATGGAGTGTGCACTTAACGGTTTTAATCAACTTGAAATGTGACTGAAGGGAATACTTAAAGTCCCAGTTTAATATGGAACTCTGAGCTCGTGAAACATTGTACACTTACCTCATTGTAAAACTGTACTGTGTAGAACACTACTCATGAAGAGATGTGAAAATGCAAAATCAAAAGAAGCTTTACATCTAATCACAAAGAACATTATGCCCGCAGTAGCTGAGAGAGTAAAAGAAAGCCAAAAATGTTGGCACTATTTACACTACCTGGAAAACATTGTGACGTATTCACCTGCAAAATAACAAACACTAATGTTGGTATGTGTTTTCACATGAAGCATCACAGTCCACAATCACATAATCCCATAAAGTGACACCTTTATAACGTTTCTTTTTGTAAGAAATCAATGGTTTTCTAATGTAAATCTGTAAGGAATGCATGGGGCCTCATTACGAGGTGGGCAGTAAGGGTTAACGGTAAACCCTTACTGCCCTATTCCGAGATTCCTTAGTGGGTCCCGCTATGGGCGCCTGGTTTTAGTAGGCGCACTTAGCAGGAGCCGCTAAGGGACCAGGGAGTTATTAGCTCCATCCCCATTCCCATTGAGCCCTATTGGGGCTCGAATGGGAATGGGGAATGGTTCTCGGAATGGGGAATTACTGTGTCCTCCAAGGTTGGAATGACCCGGAAAGTCCCTATTTCGCCAACCCGGAATGCGGTAAGGGGGTAGGCATGGTGCTAATAGCACCATGGCTATGGCCTACCTCGTAATGAGGCCCATGGTATCAAAGCAATACAGACACAAGTGATCACAGTTCAAGGGGTTTTTTTAAACTGTAAAAATGGGAGAGATATACGTCTAATGTAAACCTAAATCTAAGATGAGAGCAAGCTACAACTATCACATATTAATAATAAAGTCCTAGTGGAGTCTAGTCAAATTAAAAAAGGCCTTTACTAAGAAAAACCTTAGCTCTAAATACAAAATAGTGTGTGATAATGTTCACCAAGAAAGAAAGAAGTGTTCTCAAAAGGATAAGTCAGGATGTTATAGCCGGGGTCTCCCTTCCCCATGTTTGAAGCATGGGACAAGGTGGGACTTTCGAGCATAGCGCCCTTCTGGGGCTTCTCCGGCCCGAGTTTACAGTTCCTTGTTCTCCTATCAGGGCATTCTGTGACCAAGTCTCTTTTATACAAAGTCTCTTGCTTCAGAGGACCTGATGTATCACAAACAACCAACAAAAGGTCCTTTGATTAATCTTCACGTCGGGCGATCACCCTTCACCCGAGGATCCTCCTTGGCCGGGCTCCGATCTCTTCCAACATCAGCCTCCCTCAATCAGGCTCAGACCAACCACTCACTGTGGACATCCCTCAGTCGGGTTCATGTTTGTCACCACAATGCAGTTCACTCAGCTTTTCCATTCACCATGTGTCAAAGACTTTCAATTGTACAAGGGGTTTTGAATCGACCCTTGTATGATCACTTTGACATCTCTCACTGGCCTCCCCTGGGGTCTCTTGGTTCTTGCAGTTCTCTCAGTTCAACAATTCCTCCTTGTTCAGGAGTGGGGCATTCATTAGAGTCCTTTGAATGACCGCCCACGCAGCACCGGACCACTCTAACCCTAATAGCTCAGTTGTTCAGAAAAGACCTTTGTCTATTATCTTCTTTTCTTTATGCAAATGTTGCCACTGCAATGTTCAGCTTAACACAGTCCGGTCCACTATTAGTTTCCTCCGACTCACCGGCTGTGCTGAACTCGTTGGCTTTTCTTCCACTGGAGTCAAGGACAGTACCACAGTGGCAAGCTCTTTTTCCTGCCCAAGATATCAGTGTGGGAGGGCCCCATATACCGTTGACATCTGCCACACCAATCGCCAGCTCCAATTCCTGGCTTTACTGTTCCATTATCAAAGGCTTTGTGGGTCTGGGTTCAAAGGGGCAAGGGCAATTCTCTCCTTGTCATCCTTTAGGTTTCCAACACCTTTCTCCTCAGTTTGAACAGCACTCCCGGAATGGCGGCTTCTTCGTGCGTTTGCCCTTGCTCAAAGTGTGCTTCCGTGCTCCACCTTATATCCCTGTGGGGAAGGAAAAGGGCTGTCAGATGTGTGTGGTTATCGGCAATTGCCTGGCTATGCTTGATCCTTATGTTTAGACATGTCAGGTAAACGGCTCCGGTGTTAGTCCATTATCTTTTGAGGTGTTAGAAATTGTTTTTGTGGGAAAAGGGGGGGGTAGAGTGTTTAAATATCCTAAGGGATAGGATGGGGAAAAGGTGTCATCTGGAAGGGGGTACTGCATCTCATAAATCGGAGTCCCACTTCTACTCCGCAAAGACCCCCATCCAGGTGATCCTCCCGTGCTTGTCCACTCCCAGGAACTGGATCCAATATTGATGGCCGTGTCCTGGCCACCTGGATGACAGATCCCGGGGACAAGCGGGTGAGATACCTTCAGATTTCTCACAAAACCTTGAGTAACTAATGTTTTACTGTGTTAGCCTTGCATGCATGATCACATTGGGAGGTTAATTGTCAGAGGAGATTATACTTTACATTTGGGATGAACAGGCTTGATTTATCTTTAATCTCATAAACCCCTTAAGTTTCAGAGAGCAAATGGACATCTGGACCAGGCCTCTGAGTTAATGAGATGCCCCACCCTTGTGAACCCACATTGAAAAGGCTATTCTTAATACATTTTTAAATACCACCATGGCGGAAAACAAGCGGTCATGACCTGGTAAAAATCAGAGCTATTCAAATTACAACCTAGACTTTGAGAAACCAGGCCCAATTTCAAAAGCTGTGACACACTTCAGATTTCATCTGTGTACATCATTTAAGGTGATAAAGCCTGACAGATGCCCAGTAATGGAAAGCAGACATTGGGGCCTATGAGAGCTGTTTACTTGATCCAATATGCTGAGGTTTCAGGATTCAAGGAAATTAAAGTATAAATAAAGTGAGCACCATACATACATACATCTAAAACTGATTTGGTTTATAAAATCCCAAACACATGATGTAAAATTACATGGACTAGTGCATTATGACCGTACCATTCTCTTCCAGCAGATACATTAAAATCTGAACTGCCTACTTTTAAAATAATGAATACAATTATTAACATTAATTACTGAATGGAAGATCAGTGCACATACTTATGTAACATGTCCCTACATCTGTCTGGGCCAGGAATCCCAGAAATCCATATTTCCTTAATATGGTAAATTGCTATAAGAAAATATGGGTTACAAATTCAAAAGTATGAGAGGAGGCAGCCCACCTGTTTCGCATGTATGGAAAATATGATCAACCTGTGAAGAATGTGGGAGTGTATTCTCTGGGAGTGTATCATTTTGAAGCACACCAATGGAAAGATGTTACAAATTAAAAAGTGAGACATCATCAGGGCAAACTGTGGGAATGGCAGCCATGATAAAAAGGGAACACACAGGGAAGAGCAGAATTCTGTAATAAATGAATGCACAGAAGGATAATACTTGATCCAAATGTTTGAGTGTTGACCTTATATAACATTTGGCAATGGAAGGACTTTGTCCATGAGGGAGCCTGAACCAGATTATCCTGAAGGGGGTTTGCTTTGCAGAAAAATTGAGGAATGGAGCAGCAGAGGCCACCTGATTCAGAATTCCCTGGGAATACCTGAGGGTCTCTGCTGGCTCTGGACCTTAAATAATTTTGCAAACTTAAGTATCAAAACTCCCCAAATTTGTAGAAAAGGCCCCTAGAATAAATCTACTGCTCAGTCTGTAGAGTCAAAGGGAACTTTGAAGGTCATTTTCACTAGGGAGAACACAATGCAAATATTATATGTTGATATTTTAGTGTGAAATGCAACAGTGCATTCTCACTATATTTAAGGTCAAGTGAGATTTCAGTACAATAAGAATCAATAGCATTTCGTAGCTCTGTGTGCACAGTATAAAACTGATAGCATATCAGAGCCACTAGCGCACAGTCCTTTGTAAATTAAATCCAATCAAATTGTACCCAGTGTGTTTTTCCAAGCATAATCAACCACTTAGGTTGTGATTCCATAGACTACTGGAGAATTGCTTGATATTTTACGACGGGCTAAAACCAAAGATACTTTAAAAAGGACTTTGGGAGATGAAGGCAGTTTAGCTGAGTCACTTCCATTCCCGTATCAATTGATGCCATGGGATAACCTTATGGCACCCATGGGTGGGGGTACAACCCTGTGCCCCTAGTGTATGTTTTTGGGCACCTGTGTGTGGTGCAAAGAGCAGGGTATGGGCTGGTGGCAGCTCCATGCTGAATTTAACAGGTGCTCTGAGTATCCTCCATTTTGGGATACCCAGGCCCTGACATTGGAATCAGTTGATTCCTGATAGGAAACCAGATGGCCCCTGTGGCCACTTGATTTCTATTGCCTGTTACCTTGTTTTCCCAAAGTCCTGGGAAGCCCTGACTCTGTCCCTTCCCCCTGACTGGCTGTTGGGTGGAAGTTTCATATATGGTATTATTGTGAAGTCCAGGCAAAACTGGCTGGAACCTTCCCAGTGACTGTATGTTGTGGGTACACCCTGTGGGTGGGACCTGGGTGAATGGAGTGTGTGACCAATATGCACTTCTTGTTGTGGATGTCTGGTTTCTAGTATGAAGTACAATGACTGAGACAGCCCTGCCCAAAACTGGTATGAATGCAGTGTGTAGTGTTTCATGGCTGTGTAGTTGTCCCAATACACATTCTTTGTTGTGAGTGTCTGAGAGGGAGGAGAATGGCCTGAAAGCACTGTATGCTTGATTGGCTGACTGACTGCTGAATGCCCTTCTGAGTGATTGGTTGCCTGAGTGTGACCCAACAGAATGAATGAGAGATCAACTAGTATATCTGGGGGCCTCTCACTGCTAGAAATCGTTCAGAAGCTGAAGTTGAAACTGACACTTAATCTTGAAGCTGAGCCTGAAGAAGAAGGTTGACTGCTGTAATCCTTCACAGAAATCCAAAAACCGAAAGCCGTCGAGACTGATCCAAGAGAGGACCTGGTTAGGTGTCCTCTTCGCATGCTCCGAAGGACCATCGAGCACTGCTAACCTTCGCCAAAGCGCCCTGGAAGTCAGACCCTTGATGGGCTGCCGACCAGAGACTGGGACCGCCGAAGAGAATGAAGATAAGCACCGGACATTCTGTCCACCGTCGTCGATCAGGGTTCACAGGTTTGCTGTACCTGGTGGAGGCGCGTTGAAGCTGTGTTGCCCAGAAGAGGGGACCGCTTGATGCTGTGCCGCTGATGACCAGAGCCACAATGCTCCCTTGCCTAAGACATTTTGTTTCACGGATGCGCTTGGCTGCACCGCTGCCCTCCTTATCCCACCGGAAAAAGGCCACGCCTTCGATGCACTGAGGAGCATCCACCTGTGGGTTTCCCACCACCCAAAGACCGTAGTGACGCTGGTCGACTTGACGCCCTTGCTGGGCCACAGTTCTTCACAATCTCTTTGCGGTCCTGAACTATCAACATCGAGGTGCCCTGCACGCCTCTTCCTTGCAGGGCGTCTTCGCTCCATCATCGACGAGCACCACTGGGACCGAAGCTGCCGCCTCAATGCCGAGTTCACTTTCTTCGAGGGATCTCGATGATCCGTGGCTCCTGCTTTAAAGGCAGCCGCTCAAGAAGGATCCGTCGATGACCCGTCGTCGATCTCTGCTATTCCAGGTAAATTGGGATGGTAGAAACATTGTAGAAGTAAATAAGACTAATTGAACAATATATAGAATGGGCTTGTAGTGTATCTTTATTTTACAGGTTGCCCAGGTGGGGGGATCGCCACACAGAACTGTGTCTAGTGGTAGGGGCCAGTAGTCTGCCAATTGTTCTAACCAACTGCTTTTCCTCCTATGTCTATTGTTGGTTACCTTTATTAATTGATTTGTGTGACATTTAACCAGAGTACAGTTGATGTACTTTAATGAAATCTAGTAGTAATTGTGGTACCACATAGAACTATATATATTTGCCATGTATATTTACAGAGCACAAAGTGAGTTATTGTGATTCTGTACATAACCTTGAACTTAATTCTATAAAGTGTGTTTTAACTAATGCAGTGTGTGGACATTTCTTTGTGGGTGCTTGGGGACTACACTGTACTTAAGAACCAGTCTGCATCACCTCCTGAGAAGCTAGGCCTTGATTGCTCATCCATTGCTACCGTAATAGAGAATCTTGGCTGGGGTCCTCTGTGCCCCTCCTCTACCATATAGAGAGCAGAAGTACAGAACCCCCCCCCCCCATCGAGTCTTTACACTTGTGGCAGCGGTGGGATGCTTATGGTTTTAAGAATCAGTGTATAACCGTACCACTTACAAAGTATCTATTGTTAAATCGAGGTTTAGTTGTGTACCAGATAACTGCATTACAAGCAATGGAGTCTATTGCAAAGGGTAAATTGACTAGGATGAGCTTAGAGGCTCTCCAGAGTGCATGTGAAGCCAGGGAATTAGACTTTGAGGATAAGTCTAGGGCTGACCTGATAGCTGCCCTGGTGTACTTCCAGACTGATGGTGAAACTAATGAAGGGGGGATGCAACCAATGAGGGCTATGCTCCTGGGGTTGTTGCTGAATCTGATTCTAGGAATGCCACCATTCCTGCTGCCTCCGTTACGAACCCCAGCACTGCTCTTCAGGGGGAATCCCTGAAGATTGAACTTTTAAAATTAGAGCTACAACGGGAACACAGTGTGGAAGAAAGGGGTCAGTATGAGTGTGTGAAGTCTGCTTTGATTGCCAGGTTTGGCAAGACACCGACCCAATACCTTAAAAGGTTCAGGGATTTTAAGAAAAGAGAGAATGTGTCTTGGGTTGACTGGGTGAGTGCTGCACATATGAACATGATGGGGTGGATTGATGGATACAAGGTGAAAACTTTAATTGAATTGTCCCACCTTTTGTTTTTTGAGCATTTTTTCTGAAGCCTTTTCACCAGAGCTGCATCAGTATGTTGCTGACCAGAACATTTTGGATCCCTTTAAGCTAGCCAGGCTGGCTGACAAGTGGGTCCCCCACCGGGTGTCCCATAAGGACTACAGTGGGAGGGACTAGGACAAGGAAAAAGAAAAGGGGTCCTCTCAGAAAACTGAGGAGTCCCAGAAGCAATCACAGTCAGGAAAACCAAAACTTTCCTCTCCTAAAACCCAAAAATCTAGTGGGGATAAATCATCTGTGGGTGGGAATAAGAGTAGTGGTCCACCTGCTGCAAAGCAGGCTCCCAGTGGTTCCAGTACCGTACCCCGCACTCCTGGCGCTTGTTGGGAATGCGGGGCTCTGGATCACAAGAAGGGTGACTCTGAGTGTAAAGGTAAGGCACTTGGAGTGCAGGCTGTCAACTGAGCTACCCTTACCACATGCCTGAGGTGGAGGCCACTGTTCTCCCCTCCTCTAAAGGGATCACCTTTGGTGCCCCTGTAGAGGTTTCCCTAGTGTCCCATGAGGCCTGGGACCAGTACGCAGAAGTACTGGCGACAATCCCACAGAACACCGTAGGTTTTCGAGAAGTGTCCTCTTGAATGACCAGCTTTCTACTGGTTTAAGGGACACAGGGGCAAGCATGACAGTGGTGGACAGGACCCTGCTCAAGCCAGAGGACTATGTAGGTGCGCCTCTGAGGGTGTACTGGGTCTGTGGTTTTACAGAGGCTAATAAAGTTAATGGAAACATATGATCTGGGAGACAGTAGTCAATCCCAGAAAAATGGAGTCTGAGTTGGGAAGTCTAAAAGACAACCCTGTGTCACTGCAGTGAAGGTACTGTGTAACACACAGTAAAAAGATGATGCCTGTGGAGTAGGTGAGGCTCCACAGTCTATGAACACAAACATGTTAAACACACACAGCAAAACACATGTAAGAGTGGGAAAAAAAGGCCCACCCTCTTACCAGGTGAAACAATAAATCCAAGAAATCCAGCAAAGCTGCTGAGGGACTCAGTAGGTAAGGGAAATTAGCCATTCTGGAGAATCCTCACTAACAGTCAACCGCTGGCTCTTATCAAGGAAGTGTATTGCACTCAAACAAAGGCTGCAACCAGTTACGGGGCGGCACTGAGGGGGATGGAAAATACATCGGCTATTGAAGTAACAGAGAATAATTCTTTGAAAAAACTATTGGGCCTTCCAAGTCCTGACCCCAATTATGCCGTGCACATAGAACTGGGCATAACCCACATTGACGATGATTGGGACAAAGCACTTTTTCTTCACTGGTTAGGGATTTGGTCAACTTCGAGAGCTACTCTGACACACAATATCATTAGATCTATGTTGTGGGGCTCCCATGGGCACAAAACACCATGATTGAAACACATTTTTGTTTGGTGTCTCAGATCAATGCCCCATCTTTACAATGCTCAGCTCAAATCTTAATATAGTAGAGAGGAATGCGTATAAGAGGTCCTACGGTTCATTTACCATAATTAAATGCAAATCTATTGGCCTCACTCTTGAGTTCAACAGGCAATATTCATCCATCACGAAATGGGATACCATTCAGCCATATTTGACATACAGCAATAAACAGGGTGATCGATGGTCACTCACTAGAGTGTGCTCTCCTCTGAAAAGTGCACGGAACTAACATAAATCACCAGTGCAATTATAGAGCAAATACTTCAACCCAAAAACAGACACAATAATTCACAGCCACGCACACTTTAGAAGATAATCAGCTCTTTACGGCTATTTATTCAAAGCTTACAGGTACATAGAAATAACTCGTACAACTCACATGGACATAGATCACAGAAAACATAAAGAAGTCAAAGAAAGAAATACATCACCGTGGGCGTAGCTTAATGGAACTTCATCTCGCCAGAAGCGGCTGAAAGACCCCGATAACAGCCAGGCCAAGA
The DNA here is from genome assembly GCF_040938575.1 of Ambystoma mexicanum. Classification (NCBI taxonomy): domain Eukaryota; kingdom Metazoa; phylum Chordata; class Amphibia; order Caudata; family Ambystomatidae; genus Ambystoma; species Ambystoma mexicanum. The sequence goes on from NC_090933.1 coordinate 559,221,637, forward strand.
GCACAACAACCCACAGGAGTGTCGGACCGAAGCGTCCCCCTTCCGACTGAGGTCTTTGTGCTTATCCCGTCTGACCGTTGAGGGCTTCCGCATATATGCCCTCCTCAACAAGGGGTGTCAACTTCTCGAACCTTCTGGCAATGCGCTTGTGCATTGATGGGTGACCGTTGGTTGCCAGCTGGGTCAACCGACAGTAACCTCAAGGAGCAAAGCACTTCTCTCTCCTAAACGCCCCGGGAAACAATTCCATAACTCATCTCAAAACCTTGGCACAGGCCGAGCAAACCCAAAACAAACTTCGCTATCAGGTACCAGCCGGCACCTGCGGATCTTAGCTTTCCCAGCGCCGTGTCCTTGGCTGGGAAGGCCTGCATTCCAAGCTCATCAGCGAATAACGTTGAAAACATGTTGTTTCGCAAAGCAAGTGTAGCTTTCCACTGAGGCATGGATAAATATCCATCATGGCTCTGAGTGCTCCCACAATGCACTGCGCACCAGCGCCATGTTTTAGCTCAACCATCACACCTGGCCTGCCAGGGTTGTGGGGGCATGACAGAAGTTCTTTTACACTTGGTCCTGTTTTGTCCACGTAATCATGATATTAGGAAACAGACTATCACCCCACTTTTGGGAGAAGCAAATTTTACTCAGTGTCGCCCGGCTCTTCTGTTTCAGCTGAGTGCCGAACAATTTATCGTTGCCTGGGGCCTGTCAGACTATTTAAGGAACGCATGGAATAGACAGAGGCGTATTGTGGATGCCCTACAATAAGTTGTTTTATCTTAAAAGCTAATGTTCCCCCTTCTACTTATGTGTAAGACTTACACCGCTGTTCGTTTTATTGTGTTCTTGCAAATTGTATGTTATTATTATGGACTTTGTATTTTCAATTCTGCTTTTTTTTTTAAACAATTCTTATTATTTTATAACAACACACCAAACATTACAATGATTAGGACTTCCATATTGAAGTTTAACAGCATAACATTACAAATTGCGTTCTTCAGTCCCACTCTCTCCCACCCCCTTAACTTGAGCCAGTATGTCCATGTCATCAGCCTGTGCTTCTTCAGGCGGGTCTATGGTCACCTTATTATCCATATCAACATCAATGATCGGACTGGTAGGGGGCACCATAGTAGCCACCAGCTGCCTCAATTCAATTAGGGGTCCTACCTCCTCCTCCCCTCCCCTACAGACCGCGTCAAACCAAGCAGCCGTTGCTGCCTCTGCCCATTTCATGAGGTCAGCCCACCACAACTCTATCCTTGGCCTCTGGGCTGCCTTCCAGCACATTGCAATCCTGGCCAGGATGTATGCCAGGTCTTTCATTTTGCTAATGTGCCTTAAGTTACGTGGCCTAGGGAAACCACCCAGCATGCATGCCCAGGCCGACTCCACCTCTAGCGAATACCTTTTTCTGCTAAGGTGGTCTTAGGCTTTGACCAAAATCTTCCCACCTCCAGACAGGCCAAAAAACATATGTAACAACCCGGCTTCCTCCTCCCCACAACTAGGGCATCTCTGAGTCGTCTGGCCACCAAACCTGGCGATCTTACCGGGGGTGAGATATGCTCTATGTGTGACATATAATTGGATCTGCTGGAGCCTTGCGTTCCGGGACACTTTTTTATGATATCTTTGGGCCCTATCCCAGAGCCCATCCGACATGTGTTCTCCCACCTCTTCTTCCCAGAGTTGTCTTAATTGGGACAATTCCCACCCCACCTTACATCCCAACAGCTCATATATACGGGATATCTCATGCCCACCCTCTGAAATGTCATATATCATCTCCATGGTGGCATCCGGTTGTTCAGTAAGCATCACCGCCGGCCACTTTTCTCGCACTTGTTTTACAATTCTGGAGTAGGTTATATACTGCCCCTTAATCACCCCGTTGTCTTCTATCTGTTTCTGGAATTCCAATGCCTCCCCATCTTGCCATATGTCTCCCAGCGGGGCCAGGCCCATTGGTTCCCAGTACCTACGGACCCCTTGTATCAATTGGGGATCCTCTCCGCATAGCGCTGCCAGCGGCACCTGAATAGAGAACGGAGCCGGGTATCCCACCATCTGCCACGCCCTATGCCACATCTCCCAGCCAAGTACCAACAGCCTCGCCATCTTTAGAACCTTTGATTTGGACAGCCACACCACTTCTCTGAGGAAGAAGGGAGCCGGTTCCCTGCAAAACAGCCTGATTTCAACCGTCTCCTCCTCGGACAGCCACCTCGCCACATACTGCAACTGTCCCACCAAATGATATAGCGCAAAATTCAGCAGGTTTATTCCTCCCCTGTCACAGGAATTCTGTAATTTCCAAAGGGCACCATGTTCCTGGAGTTGTGCCAAATAAATCCCCTGCACAAACTGTGGAGACTAGCGAAAAAATGCCTAGGAATCATGTGCGGGATATTTACAAAGAAATGTAACAGTCTGGGCAAGACCACCATCTTAAGTAGAGCAGCTCTCCCCATCATGGCCAGGGGTAGTCTGGACCAAAATCCCATGCTATTTTTAACACCTTCTACTGCCTTTTCCGTGTTGTGTTTATGTTCTTCTCCTGCCGTATGGTATATGTCAATTCCGAGATATCGGAACAACTTGGTGCGCCAGGGTATTGGTAATATCAGCAAGCCCCTGGGTAGGACAAATCTGTATCCTCACAGGGGGAACATGCTGGACTTCTTGGGGTTAACCGCTATGCCGGAGAGGGCGGCATATTGCTCCATCACTTCCAGAATGTATTGTATGTTGTCTTCTGGGAAGCGCAGATACAATAGTATATCGTCAGCATATAATGAAACAAGATGCGGACCACCCGCAGTACGGATCCCTATCTCCTCGTATTGTTGTCTCAGACAGACGGCCAATGGTTCCAACGCTAGTATATATAACATGGGCGACCAAGGGCAGCCTTGTCTAGTGCCCCTGCTGAGTTGCCATTTATCTGATATGGTAGCGCCCATTTTAACCCAAGCGATTGGAGAGCTATATAACATTTTCACCCACCTGAGATACCCCGGCTCCATTCCATAGCCTTACAGAGTCGCTAACAGCCAGGGCCATCTTACTGAATCGAAGGCCTTGACCGCGTCCAGTGAAATGATCACCAATTCACCCGGGTCCTCCTTTGTTTGATCAATAATATGATGCAATCTCCTATGGTTATCAGTTATGTTCCTACCAGGGACGTAGCCTGTTTGAACAGGATGTATCAGTTTACCAATGACTCGCTTCAGCCTATTTGCCAGCACAGTCGTAAGGATTTTGCTGTCCTGGTTAAGCATCGATATGGGTCTATATGACCCACAGAATTCTGCTTATTTTAAGGTTGATTATGCAAACTGTATTTTCACAATGGACTGTGCATATTTGTATATGAGTACTGGTTTATGGACTTTATGATCCGAATAAACTGTTTTGAATTGGATACTCTTGAGGTAAATTTGGCCCTCTGAAATGCAAACCACTTCTTTGGATCCCAGACTCGTAGGTGCCCCCACCATGCCTCCCTGGCATTGACCTAGATTTGTTATCATCATCCTCTGCACCTCATAGTACAAATCACAATATATCCTGCTCTGTGCTCCCCCTTGGCAGAAGCCCCCTCCCCAGACCTTCACCTGGGCGCTGCCAGGACTACACCAATCAGTCACCCAGTGAGGGATTTAAGTGTTATAATGGTGGGAATATGGTAGTTCAAATAGAGTGACCATCATCATGGGGGCACTGGGGCCCTAAATCTGACCAGGCTGTTTTGGAAACTCATGACCTCTGTCCTGGCTCCCAGGAGATCATCCTTCAGGGACAGGCACAGACCTGCTCATTCATGGCTATTCACATTCCTTTCTAGTTGCATAGGCCTGCAGCGGGAGACAGTGGGATGGTTGTTTCTAATCAGTGTGAAGGCCTTTCAGTCTGCTGCCTCAACTGGGAATGGGGATGGGAAAGAGTATTGATGCTGAAATACCAGGATGTGCTATAGCTGGAGCCTGGCATTTCTAGGCCTCAATCTTCAAATTACGATAGTCCAGTGCTTGTTGTTGCCAGGCTGGGCTGGCTCTCCCACCCCACATTACTGTGGCTATGATATTCTCTCGCCCCTACAGGGAACCCTCCTCCTCCCTACAGTCACCCTTCTGCATTACAATATAACCATAATATATTTTCCTCAACCTAAATCGTTTTGTGGGCCAGGGGACTTGGAAATGCATCCCAACATTCCCCGCTTCAGTTATTCCCACATTAACTAACTTTGCTGCAAACCTTGCTGCTTCATGAGCCCTCCATGTTCCTTCCTTTGGTACCCAGATCCTAGACACATCACGCAAGCTTTTACCCATCTGGGCATATAGCTCTGTGATATATGTAAAATAAAGACACTCTCCATCACCTGATAAGTGAGCCCAGCGTTCTGTGTAATTTTTTGGGTCTGGTGGGGGTGTGGTTACAATCCCTAGGGGATCTATAGATCTCCAAACCCTGACCATACGAGGCTTAGTAGGATCATCTGTTTGAACATGCCCATCTTTTGTACCATGAGGTGCACTACTTGCCCCAACTGAAAACATCATCATTGCGCTATTTGGGAGGGTCTACACAGCATTGAAGGATCTTCTGACATGTGCAGAACATCATCAACAGAAGTACCATGATAGGGGCCAGAGACTTCACCAGTGCTCCAAGCCATGAAGGTGCCCAAGAAAACACTGCATCAAACCAATCGTCCACCTCAACTCCTCTTTCACATTCCATGCCAGTTTTCAGCCTTTGTAGGTCCCCTATGATGTCTGACAGGGACCCCTTTTCTGCATCATTTGGGAGTAGGTATGTGCAACATGACAGTCCAATTTGTTTACATACCCACCCTTCAATGGCTGTCAATAGGTCCAATACATAGCAGTTTTGGAGAGTCATAAACCTGATGGCCTGCATCTCGTTCTTGATCGCGTTCAATCCTTGCTATGTATCATTCACCAGCTGGATTATCTCCCACCTAACAATCTGGACACATTTTGAATTTGCTGCAGCCTGGACCCCTGGTAACAGGATAAATGCAAAGAAGACCTCTGTCTTGGTGTACCACCAATATTTGTTCGGTATTTCTTTCAACAGCTTGGAGTAATCTTCAGATAGATAATTCGATCTCCTCTTTTGTCTTTGCAATGATTGCTTCTTTCTCACTGGGGCTTTGATGGGGCTGCCTTTACTTGGCTGTGACAGTAGTTGGTACTATTGCAATGTGTGCTTCAGTAACTACAGATACGGCTGAATACAGTGTTGCCAATGAGCATGTGCCCCTCCATGATGGAGGGAGGTACAAATACACCTGCTGGACACACAAACTCTACACGTCCATTAATGCTGTGGTGCCTCTATTTATGCCTGGGATGTCCAAAGTCACGTTGCACCTTTTGGTGGTTCCCACTGAAATGTGGCTGTGCCCTTGAAAACACTGTTGCTTGTGCTTTAATAGCCGCTTCTCGTGTTTCAATCCAGGTTAATCTGGGGACATACATGTCCCATATTTTATTGCATTTGTTGTTCACGTCCATATTACTTCTTCAATAAACCCCACCAGGCCACCAGCCGAGCAGCTCACTACCGCTTGTTGCCATCTGTCCGATACAAATAGTACACCTTCCATCTGCAGGAGTGCGTGTGGCTTATGCTGTGAGTCTTTGGTGTTCTTGGCGCATTTTGCTTCATCTTTGTACATCACCACAAAACGTACTCTGTGCCACTGGAAAAAAGCTGCAAACCCGACATAGCGCTAGATGGACTAAGCACTGAGCTTCTAGAGATGCACTGAGCTTCTAGAGATACACACTCCTAGGGTACTAATATTGTGCGTGCTCCCAACGTGTGGCGGATCAAGGAGCAGACATAGCAGCTTCAGTTTGCCGTCTGTTTCCCCACCAAGCTCATGCTGCTATACCACACATTGTAAAATTCTGGATGGTGCACATCTGCCACTGTATCTAATCCAAGTCCTTTATATTCATTATAACCCCTTCTTTCATCCAACTACCTCTTTCCTCTGTTTGAATACTTCCATGTAACTGTGCTGGTCACTTGTGTTTTCTGCACATCCATCAATTAATCTGTATAACAGGCAGTTTGCACACTCTCTTCCTCAAATATGTACTGGACCATATAACATTGCTGCTTTTATACATGCTTACTGCGTTAAGAGAACCAAAACAAAAACATGCTAATATATACTTTATCCAGTAACAGAGGTGGAGCCATTGTGCTGTTGTTGAAACTTGAAATATGTGCGTCTCTTGAAAAGTAAGGCACCAAACATTTGTTAGCAGCTAACCCACTGAAATAGGAGGATCGATGATGTTGGTATCTTGTGTGCACTGGGTCGACGTATAAGACGTCTCAAAGAATAGAAAACACACTCTATATATGTCAAGATTGTCTCTTGCAAGGGTAAAAGTTTTCAAAAAAAGTTATATCAAAACTCCAAAACAATTCCTACTATTGAATCATCCAAAAGGAAGCTTATTATGTACAAGTGGTTCTCCATCAGAATCATCAAAAATAAGTCCTTTTCATAAGGTTGAAACGCAAGTGATCACATATATGATAGTACTGCATAGTGGGCCCCATTACGAGGATGGAGGTAGCCTTGCTGGTTTTAGCGGCAAGGCTACCTCCATACCGTCATGAAAATCCGGCACCCGCGAATGGGCAATTACTGGGGTATTCCCGCAACCGGACCAGGTAATTGCCCTTTCGCAGGTGCAGGTATATCCCCATTCCTATTTCAGCCCCATAGGGCTCAATGGGAATGGGGATGCCTGTAGCACCGGCAACGTTCATAATGGTGCCGGTGCTACTGGCTTGCTGTGCTCGCTGGTGCCTTTCATTCTGCCAGGGCAGACCTGACGGAATGAAAGGCGCCTGCGAGCACAACTCAGAGTTTGCCAGTCCGGTAACAATGGTACCGGCAAACTTACCGGTACTGTTGTTACTGGACCGGCAACCTCGCAATTAGGCACACTAGATGTGGTATGGAGGGACTGCCAGACATCAGAGAGATACCAATACCTCAATTCCTTCACTTTCATGGCAAATTGAGTGGTGCACATGACCGTAAATGGACCAGTATACCTTGGCTCAATCCAATTGCGGATGAAGTTCCTGACGTACATGTGGTCTCCAGGGCCCAACTGGAGAGGAGGTGAGCTCACAGAATCAGGTGCAGCACTGGGATCATTCTCTGTTTGCGGTGGCACTATTTGTTGAGAGATACATTCTGTCAAGCGCATCAAAAGTAGTCAAATATAGTTGAAACACATGCCTCATGTTGGATGCAGCCCTGTGAGCATCGGATACACTCTGAACTGGAGATACTGTTATGTACATACGCCTTCCCATCAGTATTTCATGCAGGGACAAATGGTGATGCTTACAGGGTTAGGTCTGCATGCTGAAAGGGCCAAGGGCAAACAATAGACCTAATTCTTCTAGAGGGTAACACATAACTTTTAGAGCTTGGCCTTTAAGAGACCATTCATCCGTTTGACCACGCCATTGGCTTCAGGATGGTAAATAAAACACAACTTATGCTATATTCCTAATAGAGCAGTGATTTCTTCAAACAGTTCATTTAAGATGGGTGTGCCATTGGCTGATCCTAATACTACACACACTCCCCATCGGGGAAACACCTCTTGTACAAGAAATATGGCCGCTGACTTGGCATGTGGTGTGCACATGAACCAGCTTCAACCCAACAGGAGAAGGGGCACACAACCATTATCAAATACCCAAGTGTGTTGCACCATTCTCCCATGTCAGCATAGTCGATGTGAAGCTCACAGAATGGGCCAGTAGGGCGAGGCAATGTGCCTCGCAATGTCTGAAATGTTTGCCCAGTGTTATACGTTTGACACACAGTACAGTTGGAAACGCATACATTTAGCAACTCCTGAACATTCGGCATGTACCAGTCCTCCTGTATATTCGCGGCAATGTGCTGTTTCGACACATGGGAAGGAAAGCGTAGTTACCCAGACGTGACCACTACCAATTCATGGGGCATCACAACCTTATCTGTAGTCCCCTGCCTCCAAATCAAGTCGGTAGGGGACAGTACGCAACCTAATTCTTTTGCCAAAACACTTTTTCCTCCTTTGGGGGTCGGGACTGCACCTCAATTATTTCACTTATGGGCAGAGATGTATAAGGGGTTGACAGTTGTACTTGCATGTTTGGAATCACACAGTAATCAGCCATTTCTGGTATTGGGAGATATACTGCGCATTTGTCCGCGTCATCTGTTGCAGAATTTCTGAGATACATTTTGTCTGCATTATCAGTGTTTGCAGTGCATTTTACCACTGCTACTAGAGTGGGCCACGATCGGGCATGAATCAACGTGTCTAATAAGGCAGCATGTTATAGCGGGGACCCATCTGCTCTTCTAAATTCCCCTCCTTTTCCACCGGGATAACCCTGAAAGTGCTGTAGTAGTAACATACACCAAATAAGAGTATATTGTCACTCGGCATCCTTGTGATGCTTCTAAAGCTTCAGTTAACGCAATAGTTTCAGCTGATTGGGCCAAATAATGCATGGGTAACCTCTTTTGCACTAGTTTCCCATATTCTCCAATCACTAAGTAGAGCACTGTGGCCCTGTCGCCTGATCAATAGTCACTGAGCCGTCAACAAAGAACTCCTCTCTGTGGTCAAGGGCATAAACTTGCGCTTTTGGTATGTCATCATGAGGCCCCTCATAAGTGGCACAGCCATGTACATCATCATCATCATCAGTAAACATGTCTGTCAAAAAGGTGTCTGGGTTCTCAGTTATACACCATACTATATGGATCTTTGGGCTGGACAATATAACCTCCTAAGCAGATGCTCGATATGTATTCAGGGTGGATTTGGATCTCTCTAAGATGGCAAACACGACATGTTCTATGTATAGCCTCCCTGAAAATCCCATCTGAATAGTAGATGTCTTCTCTATGTCAAATACTGCAGCAATGAGTTCCTGCTCACATGGGAATTGCCCCTGCATCACAGATTCTCACATGCCACTATAATAGGCTAACTGCTTATGTTCCATTGTGCCCTTTTGTGTCTGTACTGCTGTCACCATTTGCCCATCAGAATTTGAAAAGAGGTAGAAGTCTTGTATGCAGTCAGGTGTGGCTAGGACAGGGGCTGTGGCAATCACATCTTTCAAGTCCTGGAAACTAGTAAGCATGTCCTTTGTCAATATGATTGTGCTCTTTGCTTTCTGGGCATCACAAATCCATGCCCTGTATATAATTGCAAAGCCCCAGGAATATATTTTACCATTACTGGCTGTTGTGTGCCATGCACTACTGCTGCATGTTCTGGTGTTATTTTTCCCCATGAATAGAGATTGTTATTTATTGATTTATTGGGTATGTATAATGTGCATATACACAATGTGCTTCAAGGCACAACAAGACCAGAGGGGGGACAGGGATGACAAAAACAAAACGGTCCTATTAGGCCTTGTGAGATTCAGATTGTGCACGTGCAGTAAGAAGAATTACGATGGAGAGGGGAGGAGGGGAAGTGCCGGTCAGGGTGGAAAGCCCTGTGAGAAGCGAGTGCCAGGGGAGGCCAGGTGGACCGAACCAGGGGCAGTCAGAGAGTGCAGGGAAAGGAAGGTCCACAAGTGCAAGGTAATGGGATGGAAGGGCTAAAGGGGTGCAGGTCCCGCCAGGCTACTCCAGGGGGAGAGGGCCCAGAAGGAAAGTGCAAGTTCAGAGCATTGGAGGGGGGCCAGGGGAGACCAAGTGCAGGGGTAGACTGGACAAGGAGGGCCTGGTGCCCTGTAAGAGTCTGAAGGAACCAGGCAGTCAGTTAAGAGGCAGACAGCAAACTTAGCAGAGGAGGGGAGAGGCAAGGAGGAAGAGAAAAGGAAGGTGTTGAGAAGCTTCCAGAACTAAAGGAGATCTGGCCCAAATCTTAGAGAGGCAAGTCCACCATTCCAGAGGGAGGAACCTGCAGAGGAGAGCGATCTACCCCCCACTCTCTGCTTGGAAAAGCATCTGATCTGCAGAGACTTGGAGCTTTTCAGACTCAAGGGCTCTAGCAGGAAGGTATTTAGGGATAGAGAGTTGGATGAAGTGGGGTCCCAGGTCCCAGAATGCCTTGTGGATGATGCAGAGGGTCTTGAACTGGATCCTCATAGCAGCTGGTAGCCAGTGCAACGAGTTTAGGTCTTGTCATGATGCCTACCTCTAAGGAGCCAGGCCGGGCCTAGCAACCCCAGAGGCAGACATCATTTTCCCCAGGGAAGTTTCAGCGGGCCCAAGTCGGGGCCCTTTGGACTCAGTCCTGGCGCCTTAGGCACCAGGCTCATAGCGGACCCCAGTCCTGGCGCCTTAGGCGCCAGGCTCATAGAAGAGGATATGTGTTTAAGTGCTTGGGTGCACACTTACCTGATGCAGACCTTGCTGCTTCATCCAGGACCTCTTGATGCCTGAATGGGATTATTTAACCTGTAGGACTACTTCACCACCCGGGTGTGGTCGGGGAAGGATACATACCTGATTGGTGGAAGGATACATACCAGGAACTTCTTCCAAGGCTATTTAAACCCCACCCGAACAGCCACACATGCTTCGCGTTGTTCTGCACCTAGCAGCTGGACGCTCACCGTGTCAGCTCCTGCATCCTGACTTCAGCCACGCCTGCCAGCACCCTGGAACACCTGCAGGGGGAGAAAGGAAGAGAATAGGAGAAGAAAAGCCCTTACCTGCTAAATCTGCATCCCGGAGTCATTTCTCCAACAGCCCTGAAAAGGAAGACATCATTTTAAAGGCATTTCGTTTCGATCGCTGCAGCGCTGCATTTTACTCACCTTTGCAAGGCGCTTCCATCTTCAGCAGTGATCTTCCGGATTCAGCTACGCCCCGGCGCCTAGAGGAAAAAAGACAAGAACAAAGGTGAGAGGGAGAAAATGAATAAGGAAAGCTCAGTTTCCTTTTAAGTCTTACCTGTTGGATTATTCCCACTGCATTTCGGGTCCTGCCGCTTCCTGGCATCTCCGGACCCCGGCCCCTATGGGGAAAAAAGACAAAGACATTGAATGAGCGAATGCAAAGACATTACCTGAGCGCTCATCCAGAACTGTTTCACTTCGGGTCGGCGCCATATCTCCGGCACTCCGAACTCCAGTGAAGTAACTGGGTTTCAACGCGCCCCTGCATCAGAAGCAGGATGGAGAGCTCATCCTTCCAAACCCTAAGGTGAGGCTTCACGGGGAATCGTGGAGGAGGTATCGTGGAGGGTTGGAAGGGAGTGGGAGGCTTGAGCATTGTTCCACAGTTGGTAATACTCCCTTTTCACGTACAGGAGGGTATCCAACGAGCCAGGGAAGCCAGAATAGAGGGGCCCTTCCTGTCCATCTTCAGAGTTCTGCGCCTTCGACGCCGCGCCTCCGTGGGAACCAGGTGAGCGTTACAGAACGCGAAGCCTTACCACAATTTCCCACCTGGGCTATGGAGACTTCTGAGACAGATCAGCTGGCCCATCTTTTAGGGGAATTACGTGCAGAAGTGCACTTAGCCCGCCAGGAGACTAATGCTCTCAGAAGGGAACTAATCCTATCCAAGGAAAGAACTGATGATCTGGCCAAAAGGTTATTGCAGGGCCAGGCAGAGCACACTCCTTTACCTGTTTCCGGAGATATTTCTACAACAATGGGTTCGAATAACCCGGTACAAATCAATCTACCTGGACACATGCCTTTGGCCCCGCCGGAACGTTTTGCGGGGGATTCCAAGAAATATGCCGTTTTTATGAACCAATGCCGTTTACACTTTTTATGCAGGCCCGGGGCCTTCCCCAACGACCCGACCAAAGTAGCCTTTGTACTATCTTACCTCAGTGGCTGTGCTGCCGATTGGTCTATTCCATTGGTAAATCAGGATGATCCCATTCTCCGGGATTTCCAGGGCTTCCAGGCCAGCATGGAAAGATTGTTCGCTCGACACTCGCAGGGACAGGCCCTTGACAATGAACTGCTATCCTTACGACAAGGTAATCAGGATCTTTTGTCCTATATTGCCACCTTTAATAGACTAGTTGTGGAAACTGGATGGCCTGAAAACAAAAGGATCACATTGTTTCATCGAGGCCTGCGCGGAGAGCTTAAAGATGTTATAGCTCAGATAGTAGATCCACCCCAGGCCTGCGCAAACTACATAGACTTAGTGGTTCAACTTGATCACAGACTTCAAAATAGAAAAGCAGATCGGCTCAAGTATGAAACCAGAGTACCTATCAAGACCCACGTTAACTCCAAGAGTACTGACGTTTCCGAACCTATGCAAATTGGCAGTGTTAAAGGACCATTAACGCAGAAGGAACGAGAGAGAAGGCGACAAATGCAACTTTGTCTGTATTGCGGAACTTCCGGTCACTTTCTTCAAAGTTGTCCAGTTAAACCACCCAAGAAGGTGGTTGGAGCCACTGATAACGAGTTATTGACACCTGGTTCGGGAAACAACCTAGCCCGACAAGCGTAGGGGTCCGCTTGCCGAGCTTGAAAACAAACTCTTTGACCTCGCATTTCGTCATGCCAATGGTGCTTGTGAACCCAAAACAGCCTTAGCAGTTGCGTGCTATAAAAGCATACATAGACAGTGGAGCTATTGGAAATTACATAGACCGTGAATTGGCTTCCAGGATTAAGCTTCCTCTCCGCCCGAAAGTAACCCAAGATGTAATTACTACAGTTGATGGAACCGAAATAGCCTCAGGGCCTGTAAGTCATTCCACAGTTGAAATCACTCTGGTGGGTCAGGACGGACATCGGGAAGCAATCGTGTTTGATGTGATCAAGGCCCCACAATTTCAAGTACTTCTTGGAATCCCTTGGTTAGAAACACATAATCTGAGAATAGACTGGCGAGCAAAGAAGATAACTTTTCCTGATTGTGAACCAACCTGTTACCCAAGGAATCCAGCTATGGGTCTAGCCTCTGTAACTTCCACCCGTGTACAGCTACCATCTGAATACCAAGAATTCCAAGACGTTTTTCAGAAAGAGCAGGCTAACACCTTACCTCCCCATCGATCTTACGATTGCCAAATCGACTTGGTACCCAATGCACAACTACCTTGTAGTAGGATTTATGCTCTTACTGAACCTGAGAACCTGCATTTGTGCCAGTATTTGGATCAATACCTGGCCAATGGTTTCATTCGCCCATCAAAGTCACCAGTCTCTTCCGCTTTGTTCTTTGTACCTAAAAAGGAAGGAGACCTTAGGGCCTGTATTGACTACCGCGCCCTAAATCAGATAACGATTAAGAATCGTTACCCTTTGCCCCTGATACCTGAGCTTATCGACCAAGTAAAAGATGCTCGTGTGTACACCAAGCTAGATCTCTGAGGAGCTTACCACCTTGTATGTATAAAAGAGGGCAACGAGTGGAAGATGCACTCCGCACCAAATTTGGGCTCTTCAAATATCAAGTAATGCCCTTCGGTTTGTGCAACGCACCTGCCGCCTTTCAGTACTTCATGAATGATGTTCTTCGGGAACTTATCGATGTTTGTGTCATCGTTTATATTGACGACATCCTGGTGTATTCCTCCTCAGAATCTGATCACAGAAACCATGTTAGGGCAGTTCTTGAGAAATTGCGCCAGCACAAATTATTTGCCAATCTCGAAAAATGCGTTTTTCATACCACAGAAGTGGAGTTTCTCGGATTCATCCTGACACCTCAAGGAATCCGAATGGACTCGCGGAAAGTGGACGCCATTCTCAAATGGCCATCTCCTAGCTCTGTGAAGGGAGTGCAAAGCATGCTTGGCTTTGCCAATTTCTATCGAAGGTTCATCCCGGAATTTTCCCGAACTGTTCAACCCATCACAGCTCTCCTAAAGAAAAACAAATGCTTTGAATGGACTCTTGAGGCTGAACAAGCCTTTCAGGACCTGAAAACCAAATTCACCTCTGCACCTGTATTGAAGCACCCGCGCCCAGATCTCCCTTACATCGTGGAAACCGATGCATCCAGTTCGGCCATGGGAGCTGTCCTGTCGCAAAGAGACCCAGAAACTAACCAACTACACCCTGTAGCCTTTTGGTCCAGAAAATTCTCTCCACCTGAACTCAATTACGCAATTACCGACAAAGAACTACTGGCTATTAAATCAGCTTTCAAGGCTTGGCGTCACTATCTTCTCGGTGCAAGACACACCATCACCGTAATTACGGACCACAGAAATTTGCAGTATTTAAAGAAGGCCAAAGCTCAATCTTCGCGACAACTCCGATGGGCTTTATTCTTTGCGGAATTTGATTTTGTAATTACCTATCGCCCTGGCTGCAAGAATGGTAAGGCAGATGCCTTATCCCGGATAGGCATGGAAGAACCCAATTCGAGTTTAGAACCTGTGCCAATCATACCGGAACAAAGAATTCTGGGCTTGACTTCACTGCAAACCATTGAGGACATCCAAGCTCAAGTAAAACAGCTTTTTGACTCTTCTACCTTACTGGAATGGAGTCAAAAGGGTCCTCACTACACCGTTAAGGATGATTTACCCTACTTCCAAGAGCGGTTATTTCTGCCAAGTAAAGAATTGCAGGAACTTGTCATTACCCGTCATCATGAATCATTAATGGAAGGACACCCCGGTATCGCGAAAACAGAAGAAAAGAACAAACGCCACTTCTGGTGGCCTTCTTGGAGAAAAGACATAAAGTCATTTGTGTTGTCTTGCGGAATCTGTGCCCAAAATAAGAGTCAAAAGAAAAGGCCAGCCGGCCTACTTCAACCTTTGGACATTCCACCAGCACCTTGGCACACCTTGTCAATGGACTTTATAACTGACCTGCCTCCTTGTGGTGGTTACAACACGATTCTCGTAATAGTGGATCTATTCTCCAAAATGGCCCATTTTATCCCTTTAAAAGGATTGCCGTCAGCTTCCACCTTGGCCAAGGAATTTATGGAAAATATAGTGCGGTTACCTGGTTTCCCTTCCATATTAGTCTCAGACCGTGGAAGTCAATTTATCTCCCACTTTTGGAAGAAATGTTGCCAACTAGCACAAATAGACGTGCGGTTATCCACCAGCCACCACCCCCAGACCGACGGACAAACCGAGAGAACCAATCAGACTCTCGAGCAATATCTGCGGTGCATGTTACACCAATCCGAGTTGAATTGGAAGGACATCCTTTGGATTGCAGAATATGCATACAACAATTCAGTGCATTCTGGAACCGGACAGACTCCTTTTTATACCCTGTATGGTCACCATCCTCGGACCTCTGACCTAGATCCACCTCTGACCCTGGAGATGCCTGCAGTAAATCACCTACATTCCACAATAACCCAAGCCTTCAAAGAAGCTACAACCCACTTACAGCAAGCCAAGAAAAAGTATAAAGAAAACGCTGATTTGCACCGAAGTAAAACTCCTCCTTACCAAGTAGGAGATCAGGTATGGCTAGCAAACTAAACATCTACCCCTCAAGGGTCAGCAAACTTTTAATCCCAGATTCATTGGGCCTTACCCCATCAAAGCTATTATCAACCCAATGGCCTTTAAACTCGATTTACCATCCAACATGCGGATTCATCCCGTTTTTCACGCATCTCTTCTAAAACCAGTACAACCTGGAACCAGACTGTCTGAGCCCCCAGGCCCTGTCCAAATTGATGGAGAATTAGAATTCGAAGTGAAAGACATTTTAGATTCCAAGATAGTTAAGTCGAAACTCTTCTATCTTGTTGATTGGAAAGGATATGGACCTCAGGAAAGATCTTGGGAACCCAGTAACTATGTTCACGCACCACGATTAATTCAAAGATTCCATCGAAGATTCCCGCACAAACCAAAACCTCCGGAGGAAAAGACCTTGGGAGGGGCCTTGAGGGGGGGTACTGTCATGATGCCTACCTCTAAGGAGCCAGGCCGGGCCCAGCAACCCCAGAGGCAGACATCATTTTCCCCAGGGAAGTCTCAGCAGGCCCAAGTCGGGGCCCTTTGGACCCCAGTCCTGGCGCCTTAGGCGCCAGGCTCATAGAAGAGGATATGTGTTTAAGTGCTTGGGTGCACACTTACCTGATGCAGACCTTGCTGCTTCAACCAGACCCTCTTGAGGCCTGAATGGGACTATTTAACCTGTAGGACTACTTCACCACCCGGGTGTGGTCGGGGAAGGATACATACCTGA
Source organism: Ambystoma mexicanum (assembly GCF_040938575.1). NCBI lineage: Eukaryota > Metazoa > Chordata > Amphibia > Caudata > Ambystomatidae > Ambystoma > Ambystoma mexicanum. The sequence goes on from NC_090933.1 coordinate 559,237,855, forward strand.
TTGGTGGAAGGATACATACCAGGAACTTCTTCCAAGGCTATTTAAACCCCACCCGAACAGCCACACATGCTTTGCGTTGTTCTGCACCTAGCAGCTGGACGCTCACCGTGTCAGCTCCTGCATCCTGACTTCAGCCACGCCTGCCAGCACCCTGGAACACCTGCAAGGGGAGAAAGGAAGAGAATAGGAGAAGAAAAGCCCTTACCTGCTAAATCTGCATCCCGGAGTCATTTCTCCAACGGCCCTGAAAAGGAAGACATCATTTTAAAGGCATTTCGTTTCGATCGTTGCAGCGCTGCATTTTACTCACCTTTGCAAGGCGCTTCCATCTTCAGCAGCGATCTTCCGGATTCAGCTACGCCCCGGCGCCTAGAGGAAAAAAGACAAGAACAAAGGTGAGAGGGAGAAAAGGAATAAGGAAAGCTCAGTTTCCTTTTAAGTCTTACCTGTTGGATTATTCCCACTGCATTTCGGGTCCTGCCGCTTCCTGGCATCTCCGGACCCCGGCCCCTATGGGGAAAAAAGACAAAGACATTGAATGAGCGAATGCAAAGACATTACCTGAGCGCTCATCCAGAACTGTTTCACTTCGGGTCGGCGTCATATCTCGGGCACTCCGAACCCCGGCCCCTAAGGGGAAAAAGACATAAGCATTAGCGCTTGCTGCAATTAGACAACGAACATTATTATTAAGCTTGAACTTTTGAACAGAACTTTTACAGCGCCTTACCTGAACAGTCAAGCTTACCTGAACTCCCATCAATCCTCAATCCAGTGAAGTAACTGGGTTTCAACGCGCCCCTGCATCAGAAGCAGGATGGAGAGCTCATCCTTCCAAACCCTAAGGTGAGGCTTCACGGGGAATCGTGGAGGAGGTATCGTGTAGGGTTGGAAGGGAGTGGGAGGCTTGAGCATTGTTCCACAGTTGATAATACTCCCTTTTCACGTACAGGAGGGTATCCAACGAGCCAGGGAAGCCAGAATAGAGGGGCCCTTCCTGTCCATCTTCAGAGTTCTGCGCCTTCGACACCGCGCCTCCGTGGGAACCAGGTGAGCGTTACAGGTCTGGAGAGATGCAGTCCCTGGGCTTGAGGCCAAGGATAAGTCTTGCAGTCCTATTCTGGATTAGTTGAAGGGGCGAAGAGTTAGGTAGATTAAGGAAGAGTTTTTTTTGCAGTAGTCCAGCCTGGAGAAGACCTGAGCTACGGAGACATTGTGTTTCTGGGGGAAGGTGAGGAAACGGAGAATGCCTCTGAGAAGATGCAGCTGAAAGTGGGCCTTCCTGGCAAGGTCTGTGATGTGAGGAGAGAAGGAGAGAGAGGAGATGAAGATGATACCAAGGTTTTTTGCCTCACAGGAGCCTGAGGGGAGGGGCTCCATGCAGGGCAGCCAAAGTGTGGGAGGAAAGGAGGGAGCAGGGGACCCAAATAGAAGGATTTTGTCTTAGTGGCATTAAGGCAGATATCGTTAGAAGTGCTCTATGCCTGAATAGAAGACAGGCAGTCAGGAATGAGAGAGGAAGAGGAGGGACAGAGGAGGGAAGCTTGAAGGAGAACCGTGTGTCATCCACATAACACTGGAAGTTAGGAGAGAAGGTCAAGATCAAATGGACTAGAGGGGCCAGGTAGATGTTAAAAAGCCAAGGCAAGTGGATAGAGCACAGAGGGACTCTGCAGTTGGAGAGTGAGATGGAGGAGAGTAAAGGGCCCAGTTGAACCTGGGAAGGTTAATCAGAGAGGAAGGAGGTCAATCAGTCCAAAGTCAGGTCCGTGATGCTAAGGGTATCACAGAGCCGATTTAAAAGGGTGGCATTATTGACCGTATCAATGGCATAGGAAAGGTCAAGAAGGATGAGAACAGAAGGAGAGTTGAAATCGAGATTAGAGAGCAAGTCTTCATGGGTGTTCATGAGTGCTGTTTCTGTGCCTTTGGCAACTCTGAAGCCAGACTGGTGGTCGTGGAGACAACCAACAGATTCACTGAGGTGGATAAGTTGTAAAATGGCCAGCTTCTCCAAGAGTTTTCCCAGCAAGGGGGAAATGGAAATAGGGTAGTAGTTAGCCAGACAAGAAGGGTCAGCTGAAGGCTTTTTGAGGAGATAAGCAGATCCGGGGATAACACTTCCTGTTGGCAGCATTGCATTTTTTACTCCTTCCACTTTGTACCTTTTGTCAGCTAAAAGTTGTAATAAAGGGATTGTGTCAGCTCTACATTGCTGCTCATTGTGCTATACACTAACACATCATCCAAATACTAAATGATGGTACTGGGTATATGCATGTTTCCTAAGTCTGCATGTAATACCTTTTTAAATATGCTGGGAGATTCACAGTACCCATGGGGAAATCTTGTGTGCTGGAATCTCCTCCCACCATGCAAAAATGCTGTGAGGTATTGAGAGTCAGTGTGTAACAGAACTGAGAAGAATGCATTCTTCGGGTCAATGACAGTGAAATGGGTTGCCGTTGTGTGTATATAGCATAGTATTGTCACAGGATTTGGAACTACTGGAAACTCTGCTTGTACTATGTCTTTCAGAGGGCGCAAATCCTGGATCATTCTCCAACTGGATCCCGTGCCTTTCTTTTTAGGTTATATGGCAGTGATACAGGGAGAGTTGAAAAGTAGAAAAATGCTTTGGTGTAATAGTGCAGTGATGGTGTCATGTATTCCCTATTCTGCCTCCTTGGATAAAGGATACTGCTTCACCTGGGGCAACACCGGCCCTGGTTTAGGGGTAATTTGTATTGGAGCAACGCTCTTCAAGAGTCCTACATCATGGGGGTTTGTCGTCCACAAAATGCCAGGTACCTGTGCCAGATCTTCTTGAGTGAATGATGGAACACTTCCTGTCACAAACGTAACATGGGACAAGGTGATACTGTATCATTATCTCACAAGGGACACATGGAGCTAACACTATTTCTCCATCACCGTTATCATCTTCAATTAGGTCAAAATCAGTCAGTTCCTTCAGTGGCTTGGTGGGATCTAGGTACAACACAGTGCACCACTGCCCATCCTTTGTATCTACCACTATCAGAATAATCCTCGTTTTTGATATCACCACTCCTTCACTGTCCAACAGAAGAATTGTCCCTTCAATTTGTTCTTCGGGCAGAGTGGGCCTGATTATAAAGTCTGAGGGTATCCTCCAACACTCCTTTCCCACTCGAGGGATTGCATTTAACAACACACTGACTCCGTAAATTAACAAATCGGGGTGTAGTGGGATACCTCAGGTAGCCATCTCACTCCCTAAGGTGTGAATGATCTCCATGGCTCTTATGTGATCCATCCCGGGGTTGGAAAACACTACCCCCAGTTAATGAGATAGTCCTGTACAGCTTACTGAGCATGTCTCATTCTAAAAGGTTGACAGGGGATGTTTCTGAAAACAACAACAGGGCCAGTAAACAGTAAAAGGAACCAATTTCACAGCTGCAGAGAAGCCCTGCGTGTCCATGCATGATTTATTTATGCCTGTGTCCACCATGACAATAAAAGGTTTGTCAACATATCTCCACGCCCACCAAGGGTTCCTGTTTTGGGTCAGCACTGACAGACAAGACTGGGCATGCAATAGTTCTCTGTGGGCTGTTCTAATCTGTCCCCCGGAAGACTAAAGAGTTCTCTCCTAACACACTAGCAGCCTGATAATGTGTGACAGTACCGTTAAGAACTGCATTACTGTTGGCTATTTTTGGCACCTGTGGAGGGGAGAAATAAGTTGCTACTTGGCTGCTGGGGGCTGGTGCTTGCAGCTGTGGAAAATGTGGAGGTGGATCTATGGTTGTGGGGTACTGTATGGAACTGCTGCGGGGACAGGCCCATAGGGCAGTTGGTATGGGGCTGGTATTCCTGGGGCATACAGGGGCATCTGAATATATCCACCTCTGGGCCTACTTCCTGCGAACAATGTCACATCCTCCCGTATATCCAACACTGCCCAATATTTCCCCCCTCAGTCCAATTCCTCTAAATCCTCATCTTCCCCCTCTCTGCCCTTGAATCCTATTCTTGCCTGCTGGTACCCTCCGTGGGGCCACCCTTGATATTGTGGCTGAAACCCACCATTCCATTTGTATCCTCCTGCCCATGCAGGGGCTGTTCTTATATCTGCCTGTATCACCCTGTTCTCTGTCTGGGTGTCTTACAGTGCCAAACCTACCGCTCCCTCCAGCACTCTACAAATTCTAAATCAAATCAAAGCAACTCATAGACTGTATTTGTGCCCACCCTATCACCTCTATCCCCACAATCTTATTGAGTGCTTTCTGTAGTTCTTTGGGAAACTACTTCTTAACCACAAAATAGAAGAATCGGATAACCTGATCTCATGCTTCACCTGTTTCTGCCCTAAACATCTATTGTGTCTATAAATATACTGGGCATAGTCTTCATCATCCCCCATCATGCATTGAAAATCAGGGGTATGAGGTTAGGCAAAGTGTAAAGCTGCTCAAACCTGTGCCCTGATGTCATTAAAATGGGCCCGTCATTTTATTCTTTAACTTTATTGTGCATTTGTAAGGTGCTTATGCATCAAGAAATTGCTTTTCAAAGCACCCACAGGGCATAGTGGTGGGAACATGGGAACAAAGGCCCATAGAATAAATAGATGAACAAGAAAAAGGATCCTCCTATGCCTTGTGAGCATTCAGAGCGTGCAGTTGCAGGGAGAGAGAGGGGGACAAGGAAGACGGGTAAGTGCTAGCAGTTCCTCAGAGGGAAGTGCCAAGGAGTCCGTTGTGTTCAACAGTAAGTGCCTGGCGGAGATCGCTTGGTACAGAGTGATCACTTACCAATAATAAGTAAAGGCCTATGAGAACACAAGGCAGTGGGTGCCTGAAGACAAGTGCTGGGATGGGGCTGAAAGCTTGGGGCGATTGGGCAGAAAAGCCAAGCCACCAATCTTAGCAACTGTAGGGTATTAGCACGGGAGTGAGAGGGGGAAGGAGAGGATGAAGAGGAAAATCTTGAGGAGCCTCCAGAATTAGAAAAGATCTGGCTGAAGATGGAGAGGAAGGGGGAGGCTGTTCCAGAGGAAGGAGCCAGCCAAGGACAGAGATCTGCTACCAGCTTTCTGCTTAGAAAAGCACCTGACACACAGAGAGTTGGAGCTGGAGGAGCATAAAGATCTGGAAGGAAAATATTTGGTGAGAGCAATTTGTAGATAGATTAGTCGTTGGCCCCAGACATCCTTATGGATGAGCAGAGGGATTTGAATTTGATCCTTGCACTAGTAGGGAGACAGTGGAGGGATTTTAGGGCTGGAGAGTTATGGTCCCTGGGCTTGAGGCCAAGGATAAGTCTCCCAGCCCTATTCTGGACAAGCTAGAGGGGGCGGTGAGAGGAAGAGGGAGAGGAAGGAAGAGGGAGTTGCAGTAGTCAAACCTAGAGAGTACCAGAGCTCTAGAGACATTGAGCTTCTGGGGAAAAGTGAGGAAAGGAAGGATTCCTCTGAGGAGGTATATTTGGAAGTGGGCCTTCTTTGCAAGGTCCAAGATGTGAGGGAGGAAAGAGAGAGAGGAGTCGAAGATGACTCCAAGGTTTCTGGCTTCAGATGCAGGAGAAGGGCAGAGCCCATAGAGGATGGTCAGAGTGAAGGAAGGAAAGTAGGAATGGTAGTCCCAGTCGGAAGGATCTAAGTCTTGCTAGCATTGAGGCAGAGATTGTTGGAGGCACACCAGGACTGGATAGCAGATAGGCAGTCAGGAATTAAGAGGAAGTAGAGAGAGCACCAGAGGGAAGTCTGAAGAAGATTTGGGTGTCATATGCATAAAGGGAGAAAGTAGAGATAAGGTGAGCAAGCAGAGTGAGATAGACATTAAAGAGTCGGGTGAGAGGTTAGAGCCCTGGGGAACGCCACAGTTGGAGATGGACGTAGTAGAGGAGAAAGAGCCCAAGATGACCTGGGAGGGACAGTCAGTGAGGAAGGAGGTCAGCCAGTCCAGCGCCCACCCCAGGATAAGAAGGGTATCATGGAGTTGTTTATGGGGAGGGAGTGGTTGACTGTATCAAATGCAGAGGAAAGACCATGCAGAATGAGGATAGCAGGAGATTTAATGTCAAGAGATGTGAGCAATTCTTCACAGTTGTTCAGAAGAGCAGTTTTAGTGCCTCCGGATGCTCGGAATCCAGATTGATGGTTGTGTAGGCAACCAATGAGCTCAGTATGCTGGGCCAGTTGGGGGAGGACCAGCTTCTACAGGAGTTTCCCACGCAAGGGAGTGAGAGAGATCGGGCGGTAGTTAGCCGGACATGAGGCGTTGGTGGAAGGCTTTTTGTGGAGGGGCCGCACAAGGGAGTTCTTGAGGGGAAAAGGGGAAAGACCCAGTTGCAAGCGAGTGATTGCAAAAATCAGCAAGTGCAGAGACAAGGGAGCCAATGTTGTCCTTCAGAGTACAGGTAGAACAGGGGGAGACCTGTTTGGAGATGAGCTTAGTGACCTCATCCAAAGTAATAGGAGCGAATGGGGAGAGAAAGGCTGGGGGGGGTTGGGAGGCCAGGAGGATGGGAAGAAGGGGAGGAAGAGAGTGCTCAGGATGTTTTTCGCACCTAGAAACACTTGTTTACAGGCGCGTTGTAAATGCCATACCATATCACGCCCTGAGTTTGTGCAGTGAAGTGGGTGGCCAATGCAGTGCAGAGGGCGTGAGAGTGAAGAGGCGGGGGTGGAGAGTGTAGAAGGATTGGGTAGTTCCTTGCTGATTTTAAAACATTCAGCTGTGTTGTTGGATGCTCCAGAGAACCGGGCCTGGATGTGGGCCCTTTTCTTAGAAAGAATGGTGAGACAATATTGGCGACAGGCCAGTTTGTCACAGGATAAGTCTGTGGTTTGCCACTTCCATTCAGCAACTTTGCATTTACGCTTCACGTCTGCTAGATCGAAGTTGTACCAGCTGTTACGCTTGGTAGCGTGTTTCATGACTGGGGCGGGAATGTCAAGAGTGTTAGAGATGCCGAGATGAAGGTTGCTGAGAGCAGAGTCAGAGGTGGCGTCGGCAGTCGGAGGAGAGGGTGGGATGAAGGTGAAGGTAGATGCAAAGGCATCAACTGACACTCGTTTCATTGGGCGGATGTCCGTGAACAAGGTTGGCAGAGCTGAGCGAGGTGCGGTCAGTGGGTCGAGAGAGCCCAGGTGGAAGGAGAGGAGTGAGTTGTCTGATCATGAGAGTGGGGTTGTGAGTGGGGCAGAGAGCAACATATCTGTGTGAATAAAGGCATCAAGGGTTTGTCCAGCCGAGTGGGTAGGACCAGAGGGGAGACTGAAGAGGGAGGGCAGGGTGCAGAGGTCACGAAAGAGAGTGCAGGCTGTGCTTGCGAAGTCAAGGTGTATATTGAAGTCACCCAGTAGACGGAGTTTAGAGGAAGCTGTTAGGAGAGAGGAGGATAAATCAGTCCATTCAGAAAGGAAGAGGTTGATAGAAGCAGGTGGCCTATAGATGGAAGCAATGGTGAGGGAGGAGGTAAGAGAGATGACCAGTTTGCAGACAAGGTTCTAGAAGGAGGAGTATCGCTGGGTGGGTATGAGGGAAGAAGGGACCCACTCAGGGAAGATCAGGGCAACCCCACTGCCAGAGCGCTTAGGGTGAGGCTTAGAGATGATCTTGTATCCGTCAGAGAGAAGGGAGTCAAAAGCAGTGTCTCAGCTGGCATTGAACCACATCGCAGTAAGAGTGAGGATATTGAGGTCAATATCTTCAAGGGGTGGCAGATGTCAGCAGAGTGTTTAATAGCAGAGCGAGCATTACGTGTGGCTAGATGAAGCAGGTCTCTGCCTTTGAAGTATTTCTTAGTGGGGTGGTACAGGGGCATGGAACAACAGTTGTAGGAGGGTGAAAAGGGACAAGGAGAGTGGAGGAGAGAGTAGCGGGCTCAGGAAGAAAGTTAATGAGGAATGGCTGATGCCGGTGAAAGAGGAGGCGGTTGGGTTGAGGACCCTGAGGCTTGATGGTGCCATTTTGCCATTTTGATATATTTTAATTATACACCAAGGGATGAGAAGCCCACGAAAATTGCTCCCCATCTATTGCCACCATTAATGGGTGAGGATAGGAAAGGGGCGAGGGTAGAGATAAGATTAGGGGTCCAGAGATCTGGAGAGGGGACAGAAAAGAGGATAATAGTGACAATATGTCTGGAAGTTGCACTGAGGTAGGTGTATGCAATGGGTAGACCAGGGTTGGTGGTCAGGAACTCTTCATGAGAGAAGCAGGATAGGTGCTAGTGAAGCAGTTAGAATAGGGGTGGCAGAGAGACAGGATGATGGATAGAGGGAGAGACTGCATGGCACAAGCACAAACTCACCAGATGGCCTATTAGCCGAAGAGGAGAGCAAACAGATGTAGTTGAAACACTTGGGTACAGAATGTGGTGGAGCTGTATAGTTGTTAAACACACCTAGATACGAAATTGCCCAAACAACCAATGAATGCAATGCAAATGGCTAGGGCGCAGGGTGTCCAGGTGTTAACCACACCTGGGGGGTCATTCCGAGGTTGGTGCTAAGGGAAAAAACGATGCTGGTAAAGGAATACCGGCATTGCTTACCGCTACGGGCTATCCTGACCAGCCTGACCGCTATTAGTGGCATTGTAAATTACGGCGCCTCTAGTAGTGGCATGGGCGCGGGCATGCGGCCCACCATGCCAGCAATAGCGGCATGCCGTAAACTGGCAGAGATCACAAGTGAAGCGGACATGCAAATACCGGCATCATGAAGGCATTAAAAGTGCTTACCGGCATGCCGAAAATATCGGCATCGCAGGCCAACCGTAAAATGCCTTGAGCAGTGTTCCTAACTGCCACAGGTGCATACAACCAGCACAGGTAGAGGCAATGGAGGCCCAATAAAAAAGGAGCACACCCACACACCACACCCCCCCCCAGACCAAGATGATTCCAATATTAGTAGCATTACTGGAGCTTCAGGGCATGCTTGCATTACCACAACATCAACAACAACAACAACAGCCCGCACCACAGAGGAGACGCAGGAGAAGGAGGGTGAGACAGGCCCAGCATGCCCCACCAGTGCAGCCACTGTTACCATGCAGGCAGCCCCCAATCCCTCGCATCAGAGCCAATCCTTTCAACCTAATCCCTGAGCAGATCCACACCCTGCACCGTCTGGACCGGGACACCACCACCACCATTGTGGACCTGATACACAATGACATTGTCAGCATCATTGTAATGCGCACCGCCATCCCCCCTCCACTGAAGGTAGTTTCTGTGCTCCACTTCCTTGCCACAGACACCTACCAGCACACAGTGGGGCACATGCATGGCATATCACCACACTTATTTTCTTGGATTCTGAACCAAGTGCTGGACGCCCTCCTCAAGCACACAAGGACTACATATGGCTACCATGGACTCCCCAGGAGATATTTGATACAAATGTTGGCTTCCATGCACTGGCAGGCATGCCAGATTGTGTAGGTGCCCTTGACTGCACCCACGTGGAGTAGGTGGTCCTGCATGCCATGGAGGTGGTGTACCGCAACCGCAAGCAATACCACTCCATCAATGTGAAGATGGTATGCAACGCCAGCAAGATCATCACACATTGTTGTGCCTGATATCACAGATCAACTCATGACTGTATGGTCCTGCGGAACTCCACGCTACCATGCTTCACGGAGTGGCATGTTGGACGACGTGCCTGGCTGCTTGGTAAGTTGCAGGACTGGCACATGGCATTGAAATGGGGGGAGAGATGCACACATCACCATGCTGCCAATGTCGAACACTGTGCCCCAAAGCATCACAAACGGTACATGACACCCAAATCCCATATGAATGAAGTAAGGTCGACACCTATCACTATATGACTAACAGGAAACCAACCCACAACACATGCACCACTCATCAGTGGCCCTCAGCCTCCGTAACGCCATCCAGCAACATGCAGTGCATATGCACTATGTTGATGTCTCCAGCATATCACCACAGAGGACAAGCATCCCTGGGAGTGCATCAAACTGAACCAACTAGGGAATCCACTGTCTGTCACAGGGCCGCCACACCCACAGGAGTGCTGCATGTCACCATGGGAATGATCTGCGCTGATTGCCCACTATTGCACAGACTACTGCCAACGCTCCTTCTAAGTAAATCTCACAGAACACCTCACATATTTGACACTAACACAGCTGTATGCGTAAACGATGCATGTGCAACAAGATATCAGTGCACACCATGTGTCATCTTGAAGATGCAACCCACACTATTAGTCCATGGCACAGGACACATTGAGGGACTGAAAATGGCGTAAATACATCCTGGGACATGTGCATGTGGCCAACGATAATCTGCAGGCATGTGTGACTAGTACAGCTGCCCATCATGAATCGACTAACATTTACCTTTTATTGCCTCTCATGCAGGTGATAGTGGCTATCCCTTGAAGCCATGGCTCCTCACCCCTGTCCGAAAACCACAGAACAGGCACGAGGAAGACTACAATCGTTCCCATACCCGTGTGGTCATCGAGCAGACCTTTGGCCTGTTGAAGGCACGATTTCGCTGCCTCTGCCGGTCGGGTGGGACACTCCTCTACAGGCATGAGAAGGTGGCCAAGATCATCATGGCATGTGTCATGCTACACAATATGTGTATCAGATGGAACATGCCCCTGCCCCCTTGACATTGAACTGCTACCACCAGGTGATGATGAAGGGGCTGAAGAAGATGTGGCTGGACATCATCACGGTGCCGATGCACAGGAGGGACATGATGTGCTCCAGTCAGTGATTGCACAATATTTCTGACACACATGGCAGCAGAGGGTGACATGATAGTTGGACAGAGGTCATTGGGTGTGGGGGTACATGTACACTATGCACTGTATGTGAATAAATGACACATTTGCAATGGTGAATATCCACTCAGGTCTTGCTTTTCACACAACAGGTGTATTAAATATAACAACGTTAACGAACGTGCAAAAACCCTCCACCACCCTCACCCCTTCCCCCTTCCCCCGCAACACACCACTCATGTCTGGCCAGTATGTTGTCCTCAACAAACTGACGCACAAGGGCAGTCAGCTGTTCTGACCGCTGTGGCCCTGCGGGTGCACCTGTGGAGGTTGTTGGTATCTGGCTGTCCTGCTCAGCCTCCCTACTCGTCAAAATGCGACTGAAGAGCCCTTCCATCTGCTCCTGACCAGACTGCTCTGGGGTGGTGGTGTGGTCAGTATCGAGGGATGATATTTGAGGGGATGCCGGTGGACTTGGCGTATAGACCACTTCCGATGTATCGTCCTCAATGGGCACCCAGATGTCATCCTGTGGGACCTCCACAGCCAGGGGTGCTATGGCTGCCACCTCCCCGGCCAAACTGGACTCCTCTGAATGTGGTACCTCGCCTGATTCCTCAGGATGGCCAATGGGTGGTGGTGCATCGCCCTCTACCGGCCTTGGCAGCACCCGTGCAATGGCAACCTGGGGTGTCTTGCTGCTGGTGCACGGCGGCCCCTGGGTTGTCCCCTCGAGGTCGAAGGGTGGTTGGCGTCATCCCGGGGCCTCTTCCGGGGTGTGGTCTTGGCGGGGGTTGCGTCCTGCCCATCACTGTCATGGTCAGAGCCTGTGGGGGTTGAAGAGAGGGACGGCATGAGTGATGTTTTGATAGGCATCATACATACATTTGGACAATTGATCATCCGCAAAATTGGGGGTAAAAGGCATTTGTGTTTGGATGAGCACTTGTTTGATAGATGGGTGGGTTATGTAGGCATAAGTCAGCGTCACTCATGTTGGCCAAGAGCTATGCTATCTGACATGCACATTATTTGGGGCCTGCCCGCTGGGTGACTCATGCCATTTACATCTTTGTGTGCTATGTGTCAGCCATTTACATCTTTGTGTGCTATGTGTCAGGTACGGCATTGCCTTGCAGCAGGCATCTGCATGTGTCTGTGATGCATCCGCCTACTTTGCAGGGAGTGTGTGTGTGTTGGACCATAGCTTCACTCTTTGGACTGACATATTGGTTGACTTTCATCAGACTCGGCATTAGAATGTTTTCTTAGGACACTCCCCTCCATCGCCCGATGTTGTGGCGCCACACTCCATCTCACCAACACCTTTGATCCCCTCGATCCCGATCATGCTTGCGCAGATGTCCTCCCATGGTGTCAGCTTGATTGGTGAGCTGGGACCTCAGCCTGTTCCCATTGCCTGGCTGCTGTTCACTGAGAGTATATTTCGTACTCTGAGTCGCATGTTGTCCCAGCGCTTACGACAGTCTTTGATGGTGCGTGGGGTGTTCCCAACAGCATTGTCTTTTTGAGCAACAAATGCCCAGGCCTCCTTTTTTTTAAGAATTGCCTCCCTCTTCATGTTGTTTGACAAGACTGTCCCTGCATGCTCCTGCAGTATCCCGACCAGCATCTCCAGCTTATCCTCATTAAATCTCTCCTCGTGCTGGCGGGAAGCTCCCTTCTTTAGGGCCTTGGGAATATTGGTGTTATAGGAGAATGTTCTCAGTACAACAGCAGAGTCCAACAGGTCCTGTGTGGTGAGGATGGCAATGGATTGTGTTTTTAAAGATGGCCGCCATGCTCCTTTCCGTTCCTGTGCGATGCCGCTACTTCCGGTTCCACTTATTAGTGGTGACCGATATTAGCGTTGACCGCTAATAACGGTCCCCGCTAATGCCGCATTATACCTTGTCGGTAGTGCTATCTGGGCTATGCTTGATGCCGCTAAGGGCATTTTAGGTGCCTTTAACGGCATGGCAGTAATGGCCTTACTGGCATAGTGCAAAGCTTGTGCCCGCAAAGTTGCAATAGTCCTCTATTAGCAGACTGATGACTGCCTGGACACGCTATTTACGCCATGCCAGTAAGGACTGTTACTCACCTCCAAACTCAAAATGAGGCCCCTGGATTCAAAATTGCCCAAACAGCACAGAAATGTAGTAAGACAAGGAGGTATAGCAGGCATAGGCGAAACAGAAGATAAGTGGCTATGGCACAGCAAGGTTCATAATTGGTGAGTTAATAAATAGGCATCAGTTAGTCAGAATATAAGTCACAGGTGCTCTGCAATGGGAGGACAGGATTCCAGGAAGGTCATACATTCTTAGAGTAGACAAATGCATGTTGCAAAGTGCTCCATGAGCTGGGGGGACTGAGATGCTGCAAGGGAGGTGATGGGGGCCCCTCCGAGCCCTACCAGGTACGAACAGGCACAGACAGGGGCCTTTGTTGTGGACCTCGGAGTCAGGGGGCTGGCTATTCAACTAGCGGCTCCCGATTGGCACAGAAGACGGAAAGGAGGACCAATCAGATGGAGGGAAGGGCAGGCAAGGGCAGGCAACAGACCACTCCAGTGCTCAGGGGAGGCCATCTTGGAAGGTGCTTCACTCTAGCGCTGTATATGGCCAGACAAGATGTTAAACAGGCCTCAATCGATGGCGAATGAAGTGGAGCTCTCCAACAGTAAAGCAAAGCGCAGTAAGGCAGGCACAGCAAAAGCAGTGTGCTTCATCACGCATGAAGCAAAAACCAGAAATGGTTCAACAAGCCCTGCAGGGTTCACCTCATGTTAGCTATGCTGCATCCAGACTCCTGCAACCTTGCTCTGGCAGCCACGAGGTTCCTCTCACTGTGTGTGAAGAAGTGAGGCCGTATGAGGCACAGGCATGGGCCTTTCTGTGGGCCTTGATGTCAAGCGGGTGACTAATTGCCTGCCATCTCCCGGTTGGCCCAGAAGAAGGAATGGAGGACCAATCAGACAGAGGGCAGTGCAGGCAAGGGCAGGCAACAGAGCACTCCGTTGCTCAGGGGAGGTTGGTGGCCATCTTGGAAGGTGCCGCACACAAGCGCTGTATATGCAATATGGTCAGACAAAATGTCAAATAGGCATTAAGCCCTCTGGGATGAATGGGAGCTCTCCAACAATAAAGCAAAGCAAAGTCATGGATATCATGAATTTCATCCCTCAAACGCACACCAGGATATCCTGCTTTCACCCATATGTCGTCAGCCTGGTCTCCCAAGTTTACAACAAACAAACATTATAAATCTCCCAAAGCCAAAGTAACACCAGCATTTTGGTTTTCAAATGTGTAAATCTACTTTCCCGCCCCTGCAGTGAGAGAAGGCAGTGTTTTTATTAGGTTGTTCTAATCCATGTGCAACCAAGAATATACTGAGCCCTTCCTGGTCCTTGTTACAATAAGGGGAACTGCGTCCCTGTCACCTTCTTTACCGACCTCTTTGCTGCCAGTTTGCCATTTGCATAACTGAAATCACAAGAACTGTAATTCTTGCGCTCCAATAGTAAATTTATTGAATAATTTGACAATTGTTTGTGGTTGTTTCCTTAATCAGATTTATTGACATACTTCTATTTGTGTTAGACTTCAATCTTCTAACAATTGTGCTTCTTTTTGAGCTCCTGCTTTTACATATTATCCCCGACACGTGTTTCCCCATTGGTGGTGCTTTAAAATCTTCTCTTTATACAGTTGTAAGGCAGAACACAAATATTCGAACAGGGTAGCAAGTGTTATGTTGAACGGCTGTCCCCCTTTTTTTCGCCTTGGTTTAGCCACAAAAATGCTCCTCCCTTCTGAGGTCTGAACCAGTGGCACCTCTATCGTCCCATTGTCCAACTCTTTTTTCCCATTTACTGTTATCCCTTATCCCGTCCACACCCATCACTCTGTCAATCCTCTGTTCTGTATCATACCCATGCAGCCCTCCCTTTCTACCACACCAACCATGCACGCCGTCACTCTATACATTCCACAAAATTCTACACCACTACTCTGGGCCTGTCCTCGGTCCACCATGATACAATATAAGAACACAACATAAAACTAAAACATTTTGTTCCATCGCCCCCTTATATCGGTTAGGGAGATCCCAAGCCCACTCAATATACAGAGCCTACATGATGGTACTGGGTATATGCATGTTTCCCAAGTCTGCATGTAATACCCTTTTAAATATGCTGGGAGATTCACAGTACCCATGGGGAAATCTTGTGTGCTGGAATCTCCTCCCACCATGCAAAAATGCTGTGAGGTATTGAGAGTCAGTGTGTAACAGAACTGAGAAGAATGCATTCTTCGGGTCAATGACAGTGAAATGGGTTGCTGTTGTGTGTATATAGCATAGTAGTGTCACAGGATTGCGAACTACTGGAAACTCTGCTTGTACTATGTCTTTCAGAGGGCGCAAATCCTGGATCATTCTCCAACTGGATCCCGTGCCTTTCTTTTTAGGTTATATGGCAGTGATATAGAGAGAGTTGAAAAGTAGAAAAATGCTTTGGTGTAATAGTGCAGTGATGGTGTGTAAGGATATTTGGCGTGTTACAGTACACAGTACAGCAATACTGCACAAGTAGCACAATTTTTTTGCAGCACCACCACCACAAGGGTGCGGTGCATTGCTATATGGGTTAGCAGATTAACAAGGAAAGACAGACTATTCAGTAAAAAACGATTTTAACATATAAGATGCAAATCTATTTTTACAGTTAAAAGCACACGTGTTCATTTAAAAATGCACACTATTTTTCACCTGAAATGCCTATATTGCTAGAGACACATTTGAAAATTAACAGCTAACCTATTAACCATTAACCTGACTAATAAAACCTTATTTTAATATAACCCACTAATAAAATGTGTTCTCTACTGCAGAATTAGGCATACTCTGAAAACCATTTAAATGAGTGTGCAGATTTTTTCTCTTCTCTGCCTGATTCTCCGTGTTGTTGTGCACAATAACTGCAGGAAGGAGGAAGTCAGATTTGCAACAATTGCAAATGTATAAGCGAAGCTATTGTTGAAGAGTAGGAGGATGAGAGATGATGGATTTCATTGGGACACGTCATAAAGAGGGCTGAGAGGAAAGTTTTAGTGGGCAGTATCAGGGAAAAAGACAGGCAGACATCTTTCTGCACTACTGGGGAGAAGACCTGGCTGTGGGGTCCTGACTGAATGCAAAATTCCGGTGTCCTGCTGCAGTCGAGACTGGGGAAAGCTGAAAGAATTACCTTTCCACTGGCAGAGGCATTCCTATCTGAAAAAGCTGAGAATTCCAGGCAATGACCCCGGCTTGAGAAGGCAAGCGTTCCTTTTTGCTGGAGTTAAGCCAAGAGAGCCACATTCACAGAGAGAAGCCTCTGAACAGATAAGGTAATTACCTAACTGGGGGAGCTGTGTGTGTGCACAGAAATATGCAGTCAGTGTAGAAAAATGAAAGTCCCGTGCGTGTCTTAATCAAGTGCTAATGTTGCAATTTAAGTTCTGTTCTCCGCCACTATAATTGCAGTGTGTCATAGAAAATGCTTTTACTGTACCATTTTATTTATTTCTGTAAAGAATGAGATCATGTCTAAATGCAACTTTTATAATACAGAAAATATTTGAAAACAGACGGGTGGTTTATTTTCTATTTACCATTACAATGCCAATGATGTGGGGAGATTTTTAAACAGTGCAATGGTCATTTTAAGACAGATGTGTGCATGTCAGAATCAGTATGAATAATTGTGAGTGACTGTAGTATAACTTGTTGGAGGTACATGAGCCAACGGGAAGAGAGACTCTCTGAACATAGCTCCCTACCGTATATAAGGTAGTGGAAATTACCACAAGACTACCACATATAGCTCTCTGTCGTA
Source organism: Ambystoma mexicanum (assembly GCF_040938575.1). Taxonomy (NCBI): domain Eukaryota; kingdom Metazoa; phylum Chordata; class Amphibia; order Caudata; family Ambystomatidae; genus Ambystoma; species Ambystoma mexicanum. Next base: position 559,254,513 of record NC_090933.1, read on the forward strand.
AATAAGTCAGTGAGTTTGCCCATGGTGGCGCACCAACACTATCACTGGAAATTGTGGTATCCCTAGAATGCAGGTCTGAGGTCTCTCTAGTGATCACACGAAAAATCTAAGCGAAGATAAGGGATTCTGGACATTGGGGCCACAAATAAAACAAGGGAATTATGCTCACCAAAATACCACCAACCACGTATACCAAATATGCAGGTCTGGGTGCTGAAATAATGCATGTCCATTGTATTATTGTTGCACATGGCCAAATCTGAATACAAAGAGTGATTATTGCTAAGTTATTTTTCGGCGGTAATAAAATACCGTCAGGCCCCAAATCTCCACAAAATACCCTACATATTTATGGTGCGTTGCAGGCCGGGAAAGTGATCACAGAGTACCTACTGGGCGTGGCAAGCGTGTCTCACACTGCCATTTGCACATTAAAGGGAACCCATTTTATAATAGCAGTGTGCCACTAAAAACGAATTTCAGAATGTCACAAAGGGAAACCACATTCTCAGATCTAGTGCAATATTTAGAGGCAAAGTTATTTGCACATGGGAATTGGTCTTCGAACAGTACCTTAGAATGGAGTAACCGCATTCAGGGTGAGGTGCAGAAAGAAAAACTAGACAATATTTTTGCAGAAGGCAGCATAATTCAGGTCTGCCTTACAAGATTATTGAATGCAGCCGATAAAAGTGCAGAGAAAGACTGTTTAATACGGCTATGCGGCAAAATATGGTTTATTTTAAACAAGTCACTGCGAATGCAAGAGAATGATACTCAGCTAATTAACAGGTTAAAGACTGAATTAGATGGGGCAAGTAAAAATCAGGAAATGTTGAGAGCAGAATTGGATGTATGCCAAAAAGACATGCAATTAAAATGCAGAGACTTTGATACTCAGTTATCCAAAAGCAAGAAACAATTTGAAGATAGTGAGCAAGAATTGACACACTTAAAAGCCTTAGTGGATCACATTAGGCAGGATAAAGATGAGATTGTTTCAGAAATGCAGATTTTACAAAAAGAACATTGTGAAAAAGAAGGTGATCTCCAGAGTGTAGAACAAGAAATGATTAAAATGATTCAAGAAAGAGACAAAAGAAATAAAGAGTTCAATGAATGCCGAATTCAAATGTGTGACATGCAGGAGGCGATTAATAAAATGAGCGATGAAAATAATTATTTACAGAATGAAGCAACCAGACTCCTTAAAAAGTGTAAGGACTTAGAACAGCAAATGTGCATTCCCAGGTCCCAGGAGAGGCGGCAGGGTACCACATTCAATGGAGTGGAGGTGAATTCTAGCTCTGCCCAAAGAGCTAGTGCCCCAGTGACAGGGCCGGTGACTGAACTTGGTTGCAGCGCCCTTGGGGGATTTGATACTCCCATTGGGGGCAGTCACCAATCTCATACACCTGAAAACAGGATTGACTCACAAAATAGTGCAATTCCATGCATTGCAACAAGTAGCCCCATAAAAATAATGAAATCCATTAAAGCCCTGATCAAACCATTTAAAAAGGGAGGTGAATGCTGCATTGAGGATCACTTAGAAGCGGTGCATGACATTTTTAAAGCACTCCAGATACCTAAGGAACAGTACAGACAATATTTTCATTTAACTTTAGATGCCCCGACCTCCAGCATCATAAGGGGATTAAATGAACAGCAGAATATGACATGGCTGGAGTTTGAAAAAGAAATTAGGCGTCATTTTTCTCCTTTTCAGTCATTGCAGGAGGCAAAGAAAGTCGCGTACACTATTACTGCTGGACCTAATACATCACCTCGCCAATTTTTACAAGACTTAAAAAGAGCATTCTCTCGCTTTGATGTATCTTTTGACTCAAATTCCAATGAGTTTAAAACCGCATACTTCTATGGGCAATGACATCATGCACAGAATGTGTATGGTGTTAGATTTCCTTAATCAAAAAATATGGTCACGCCTAGGTGGGCCGGCGCCTGAATTTGAAGACAAAAGAAGGGCTTATCATTGTGCACAACTAGTTCCTTATGCAGTCGAATTACAGATGAGGAAAAATACTATTGTTCCTGCATTTACAAAACAGTTTGCAATAACACTGAAATGCAAAAATGGACAGCAGATGAAAGGCTCTGATGCATTTGTATGCCTGAATGAATCCATAAAACAGCAAGGCCTGGATTATGAATACATTCCATTGGTAGACATTGGTGAAGGATCTGTAAAAATCATGGTAAATAATAAAGGTTGTCAGGACATTCATTTAGAGGAAAACTCCCCATTAGGAATGGCCATACAAAAATCACATTATACGGCAGATTTAAATAACATGGTGATTGGGAATATTCCTGAAAAATATGTAGATGCCAAGGGCGAGTTGCCAGAACACCTGGACTCTCAGCCCAAAGGAATATTTAAAATTCATTCTGTGTATCCTTATGATTCAAATGAGACAGTGTGCTGCCATCAAGAGGATTGCATAATATTTAATTTAAATGAAAATGAAACAGGAAATCAGCCCATTGAGGTGGAAGCTGATATGCCAAAATATTTGAAAGTGGCAGCTCTACAAAAAGACACAGCCACACAGTTAGAGGAAAGCGCTGAGATTCCTTTACCAGAAGAGTTTCCAGAATTTTCCAGAATGGTAGAAGAGCAGATCTCATTAGCGGATGCATGTGACAGCGATGAGGATCGACGCAATCTGAGGGAAATATTTATGGAGTTTAAGGATGTATTTGCAAAAGATGCTTATGATTGTGGTTTAACTGATTTACATGTGGCCACACTACCAGAAGGTTGTAGCAGAAATCCAGTGTTTGTACGCCAGTATAGACTACCGCTGGCATGTTTAGAATCATTGGCAGAGATTATTAAAAATTTGGAATCACGGGGAATAATTAGGCCCATTCATAGCACATCCAATACGCCTATTTTAGGTGTGTTAAAGCCAAATGGTCAATGGCGGCTGTGTGCAGACTTAAGAGAGTTAAATAAAAGAGTACCAGTATCTAGATGGCCACTACCATTCATTGATCAGGGCCTAGCTCAGATACATGGTTCAAATGTATTTACCACGTTAGATCTCACATCTGGATATTGGTGTGTGCCATTGGCAGAGGAGATACAACACCTATTTTCCTTTACATTTGACAGGACTCAATATGCCTGGCTTAGAGCTCCATTCGGGTACATCAATAGTGGGAGTGAATTTGGCATATTTTTGAGAAAGGCCATGCCAGATGCAGCGGAAAGAGGAACAATAGTTTATGTGGATGATGTCTTGATAAAAAATGAAAACCTTAAAAGCCATTTTGATGAAATAAGACATGTGCTTGGCCAATTGCAGAAAGCAGGCGCCAAAGTATCTTTGCAAAAAGCACAATGGTGCAAGAAAAAAGTGAACTTTCTAGGGCATGAAGTGACTGAACATGGGCTAAATCCACAAAGGAAGAAAATAGAGGCCATACAAAGATTAAAAGATCCTAAAAATGTGAAAGGAGTAAAAAGTTTATTAGGGATGACAGGCTATAACAGAAAGTTCATTGAGAATTATGCAGAAATCACTCAACCATTGACTAAACTGCTTAAACTAAATACTCCCTGGAGATGGGAAAGAGAGCAGTCTGATGCAGTGGCTAGATTGAAGGAATGTCTTGTAAAGGCACCATGTTTAGCATACCCCATAAAGGACAGGGATTTCTTTATAGAAATAGGCTTTTCTGAACATTGTATGTCAGCAGTGTTATCACAAAAACACGATTTGAATCACAAAACCATTGCATATGCAAGTAAGGCATTTTCCCAAGTTGAAATGAAATTTAATGAATGCGAAAAGGCCCTATTAACCACTGTGTGGGCGCTACAACATTTCCGCCCCATTGTTCAGGGAGAAAAGGTGATTATTGAAACAAATCATCAACTGTTGCAATTTTTAGAGAGTAAAAGAATTAGATCAGGCAATCTAGCGCAATCCAGAATCACTTCATGGACGCTGGCATTACAAGGTTTTCCCGTAGAAGTAAGATATGGACAAAATAAAAAGAGCCCAATTGCTCAAGGGTTAGCTGACTTACATGACTGTGCAGCTGAACAAATAACAAATGAAATGGATGTGGAAGCTAGTTTACAGGGATTTGAACAATCACCACACAAAGCTTTTGATGAAAAAACATGCAAGGATTTGCCAACTGTATATGTGGATGGTTGTGCTTTTCACATTGAAAATGACAGTAATAAACAATTAGTGGCAGGAATAGGAAATGTCTGGTTGAAATGTGAAGGCGTTCCTAGTATAGGGATGAGGATTGGAGATAGGAGCAGTCAGGTGGCGGAATTGGCAGCCATCTATAAAGCAATTGCTACTGCAGTTGATAAAAAGTTCAGTGAAATTGTCCTGGTGACTGATTCTGACTATGCACGGAATAGCTTTGTGGAGTATTTGCCTGGTTGGAAAGCAAGAGGCATGGTTACATACAACAAAAAGCCACTTAAACATGGAAAAATGATACAAGCCATAGACAAATTGGTGTCAGAAAATAATTTAACAATATACTGGAGAAAAATTCGTGGGCATTTAAAAACACCAGGAGAGGATAAGGAGGGAAATGATAAGGCAGACCATCTGGCTAAGATTGGGGCTGTGATGGGAGAATTGCTACCTATTGATTATTTAATGGGTGAAATACAAATTGATGCAGTCACACGTTCTAAAGCACCAAAGGAGGTAGATCAACCGGTGGTGCAGTGGAGTCATGACACGCCAGACCAAGATTTGATTGAGGCACAAAAGAATGATCAAATTTTGGGAATCTATTATAATCATTTGATGGATCCTGAACAAAATCCTTTAACAGAAAATGATTGTATGGGAAAAGAAGAGTTGAGGGTGTTATTAAAGAACAAAACACGAATTAGATTACAGGATGGACTCATGATTAGAGAGTCCATAACAGGGCAAATACAGTGGGTAGTACCCCTTTCATTCAGAGGACTAATGCTACACCATGCACACGATGCCATAACTGCAGGCCATAGAGGTTCACAAAAAACATTAGAAATACTAAAAGATTATGCTTACTGGCCACATATGTCCCAAGATGTGGAATTATATACTAGAGGATGTCTAGTATGCGCCCAATTTAAACCTGCTTCACCAATGCATAGAGCACCATTGATGAAAAGAGGCCTAACTCTCCCATGGTCAGATTTGCAAATAGACTATGTAGGTCCTTTAAAAAGGTCGAGCAGGGGACACCGCTATATTTTGAGTGTGGTATGTTTGATGTCAAAGTGGATTGAGTGCATTCCCGCACCAGATTGTAGTGCGCAAACAGCAGCCACATTGCTGGTGAACCATGTGTTCTCAAGGTTTGGGTTGCCACAAAGAATTGAGTCAGATAGAGGAAGTCATTTCACAAGTACTCTAATGAGTAAGGTATGGCAAATACTAGGTGTGAAAAGGAAACTACATATCGCATATCGGGCGGCGTCTTCAGGTACAGTTGAAAGAAGCAATAGGTCTGTTGTGGATATTTTAAAGAAATTTGTGGCAGAAGCAGGTTCCAGCTGGGATTTGCGTTTACCATTGGTTTTGATGGCAATCAGGTCGACTCCTGCCAAAGCAACAGGTGTTAGCCCCCAAGGTAGGAAAATGGTGTTACCACAACACCTACTATACAGAACACATGAGCAAACTCTAGTGAGTGCATCCACAGTTCATGAATATATTGATGAACTGAGGAGGCATTTGCAACATGCATTTGCTTTTGTGCAGAGAAATCTGGAAAGAGCTGCTGACAGTGCTAAGTCATATTATGACAAAAAGACATCAGTAAAGGAATACAATGTAGGGGATCAGGTGTACAAGTTTCATTTTGGAAAAAGTAAACAGAAAAATTCTAAATTTCTGGCAGCCTGGCAGGGGCCATTTCGAATTATAGATAAAGTCTCTCCTGTAGTGTATAAAATTTTGAAAAATGAAGGTGAAACAGCAATAGAGCAGTTTGTCCATGTAAATCAAATCAAACCATGCCATCCCAGACATGAGATCAGGCAGCTTGAGCATGTGGAAACGGATAGAGTCCCTTGAGAAAATAAATGGGTGTGATCAGGAGGCAGTGACAAAGAAGTTAAAAAAAAAAGTTGATTGTTATGATGGCACATAAACACTGTAATATATGTGAAAATATATAATATAAATAAATAAATAAATAAATAAATAAATAAATGCACATATAACGGAAGCTCGTGGTTGGTGTGCAGAGAGAAAGTGTATTAAATATTGAATGCTGTTTTATATGTGTTTGTTTTCTTTTAACTTGTGTTTAATTTCAGAAAAAAGAAAAAAAAAACGAAGTATTTTTACCAAGCATGTTTTATTTTTGGCAAAAGGATGAAGTTAGTATTGTGCTATGTACTTAATCTGTTTATTTTCTATTTTGATTTAGACAATTAACATTATTTGGTCGGAGGTTCCGGGATCAGAGGCCACGGGAGACGATGGAGTCCTGGAGTCCCCTGGATGAAGACCAAAAGATGCCTGCCTCCAGGTGGAGGTGAAGACAAAATAACCGGGATGCCAAAAGAGATGACTACTGTGGATTCAAGATTGCCAAGATGAAAGAGTACTCGAATGAACCGAATAACATCGCTGGTCGGGACATACCAAAAGAGACAAAGCAAAAGTTCCGGCATATGAAGTTCCACGTATTTATTATTTTAATTATTTATTTTAACTTGTTATATTACTTATTTGTTTTAGTTAGTTGTTTTATTTCATTGTTTTTAATTGACTTGGAAAATTTAAACTTAAAGTAATGCCACTTCCACTGAGAAGGCAAATGTGGAACATTTTATGAACTGATGGACTCAGATGAAATGTTGATTGCAAATTTTCATTGATGCACATGAATATTCATTTTGTTGGATTGCTATATTGTAAAAAAAAATAGAACAAGTTGTTTTTAGGAATTGGCTTGGATTATAGCCAAGTTCTAAAAACAAAAGGAGGGTATATGTAAGGATATTTGGCGTGTTACAGTACACAGTACAGCAATACTGCACAAGTAGCACAATTTTTTTGCAGCACCACCACCACAAGGGTGCGGTGCATTGCTATATGGGTTAGCAGATTAACAAGGAAAGACAGACTATTCAGTAAAAAACGATTTTAGCATATAAGATGCAAATCTATTTTTACAGTTAAAAGCACACGTGTTCATTTAAAAATGCACACTATTTTTCACCTGAAATGCCTATATTGCTAGAGACACATTTGAAAATTAACAGCTAACCTATTAACCATTAACCTGACTAATAAAACCTTATTTTAATATAACCCACTAATAAAATGTGTTCTCTACTGCAGAATTAGGCATACTCTGAAAACCATTTAAATGAGTGTGCAGATTTTTTCTCTTCTCTGCCTGATTCTCCGTGTTGTTGTGCACAATAACTGCAGGAAGGAGGAAGTCAGATTTGCAACAATTGCAAATGTATAAGCGAAGCTATTGTTGAAGAGTAGGAGGATGAGAGATGATGGATTTCATTGGGACACGTCATAAAGAGGGCTGAGAGGAAAGTTTTAGTGGGCAGTATCAGGGAAAAAGACAGGCAGACATCTTTCTGCACTACTGGGGAGAAGACCTGGCTGTGGGGTCCTGACTGAATGCAAAATTCCGGTGTCCTGCTGCAGTCGAGACTGGGGAAAGCTGAAAGAATTACCTTTCCACTGGCAGAGGCATTCCTATCTGAAAAAGCTGAGAATTCCAGGCAATGACCCCGGCTTGAGAAGGCAAGCGTTCCTTTTTGCTGGAGTTAAGCCAAGAGAGCCACATTCACAGAGAGAAGCCTCTGAACAGATAAGGTAATTACCTAACTGGGGGAGCTGTGTGTGTGCACAGAAATATGCAGTCAGTGTAGAAAAATGAAAGTCCCGTGCGTGTCTTAATCAAGTGCTAATGTTGCAATTTAAGTTCTGTTCTCCGCCACTATAATTGCAGTGTGTCATAGAAAATGCTTTTACTGTACCATTTTATTTATTTCTGTAAAGAATGAGATCATGTCTAAATGCAACTTTTATAATACAGAAAATATTTGAAAACAGACGGGTGGTTTATTTTCTATTTACCATTACAATGCCAATGATGTGGGGAGATTTTTAAACAGTGCAATGGTCATTTTAAGACAGATGTGTGCATGTCAGAATCAGTATGAATAATTGTGAGTGACTGTAGTATAACTTGTTGGAGGTACATGAGCCAACGGGAAGAGAGACTCTCTGAACATAGCTCCCTACCGTATATAAGGTAGTGGAAATTACCACAAGACTACCACATATAGCTCTCTGTCGTAAATAAGTCAGTGAGTTTGCCCATGGTGGCGCACCAACACTATCACTGGAAATTGTGGTATCCCTAGAATGCAGGTCTGAGGTCTCTCTAGTGATCACACGAAAAATCTAAGCGAAGATAAGGGATTCTGGACATTGGGGCCACAAATAAAACAAGGGAATTATGCTCACCAAAATACCACCAACCACGTATACCAAATATGCAGGTCTGGGTGCTGAAATAATGCATGTCCATTGTATTATTGTTGCACATGGCCAAATCTGAATACAAAGAGTGATTATTGCTAAGTTATTTTTCGGCGGTAATAAAATACCGTCAGGCCCCAAATCTCCACAAAATACCCTACAGTGTCATGTATTCCCTATTCTGCCTCCTTGGATAAAGGATACTGCTTCACCTGGGGCAACACCGGCCCTGGTTTAGGGGTAATTTGTATTGGAGCAACGCTCTTCAAGAGTCCTACATCATGGGGGTTGGTCGTCCACAAAATGCCAGGTACCTGTGCCAGATCTTCTTGAGCGAATGATGGAACACTTCCTGTCACAAATGTAACATGGGACAAGGTGATACTGTATCATTATCTCACAAGGGACACATGGAGCTAACACTATTTCTCCATCACAGTTATCATCTTCAATTAGGTCAAAATCAGTCAGTTCCTTCAGTGGCTTGGTGGGATCTAGGTACAACACAGTGCACCACTGCCCATACTTTGTATCTACCACTATCAGAATAATCCTCGTTTTTGATACCACCACTCCTTCACTGTCCAACAAAAGAATTGTCCCTTCAATGTGTTCTTCGGGCAGAGTGGGCCTGATTATAAAGTCTGAGGGTATTCTCCAACACTCCTTTCCCACTCGAGGGATTGCATTTAACAACACACTGACTCCGTAAATTAACAAATCGGGGTGTAGTGGGATACCTCAGGCAGCCATCTCACTCCCTAAGGTGTGAATGATCTCCATGGCACTTATGTGATCCATCCCGGGGTTGGAAAACACTACCCCCCTTTCAGTTAATGAGATAGTCCTGTACAGCTTACTGAGCATGTCTCATTCTAAAAGGTTGACAGGGGATGTTTCTGAAAACAACAACAGGGCCAGTAAACAGTAAAAGGAACCAATTTCACAGCTGCAGAGAAGCCCTGCGTGTCCATGCATGATTTATTTATGCCTGTGTCCACCATGACAATAAAAGGTTTGTCGACATATCTCCACGCCCACCAAGGGTTCCTGTTTTGGGTCAGCACTGACAGACAAGACTGGGCATGCAATAGTTCTCTGTGGGCTGTTCTAATCTGTCCCCCGGAAGACTAAAGAGTTCTCTCCTAACACACTAGCAGCCTGATAATGTGTGACAGTACCGTTAAGAACTGCATTACTCTTGGCTATTTTTGGCACCTGTGGAGGGGAGAAATAAGTTGCTACTTGGCTGCTGGGGGCTGGTGCTTGCAGCTGTGGAAAATGTGGAGGTGGATCTATGGTTGTGGGGTACCGTATGGAACTGCTGCGGGGACAGGCCCATAGGGCAGTTGGTATGGGGCTGGTATTCCTGGGGCATACAGGGGCATCTGAATATATCTACCTCTGGGCCTACTTCCTGCGAACAATGTCACATCCTCCCACATATCCAACACTGCCCAATATTTCCCCCCTCAGTCCAATTCCTCTAAATCCTCATCTTCCCCCTCTCTGCCCTGGAATCCTCTTCTTGCCAGCTGGTACCCTCCGTGGGGCCACCCTTGATATTGTGGCTGAAACCCACCATTCCATTTGTATCCTCCTGCCCATGCAGGGGCTGTTCTTATATCTGTCTGTATCACCCTGTTCTCTGTCTGGGTGTCTTACAGTGCCACCACTACCGCTCCCTCCACCGATATCTTTGCTAACTTCTTTTGTTCAAGTTTCGCTTCCTCAGTTTGAAGTCATTGGGCGGTTTCCTTCACTTTTTCTTTCAAATATTTACTATGATGTATAAATATAGACTGGCAATCCAAGATGCCATTGGGCGTATGTTGCACTCTACAAATTCTAAATCAAATCGAAGCAACTCATAGACTGTATTTGTGCCCACCCTATCACCTCTATCCCCACAATCTTATTGAGTGCTTTCTGTAGTTCTTTGGGAAACTACTTCTTAACCACAAAATAGAAGAATTGGATCGACTGATCTCATGCTTCACCTGTTTCTGCCCTAAACATCTATTGTGTCTGTAAAATATACTGGGCATAGTCTTCATCATCCCCCATCATGCATTGAAAATCAGGGGTATGAGGTTAGGCAAAGCGTAAAGCTGCTCAAACCTGTGCCCTGATGTCATTAAAATGGGCCCGTCATTTTATTCTTTAACTTTATTGTGCATTTGTAAGGTGCTTATGCATCAAGAAATTGCGTTTCAAAGCACCCACAGCGCATGGGGGTGGGAACATGGGAACAAAGGCCCATAGAATAAATTGATGAACAAGAAAAAGGATCCTCCTATGCCTTGTGAGCATTCAGAGCGTGCAGTTGCAGGGAGAGAGAGGGGGACAAGGAAGACGGGTAAGTGCTAGCAGTTCCTCAGAGGGAAGTGCCAATGAGTCCGTTGTGTTCAAAAGTAAGTGCCTGGCAGAGATCGCTTGGTACAGAGTGATCACTTACCAATAATAAGTAAAGGCCCATGAGAACACAAGGCAGTGGGTGCCTGAAGACAAGTGCTGGGATGGGGCTGAAAGCTTGGGGCGATTGGGCAGAAAAGCCAAGCCACCAATCTTAGCAACTGTAGGATATTAGCACGGGAGTGAGAGGGGGAAGGAGAGTATGAAGAGGAAAATCTTGAGGAGCCTCCAGAATTTGAAAAAATCTGGCTCAAGATGGAGAGGAAGGGGGAGGCTGTTCCAGAGGAAGGAGCTAGCCAAGGAGAGAGATCTGCTACCAGCTTTCTGCTTAGAAAAGCACCTGACACACAGAGAGTTGGAGCTGGAGGAGCATAAAGATCTGGAAGGAAAATATTTGGTGAGAGCAATTTGTAGATAGATTAGTCGTTGGCCCCAGACATCCTTATGGATGAGCAGAGGGATTTGAATTTGATCCTTGCACTAGTAGGGAGACAGTGGAGGGATTTTAGGGCTGGAGAGTTATGGTCCCTGGGCTTGAGGCCAAGTATAAGTCTCCCAGCCCTATTCTGGACAAGCTGGAGGGGGCGGTGAGAGGAAGAGGGAGAGGAAGGAAGAGGGAGTTGCAGTAGTCAAACCTAGAGAGTACCAGAGCTCTAGAGACATTGAGCTTCTGGGGAAAAGTGAGGAAAGGAAGGATTCCTCTGAGGAGGTATATTTGGAAGTGGGCCTTCTTTGCAAGGTCCAAGATGTGAGGGAGGAAAGAGAGAGAGGAGTCGAAGATGACTCCAAGGTTTCTGGCTTCAGATGCAGGAGAAGGGCAGAGCCCATAGAGGATGGTCAGAGTGAAGGAAGGAAAGTAGGAATGGTAGTCCCAGTCGGAAGGATCTAAGTCTTGCTAGCATTGAGGCAGAGATTGTTGGAGGCACACCAGGACTGGATAGCAGATAGGCAGTCAGGAATTAAGAGGAAGTAGAGAGAGCACCAGAGGGAAGTGTGAAGAAGATTTGGGTGTCATATGCATAAGGGGAGAAAGTAGAGATAAGGTGAGCAAGCAGAGTGAGATAGACATTAAAGAGTCGGGTGAGAGGTTAGAGCCCTGGGGAACGCCACAGTTGGAGATGGACGTAGTAGAGGAGAAAGAGCCCAAGATGACCTGGGAGGGACAGTCAGTGAGGAAGGAGGTCAGCCAGTCCAGCGCCCACCCCAGGATAAGAAGGGTATCATGGAGTTGTTTATGGGGAGGGAGTGGTTGACTGTATCAAATGCAGAGGAAAGACCATGCAGAATGAGGATAGCAGGAGATTTAATGTCAAGAGACGTGAGCTATTCTTCACAGGTGTTCAGAAGAGCAGTTTTAGTGCCTCCGGATGCTCGGAATCCAGATTGATGGTTGTGTAGGCAACCAATGAGCTCAGTATGCTGGGCCAGTTGGGGGAGGACCAGCTTCTACAGGAGTTTCCCACGCAAGGGAGTGAGAGAGATCGGGCGGTAGTTAGCCGGACATGAGGCGTTGGTGGAAGGCTTTTTGTGGAGGGGCCGCACAAGGGAGTTCTTGAGGGGAAAAGGGGAAAGACCCAGTTGCAAGCGAGTGATTGCAAAAATCAGCAAGTGCAGAGACAAGGGAGCCAATGTTGTCCTTCAGAGTACAGGTAGAACAGGGGGAGACCAGTTTGGAGATGAGCTTCGTGACCTCATCCAAAGTAATAGGAGCGAATGAGGAGAGAAAGGCTGGGGGGGGTTGGGAGGCCAGGAGGATGGGAAGAAGGGGAGGAAGAGAGAGTGCTCAGGATGTTTTTCGCACCTAGAAACACTTGTTTACAGGCGCGTTGTAAATGCCATACCATATCACGCCCTGAGTTTGTGCAGTGAAGTGGGTGGCCAATGCAGTGCAGAGGGCGTGAGAGTGAAGAGGCGGGGGTGGAGACTGTAGAAGGATTGGGTAGTTCCTTGCTGATTTTAAAACATTCAGCTGTGTTGTTGGATGCTCCAGAGAACCGGGCCTGGATGTGGGCCCTTTTCTTAGAAAGAATGGTGAGACAATATTGGCGACAGGCCAGTTTGTCACAGGATAAGTCTGTGGTTTGCCACTTCCATTCAGCAACTTTGCATTTACGCTTCACGTCTGCTAGATCGAAGTTGTACTAGGTGTTACGCTTGGTGGCGTGTTTCATGACTGGGGCAGGAATGTCAAGAGTGTTAGAGATGCCAAGATGAAAGTTGCTGAGAGCAAAGTCAGAGGTGGCGTCAGCAGTCGGAGGAGAGGGTGGGATGAAGGTGAAGGTAGATGCAAAGGCATCAACTGACACTCGTTTCATTGGGCGGATGTCCGTGAACAAGGTTGGCAGAGCTGAGCGAGGTGCGGTCAGTGGGTCGAGAGAGCCCAGGTGGAAGGAGAGGAGGGAGTTGTCTGACCATGAGAGTGGGGTTGTGAGTGGGGCAGAGAGCAACATATCTGTGTGAATAAAGGCATCAAGGGTTTGTCCAGCCGAGTGGGTAGGACCAGAGGGGAGACTGAAGAGGGAGGGCAGAGTGCAGAGGTCACGAAAGAGAGTGCAGGCTGTGATTGCGAAGTCAAGGTGTATATTGAAGTCACCCAGTAGAAGGAGTTTAGAGGAAGCTGTTAGGAGAGAGGAGGATAAATCAGTCCATGCAGAAAGGAAGAGGTTGATAGAAGCAGGTGGCCTATAGATGGAAGCAATGGTGAGGGAGGAGGTAAGAGAGATGACCAGTTTGCAGACAAGGTTCTAGAAGGAGGAGTATCGCTGGGTGGGTATGAGGGAAGAAGGGACCCACTCAGGGAAGATCAGGGCAACCCCACTGCCAGAGCGCTTAGGGTGAGGCTTAGAGATGATCTTGTATCCGTCAGAGAGAAGGGAGTCAAAAGCAGTGTCTCAGCTGGCATTGAACAACATCGCAGTAAGAGTGAGGATATTGAGGTCAATATCTTCAAGGGGTGGCAGATGTCAGCAGAGTGTTTAATAGCAGAGCGAGCATTACGTGTGGCTAGATGAAGCAGGTCTCTGCCTTTGAAGTATTTCTGAGTGGGGTGGTACAGGGTCATGGAGCAACAGTTGTAGGAGGGTGAAAAGGGACAAGGAGAGTGGAGGAGAGAGTAGCAGGCTCAGGAAGAAATTTGATGAGGAATGGCCGATGCCGGTGAAAGAGGAGGCGGTTGGGTTGAGGACCCTGAGGCTTGATGGTGCCATTTTGCCATTTTGATACATTTTAATTATACACCAAGGGATGAGAAGCCCACCAACATTGCTCCCCATCTATTGCCACCATTAATGGGTGAGGATAGGAAAGGGGCGAGGGTAGAGATAAGATTAGGGGTCCAGAGATCTGGAGAGGGGACAGAAAAGAGGATAACAGTGACAATATGTCTGGAAGTTGCACTGACGTAGGTGTATGCAATGGGTAGACCAGGGTTGGTGGTCAGGAACTCTTCATGAGAGAAGCAGGATAGGTGATAGTGAAGCAGTTAGAATAGGGGTGGCGGAGAGACAGGATGATGGATAGAGGGAGAGACTGCACGGCACAAGCACAAACTCACCAGATGGCCTATTAGCCGAAGAGGAGAGCAAACAGATGTAGTCGAAACACTTGGGTACAGAATGTGGTGGAGCTGTATAGTTGTTAAACACACCTAGATATGAAATTGCCCAAACAACCAATGAATGCAATGCAAATGGCTCGGGCGCAGGGTGTCCAGGTGTTAAACACACCTGGGGGGTCATTCCGAGGTTGGTGCTAAGGGAGAAAACGATGCTGGTAAAGGAATACCGGCATTGCTTACCGCTACGGGCTATCCTGACCAGCCTGACCGCTATTAGTGGCATTGTAAATTACGGCGCCTCTAGTAGTGGCATGGGCGCGGGCATGCGGCCCACCATGCCAGCAATAGCGGCATGCCGTAAACTGGCAGAGATCACAAGTGAAGCGGACATGCAAATACCGGCATCATGAAGGCATTAAAAGTGCTTACCGGCATGCCGAAAATATCGGCATCGCAGACCAACCGTAAAATGCCTTGAGCAGTGTTCCTAACTGCCACATGTGCATACAACCAGCACAGGTAGAGGCAATGGAGGCCCAATAAAAAAGGAGCACACCCACACACCACACCCCCTCCCAAACCAAGATGATTCCAATATTAGTAGCATTACTGGAGCTTGAGGGCATGCTTGCATTACCACAACATCAACAACAACAACAACAGCCCGCACCACAGAGGAGACGCAGGAGAAGGAGGGTGAGACAGGCCCAGCATGCCCCACCAGTGCAGCCACTGTTACCACGCAGGCAGCCCCCAATCCCTCGCATCAGAGCCAATCCTTTCAACCTAATCCCTGAGCAGATCCACACTCTGTACCGTCTGGACCGGGACACCACCACCACCATTGTGGACCTGATACACAATGACATTGTCAGCATCATTGAAATGCGCACCGCCATCCCCCCTCCACTGAAGGTAGTTTCTGTGCTCCACTTCCTTGCCACAGACACCTACCAGCACACAGTGGGGCACATGCATGGCATATCACAACACTTATTTTCTTGGATTCTGAACCAAGTGCTGGACGCCCTCCTCAAGCACACAAGGACTACATATCGCTACCATGGACTCCCCAGGAGATATTTGATACAAAAGTTGGCTTCCATGCACTGGCAGGCATGCCAGATTGTGTAGGTGCCCTTGACTGCACCCACGTGGAGTTGGTGGTCCTGCATGCCATGGAGGTGGTGTACCGCAACCGCAAGCAATACCACTCCATCAATGTGAAGATGGTATGCAACGCCAGCAAGATCATCACACATTGTTGTGCCTGATATCACAGATCAACTCATGACTCTATGGTCCTGCGGAACTCCACGCTACCATGCTTCATGGAGTGGCATGTTGGACGACGTGCCTGGCTGCTTGGTAAGTTGCAGGACTGGCACATGGCATTGAAATGGGGGGAGAGATGCACACATCACCATGCTGCCAATGTCGAATACTGTGCCCCAAAGCATCACAAACGGTACATGACACCCAAATCCCATATGAATGAAGTAAGGTCGACACCTATCACTACATGACTAACAGGAAACCAACCCACAACACATGCACCACTCATCAGTGGCCCTCAGCCTCCGTAACGCCATCCAGCAACATGCAGTGCATATGCACTATGTTGATGTCGCCAGCATATCACCACAGAGGACAAGCATCCCTGGGAGTGCATCAAACTGAACCAACTAGGGAATCCACTGTCTGTCACAGGGCCGCCACACCCACAGGAGTGCTGCATGTCACCATGGGTATGATCTGCGCTGATTGCCCACTATTGCACAGACTACTGCCAACGCTCCTTCTCAGTAAATCTCACAGAACACCTCACATATTTGACACTAACACAGCTGTATGCGTAAACGATGCATGTGCAACAAGATATCAGTGCACACCATGTGTCATCTTGAAGATGCAACCCACACTATTAGTCCATGGCACAGGACACATTGAGGGACTGAAAATGGCGTAAATACATTCTGGGACATGTGCATGTGGCCAACAATAATCTGCAGGCATGTGTGACTAGTACAGCTGCCCATCATGAATCGACTAACATTTACCTTTTATTGCCTCTCATGCAGGTGATAGTGGCTCTCCCTTGAAGCCGTGGCTCCTCACCCCTGTCCGAAAACCACAGAACAGGCACGAGGAAGACTACAATCGTTCCCATACCCGTACCCGTGTGGTCATCGAGCAGACCTTTGGCCTGTTGAACGCACAATTTCGCTGCCTCTGCCGGTCGGGTGGGACACTCCACTACAGGCATGAGAAGGTGGCCAAGATCATCATGGCATGTGTCATGCTACACAATATGTGTATCAGATGGAACGTGCCCCTGCCCCCTTGACATTGAACTGCTACCACCAGGTGATGATGAAGGGGATGAAGAAGATGTGGCTGGACATCATCACGGTGCCGATGCACAGGAGGGACATGATGTGCTCCAGTCAGTGATTGCACAATATTTCTGACACACATGGCAGCAGAGGGTGACATGATAGTTGGACAGAGGTCATTGGGTGTGGGGGTACATGTACACTATGCACTGTATGTGAATAAATGACACATTTGCAATGGTGAATATCCACTCAGGTCTTGCTTTTAACACAACAGGTGTATTAAATATAACAATGTTAACGAACGTGCAAAAACCCTCCGCCACCCTCACCCCTTCCCCCTCCCCCCGCAACACACCACTCATGTCTGGCCAGTATGTTGTCCTCAACAAACTGACGCACAAGGGCAGTCAGCTGTTCTGACCGCTGTGGCCCTGCGGGTGCACCTGTGGAGGTTGTTGGTATCTGGCTGTCCTGCTCAGCCTCCCTACTCATCAAAATGGGACTGAAGAGCCCTTCCATCTGCTCCTGACCAGTCTGCTCCGGGGTGGTGGTGTGGTCAGTATCGAGGGATGATATTTGAGGGGATGCCGGTGGACTTGGCGTATAGACCACTTCCGATGTATCGTCCTCAATGGGCACCCAGATGTCATCCTGTGGGACCTCCACAGCCAGGGGTGCTATGGCTGCCACCTCCCCGGCCAAACTGGACTCCTCTGAATGTGGTACCTCGCCTGATTCCTCAGGATGGCCAATGGGTGGTGGTGCTTCGCCCTCTACGGGCCTTGGCAGCACCCGTGCAATGGCAACCTGGGGTGTCTTGCCTGCTGGTGCACGGCGGCCCCTGGGTTGTCCCCTCGAGGTCGAAGGGTGGTTGGCGTCATCCCGGGGCCTCTTCCGGGGTGTGGTCTTGGCGGGGGTTGCGTCCTGCCCATCACTGTCATGGTCAGAGCCTGTGGGGGTTGAAGAGAGGGACGGCATGAGTGATGTTTTGATAGGCATCATACATACATTTGGACAATTGATCATCCGCAAAATTGGGGGTAAAAGGCATTTGTGTTTGGATGAGCACGTTGTTTGATAGATGGGTGGGTTATGTAGGCATAAGTCAGCGTCACTCATGTTGGCCAAGAGCTATGCTATCTGACATGCACATTATTTGGGGCCTGCCCGCTGTGTGACTCATGCCATTTACATCTTTGTGTGCTATGTGTCAGGTACGGCATTGCCTTGCAGCAGGCATCTGCATGTGTCTGTGATGCATCCGCCTACTTTGCAGGGAGTGTGTGTGTGTTGGACCATAGCATGACTCTTTGGACTGACATATTGGTTGACTTTCATCAGACTCGGCATTAGAATGTTTTCTTAGGACACTCCCCTCCATCGCCCGATGTTGTGGCGCCACACTCCATCTCACCAACACCTTTGATCCCCTCGATCCCGATCATGCTTGCGCAGATGTCCTCCCATGGTGTCAGCTTGATTGGTGAGCTGGGACCTCAGCCTGTTCCCATTGCCTGGCTGCTGATCACTGAGAGTATATTTCGTACTCTGAGTCGCATGTTGTCCCAGCGCTTACGACAGTCTTTGATGGTGCGTGGGGTGTTCCCAACAGCATTGTCTTTTTGAGCAACAAATGCCCAGGCCTCCTTTTTTTAAAGAATTGCCTCCCTCTTCATGTTGTTTGAAAAGACTGTTCCTGCATGCTCCTGCAGTATCCCGACCAGCATCTCCAGCTTATCCTCATTAAATCTCTCCTCGTGCTGGCGGGAAGCTCCCTTCTTTAGGGCCTTGGGAATAGTGGTGTTATAGGAGAATGTTCTCAGTACAACAGCAGAGTCCAACAGGTCCTGTGTGGTGAGGGTGGCAATGGATTGTGTTTTTAAAGATGGCCGCCATGCTCCTTCCCGTTCCTGTGCGATGCCGCTACTTCCGGTTCCACTTATTAATGGTGACCGATATTAGCGTTGACCGCTAATAACGGTCCCCGCTAATGCCGCATTATACCTTGTCGGTAGTGCTATCTGGGCTATGCTTGATGCCGCTAAGGGCATTTTAGGTGCCTTTAACGGCATGGCAGTAATGGCCTTACTGGCATAGTGCAAAGCTTGTGCCCGCAAAGTTGCAATAGTCCTCTATTAGCGGACTGATGACTGCCTGGACACGCTATTTACGCCATGCCAGTAAGGACTGTTACTCACCTCCAAACTCAAAATGAGGCCCCTGGATTCAAAATTGCCCAAACAGCACAGAAATGTAGTAAGACAAGGAGGTATAGCAGGCATAGGCGAAACAGAAGATAAGTGGCTATGGCAGAGCAAGGTTCATAATTGGTGAGTTAATAAATAGGCATCAGTTAGTCAGAATATAAGTCACAGGTGCTCTGCAATGGGAGGACAGGATTCCAGGAAGGTCATACATTCTTAGAGTAGACAAATGCATGTTGCAAAGTGCTCCATGAGCTGGGGGGACTGAGATGCTGCAAGGGAGGTGATGGGGGCCCATCCGAGCCCTACCAGGTACGAACAGGCACAGACAGGGGCCTTTGTTGTGGACCTCGGAGTCAGGGGGCCGGCTATTCAACTAGCGCCTCCCCATTGGCACAGAAGACGGAAAGGAGGACCAATCAGATGGAGGGAAGGGCAGGCAAGGGCAGGCAACAGACCACTCCGGTGCTCAGGGGAGGCCATCTTGGAAGGTGCTTCACTCTAGCGCTGTATATGGCCAGACAAGATGTTAAACAGGCCTCAATCCATGGCGAATGAAGTGGAGCTCTCCAACAGTAAAGCAAAGCGCAGTAAGGCAGGCACAGCAAAAGCAGTGTGCTTCATCACGCATGAAGCAAAAACCAGAAATGGTTCAACAAGCCCTGCAGGGTTCACCTCATGTTAGCTATGCTGCATCCAGACTCCTGCAACCTTGCTCCGGCAGCCACGAGGTTCCTCTCACTGTGTGTGAAGAAGTGAGGCCGTGTGAGGCACAGGCATGGGCCTTTCTGTGGGCCTTGATGTCAAGCGGGTGACTAATTGCCTGCCATCTCCGGGTTGGCCCAGAAGAAGGAATGGAGGACCAATCAGACAGAGGGGAGTGCAGGCAAGGGCAGGCAACAGAGCACTCCGTTGCTCAGGGGAGGTTGGTGGCCATCTTGGAAGGTGCCGCACACAAGCGCTGTATATGCAATATGGTCAGACAAAATGTCAAATAGGCATTAAGCCCTCTGGGATGAATGGGAGCTCTCCAACAATAAAGCAAAGCAAAGTCATGAATATCATGAATTTCATCCCTCAAACGCACACCAGGATATCCTGCTTTCACCCATATGTCGTCAGCCTGGTCTCCCAAGTTTACAACAAACAAACATTTCAAATCTCCCAAAGCCAAAGTAACACCAGCATTTTGGTTTTCAAATGTGTAAATCTACTTTCCCGCCCCTGCAGTGAGAGAAGGCAGTGTTTTTGCTGCCAGTTTGCCATTTGCATAACTGAAATCACAAGAACTGTAATTCTTGCGCTCCAATAGTTAATTTATTGAATAATTTGACAATTGTTTGTGGTTGTTTCCTTAATCAGATTTATTGACATACTTCTATTTGTGTTAGACTTCAATCTTCTAACAATTGTGCTTCTTTTTGAGCTCCTGCTTTTACATATTATCCCCGACACGTGTTTCCCCATTGGTGGTGCTTTAAAATCTTCTCTTTATACAGTTGTAAGGCAGAACACAAATATTCGAACAGGGTAGCAAGTGTTATGTTGAACGGCTGTCCCCCTTTTTTTCACCTTGGTTTAGCCACAAAAATGCTCCTCCCTTCTGAGGTCTGAACCAGTGGCACCTCTATCGTCCCATTGTCCAACTCTTTTTTCCCATTTACTGTTATCCCTTATCCCGTCCACACCCATCACTCTGTCAATCCTCTGTTCTGTATCATACCCATGCAGCCCTCCCTTTCTACCACACCAACCATGCACGCCGTCACTCTATACACTCCACAAAATTCTACACCACTGCTCTGGGCCTGTCCTCGGTCCACCATGATACAATATAAGAACACAACATAAAACTAAAACATTTTGTTCCATCGCCCCCTTATATCGGTTAGGGAGATCCCAAGCCCACTCAATATACAGAGCCTACATGATGGTACTGGGTATATGCATGTTTCCCAAGTCTGCATGTAATACCCTTTTAAATATGCTGGGAGATTCACAGTACCCATGGGGAAATCTTGTGTGCTGGAATCTCCTCCCACCATGCAAAAATGCTGTGAGGTATTGAGAGTCAGTGTGTAACAGAACTGAGAAGAATGCATTCTTAGGGTCAATGACAGTGAAATGGGTTGCTGTTGTGTGTATATAGCATAGTATTGTCACAGGATTGCGAACTACTGGAAACTCTGCTTGTACTATGTCTTTCAGAGGGCGCAAATCCTGGATCATTCTCCAACTGGATCCCGTGCCTTTCTTTTTAGGTTATATGGCAGTGATATAGAGAGAGTTGAAAAGTATAAAAATGCTTTGGTGTAATAGTGCAGTGATGGTGTCATGTATTCCCTATTCTGCCTCCTTGGATAAAGGATACTGCTTCACCTGGGGCAACACCGGCCCTGGTTTAGGGGTAATTTGTATTGGAGCAACGCTCTTCAAGAGTCCTACATCATGGGGGTTGGTCGTCCACAAAATGCCAGGTACCTGTGCCAGATCTTCTTGAGCGAATGATGGAACACTTCCTGTCACAAATGTAACATGGGACAAGGTGATACTGTATCATTATCTCACAAGGGACACATGGAGCTAACACTATTTCTCCATCACAGTTATCATCTTCAATTAGGTCAAAATCAGTCAGTTCCTTCAGTGGCTTGGTGGGATCTAGGTACAACACAGTGCACCACTGCCCATACTTTGTATCTACCACTATCAGAATAATCCTCGTTTTTGATACCACCACTCCTTCACTGTCCAACAGAAGAATTGTCCCTTCAATGTGTTCTTCGGGCATAGTGGGCCTGATTATAAAGTCTGAGGGTATTCTCCAACACTCCTTTCCCACTCGAGGGATTGCATTTAACAACACACTGACTCCGTAAATTAACAAATCGGGGTGTAGTGGGATACCTCAGGCAGCCATCTCACTCCCTAAGGTGTGAATGATCTCCATGGCTCTTATGTGATCCATCCCGGGGTTGGAAAACACTACCCCCCTTTCAGTTAATGAGATAGTCCTGTACAGCTTACTGAGCATGTCTCATTCTAAAAGGTTGACAGGGGATGATTCTGAAAACAACAACAGGGCCAGTAAACAGTAAAAGGAACCAATTTCACAGCTGAAGAGAAGCCCTGCGTGTCCATGCATGATTTATTTATGCCTGTGTCCACCATGACAATAAAAGGTTTGTCGACATATCTCCACGCCCACCAAGGGTTCCTGTTTTGGGTCAGCACTGACAGACAAGACTGGGCATGCAATAGTTCTCTGTGGGCTGTTCTAATCTGTCCCCCGGAAGACTAAAGAGTTCTCTCCTAACACACTAGCAGCCTGATAATGTGTGACAGTACCGTTAAGAACTGCATTACTCTTGGCTATTTTTGGCACCTGTGGAGGGGAGAAATAAGTTGCTACTTGGCTGCTGGGGGCTGGTGCTTGCAGCTGTGGAAAATGTGGAGGTGGATCTATGGTTGTGGGGTACCGTATGGAACTGCTGCGGGGACAGGCCCATAGGGCAGTTGGTATGGGGCTGGTATTCCTGGGGCATACAGGGGCATCTGAATATATCTACCTCTGGGCCTACTTCCTGCGAACAATGTCACATCCTCCCACATATCCAACACTGCCCAATATTTCCCCCCTCAGTCCAATTCCTCTAAATCCTCATCTTCCCCCTCTCTGCCCTGGAATCCTCTTCTTGCCAGCTGGTACCCTCTGTAGGGCCACCCTTGATATTGTGGCTGAAACCCACCATTCCATTTGTATCCTCCTGCCCATGCAGGGGCTGTTCTTATATCTGCCTGTATCACCCTGTTCTCTGTCTGGGTGTCTTACAGTGCCACCACTACCGCTCCCTCCACCAATATCTTTGCTAACTTCTTTTGTTCAAGTTTCGCTTCCTCAGTTTGAAGTCATTGGGCGGTTTCCTTCACTTTTTCTTTCAAATATTTACTATGATGTATAAATATAGACTGGCAATCCAAGATGCCATTGGGCGTATGTTGCACTCTACAAATTCTAAATCAAATCGAAGCAACTCATAGACTGTATTTGTGCCCACCCTATCACCTCTATCCCCACAATCTTATTGAGTGCTTTCTGTAGTTCTTTGGGAAACTACTTCTTAACCACAAAATAGAAGAATTGGATCGACTGATCTCATGCTTCACCTGTTTCTGCCCTAAACATCTATTGTGTCTGTAAAATATACTGGGCATAGTCTTCATCATCCCCCATCATGCATTGAAAATCAGGGGTATGAGGTTAGGCAAAGCGTAAAGCTGCTCAAACCTGTGCCCTGATGTCATTAAAATGGGCCCGTCATTTTATTCTTTAACTTTATTGTGCATTTGTAAGGTGCTTATGCATCAAGAAATTGCGTTTCAAAGCACCCACAGGGCATAGGGGTGGGAACATGGGAACAAAGGCCCATAGAATAAATTGATGAACAAGAAAAAGGATCCTCTTATGCCTTGTGAGCATTCAGAGCGTGCAGTTGCAGGGAGAGAGAGGGGGAAGACGGGTAAGTGCTAGCAGTTCCTCAGAGGGAAGTGCCAAGGAGTCCGTTGTGTTCAACAGTAAGTGCCTGGCGGAGATCGCTTGGTACAGAGTGATCACTTACCAATAATGAGTAAAGGCCCATGAGAACACAAGGCAGTGGGTGCCTGAAGACAAGTGCTGGGATGGGGCTGAAAGCTTGGGGCGATTGGGCAGAAAAGACAAGCCACCAATCTTAGCAACTGTAGGGTATTAGCACGGGAGTGAGAGGGGGAAGGAGAGGATGAAGAGGAAAATCTTGAGGAGCCTCCAGAATTTGAAAAGATCTGGCTCAAGATGGAGAGGAAGGGGGAGGCTGTTCCAGAGGAAGGAGCCAGCCAAGGAGAGAGATCTGCTACCAGCTTTCTGCTTAGAAAAGCACCTGACACACAGAGAGTTGGAGCTGGAGGAGCATAAAGATCTGGAAGGAAAATATTTGGTGAGAGCAATTTGTAGATAGATTAGTCGTTGGCCCCAGACATCCTTATGGATGAGCAGAGGGATTTGAATTTGATCCTTGCACTAGTAGGGAGACAGTGGAGGGATTTTAGGGCTGGAGAGTTATGGTCCCTGGGCTTGAGGCCAAGGATAAGTCTCCCAGCCCTATTCTGGACAAGCTGGAGGGGGCGGTGAGAGGAAGAGGGAGAGGAAGGAAGAGGGAGTTGCAGTAGTCAAACCTAGAGAGTACCAGAGCTCTAGAGACATTGAGCTTCTGGGGAAAAGTGAGGAAAGGAAAGATTCCTCTGAGGAGGTATATTTGGAAGTGGGCCTTCTTTGCAAGGTCCAAGATGTGAGGGAGGAAAGAGAGAGAGGAGTCGAAGATGACTCCAAGGTTTCTGGCTTCAGATGCAGGAGAAGGGCAGAGCCCATAGAGGATGGTCAGAGTGAAGGAAGGAAAGTAGGAATGGTAGTCCCAGTCGGAAGGATCTAAGTCTTGCTAGCATTGAGGCAGAGATTGTTGGAGGCACACCAGGACTGGATAGCAGATAGGCAGTCAGGAATTAAGAGGAAGTAGAGAGAGCACCAGAGGGAAGTGTGAAGAAGATTTGGGTGTCATATGCATAAGGGGAGAAAGTAGAGATAAGGTGAGCAAGCAGAGTGAGATAGACATTAAAGAGTCGGGTGAGAGGTTAGAGCCCTGGGGAACGCCACAGTTGGAGATGGAGGTAGCAGAGGAGAAAGAGCCCAAGATGACCTGGGAGGGACAGTCAGTGAGGAAGGAGGTCAGCCAGTCCAGCGCCCACCCCAGGATAAGAAGGGTATCATGGAGTTGTTTATGGGGAGGGAGTGGTTGACTGTATCAAATGCAGAGGAAAGACCATGCAGAATGAGGATAGCAGGAGATTTAATGTCAAGAGATGTGAGCAATTCTTCACAGGTGTTCAGAAGAGCAGTTTTAGTGCCTCCGGATGCTCGGAATCCAGATTGATGGTTGTGTAGGCAACCAATGAGCTCAGTATGCTGGGCCAGTTGGGGGAGGACCAGCTTCTACAGGAGTTTCCCACGCAAGGGAGTGAGAGAGATCGGGCGGTAGTTAGCCGGACATGAGGCGTTGGTGGAAGGCTTTTTGTGGAGCGGCCGCACAAGTGAGTTCTTGAGGGAAAAAAGGGGAAAGACCCAGTTGCAAGCGAGTGATTGCAAAAATCAGCAAGTGCAGAGACAAGGGAGCCAATGTTGTCCTTCAGAGTACAGGTAGAACAGGGGGAGACCTGTTGGGAGATGAGCTTAGTGACCTCATCCAAAGTAATAGGAGCGAATGAGGAGAGAAAGGCTGGGGGGGTTGGGAGGCCAGGAGGATGGGAAGAAGGGGAGGAAGAGAGAGTGCTCAGGATGTTTTTCGCACCTAGAAACACTTGTTTACAGGGTCGTTGTAAATGCCATACCATATCACGCCCTGAGTTTGTGCAGTGAAGTGGGTGGCCAATGCAGTGCAGAGGGCGTGAGAGTGAAGAGGCGGGGGTGGAGACTGTAGAAGGATTGGGTAGTTCCTTGCTGATTTTAAAACATTCAGCTGTGTTGTTGGATGCTCCAGAGAACCGGGCCTGGATGTGGGCCCTTTTCTTAGAAAGAATGGTGAGACAATATTGGCGACAGGCCAGTTTGTCACAGGATAAGTCTGTGGTTTGCCACTTCCATTCAGCAACTTTGCATTTACGCTTCACATCTGCTAGATCGAAGTTGTACTAGGTGTTACGCTTGGTGGCGTGTTTCATGACTGGGGCGGGAATGTCAAGAGTGTTAGAGATGCCGAGATGAAGGTTGCTGAGAGCAAAGTCAGAGGTGGCGTTGGCAGTCGGAGGAGAGGGTGGGATGAAGGTGAAGGTAGATGCAAAGGCGTCAACTGACACTCGTTTCATTGGGCGGATGTCCGTGAACAAGGTTGGCAGAGCTGAGCGAGGTGCGGTCAGTGGGTCGAGAGAGCCCAGGTGGAAGGAGAGGAGGGAGTTGTCTGACCATGAGAGTGGGGTTGTGAGTGGGGCAGAGAGCAACATATCTGTGTGAATAAAGGCATCAAGGGTTTGTCCAGCCAAGTGGGTAGGACCAGAGGGGAGACTGAAGAGGGAGGGCAGGGAGCAGAGGTCACAAAAGAGAGTGCAGGCTGTGCTTGCGAAGTCAAGGTGTATATTGAAGTCACCCAGTAGAAGGAGTTTAGAGGAAGCTGTTAGGAGAGAGGAGGATAAATCAGTCCATTCAGAAAGGAAGAGGTTGATAGAAGCAGGTGGCCTATAGATGGAAGCAATGGTGAGGGAGGAGGTAAGAGAGATGACCAGTTTGCAGACAAGGTTCTAGAAGGAGGAGTATCGCTGGGTGGGTATGAGGGAAGAAGGGACCCACTCAGGGAAGATCAGGGCAACCCCACTGCCAGAGCGCTTAGGGTGAGGCTTAGAGATGATCTTGTATCCGTCAGAGAGAAGGGAGTCAAAAGCAGTGTCTCAGCTGGCATTGAACCACATCGCAGTAAGAGTGAGGATATTGAGGACAATATCTTCAAGGGGTGGCAGATGTCAGCAGAGTGTTTAATAGCAGAGCGAGCATTACGTGTGGCTAGATGAAGCAGGTCTCTGCCTTTGAAGTATTTCTGAGTGGGGTGGTACAGGGGCATGGAACAACAGTTGTAGGAGGGTGAAAAGGGACAAGGAGAGTGGAGGAGAGAGTAGCGGGCTCAGGAAGAAAGTTGATGAGGAATGGCTGATGCCGGTGAAAGAGGAGGCGGTTGGGTTGAGGACCCTGAGGCTTGATGGTGCCATTTTGCCATTTTGATATATTTTAATTATACACCAAGGGATGAGAAGCCCACCAACATTGCTCCCCATCTATTGCCACCATTAATGGGTGAGGATAGGAAAGGGGCGAGGGTAGAGATAAGATTAGGGGTCCAGAGATCTGGAGAGGGGACAGAAAAGAGGATAACAGTGACAATATGTCTGGAAGTTGCACTGACGTAGGTGTATGCAATGGGTATACCAGGGTTGGTGGTCAGGAATTCTTCATGAGAGAAGCAGGATAGGTGATAGTGAAGCAGTTAGAATAGGGGTGGGGGAGAGACAGGATGATGGATAGAGGGAGAGACTGCACGGCACAAGCACAAACTCACCAGATGGCCTATTAGCCGAAGAGGAGAGCAAACAGATGTAGTCGAAACACTTGGGTACAGAATGTGGTGGAGCTGTATAGTTGTTACACACACCTAGATACGAAATTGCCCAAGCAACCAATGAATGCAATGCAAATGGCTAGGGCGCAGGGTGTCCAGGTGTTAACCACACCTGGGGGGTCATTCCGAGGTTGGTGCTAAGGGAAAAAACGATGCTGGTAAAGGAATACCGGCATTGCTTACCGCTACGGGCTATCCTGACCAGCCTGACCGCTATTAGTGGCATTGTAAATTACGGCGCCTCTAGTAGTGGCATGGGCGCGGGCATGCGGCCCACCATGCCAGCAATAGCGGCATGCCGTAAACTGGCAGAGATCACAAGTGAAGCGGACATGCAAATACCGGCATCATGAAAGCATTAAAAGTGCTTACCGGCATGCCGAAAATATCGGCATCGCAGACCAACCGTAAAATGCCTTGAGCAGTGTTCCTAACTGCCACAGGTGCATACAACCAGCCCAGGTAGAGGCAATCGAGGCCCAATAAAAAAGGAGCACACCCACACACCACACTCCCTCCCAGACCAAGATGATTCCAATATTAGTAGCATTACTGGAGCTTGAGGGCATGCTTGCATTACCACAACATCAACAACAACAACAACAGCCCGCACCACAGAGGAGACGCAGGAGAAGGAGGGTGAGACAGGCCCAGCATGCCCCACCAGTGCAGCCACCGTTACCACGCAGGCAGCCCCCAATCCCTCGCATCAGAGCCAATCCTTTCAACCTAATCCCTGAGCAGATCCACACCCTGTACCGTCTAGACCGGGACACCACCACCACCATTGTGGACCTGATACACAATGACATTGTCAGCATCATTGAAATCCGCACCGCCATCCCCCCTCCACTGAAGGTAGTTTCTGTGCTCCAATTCCTTGCCACAGATACCTACCAGCACACAGTGGGGCACATGCATTGCATATCACCACACTTATTTTCTTGGATTCTGAACCAAGTGCTGGACGCCCTCCTCAAGCACACAAGGACTACATATCGCTACCATGGACTCCCCAGGAGATATTTGATACAAAAGTTGGCTTCCATGCACTGGCAGGCATGCCAAATTGTGTAGGTGCCCTTGACTGCACCCACGTGGAGTTGGTGGTCCTGCATGCCATGGAGGTGGCGTACCGCAACCGCAAGCAATACCACTCCATCAATGTGAAGATGGTATGCAACGCCAGCAAGATCATCACACATTGTTGTGCCTGATATCCCAGATCAACTCATGACTCTATGGTCCTGCGGAACTCCACGCTACCATGCTTCATGGAGTGGCATGTTGGACGACGTGCCTGGCTGCTTGGTAAGTTGCAGGACTGGCACATGGCATTGAAATGGGGAAATGGGGGGAGAGATGCACACATCACCATGCTGCCAATGTCGAACACTGTGCCCCAAACCATCACAAACGGTACATGACACCCAAATCCCATATCAATGAAGTAAGGTCGACACCTATCACTACATGACTAACAGGAAACCAACCCACAACACATGCACCACTCATCAGTGGCCCTCAGCCTCCGTAACGCCATCCAGCAACATGCAGTGCATATGCACTATGTTGATGTCTCCAGCATATCACCACAGAGGACAAGCATCCCTGGGAGTGCATCAAACTGAACCAACTAGGGAATCCACTGTCTGTCACAGGGCCGCCACACCCACAGGAGTGCTGCATGTCACCATGGGAATGATCTGCGCTGATTGCCCACTATTGCACAGACTACTGCCAATGCTCCTTCTAAGTAAATCTCACAGAACACCTCACATATTTGACACCAACACAGCTGTATGCGTAAACGATGCATGTGCAACAAGATATCAGTGCACACCATGTGTCATCTTGAAGATGCAACCCACACTATTAGTCCATGGCACAGGATACATTGAGGGACTGAAAATGGCGTAAATACATCCTGGGACATGTGCATGTGGCCAACGATAATCTGCAGGCATGTGTGACTAGTACAGCTGTCCATCATGAATCGACTAACATTTACCTTTTATTGCCTCTCATGCAGGTGATAGTGGCTCTCCCTTGAAGCCGTGGCTCCTCACCCCTGTCCGAAACCCACAGAACAGGCACGAGGAAGACTACAATAGTTCCCATACCCGTACCCGTGTGGTCATCGAGCAGACCTTTGGCCTGTTGAAGGCACGATTTCCCTGCCTCTGCCGGTCGGGTGGGACACTCCTCTACAGGCATGAGAAGGTGGCCAAGATCATCATGGCATGTGTCATGCTACACAATATGTGTATTCGACGGAACGTGCCCCTGCCCCCTTGACAGTGAACTGCTACCACCAGGTGATGATGAAGGGGATGAAGAAGATGTGGCTGGACATCATCACGGTGCCGATGCACAGGAGGGACATGATGTGCTCCAGTCAGTGATTGCACAATATTTCTGACACACATGGCAGCAGAGGGTGACATGATAGTTGTTTGTTTGTTTGTTTGTTTGTTTATTTGGTATAGCGCAGAACCAAACCCGAAGGGGTAGCTGGGCGCAAACAGTACAAGATTGCTTAAGAACTTAGTTACAGGAGAAATACACGTTATGCAGTTCGCAGTTAAATCAAGAAAAGTGCAGTTTATACAGTTCACAATAGATCAACGGTAAGTATAAATGCGGAACTATGGTTCAGTCTAGTTGATCGGATGTCATTCAGCTGGTTGCAGACATCTAGTGTCTATGTGGGAGGGGGAGGTCGAGCTAAGTGTCATTGGCACGGATCCAAGTGAGGACTTTTCGCCTGAAACTAGAGTAAGGTTGGTCCATTCTGAGATCCAAGGGGAGTTTGTTCCAAGTTTGCGCAGCTATGATTGGGAAACTAGAGCCGCCGGCTGTACTCTTTTTGAATCTAGGCATCACTAAGGTGAAGGCGTTGGTCAGTCTAGTGGGACGGTTAGAGGTTCTCTTGTGGATTCTGTTGGCCAGATAAGGGGGGGCAATGTTGTTAAGACATTTGGATGTGAGGGAGAGTATTTTGAGGGTGATCCTGTCTTTGATTTTTAGCCAATGGATATTTTTCCTAAAGGTGGAGATGTGGGCTCTGTTAGGAATATTTAAAGCTACTCTGATAGCGTTATTTTGGAGAGTTTGTAGTTTGTCAAGGATATACTTGTTAGAGCCTGCATAAAGGGCATTGCAGTAATCCAGCTTGGATATGATGAGAGCATTGGCTAATGTGATGCAGCTAGTCTCAGTTAGGAAAGGTCTGCATGCTCGGATCAATTTGCAAGTATATGCCGTGGAGGATGCTAGCGAGTTTGTTTGCTTTTTGAAGGTGAGCGCTGAATCAAGATAGACCCCGAGGGTTTTGACTGCAGGCATCACTTTGATGACGTTATTGTCAATGTTGAATGAGGCATAGTTGGGGTCAAGTTTTTTGATAGCCAACGCTGAGCCAATGATCAGTAGCTCCGTCTTGTCGTCGTTCAGGCAGAGGCCATGGGATGCCATCCAAGCCTGAATGAGGAGATATATCTTATTTACTAAGTCTGTGTCTTCCAAGAAGTTACCCGAAAGGGGGATTAGAATCTGAGTGTCATCTGCGTAATTAGTGTAGACAACACCCAGTCTGTCCAACTTATCAAACAGGGGCTTAGTAAAGATGTTATACATCGTCGGAGAAACACATGATCCTTGGGGAACACCGCATGAAACTTGTATGGGATCAGCGGCTGCTGAAGGTGAGAAGACTCTCATTGTCCGGTTTGCAAGGAAGGATCGTACCCAAGTTATGGCATCACTTGAGAAATGAGCGGCCGAGCTTAGGTGATTGCATAAGACTGCATGATCTACCAAGTCGAAGGCCGCAGATAGGTCAAGGAGGAGTAGCATCGCTGTTTTACCATTGTCCTTCAACTCGTCAATTTGGGTCTTGAGGTCAATCAAGGCTGTTTCAGTGCCATGAAGGGGACGGAAGCCAGATTGCCGTGATCCTAGTAAATTGTTAGTTTCTAAGTAGTCCTGGATTTGCAGGTATGCTGCTCTGTCTATGATTTTAAGTATGAAAGGGACAGTAGTGATGGGTCTGTAGTTAGTTGGTATAGCAGGGTCAAGTGTTTGTTTTTTTAGCAAGGGAAGCACCCAGGATTGTTTGAGGTTGTTCGGTACTAGATTAGACTTAAAGGATGCATTAATGATTTTTGAAATGAAAGGTGCTAGGTCTCGAGCTGCATCTTTTATAATTTGGGCCGGACAGTTGTCACCTTTACAGTTGGAGGGTTTTAGAGAGAGTATGATTTTTTATGTCTCTAATATGGATATCTTTCTGAAGCTAAATAGGTGAGGGGTGTTAGATTGGTTTGGGAGGAGCTGAGGTTGCAATATGGGTTCTGTTGGCAGGAGCAAGGAGGCTTTTTTGTTAGCAATTTTAGATTGGAGCGAGCTAATTTTACCCGCCGGGGCATTTTGTATATTAGTGCACCAGGACTTGTTTTTGGGAATGTTGTCAGGTGGGGTTATGGGTGATTCCATTTCACGGAGGATGGAAAATAGCTCCTTGGTGTCTGATTTGGCTTTAGAGATTCTGTCATTGAAGGTATTTCTTTTAGTGTTTATGATTTCCTTTTTATACTGTTTGGCAAGGGTGGCTAATTTGGTTTTGTTCTCCTCGGTGGGTGAGTGTTGCCAGATAGACTGCAACTTTCTTTTTTGGATTCTAAGGTCTTTCAGGTGTGGCGTGAACCAGTTGTTAAGGTGACAGAGTTGTTTGCTTTTGCGCAGCTTTGTGGGGGCAATCAAGTCAAGTGCCTTGATCATAGAGCTGTTGTAAGCTTCTACAAGCGACGTAGGGTCTGTAATGTTGTCTAAGTTATTAAGAGTAGGGAGAAGGTAGGGTAGGAGTTGTTCTGATGTGATGTCTTTTTTACTTCTGGTGGGAAGTGGCGGGGCCATGAGTATAGGTTTGGGCCGGATAAGGTCTAGTGAGGCATTGAATACAATTAAGTGGTGGTCAGTCCAGGATTGTGGTATTATGTTGGTAATACTGATGTTACAGTTCCGATCAGCAACCCAGTCTAGGGTTCTACCTTTGGCATGAGTGGGAGAGGAGACTTTTTGAGATAGGGCGTAGTCATTCAGGAATGAGGCGACAGATAGGGCATGTTTGTCGTTGCTGTCATTAAAGCCCAGGTTAAAGTCTCCCAGTAATAGTATTTGAGCGTGGTCTTTAGTGTTGTTGGTTATGATGCTGGTTATGTTGTCTTCAAAGGTTCCCAGTGGTCCAGGTGGTCTGTAGATAACATGCAAGGTGAGAGTCCGGTTACAGGAGAGGTGCAATTTGGCAGTAAGGAGTTCACAAGATGAGAATATCAGGGTAGTAGCTAGTTTGATAGGTAAGGTAGCTTTGTGAATGATGGCTAGGCCGCCACCTTTAGTGTTAGGTCTATCGACTCTTAGTAGTTGGTAGCCGTCAGGTATAGCTAGCATGATGGCAGGGCCAGCTGCATCATGGAGCCATGTTTCGGTTATGACTAATAGGTCTAAGTTTTCGTTGGTTAAGGTGTCCGAGATCTCGGTAGCATGGGCGACCATGGATCTTGCATTAATGAGAGATCCAGTTATTGATAGGGTACTATTTGGTTGAGTCGAGGAGGGTTGTTTATTTTTGGTGGGGGTATCTCTTTGTATCAGTGGCTGGTTAGTAGTTATAGGAGCAGGGCGAGGGGTGGTGGGTTTGGGGTATTGCGAACGTTTGTTTGCTAGATCGATATAGCCTCTGTGATTGTGGTAGGAAGATGGTTCATGAAGACAGGACAGTCTTGCCCTCAGTCTCATGTTTCTGTCCTTAGCAGGGTGTGAGTCCGCAGTTGCAAATGCCATGGTGGTAAGGAGGCTCAGAGCAATGTGTAAGGATTGGTAATAGGTGATTTTCATTCTAGTGGTGGGCAGGGATGAGAGGGTGGGCAAGTTCAGGTTCAAGCTATGGGCGTGGACTAGGTTATATGCAAAGGCGTGTAGTTAGTGGTTCGGTGCCAAAGAGGTCTGAGCAGTCTGTAAAGAGGCCTGTATATTGGTAGTTAGGTGATCTAGGCGAGAACCAGGCTAGGTTCTATGTGGGCAAAGCGGTGGCAAACTAGGCAAGTGTAGAAGACTAGCTAGGTAGTGTGTCACCTAAGTATGTCAGGGCAGCTAGAAGCACATTGAGGTATATAAAGTGGCTAGGGCAGTGTTATACCTAATGACAACCATGGGGCAGGGGCACAGGTCAGGGCGCAAATCTGGTGAAGTACTATCTGCAACAGCACAGAATAGGGCACAGGTCAATTGTGGTCTATTAGCGACCAAGTTGGACAGAGGTCACTGGGTGTGGGGGTACATGTACACTATGCACTGTATGTGAATAAATGACACATTTGCAATGGTGAATATCCACTCAGGTCTTGCTTTTCACACAACAGGTGTATTAAATATAACAACGTTAACGAACGTGCAAAAACCTTCCACCACCCTCACCCCTTCCCCCTCCCCCCGCAACACACCACTCATGTCTGGCCAGTATGTTGTCCTCAACAAACTGAAGCACAAGGGCAGTCAGCTGTTCTGACCGCTGTGGCCCTGCGGGTGCACCTGTGGAGGTTGTTGGTATCTGGCTGTCCTGCTCAGCCTCCCTACTCGTCAAAATGGGACTGAAGAGCCCTTCCATCTGCTCCTGACCAGACTGCTCCGGGGTGGTGGTGTGGTCAGTATCGAGGGATGATATTTGAGGGGATACCGGTGGACTTGGCGTACAGACCACTTCCGATGTATCGTCCTCAAAGGGCACCCAGATGTCATCCTGTGGGACCTCCACAGCCAGGGGTGCTATGGCTGCCACCTCCCCGGCCAAACTGGACTCCTCTGAATGTGGTACCTCGCCTGATTCCTCAGGATGGCCAATGGGTGGTGGTGCTTCGCCCTCTACGGGCATTGGCAGCACCCATGCAATGGCAACCTGGGGTGTCTTGCCTGCTGGTGCACGGCGGCCCCTGAGTTGTCCCCTCGAGGTCGAAGGGTGGTTGGCGTCATCCCGGGGCCTCTTCCGGGGTGTGGTCTTGGCGGGGGTTGCGTCCTGCCCATCACTGTCATGGTCAGAGCCTGTGGGGGTTGAAGAGAGGGACGGCATGAGTGATGTTTTGATAGGCATCATACATACATTTGGACAATTGATCAACCACAAAATTGGGGGTAATAGGCATTTGTGTTTGGATGAGCACCTTGTTTGATAGATGGGTGGGTTATGTAGGCATAAGTCAGCGTCACTCATGTTGGCCAAGAGCTATGCTATCTGACATGCACATTATTTGGGGCCTGCCCGCTGTGTGACTCATGCCATTTACTTCTTTGTGTGCTATGTGTCAGGTACGGCATTGCCTTGCAACAGGCATCTGCATGTGTCTGTGATGCATCCGCCTACTTTGCAGGGCGTGTGTGTGTGTTGGACCATAGCTTGACTCTTTGGACTGACATATTGGTTGACTTTCATCAGACTCGGCATTAGAATGTTTTCTTAGGACACTCCCCTCCATCGCCCGATGTTGTGGCGCCACACTCCATCTCACCAACACCTTTGATCCCCTCGATCCCGATCATGCTTGCGCAGATGTCCTTCCATGGTGTCAGCTTGATTGGTGAGCTGGGACCTCGGCCTGTTCCCATTGCCTGGCTGCTGTTCACTGAGAGTATATTTCGTACTCTGAGTCTCATGTTGTCCCAGCGCTTACGACAGTCTTTGATGGTGCGTGGGGTGTTCCCAACAGCATTGTCTTTTTGAGCAACAAGTGCCCAGGCCTCCTTTTTTTTAAGAATTGCCTCCCTCTTCATGTTGTTTGAAAAGACTGTCCCTGCATGCTACTGCAGTATCCCGACCAGCATCTCCATCTTATCCTCATTAAATCTCTCCTTGTGCTGGCGGGAAGCTCCCTTCTTTAGGGCCTTGGGAATAGTGGTGTTATAGGAGAATGTTCTCAGTACAACAGCAGAGTCCAACGGGTCCTGTGTGGTGAGGATGGCAATGGATTGTGTTTTTAAAGATGGCCGCCATGCTCCTTCCCGTTCCTGTGCGATGCCGCTACTTCCGGTTCCACTTATTAGCGGTGACCGTTATTAGCGTTGACCGCAAATAACGGTCCCCGCTAATGCCGCATTATGCCTTGTCGGTAGTGCTATCTGGGCTATGCTTGATGCCGCTAAGGGCATTTTAGGTGCCTTTAACGGCATGGCAGTAATGGCCTTACTGGCATAGTGCAAAGCTTGTGCCCGCAAAGTTGTAATAGTCCTCTATTAGTGGGCTGATGACTGCCTGGACACGCTATTTACGCAATGCCAGTAAGGACCGTTACTCACCTCCAAACTCAAAATGAGGCCCCTGGATTCAAAATTGCCCAAACAGCACAGAAATGTAGTAAGACAAGGAGGTATAGCAGGCATAGGCGAAACAGAAGATAAGTGGCTATGGCACAGCAAGGTTCATAATTGGTGAGTTAATAAATAGGCATCAGTTAGTCAGAATATAAGTCACAGGTGCTCTGCGATGGGAGGACAGGATTCCAGGAAGGTCATACATTGTTAGAGTAGACAAATGCATGTTGCAAAGTGCTCCATGAGCTGGGGAGACTGAGATGCTGCAAGGGAGGCGATGGGGGCCCCTCCGAGCCCTACCAGGTACGAACAGGCACAGACAGGGGCCTTTGTTGTGGACCTCGGAGTCAGGGGGCCGGCTATTCAACTAGCGCCTCCCCATTGGCACAGAGGACAGAAAGGAGGACCAATCAGATGGAAGGAAGGGCAGGCAAGGGCAGGCAACAGACCACTCCGGTGCTCAGGGGAGGCCATCTTGGAAGGTGCTACACTCTAGCGCTGTATATGGCCAGACAAGATGTTAAACAGACCTCAATCCATGGCGAATGAAGTGGAGCTCTCCAACAGTAAAGCAAAGCGCAGTAAGGCAGGCACAGCAAAAGCAGTGTGCTTCATCACGCATGAAGCAAAAACCAGAAATGGTTCAACAAGCCCTGCAGGGTTCACCTCATGTTAGCTGTGCTGCATCCAGACTCCTACAACCTTGCTCCGGCAGCCACGAGGTTCCTCTCACTGTGTGTGAAGAAGTGAGGCTGTGTGAGGCACAGGCATGGGCCTTTCTGTGGGCCTTGATGTCAAGCGGGTGACTAATTGCCTGCCATCTCCCGGTTGGCCCAGAAGAAGGAAAGGAGGACCAATCAGACAGAGGGGAGTGCAGGCAAGGGGAGGCAACAGAGCACTCCGTTGCTCAGGGGAGGTTGGTGGCCATCTTGGAAGGTGCCGTACACAAGCGCTGTATATGCAATATGGTCATACAAAATGTCAAATAGGCATTAAGCCCTCTGGGATGAGTGGGAGCTCTCCAACAATAAAGCAAAGCAAAGTCATGAATATCATGAATTTCATCCCTCAAACGCACACCAGGATATCCTGCTTTCACCCATATGTCGTCAGCCTGGTCTCCCAAGTTTACAACAAACAAACATTTCAAATCTCCCAAAGCCAAAGTAACACCAGCATTTTGGTTTTCAAATGTGTAAATCTACTTTCCCGCCCCTGCAGTGAGAGAAGGCAGTGTTTTTATTAGGTTGTTCTAATCCATGTGCAACCAAGAATATACTGAGCCCTTCCTGGTCCTTGTTACAATAAGGGGAACTGCGTCCCTGTCACCTTCTTTACCGACCTCTTTGCTGCCAGTTTGCCATTTGCATAACTGAAATCACAAGAACTGTAATTCTTGTGCTCCAATAGTTAATTTATTGAATAATTTGACAATTGTTTGCGGTTGTTTCCTTAATCAGATTTATTGACATACTTCTATTTGTATTAGACTTCAATCTTCTAACAATTGTGCTTCTTTTTGAGCTCCTGCTTTTACATATTATCCCCCGACACGTGTTTCCCCATTGGTGGTGCTTTAAAATCTTCTCTTTATTCAGTGGTAAGGCAGAACACATATATTCGAACAGGGTAGCAAGTGTTATGTTGAACGGCTGCCCCCCTTTTTTTCGCCTTGGTTTAGCCACAAAAATGCTCCTCCCATCTGAGGTCTGAACCAGTGGCACGTCTATCGTCCCATTTTCCAACTCTTTTTTCCCATTTACTGTTATCCCTTATCCCGTCCACACCCATCACTCTGTCAATCCTCAGTTCTGTATCATACCCATGCAGCCCTCCCTTTCTACCACACCAACCATGCACGCCGTCACTCTATACACTCCACAAAATTCTACACCACTACTCTGGGCCTGTCCTCGGTCCACCATGATACAATATAAGAACACAACATAAAACTAAAACATTTTGTTCCATCGGCCCCTTATATCGGGTAGGGAGATCCCAAGCCCACTCATTATACAGAGCCTCTACCCTTCTTTAATTTTTCTCCTTAAAAAAATTGAAATCGGAAAGGATCCAGTTACTCTATTGTCATCCTAATCCATATAATATTTAAAAATATAAAAGACAAAAGCACCACATGGGGGGTCATTACGAGGTTGGAGGTAAAAAACAGTCCCTACCGGCATGCAGCAAATACTGTGTCTGTGTAATAAAGAGCCTGCTAATAGTGGGCTATTACGAGTTTGCGTGTACGAGCTTAGCAGCATGCCAGTACTGACATTACTGGCATGCCGCTTAAGTCCAAAAATGGCCCTTAGTGGCATCATGGAAAGCGCAGACAGCACAACCGCCAGCGTCCTCCAAATAACGTGACCGGCATTAATGGATACGGCATTAGCGGGCACCGCTATCAGCGGTGACTGCTAATAGTGGTGCCCGTAAATAAGCAGAACTGGAAGTAGCGTCATCGCACAAGAACGGGAAAGAGCACAGCGGCCTTCTTGAAAAACATAATCCATTGCCAACCTCACCACACAGGACCTGGAGCCTATTTCGGACTGCAGATATCAACCTACACCACCAGCATCATGCCCAAGGCTGTAAAAAAAGGAACATCCTGGCCGCGCAAAGAGCTCTTTAATGAGGACGAGCTGACTATGCTGGCAGAAACACTGGCAAACAATGCAGAGGTAGTTTTTGCCAACAGCCTTAAGAGAGAGGCACAGATTAAGAAGAAAGAGATCTGGCAACTTGGTGCCCAAAAAGTCAGTGCCGTAGGGAACACCCCCCACACAATCAAGGATGTTCGCAAGCGATGGGACGACCTGCGCCTGAGAGTCAGGAACATTTTGTCGACAAACAGGAGCCAGGCCATGGCTACTGGTGTTGGTCCCAGCTCACCCATCAAGCTAAGCCGGTGGGATAAAATATGCCCCAGCACCATTGACATCGGGGCTATAGAAGGCGTGGGCGAGATGGAACGTGGCACCACCTCGTCGGCGGATGGAGGTGAGTGTCGTAAGAAAACACTGCAATGCAAAGTATGATGATAGTCCACCAATTTGTCCGTCCAAAGAGGAAATGCATGGCCCATTACATACACATATGACATATCCTTGCCTTGATGCCATCCGCAGCACAGACACATGAACATGCATGCAACATGGCAATGCCATACCTGACACACACCACACATATATGAAAATGGCATAAGTCACACTGCACATAGTTCAAAACAGAAATGCATGTCACACAGCATATGCCAGTTCCAACATGAGTGACCCTGACGGATGCTTGCATGCTCCACTCATATAACAAGCAACGAGAATGTCAAAACTCCAATACCTAATACCCTCTAATGTGTTTAACTGCAATAATACCAATGTATGTATGATGCTTGTTGAACCTTCACTGATGCTGTCCCTCTCTCGGTCCCCCACAGGCTCTGATCCTGACAGCGAGGCCCGGGACTCTGCCCCGCAGGCTACAACACCCCGGAAGAGGGCCAGGGAAGAAGGCAACAGGCCTTCGACATCCAAAGTGCCAGCCACGATAGGCACAGAAGAGGCAAAGACCACTGGATGCCACGGCAAGGGTGCTGCTAAGGGCCACTGCAACAGTCCCCACAACACCTGTGTTCCCTGCACAGGAGACAGTGGCCAATGGTGCCCTTTCAGCAGCAACCAGCACTGTTGGGGAGGCGCCAGCTACGGCACCCCAGACCGTCAAGGACACGCAAGGGCCAGGGCCAGGTGTGTGTCCCCATGGAGGACGACTCCTCAGAATCACCTGCCACACCCATTCCCACACCATCACCCCAGGTCACACCTATGCACTCCTACCATGACACCACACCGGAGCAGTCTGGAAGGGAGACAGTAGAAGGGAGCATGAGCCCCATGGAGGAGACACACAGATCTGGAGGTTTGACACATGGACTATCCACCTCCACCGGTGTTCGGGCAGGGGTGCAGCAGATCGAACACACAGTGCAGCGCCAGGAGGAGCTCACTGCCCTAGTCAGGCAGTTTGTGTCAGACAGTGTCCAGGCAAGACAGGAGGGGCGTGACAACTCTGCATCCCTGAGGCAGGCCATTGAGGCCAGCACCACGGGCATATGCGAGGAGGTGTCTGCTCAGAGGCAGGTCCTCTCCGGCATAGCAGATTCTTTGGAGGCTGAGCATCCGGCCCCTAGACTTGAGCAAGTGGCCACACCATCGTCATCCAGCTGCACCCAAACCAGCCCCCTTCACAGGTCAGCACGCACCTTGGGGAGATCTGACATGCCGCCACCAGGTGCAGGAAGTGGACGTATGTAGATGTGGCAGCCAAATTAGGACAATAGACGCAGACAGCTTTTGCATTTCCTTGGACACCATGTGTGTGGGAGTTGTGGGGGGAGGGGGAGAGGGTGTGTGGGGGAGTTGTGGGGGGAGGGGGAGGCGGAGAGGGTGTGTGGGGGTGTTGTGGGGGAATGGGACAGGGAGAGGGTGTGTTGGGGAGTTGTGGGGGAGGGGGCAGAGGGTGTGTGGGGGAGTTGTGGGGGGAGAGGGAGGGAGAGGGGTGTGTGAGGTGAAGGGTTTGAGCACTTTGTACTATTGAACAGTTAAATACATCCATTATGTTGCAGAAAAATAACTTGAGTAGACATTCCTTATTGCATTTGTGTCATTTATTGTTATACAGTGCATAGTGTGCATGTATTCCCACACTCAGTGCCCTTTGTCCCACTTTCATGTCACCCTCTGCACCCATGTGTGTTAGAAATAGTGTGCAATCACTGACTGACGCACAGCACGTCCCTCCTCTGCATCTGCACCTCGATGATGTGCACCCACATCTTTTTCATCCCCTTCATCATCACTAGGTGGTTGCAGTTCAATGTCAGGGGGCAGGGGCATGTTCCGTCTGATACACATGTTGTGCAGCATGACACATGCCATGATGATCTTGGTTGCCTTCTCATGCCTGTAGAGGAGTGCCCCACTCGACCAGCTAAGGCAGCGAAACCGTGACTTCAACAGGCCAAAGTTCTGCTCGATGACAACACAGGTACGGGAACAATTGTAGTCCTCCTTGTGTCTGTTCTGCGGGTTTCGGGCAGGGGTGAGGAGCCACGGCTTCAAGGGATAGCCACTACCACCTGCATGAGAGGAAATAAAAGGTATATGTTAGACGATTCATGATGCACAGCTGTACTTGTCACACATGCATGCAGATAATATTTGGTCACATGCACATGTCCCTGGTTGTATGCACACATTTTTCATGCCCTCATTGTGTTCTGTGCCATGGACTTTTGGTGTGGATTGCATCTTCAAGATGATACACGGTGTACACTGCCTTGATGTTGCTCATTCATTGTGGACGCATACCGCTGTGTTTGTGTTAAATATGTGATGTGTAGTGTTCTGTGTGATTTTCTAACTGGCAGCATTGGCAGTAGTCTCTGCATTATGTGCCATTCGGCGCTGATTATTCCCAAGGTGATATGCTGCACTTCTGTGGTGGTGGCCCTGTGACAAGCAGTGGATTCCCTTGGTGGTTTTGTTCAGTGCACTCTCATTGATGCTTGTCCTGTGTGGTGATTTGCTGCAGACATTTACATAGTGAATACTCACTGCATGTTGCTGGATTGTGTTCCGGAGGGTGAGGTACGATGATGGGTGGTGAACGTATTGTGGGATGTGGGGTGGTTTTAAGTTTGCCATGTTGTGATAGTTGTGCAGCTTACTTCATTGCTATGGGAATTGGTTGTCATGTTCAGTTTGGGATGCTTTGGGGCACAATGTTTTGGGATGTGCACATTGTGCTGTCACAACAACAATGACACTATGGTGGTGTGTGCA
The DNA here is from genome assembly GCF_040938575.1 of Ambystoma mexicanum. Taxonomy (NCBI): domain Eukaryota; kingdom Metazoa; phylum Chordata; class Amphibia; order Caudata; family Ambystomatidae; genus Ambystoma; species Ambystoma mexicanum. The sequence continues at coordinate 559,295,951 of NC_090933.1, forward strand.
TCTATCCCTCCATTTCACTGCCATGTGCCTGTCATGCAACTTACCAAGCAGCCAGGCACGTTCTCCTGCATGTTGCTCCATGTAGCATGGTAGCGTGGAGTTCTGCAAGACCATTGAGTCATGAGTTCATCCGGGATATCGAGCACAACAACATGTGATGATCTTGCTTCCGTCACATACCATCTGCACATTGATGGAGTGGTTTTGCTTGCGATTGCGGTACACCACCTCCATGGCATGCGGTACCACCAACTTCACATGGGTGCAGTCAAGGGCACCAATACAATTTGGCATGCCTGCCAGTGCATGGAAGCCAACTTTTGTATCAAAGATCTCCCGGGCATTCTGTGGTAGGGATATGTAGTCCCTTGTGTGCTTCAGGAGGGCATCCAGAACTTGGTTCAGCATGCGAGAAAATAATGGTTGTGATATGCTATGCATGTGCCCCACTGTGTGCTGGTAGGTCCTGTGGCCAGGAAGTGGAGCACCGACACTACCTTCAGTAGAGCGGGGATGACGGCGCGTATTTCAATGAGGCTGACAATGTCATCATGTTTTATGTCCACAATGGTGGTGATGGTGTCCCGGTCCAGACTGTACAGGGTGTGGATCTGCTCAGGGGTTAGGTTGAATGGACTGGCTCTGATGCGAGGGATAGGGGGCTGCCTGCATGGTAACACAGGCTGCACTGGTGGGGCATGCTGGGCCTGTCTCACCGTCCTTCTCCTCCTGCGTCTCCTCTGTGGTACCTGCTGTTGTTGTTGTTGCTGGTGTAGCAATGCAAGCATGTCCTCCAGCCATAGTATTGTTACTAATAGTGGAATCGTTTTGGTGTGGGAAGGGGTGTGGTGTGTGGGTATGCTTCTTTTGTGCTGGCCCAGACTCCATTGCCTCCACCTGTGCTGATTGTGTAAACCTGTGGCAGTTGGGAACACTGCACATAGCAGTTTACGGGTGGTTCGCGATGCCGGTATTTGCGGCATGCCAGTATCCCATATTATCGCCTTCATGATCCCGGTATTTGCATGTCCGCTTGACTTGTGATGTCCTCCTGTTAGCAGCATCCCGGTATTGCCGGCCTGAAGGCCCCCGTGCCTGTGCCCATGCTGCTATTAGCAGCAACGTTATTAGCGGCGCCTCTAATATCGGGTTCTTGGGTCGGAATAGTCCGGAGCAGTATGCGGTGCCGGTAATCCTTTACTGGCATCATTTTTTGATTACCTCCAACCTCATAATAACCCCCATGGTCTTTCAACTACACACCCGCACTTCAATCGGTGTGTCATCAAATCCTTCCACACTCCCCAACAATCACACTTATCTCCGTTGCCCCTCCCCACGTTGTTCTCTCCTGCAAAAAGTGCACTTGCATCTGCGTGTTCTCCCAAGGGCATCCATCACAGTGTCCCATCAATGGCCTTCATAATACAGGAGCAGCGCCCCGCTCCAAAGAACAGAAAGGAATTCTGTCAGCACGGCTCCTGTGAACCACTCCAGTTTGTGCACAAGGGGACTGGTCGCTGCAGGTGGGCGCGCACCCTCCAGATGTGCAGCCAGGAATCCTCAGTCTCTACAGAAAATATGGGATCACATCGAGCTCACCAAATTCTGTAGGGCAGACCACCGGAAACCAGATAAGTAAAAGACAATACTCTAATGAAAAAGGCTCAGTGCACCCCTTGCAAGGATAGCAAGGTTTTCTTTCTCAGTTAAAGAACATAGCATGCCAGTAGGGGCATTTCATTTCATCCCGACTGCCATGGAGCACACTAGTTAGTTCAAAGCAGAACAACACATTTTCAATTAAATTGTTGTCACAAATGGTGCAAGCAGTGTACAGTACTCCCTATGTACATACCACCCACTTAATATGGGATGCAGAGTGATTGGTTACCATTTTTCCATGCCAATCCCCTTCCACATGGTGTATGGACATTTCACTTTCGGTTCCAGAGATTGGATTGGATCCTTACTTGGCAATACTTCTCTCCCCACCGACAACTCACATGATGTGCACCTGGCAGTTGGACATGAGCTCAGTGGATACTCTCATGGTAAATTAGCCCTATGAAATCTGAGGCGCTTCTTTGGATCCCAGACTCAAAGCTGCCCCCACCATGCCTCCCTGGCATTGACCTAGATGTGTTATTCACACCCTGTGCACCTCGCAGTACAAATCACAAGAACTCCTGCTCTGTGCTCCCCGCTTGGCAGCAGCCCCCTCCCCAGACCTTCAGCCGGGCTCTACCAGGACCACACTAATCAATCAGTCATCCAGTGCAGGATTTGAGAGTTGTAATAGCGGGCATCTGGTAGTTCAAATAGAGTGGTGAGCATCATGGGGGCACTGGGGCCCTAAATCTGACCAGGCTGTTCTGGCAACTCAGGACCTCTCTCCTGGCTCCCAGGAGATCATGCTTCAGGGACGGGCACAACCTTTCTCGCACTTGGCTATTCACATTCCTCTCTAGTTGCATAGACCTGCAGCAGGAGACAATGGGATGGTTGTACATATTCTGAGTGAAGGCCTTATAATCTGCCACCAGAGATGGGTAGGGGATGGGAAAGAGTACTGATGCAGAAATACCATGATGTGCTATGGCTGGTGCTGGAGCCTGGCCTTTTTTGGCCTCAATCTTAAAATGACGATCGTTCAATGCGTGTTATCAAAAGGCAGAGCTGGCTCTCCCACCCCCAATCACTGCGGGCTATGCCATTATCTTGCTCCAACAGGGCAACCCACCCCCTTACAGTCACCGTTCAATGTTGCAATATACCCCATATACATTTTCCCCAACCTAAATCGTTTTGGGAGGCAGAGGACTTGGATATGCATCCCAACAGTACTTTCAAATAAAATTAATATTACATGGTGTACAAGTGAAGACGGAGGACTGTTACACATACGTGTTGCTCAACTTCAACGAGCCAAACTGCTATGCAACCCAAATAATGAAGGTGTTTAAATGAAACTAGACATGAAAGAGAGGACATATTTGTTTCTTCTTGAAAGTTGGCGCTCAACCTCTAAATCAATGCAGAAGAGTACAATTGGATAAAGTGAATAATATTTTACTGCAAGAAATCTAGTGCCCCGGGCCCACACGGGCTGTCAAATTTGACTCTAAAATCTAATAATTTGCTTTGGGCAGACATTCTTTCAAAGTTGTTTCAAAATAACTTTTCCAGGGTCTTGGGGGGGAAGCATTGATTGTTTACATTTTTCAAGGGGGAGATTGTATGTCACCATCTCAGTACCGCCCAATTTTCCTGTTGGATGTCTCCAATAAGATTTTTGCCAGGCTATTATTGAAAGAACTCCAGACATGGGCTGAAGGGTCCGATGTTATTGACTGGCTTCAGTCATCTTTGAAGAAAGGTATGGGGGCATCTTTGAATAGTTTAGTGCTAGCTCTACAGGCAAACAAGTCCGGAAGGCCTGTCTTTGTGGCTTTCTTGGATATTTCGAAGGCCTTTGACCATGTTAATAGGACGGTTCTGTGGCAAAAGCTTAATAAGGATGGGTGCCCTCTGCCACTTATTAACATGTTGGAATCTCTACATCAGGCGTCTAAAATAAAAATTAGATTCAAATCTTATGGGTCAGCCTCAGTGTGGATAGATACCAATCGAGGATTTTGCCAGGGATGTGTTCCTGCTCCTTTCCTTTTTATTTACTATATTAGAGACATGGCACTATGCTGGGGAAGGGCAAGGACCAACCTGACGATATTGGGCAGAGAAACAGTATAATATCTAAACTACGCTGAAAATATGGTCATTTTGGACATGACCCCGATAGGACTGCAGCGGGCACTAGACAGTATTCTGGCATTTCTGGGGAACCTTGACTTTAATACAGCTAAATCTAAAATGTTGGTATTTAATGTAGGTTGTTCTAAATGGAAACATTTTAGATGGTCACTGAACGGCAGAATGTAGAAGTGTTAAATAATTTTAAAGTACTTGAGCTCTATGATGTATACCTCTTAAGGGAATCTGGGTCCCTGTAACAACATGAAATCAAAATTTGTTGCAGTGGCCGCTCAGCTGAGGCAGTTTGACCACAAGTTTGGAAGGTTTACTGCTCTCCCTTTGATGAAACTATACAGGCAAAACATCATACCTTGCATGCATGATTTTTGGTGCAAAAGTACATGAAAGTGGAATTACGTGAGCTAAATTGGAGGCCCTATTGTGGAGGAAGGTTTTTGGTCTCCCTAATTATGTGCCTCTGGTTGGAGTACTGCATGAATTGGGACAACTCCCAATCCATAATTGTCAGAGGTTACAATTGTCTGTAAAAATGTGGTCAAGCAGCGCTTGTAGAGCTTTAGATCAGTGGGATAGCAAATGTACTGAAATGTTACAAAAAATGTACTCATAATCGGAGGAATCCGATTGACTCATAATCAGAGGCAATCCAAACAGAACCCAAATGCAGTTGTATAGATATGCATGGATCGAACTAAGGTCTGACGTACTGCGTCCCATTGTTCTAATAACCATTTTATGTGGTCAATTAAACATTTTAATGTAGTGTCGTAATTTTTAAAGAAGCATCCATCTAGGGAGTTTAGGGGAAAAATCCTGAGATTAAAATGAAATCTTCCGACGATGAAGGCTTTGGGCAGGAGGGGTAATGTCTCAAGGGGCTATCATTTATGTCACTTCTGCCTAAACGAGGACAAATCACAAAAACATCTCTGTTTATTATGCCAAGCCCTTACTCAATTGCGAGGGGAAGAAAATATAATGACTGATGAGCCAGTCTGTGAAGATGAGCTTTGGTGCAGGATTTTAGATATAAATGACATTTCTTTACTGTTAAAGGTTTTAGATTTTCTGGAAACTGTTGAATTTAAAAGAATTGTTAGAACCAGTTTGTGTTTACTGAGAATGTGTAAGTGTATCAGTTTAGTGATGTCATTATGGTGCTAATTGATGAATTAATCGATACATGCTCTGTTTGTAATGTGTGAAAAGAGCAAATTATGAACTATAACACAATAAAAAATAATGAATATGAATAATGTTTTTACTGTACGAGGCTGAAATCTGGAGTGGGATAGAAGATAATGACACATTGCCCAACAGGTGTTGGTGTACTACATTATGTTAATTGTCCCAGTTCATACCCAAGTGGCTGCCCTTCAGCTGGAGACTGGAGGTTGATTATTCTAGAGATTGTGTCAAGATTTGCTCCAAGAAAATATTATTTTAAAAATGCTATATGTAACGGGCATAATCCTATATTCAATGACTGGATTTAAAGTCATACATATGTCTATAACCTGCCAGGGATCGTTGAACATGGTTGGGTGTGGAGAATGCACCTAGAGAGCCCCTCCCCATTTGAAGAACAGCAGGGGCATTTTACTGAAAACGGTTTGATGCTTTTAAATGATGAAATGTCCAATCAGCAACTGATTGTGTACTGGGATTGCATTGTAGGTCTCTCTTAGTTGAATCTTTACAAGGAGGCAAAATCCTGGACGGTTGAGAGAAGGAACTTGAAATAATTGTGTGGCTTTACTCTATATAGATGATTACAACATCAATAACATGTTCACTTGGTTTAAAAGAGGAACTTACAGGGGAACAATATAGCTCATGGAAGACATGTGTAAAGTGTTGGGTGGGGAGTATGGAGAATTTAAATGATGTTTTCCTTGATGGATCCTACTGTGCTACTCTGAGGGGAATTGTTGCATCTCAGCTTATTATGCAGTGGACGTGTTAGATACATGCCACCATGTGAGCCACAATGTCTAATAGTCTTGAAGGCAAACATATGTTATTGCATAAGTATATTGATGTGCTTCTAAAAAAGGGAAGACACATTTTTATTTTTGATTAGAAATTAATGTACATTTACAGGTGATATATAGGTTATATGCACAGAAAATGTGTGTTCTTAATTGAGAAATGGTAATGAATGCATTACTGCTCAATATTTAAATCAGTTTCTTGGTTTACAAATAATTTAAGCCCTATAACTCCAGTATGGGCCATCAGCTGGGATCATATGGTGCAGTGATAATATTTGGCATCTGTTGAAAATTTACCACCAAACAACTGTAGCTTGCTGTTGCTTCAGATATTCCACAAAACGTTATATGCATCAACAAACCTTCTGTTCTCAAGATGTCTTTCCTGCTCTGTTCAAAGTGCTGGACCACTGCACCCATCTGACCACAGCTGTCACTGGATCTTAGTCCACAGTTTGAACCCCAAATAGGCAATCTTGCATAGCAGTAGTCAGGGCTCTACTTCTCTATTCTAAGCATTACTCTTCAAGATGGCCACTCGGCTTCCATTTCCAATACAGGCATGGGAACAAAGGAGTCTCCTTGGTGTTGTAGCCATGCAATGCATCTGATAAAATTGGACTGGTTGTCCTTAGCTTCAATCAATGTCTAAGTATATATGTAATTCCACTTATTACACAGCCACACTAGTGGCTGTGTAGTTATGGTTAAGTTGCTGTTTCCATAGGAAGAGCCCTTTTTGGGCGGCTTATAGCTTCGCTCTCCCTGGACTAATCCTCACCAAACTTTGCATAAGTATATGGGTCACTCTGAAGCTTTTTGCAAAGTTTGGTGAGGTTTGGTCCAGGGGGGCAAAGTTATAGGGGGGGTCCCAAAACTTATTTTTTTCCCATAGACTGAATGGGGAAAAAACTTTGCTCACGCCTACAGGCCAAACCGCTGGACGGATTTTCACCAAATGTGGACCAGGAGCAGCGCTTGGTCCCGAAAGCGTGCTTTTGCAAATTTGGTGAAAATCTGTCCAGTCGGTTTTTTTTAAAATGACCAAAAATAGGTAACAAAAAATGAGTGATATCTATGTTAGGTCCACGGACATACTTCCCTGTTCGCTCCGCGGACAGTGTCCTGATTGGCTGACCGACTTGCGTCATGTCCACGGACATGCAACGTGTTCGCTGATTGGATGACAAAGAGCGTGAAGCGCGTCAGATTTTCAGGAACGCCCGCTATCTTGAGTTCGCAGACATCCGCGGACAGCGCGGTGAAACTTGGTGGAGAAATGCTATTTAGTAGAGTGTGTTGGTGTGTAAGACTGTTTGGGGACGGTGGGGGAGTAAGAGATGGGTTAAATGTTGTATTATATTAGGTGGTAGATCTCCTTGTTGTGTTCAATTTGTCTGCAGACAATACGGATGTCCTGAAATGTTCTAAATAAATAAAATTGGGGTCTTCTGAGGACAGTACGTCCGTACGTATGGTTCGTAGGCAAGTTGAAACTGTTCTAAGAACACACGCGGTGTACTGATATGTTCGAAAATAAATGAAATGGGTGTGTCTTGAGGACGGTATGTCTGTCTGTACTGTTCGCAAGAAAGTTGAAACTGTTCTAAGAACACATGAAGTGTCCTGGGATGTTCGTTAATAAACAAAATGGGGGTGTCCTGAGGATGGTATGACTGTCTGTACTGTTCGCAAGAAAGTTGACACTGTTCTAAGAACACATGAAGTGTCCTGGGATGTTCACCAATAAACAAAATGGGAGTGTTCTGAGGACGGTGTGTCTGTTCGGTTCACTGGAAAGTTAAGATTGTTCTAATAACAGATGATGTGTCCTAGCATGGTCGTAAATAAATAAAATGGGGGTGTCCTGAGGACGGTATGTCTGTTTGTTTCGTTCGCAGGCAAGTTGAAACTTTTCTAAGAATACATCATGTGTCCTGGGATGTTCGTCAATAAACAAAATGGGGGTGTCCTGAGGATGGTATGACTGTTCGTACTGTTCGCAAGCAAGTTGAAACTGTTCTAAGAACACATGAAGTGTCCTGGGATGTTCATCAATAAACAAAATGGGAGTGTTCTGAGGACGCTACATCTTTCAGTATTGTTCACAAGCAAGCTGAAACTGTTCTAAGAACACTCGCGGTGTCCTGAAATGTTCGTGAATAAAGGAAATGGGAGTGTCCTGAGGATGCGGTCCGTATTGTTCGCTGGCAAGTTGAAATTGTTCTAATAACAGATGATGTGTGCTAGGATGTTCGTAAATACATAAAATGGGGGTGTTCTGAGGACAGGACAGTCTGTCTGTTCGTTTCGTTCGCAGGCAAGTTGAAACTGTTCTAAGAATAGATCATGTGTCCTGGGATGTTCTTCAATAAACAAAATGGGGGTGTCCTGAGACGGTGGATGTTCATCAATAAACAAAATGGGGTGTCCTGAGGATGGTATGACTTTTTGTACTGTTCGCAAGCAAGTTGGAACTGTTCTAAGAACACACGACGTGTCCTGGGATGTTCGTCAATAAACAAAATGGGAGTGTTCTGGGGACGCTACATCTGTCCGTATTGTTCGCAAGCAAGCTGAAACTGTTCTAAGAACACTCGCTGTGTCCTGAAATGTTTGTAAATAAAGGAAATGGGAATGTCCTGAGGACGCAGTCCATATTGTTCGCTGGCAAGTTGAAATTGTTCTAATAACAGATGATGTGTCCTAGGATGTTCGTAAATAAATCAAATGTGAGTGTTCTGAGGACGGTATGTCTGTTCGTTTCGTTCACAGGCAATTTGAAACTGTTCTAAGAATACATCATGTGTCCTGGGATGTTCTTCAATGAACAAAATGGGGGTGTCCTGAGGACGGTGGATGTTCGTCAATAAACAAAATGGGGGTGTCCTGAGGACGGTATGACTGTTCGTACTGTTCGCAAGCAAGTTGAAACTGTTCTAAGAACACATGAAATGTCCTGGGATGTTCGCAAGCAAGTTGAAACTGTTCTAAGAACACATGAAGTGTCCTGGGATGTTCGTCAATAAAAAAAATGGGAGTGTTCTGAGGACGTTACATCTGTCCGTATTGTTCGTGATCAAGCTGAAACTGTCCTAAGAACACTCGCAGTGTCCTGAAATGTTCGTAAATAAACGAAATGGGAGTGTCCTGAGGACGCTGTCCGTATTGTTCGCTGGCAAGTTGAATCTGTTCTAAGAACACTCATCATGTCCGTGGACATTAAAAGTGCCCATATGGCATAGTCAAAATGTTTGACTCTATGGGTGGGATATGCTGCGGTGGTTGTGGCCAGGGCATAGAGTCTTGGGAGCATGGCCATATGGCCATGCACCCAAGACTCTATGCGCTGGCCACAACCACCGCAGCATATTTCACCCATAGTGACTGTTAAGACGGATTTCTGAACTCTGTCCTGGCGGCGCAGAAGTTCAGAAGGCCAACCTAATTACTTGGAACAGGGTAACCTCTGGACAAGCCAGACCAATCAGGGTAGCGATCGCAGCGGTCAAGACTAGGTCTCAAGAGGGGTGAGGGTGACTGAAAGCCCGCAATGAGCACACAAAGCAAGGACACTTACAAACTACTCCAAACAGGTGTTATATTAAAAATATATGCACATTTATTCCAAGGCCTTTGCAATAACGACCGTAGCGAGAAATCACAATAAAACTCTAGTAAACCAACACATACCAAACCAATACAATATATATATACAAACACAAACGAGTCTAAAGCGTTAGATGCACGAAATGTGTAGTCCACCTAGAAGGAGAGGAAAACAGGCACTGCGAAATAATGATTAGACCCAGTCCGCCTTCAGAGGCACCTAACTAAAAGGAAGTCCAAGCCCTACAAAGAGTGGAGCCTTGTGCTCAAAAGTACCTCCACACGCTGGTGCCAACGGGCAAAAAGGGGAGTCTCTTCGAGGGAATCAGGCAGTTCAGTTTGGTGCACAAATGAAGAAGAACAGAGTTCCGCGACTCAAGCGCAGCCTCCACTGTGGGCAGAAGCAGAGCGCGAGTACGGAAAGGCGTGCTGTTTTGACCCAGCGGGGAAAAGCTATGGGCTCCTGCAGGAGGGCGACCAGTTCTAGCTGTGCTACTCACCGGTCCCCGATGCAAGCAGACCCAGGTTTCTCCGCGTCAGTTTCAGTGCTGGCAGGTTCAGGAGAGCAGGGGACGTCTCGTCGTCGTGTAGATTCTGCAGCAGCAGAGTTGAGTTAAAGATGTCCCAAACGAAGTGAACCCGCACAGTTTGTTACCACAGCAGGGCAACGGAGCGGCCGTGTGTATCTCAGCTAAATGTACACTACTCACTTCAGACCTGGGAACGCCAAGTGTATGAATCGTGTGAGAGTGACAAGGACTAGAAATACAACACAACCTGGCGGCGGTTACAGAGCAAGACTCCTGGGTAGGCTGGTCAGTCTGCTGGATGGCCCAGAGATATTTCCGAAGGCTTAGGGCAGGAGATGATGAAGATGCCGAAAATAGCTGTTCCCGCTATTCCAAGGGTCGAAGTACCAGTACAGGCCTTCTGGTTCGATCAGAGGTAGAAAGGGTTTCACAGGGCGACAGCAGTGCAGAGGAGCAGTCCTTCAGTGGGTCACAAGCGATTCCTCGGTTCAGCCTCTTGATTCCAGGACACTTGGCTCCTGTATTCCTTTGTTCGTGAGAACTCAGGAGATCGACATGGTAGTGACGTTTCCAGCCCCCTCTTATCCACGGTTCCCTTCGCGCCAAAACGGAGGGGACCCAATGGGAGATCCGCTCATCAACACTCACACCATACGTGGACCTTTCACGGACCACGGTGGTCCCAGGCATTCACACCACCCTAGACTCTCTGGCACCCAGGATGTGTATTGGGACCAGACATCCCAGCCCACATCCTGGAGGCACACACAAGGCCTGTAGAAGCCCGCGAAAGCATCTGTGTTTCACGGGAAAGTACATGCCCAAATAAGGAAGGCCCCGGGTCGGCTCGACCTGGGGAAGGTGAAGGGAGCAAGACGGTCAGCAGACAGGACAAACGAGCCTCGTGGTCTGGCCATTTTGGGAGCCAGGCCACCATTTAGGGGCTAAGCGCGAGAAACGCGCTTAAAACGCCAAAAGAATCTCAAAACACAAGAAACGATCGCTGCCACCATTCCCGTCCGTGATTCACTTGCACCGATCAGTTACAATCCAAAAAGAGTATCTAGGGCCTGTAGAAGACTAGAGATCCAAGAGAGCAGTAAATTAGCTTTCAGTGCCCCCTTGTGTCATGTTGCACGAAAGCCGCAACATGATAAAGAAACTACGGAAAACAGCGTTTCCCGGTACTGACTGTCTTAAGGGCATGTCAGTTTCCCCATAAGAATGGAGCGAAAGCCCAGAGGAGTGCGGCAGAAGGCTGCACTTCTCTGGCAAAGTCTAGATCATGGTGAAAACAACAGCAAAAAGTTTAGGGGTTGCCACATGGAAGGAAAATTACCCACAATTACGAAATCTTTCCTAACACTCGCCCCTCCCAGACTATGGACAGGGGGAACTAATCCACCCCTGGATGAGTCTCTTGTTCAGGTCGGTTAAACATTCTGGACAACCCATCAGCATTGCTATGTTGGACACCTGGCCTATCCTCAATAGTGAAGTCGAAGCCTTGAAGACTTATGGACCACCTAAGCAACTTTGGATTCTCTCCCTTCATGTTCATTAGCCACTTTAAGGGCTTTTGGTCAGTTTGCACAGTGAAGTGGGTCCCATAGAGGTAGGGCCTCAGGTTCCGTAGGGCCCACACAACAGAGAAACATTCTTTCTCCACTGTGGACCATCTGAGCTCTCTGTCCTTAAGCTGGCGACTAATAAAACCAATAGGGTGTTCCTTACCCTTCTCATCTACTTGCGATAGTACAGCTCCTATCCCAGTGTCAGAGGCGTCCGTCTGCACAATAAAAGGTCTTTGATAATCAGGGGCCCTGAGGACAGGGGACTGGCACAAGGAGTCTTTTAAGCCATTGAAGGCCTTCTCACACTCGTCGGTCCAAGTTACCTTCTTGGGTTTCTTCGGAGTGGTGAGGGCAGTCAGAGGTGCAGCTATGGTGCCATAGTCTGCCACGAAGTTGCGGTAATACCCTGTGAGTCCTAAGAAGGCTCTCACTTGGGTTTGTGTAGTGGGGGTAGGCCAGTCTTGTACTGCTTGTACTTTACTGGGAAGAGGCTGTATCCTCCCTCCACCTACTTCATGTCCAAGGTAAACCACTGAGCCTTGTCCAATCTGGCATTTACTAGCCTTTATGGTCAAGTGTGCTTTCTGAAGAGCCTGGAGCACAATCCGAGGTGTTTCACATGGTCTTCCCAGGTGGCACTGAAAACTGCTATATCGTCCAGATATGCAAGACAGAATTTTCCAACCCATTCAACAAATGATTCACAAGCCTCTGGAAAGTGGCAGGTGCATTCTTCAACCCGAACGGCATTACCCTGAATTGGTAAAGGCCGTCTGGAGTAGAAAACGCTGTCTTCTCCTTGGCATGTTCTGCTAAAGCTATTTGCCAATAGCCAGCAGTGAGGTCAAACGTGCTGAGGTACTTGGAGGCACCCAAAGTATCCACCAGCTCATCTGTTCGAGGCAAGGGGTGTGCATCTGTCTTGGTGACAGCATTCAGAGCCCTGTAATCCACGCAGAACCTCAATTCAGAAGTGCCTGCCTTTGGAACCAAAACCACAGGGCTGGACCAAGGACTACTAGAGGGTTCAATTACCCCAAGGTCTAACATCTTGTTGACCTTGGTCTTAATATAAGACCGTACTTTGTTTGACATCCTGTATCCCCTACTTTTGGTAGGTACACTGTCTCCTGTGTCTATGTTATGTTTGCACCAAGGTGGCATACCAGGCGACTGTGAAAACAGGGGGGAAAACTGCCTAAGCAAACATTTCACCTCAGCCTGCTGATCGGAAGTCAGGTGAGGGGCCACTCGGACACCCTCAAAGGAGCTATCTGAAGGAACGCTTTGGAACAGGTCAGGGAGAGGTTCGGACTCCTCTTCCTCAACGTCTGTAGCCAGTAGCAGCGCTGCGATTTCGACTCTTGGGACGAAAGCCTTCAGACTATTTACGTGAAACACTTTTGGAGCCTGTCAAGGCCTTCCAAGGTCCACTAAATAGTTAACCTCACACAGGGACTCCACCACTGTGTAAGGGCCTGACCATTTGTCCTGTAAAGCTCGGGGCCTTATGGGATTCATGATCAGGACTTGCTGACCAGGTGTAAAGTTGATGAGGGAAGCTTTCTGGTCGTACCAATGTTTCACCAGCGCTTGTCCTGCCTTCAATTTATCACTAGCCAAGCCCATCAAAAGTACCGATCTGTTTTCTGAGCCCCAGCACATAATCTACTACGTTGGTAGTAACAGGGGGAGTGGGCATCTCCCATCCCTCTTTGACTATGGCTAAGGGTCCCCGTACAGGATGACCGAACAGAAGTTCGAAGGGGCTGAAGCCAACACCCTCCTGTGGTACCTCTCGGTAGGCAAACAGTAAGCATGGTAAAAGAAGATCCCATTATCTCCTCTGAGGTTCTTCCAGAGCCCCAATCATGCTCTTTAACGTTCTGTTGAAACGTTCCACCAGACCATTGGTCTGGGGGTGGTATGCAGAAGAGAACTTGTAGGTGACCCCACATTCTTTCCACATAGCCTGCATATACTTCGACATAAAGTTGCTGCCACGATCCGACACAACTTCTTTAGGGAAGCCAACCCTAGTAAATATGCCAAGTAACGCTTTTGCAACGGACTTGGCAGTTACAGTTTTCAATGGGATGGCCTCAGGATATCTGGTTGCTTGGTCGACCAGCACCAGGATAAACCTATTTCCTGAGGATGTTTGCGGGTCAAGGGCAATGTTCCCTCTAATTATTTTTCTCTATGTGCGGAACCGGTTGGCTGTTGTGCGCACATTATTTTCCATGTGCGCAACGTACTAATGAGAAGCCACTTTGTGAGCTACCGTCGCAGAAGAGACTTTGGAAAGGAATTTCCTCTTCCCAGCCACTGCAATTCTTAAATAATCTTACAACACTTTTTCAAGACACATAGTCTAAAATTAAATATGTCATATGTGATTATGCAGAAAACTCATCAACCAGTCCAAGACTATGGAGGTCATTACAACCTTGGTGCTAAGTGCACCAACTTTATGGCGGATTTACCGCCCCATTCCAAGGTGAGGGGGGCGGTAAATCCCCATTTCCCATTTTCCCTTCCCCGTTCCCATTTTTTCCCCATAGGGCATAATGGGAGTGGGGAAGGCGCTAATTACGCCGCCGTAAATTACGGCGGCGTAATTAGCACCATGGCGGGTTAAGCCATGGACTTTAATGTCTGCCAAAAGCAGGCGTTAAAGTGGGAATCCGGCGTTAAGGGTTAACGCCGTCGTTAACTCTTAATGCCGGGGTTGTAATGACCTCCTATATCTGCCACAGCACCTTGCAAACGCACTTCTGTGCAGAGAAAATGTCAGCCTCATTACGAGTTTGGCGGTAAGTGGTAAAGTTGCAATGGAGTTACTGCCAACTTTACCACTACGCTAAATTACGATTACGGGCCTGGAGTGGAAGATTTGTCTCCAGGAAAACCCTGGAGGTAAATCCTCCAACTCAATGCCGAAATTGTCAGAATTTCTGAGGCGGTAATTCCGCCAAAAAAGCCACATTGAGTCTAATGGACTCAATATGAATGGGGAATTACACCGCCACCACCAGTTGTAATCCGACAAATTCCCCCGGACCAAGTGGCGGTAACAGTAATTCATTTGGGCGGTATTCTGGTGGATTTACGCCATGATACCGCCCCAACTCGTAATGATGCCCTGTATGTTTTATGCCACTGGAAAATCATTAAATTTTATTACAAAACACAAATATCCCTTAGTTGTGTTCCCAGATATCTTGCGCAAACAATATTTATTCTTAAAGACATTTTTCTTTGTATTCTGATTTTTCAAAAAAATTGAATTTTATTCTTGATGCGATAAACTCGTGGTCAGCCGACACGTTTTTCGACCCAAGGGGTCTTTATAAAGGCTGGTGTGTTATTGTTCATTGACTGTTAGGTAAGTTGGCTTGGGGTAGGTGGGTTCCTCTCCTTGAATAGGCTGGGTTGTCAGCCTGTTACTGCTGCAAACGACGTCCCTGGCATTTGTGGCCCTCAAATATCTCTTGTCATAACTGATGTGGCTGTCAAGAACGTCAGACAGAATACATTTTCCGATGGATTAATGGCAATTAAAAGCAATGTGTCAAAAATGCTGAAAGGAGTTCAAGTGCCACTTTAATGAAGTAATTCAAGGGCCAGGAGAACATTCTTCTAATAATTTGTGTAAGGATGATAATTGCATCAGAATAACTGCACCTTAGAATATGATGATCCAAAATTCCTGTGCCTCTCCTTACTATCCACATTACGTTCTCCAGTGGGTAGTGATAACACCAGCCTTAGAGCTAAGAGACATATGCACCATGCATGTTTACTCCCTAAAAAAAGGAAAATGTGCCTACCAAAAATGAGAAACAATGAACATATCATTGTTTCAACCCGCAAAGCTCCTTTGATAGTTTTTTGAATTAGTGACCAGTAGAGAACTGGCATAGGAAGGAAGGAACTCTAATAATATTAATGCCTGATCTCAAAAGGAATTTTATGGGAAAAGAACATCTTTTAATAACCAGAAAGTATCCCTATTGGCAAAGCTAATTACTTTTTACTCCATGACAAATCATTTGACTCCAAGTAGGGAACAAAATCTGATTATAGCCCTGACATATCGCTGACATAGGGAGTGAAATGACAGGGCACATAATAGTGTATAGTTTTGCCCACCCTTCTGCACCACAGCCTAGATAAAATTAAACAAGACCCTTACTGAGGTTTATTGTGGAGCCCTGTTGAAGAAAATCACACATATATGCCTTTTAAGTTAATAGCATCAATTAATCAGAGATGCAACTGATTGGGTGCCTTCTTCTGTAACTATGGATCCCTCTTCTGCAATGCTTTGTGATCAGTTAAATAAGATGCAGGGAGATGCTAGACCACCATACACACATTGCACATGGTTATATTGAACAGCCCTCAGCAGCTGAGCATAGAAAGAATAAGAAGGTGCTGTTGTCTAAATGCATACTAGAATTTCCTATCCTCTAGCAGACATGCAACATGTTTCCTTCAGTGTACTGCTGAAATGTCTGCCTTGGTTTTTTAAATGTGCTGCTTTGTTCATCACCAGCAAGGAGTGATGCTTCCAGCCATACCCTTCCCCGGGCCCTGTGCTTGCCTCCAATATTAGTTGACAGAGCCCTGTAAAACGTGAGGGATTGCAGCAGTAAACACTCACTGGGATATTTGCAGACCCACAATACTTTGCAAGCAATGCATATTTAAATGCCTCAACATATGATGTGCATTTTAAGAATGGCATGACTCTGCATGTACACAATTCTTTTGCAGTGCATACAAGATTGTTTGCAATATATTCCACCCTTACATCATTGTGTAGGATTACACAAGTGCTCAGTGAAACTGTTTTTATATAGAAGCAAGTTACCATACAACGTGTGAAGGTCTATACCCAAAGGAACTCTGAACACTTGGAAACGATGCAGATTGTGTGAAAAGCATTCTCCTGTCTGAAAATCCAGTGCCCTGATACTACGGACAAATAATCCTAGGCATAGTCCATACCCATTATCCCTTATCCCTTTTAGGCTAAGTAAATGATATTACAATGTTGCTCTGTACTTGGAGGGTAATGTTAGTAATGCTAAAGTAGGAGACGCTGAGCATCACATTTGTCTTTTCATAATCTTTAGAGGGTAAATTAATATGAGTTTTTTAATGCGTTAACTTACAAGGGGGCCTCTTCAAAGCACTTGCGTGACATATGTACAAAGAAGAGGAAGTATGGGATAAGGTTACACATCCAAGTAACTTGCTTACTTACAGTCAGTATCTGATATTTGAGCTGATAGTTCGATTAAATAGTGTGGGCGACGCTTTTGGTAAGGCAAAATGAGTAACAGAAATTCTGGCGTGTGAACGTTACTCATGTTACAACAAACCTAAAACAAGTGGATGTAGGTAACCTTTCGCAGAGCCAAGAGAGGAAGAGTCAAAGTTGTCAGGTAGTGACTTAATGTACTCTTGGGCAGAAGTTAGTCATATGGTAAAAGTGTGGTAGTCAGGTTTAGGGGTCATGGGCGGGGAGGGAAAATGTGTGGTTAATGTGTGCAGGCATATCTTGGTTAGATTCCTCTGTTCATGGAGCAATTTTTTCATATTAGTTTTTAAACTCTTTTGTTGTATTTTGCTGTTAGGGATTTTAGGTGCATAGTAGTGTAATGCAAATTAGCACAGTATCAAGACCAGTTGCTTATTTTAAGAGAAAGAACATTTCAGGTAATTGCTGTGGCTTGTGCCTTATTAAATCTTTTTGAATAGGTGAGAATTATCTGTGTGCGCTGCTAAAAGTCTTCTGAGCGGCACCCAGAAGGAAGCTGGGCAAGCGCACATGCGCACAGCTTAGAGGGAACATTGGTCAAGGGGACCAACGATGTCGATCCCTACCCTTTCGAATGGTATTCCCACAACTGGGAGTGGTACCAATGGAGCTTGGATTGTCGAGCCAACCTTACCAGATAACTGGCAGGAGGCACAACTCCTGCAGTGACTTTCTACTTGCACCCCCATCTTGGGCCAGTAGAAGTGCATGAATAACCTTTGCTTGGTCCTCTTAATACCAAGGTGACCAGCAAGGGCCACTTCATGCGCCAACTGCAGGAGGAAGGGTCTAACAGCAAGGGGAACCACCAACCTCCTATGGTCTGCTTCTGTAGACTCTGTGGGCTCACTATACAGGAGTCCACCTTCCCAATAAATCTGATGCGTCCCAGGAGGTTCACCCTCAAGCTGGGAGCAGGCCTGTCTCCTTAGGCCTTCCAGAGATGGGCACTCACGTTGGCCTTTACTGAATTCGTCCCTATCAGGACCACCTTCTACTAACAAGTCTTTTAGTTCAGGATGGTCGTTGGGGTCAATTACTTCAGGCATCGCCACCTCCTCGTCAGGCCCGGGCGATTAACCAACTTCCTCCACCGCAGTGGTAGGCGAGCTCGGGGGAATATTCTCTTTCCCTCAACTTGACTTGTTTACTCCTTTCGCCTTGGGTTTCCCCTTCGGCTGGGGCGGCGTATTGGTCTTGGCCAATGCTGCCCGTGCTTGAGACCGTGTGTAGGGTCTGTCGGCAGTGTCTCCTACGAGCCCTAAAGCTCTGAGATCATTACCTAACAAGACCTTTCCTGGGACGTTTCTCTGAATGCTCACTGGAATCCTGACTGCTGTACCATTTAAAGTAAGATTTACAGGTATTACTGGGAACATACGGAGTGGGCCGTCAGCCAACTTAGTGGTCATCAGAGTAGCTCTGGCAACTTCCTCTGAGTCTACCAAGGTAGAATCCACTACCGTTTGACTGCACCCACTATCCATAAGAGCTGGAGTATCTACTCCATTGATCAGCACACTGTCTTTAAAGTAGTGCTTGGTATTATCTGGAATCCTAGCATAAGCCTCTGCGACTTTAGGCTCCCAGGAACCCAGGGAAACTAAAACTACCTCAGCTTCTATCCCGCTGGCAAATGAGTCTGAGGAGAAGGATGCTCCTGTAATCTCTTCTTCCTCGTAGGAGGAGAAGGCCAGATTAGCGGAGTGGACCCCCAAAGGTTTAACCTTACACCGGAGATCCCCCTTCACGTGGTCAGTTGCTCCACAAGCAAAACAAGATCCATTGGGTCTGTTTACATAGGGAGGCTTATTGTAACCAGAGTTCTTTTTCAGAGGCTGACCTCCACTACGCTGTGAGTTCTCTTGTGTCTTACCCTTATTTTTCTTTTTGTGGCCCTTTTGAGAAGAAGATTTATCAGATTCTCCACTCTCCTTATCTTTGGACTTTTTCCCTTCCTCCTGCTTACCAGGATGAGTTTTGTCCTTCTGGGACACTCGATGTGGCACCCATACGTCTGCTGCAATGGCCAGCTTCTTAGGATCTATCTCCTTCGAATCGGCCAAATGCTGCTTAAGCTCCGGGGAAGAAGATGAAAAAATGTGTTCCAGCATGACAAGATTTATCATGCCTTCAAAGGTAGAAACCTTATAACATTCGACCCAGCCAGTCAGTTTTTTTAAGGATTCGGTTACATAAGATACCCAAGTACCACCTTCTTTTTTCTTGTACTCTCGGAATCGTTTTAAATATTGGGCCGGAGTCTTTCCAAACTTTAAAATGAGAGTTTGCTTTAACATTGCGAAATCAGCTCGCTCAGCCTTCGACATTTCCATAATGGCACTACAGCCAGAATGGGGCAGTCTGCTGAGTAACAAGGCAATCTTATCAGCATTGTCACCTTCTTGAACCTCACATGCATACTCAAACGTATTAAGCCAGTCCATAATGTCATTCCTTTCCTCATACACATTGAGCAGATCTTTCGGAAACCGTGGATGAGAGGAGGCCCCAGACCCACGTCCAGGACCCTTGGACCCATTTGCAACCTGAAGCTTGGCCAGTTCCAAATGGTGATCCCTGTCTTTCTGTTTTTCTGCCTGTTCGATTTTTAGCTTGACCCTATTGAACTCAAGCTCTTCCTGTAGTTTGGCCATATTGAACTCAAGCTCCTTCTGCCTAAACAGCAGCTCTTGCTTCTTGAATTCAAGCATGGCCTCCCCATCGACACTGGCAGAGGAAACATTAGACATCACATCCTCCCTGTCCTCGTGGTCGCGGTGGATCAGTGCAGCGGCAGAACCGTCGGTTCTACCAGTGAGAGCAGCCTCACCTCCTTCTGCACTGTCCTCAGAAGTTATAGCGTCAAGCTGCGCTTCTTGCCACGCCACGATTCTTTGGATCATATCCAATTTGGTGCCTTGAGAGGAAACACCTCTCTCCGCACACATCTTTTTCAATGTTTCTGATTTGGAAGCATTTAAAGTTAACAAGGTATTTGTTTCCATAGTGTTAGATAGGACTATGGCCTTTTTAAAGTTATACTACAAAAATTCACTATGTGTCCTGGTAGGAATAACTTGAAATGCCTTAGTTCGTGCGCAACACTGGATACCTTCAGTCGTATCCCACCGCTGTACGCCAATTTGTTAAGACGGATTTCTGGACTCTGTCCTGGCGGCGCAGAAGTTCAGAAGGCCAACCTAATTACTTGGAAAAGGGTAACCTCTGGACAAGCCAGACCAATCAGGGTAGCGGTCGCGGCGGTCAAGACTAGGTCTCAAGAGGGGTGAGGGTGACTGAAAGCCCGCAATGAGCACACAAAGCAAGGACACTTACAAACTACTCCAAACAGGTGTTATATTAAAAATATATGCACATTTATTCCAAGGCCTTTGCAATAATGACCGTAGCGAGAAATCACAATAAAACTCTAGTAAACCAACACATACCAAACCAATACAATATATATACAAATACAAACGAGTCTAAAGAGTTAGATGCACAAAATGTGTAGTCCACCTAGAAGGAGAGGAAAACAGGAAGTGCGAAATAATGATTAGACCCAGTCCGCCTTCAGAGGCACCTAACTAAAAGGAGGTCCAAGCCCTACGAAGAGTGGAGCCTTGTGCTCAAAAGTACCTGCACACGCTGGTGCCAACGGGCAAAAAGGGGAGTCTCTTCGAGGGAATCAGGCAGTTCAGTTTGGTGCACAAATGAAGAAGAACAGAGTTCTGCGACTCAAGCGCAGCCTCCACTGTGGGCAGAAGCAGGAAGCAGAGCGTGAGTACGGAAAGGCGTGCAGTTTTGACACAGCGGGGAAAAGCTACAGGCTCCTGCAGGAGCGCGACCAGTTCCTAGCTATGCTACTCACCGGTCCCCTATGCAAGCAGACCCAGGCTTCTCCGCGTCAGTTTCAGTGCTAGCAGGTTCAGGAGCGCAGGGGACGTCTCATCGTCATGTAGATTCTGCAGCAGCAGAGTTGAGTTAAAAATGTCCCAAACGAAGTGAACCCGCACAGTTTGTTACCACAGCAGGGCAACGGAGCGGCCGTGTGTATCTCAGCCAAATGTACACTACTCACTTCAGACCTGGGAACGCCAAGTGTACGAATCGTGTGAGAGTGACAAGGACTAGAAATACAACACAACCTGGCGGCGGTTACAGAGCAAGACTCCTGGGTAGGCTGGTCAGTCTGCTGGATGGCCCAGAGACACTTCCGAAGGCTTAGGGCAGGAGATGGTGAAGATGCCGAGAATAGCTGTCCCCGCTGTTCCAAGGGTCGAAGTACCAGTACAGGCCTTCTGGTTCGATCAGAGGTAGAAAGGTTTTCACAGGGCGACAGCAGTGCAGAGGAGCAGTCCTTCAGCGGGTCACCAGCGATTCCTCGGTTCAGCCTCTTGGTTGCAGGATACTTGGCTCCTGTATTCCTTTGTTCGTGAGAACTCAGGAGATCGACATGGTAGTGGCGTTTCCAGCCCCCTCTTATCCACGGTTCCCTTCGCGCCAAAACGGAGGGGACCCAATGGGAGATCCGCTCATCAACACTCACACCATACGTGGACCTATCACGGACCACGGTGGTCCCAGGCATTCACACCACCCTAGACTCTCTGGCACCCAGGATGTGTATTGGGACCAGACATCCCAGCCCACATCCTGGAGGCACACACAAGGCCTGTAGAAGCCCGCGAAAGCATCTATGTTTTGCGGGAAAGTACATGCCCAAATAAGGAAGGCCCCAGGTCAGCTCGACCTGGGGAAGGTGAAGGGAGCAAGACGGTCAGCGGACAGGACAAAAGATCCTTGTGGTCTGGCCATTTTGGGAGCCAGGCCACCATTTTGGGCTAAGCACGAGAAACGCGCTTAAAACGCCAAAAGGAGCTCAAAACACAAGAAACGATCGCTGCCACCATTCCTGTCCGTGATTCACTTGCACCGATCAGTTACAATCCAAAAAGAGTATCTAGGGCCTGTAGAAGACTAGAGACCCAAGAGAGCAGTAACTTAGCTTACAGTGCCCTCTTGTGTCATGTTGCACGAAAGCCGCAACATGATAAAGAAACTACGGAAAACAGTGTTTCCCGGTACTGACTGTCTTAAGGGCATGTCAGTTTCCCAGTAAGAATGGAGCGAAAGCCCAGAGGAGTGCGGCAGAAGGCTGCACTTCTCTGGAAAAGTCCAGATCATGGTGAAAACAACAGCAAAAAGTTTAGGGGTTGCCACATGGAAGGAAAATTACCCACAATTAAGAAATCTTTCCTAACAGTGACTTATAACTTTGGAATCCAATAACAAATTTACAAACAACAAAGTTGTAAGCCTCTATGGGTGTGATATGTTCTGGCGGTTGTGGGCAGGGCTGATAGTCTTGGGTGCATGGACAAGACCAAATTTATGCGCACCGAAGTTATAAGTCACTATGGATGTGATTTGCTGTGATGGTTGTACTTATTATAATATACTTACTGTTTGGTTGAGTAACTGGAGTACATGTATTTCTTGTTCATGTCTGTGATAAAAGAAAAGATCATGTTAGTATTGGTATTTTGTAATGACATATAACATTGAATAATCAACTTTTTTTATACCCTCATATTTAGTAGATTACAAACCAGTGTACTGTGCAATTTGCTCAGTTTCTGTGTTTGTTGCTAAAATCATTGGGTCTGTGAGAGAAAAAATCCATGTTGGATTTTAAAAAAAAGACTTTTTTGTTATGCTACAGTCTATTTGTTTGTTTGTTTTCAGTGTTCACTTGTTGTTTCTGGCTAATGGTCTATGTATTGGCTTGTTGCAGATTTTTGGAGCAGTTAGATACCTGTTGACATATTGTAACTGTCTATTTTTTGTTATAATGAAGTGGTATTGATTTATCTGTTTGGATATTGTAAAGTTTTGGGGCAGTTAGATACCAGTTGGCGTATTCTAACTGTCTATATTTTTATATAATTTAGTGACATTCATTTATCTGTTTAATTGTTGTATAATCTTGTGGCAGATAGATACCTTTTGGCATATTCTAACTGTTTATATATTTTTTTTTCATAATGAAGTGGTATTGATTTATCTGTTTGGTTATTGTAAAATCTTGGGGCATTTAGATACCAGTTGGCGTATTCTAACTATCTATTTTTTTATATAATTTAGTAGTATTCATTTATCTGTTTAGTGGTTGTAGAATATTGGGGCAGTTAGATACCTGTTGGCATATTCTAACAGTTTATAGTTTTTTATTAGAAGTTTAGTTAAGGTTTAAGTATAGTTTAGGTAATAAATTTTGGTTTTAAGAAGATTAAATAAGCGTTTGTAAGATTTGCTGGTAATCTCTGCTTTAGAGTAATGGTACTATCATTACATTCGAACCATCCACAATTCTTTTTTATATATGCAGTGTAGTGACCTGACTTGGTTGTGGCTGCTGCGTGGTAGATTATACCTATTGTTGTGAAGGTTTTCTTACCAAGTGATACTTGACCATGTGTGAATCCAGTCAGCTTGCAGTTGTTTTTGGTACCATCTGCATTGTAACGTAAAAGCATTAGTATTACATATTTATCATGTGTTTGTATTAATAAGGTGGAGCAATTATCCGAATTGCAGGTAGAACATAATCTACCATGGTTTGCATTTTGTACAAGTTGCTGAAATGGAATGGATTCACAATTAGGTATTGATATATATACGAAGCATTCGTTGGGGATTTGTTCTTGTGTCACATTGTTGCAGAGAGTGCATGTATGTTTCCACATGTATGAAATCTGGAAGATTTCATTTATAGGTATATTTTTGTTTTCCAGTACTTGTAGTAAGTACATTAGAAATTCTTGTGGATCTTCCTGTGAGTTAATAGTGAGTTTCACCATTCCAGCCCAGTAGTCCAATTGTTGTCTTATTCCATAAACACTATGGGCCTCATTACGACTCAGGCGGTAAGGGTTTTATGGCGGCGTAAACAGCGCCGACCCTCACCGCCTGAGTACGAGGTCCCTTAGCGCCATGGCGGATTTAACACCTGCTTTTAGCAGGTGTTAAAATCCATGGCGCTAAGGGACCATGGAGTTAATTACGCCACCGTAATTTACGGTGGCGTAATTAACACCTTCCCCACTCCCATTATGCCCTATGGGGCAAAAATGGGAATGGGGAAGGGTAAATGGGGATTGGGGACTTACCGCCCCGCCAAACTCGGAATGGGGCGGTAAGTCCGCCAACCACCATGGCGTAAACGTACCATGGTGGTAAAGTCACGGCCCAGGCGGTAACTTACCGCCTGGGTCTTAATGAGGCCCTATATGTGTTATTAGGGTTGTTTGTTGCATTTCTATGAAGTACTAACATTTACAAACACAATTGGTCTGTACTGTGTAAGTATACGTTGTCAACAATTGGTGGTAATTGAAATAGAATATTCATTGCTACATTTGCGTAGCAACTTACACCAATTATATTTGAGAGTTTAAATGGACCAGGTAATTCTGTATCTGAGTGATTTTTTTTGAGTTTGCCTTCCTTCATTGATGAAGTACCTGCGTTACTTTCCCTAATTGGTTCTTTTTTGCTTGTGTTACTTGATGAAGTATTAGTTTCTTTTACTCTCTTTGGAGGATTTGCAGTGATATCCTGTTGTATTTCTGTTTGATTTAGTTTTCTTTTACAAAGTTTTGCTTTTTGTGGAACAGGATATGCTTTTAGATGGGGGTGTATAGTGAACAAAGTCTATTGTATTCTAAAATGCAAGGAATATCAGCGTTTACTTTACTTGCATCAAAGTTGATTAGAAATAGACCGTCAAGTATACTTAAGCGTGATAGTGCTACGTAGCTCAGGCCTTCTTTAAAGACTGTGTTACCAATGTCTATTAATGCTTTGTCTAAGGTAAGACCTTGTGATTTATGAATGGTGACTGCGTATGCAAGAGTTAGAGAAATTTGTTCTCTGCGTACATACATGTCTTTGCAGAGAAGGAATCAAGCTGGTGAGCATTCTATCCTTTTTACTTCTAGAAGTTTGTAAAAGAGAATATTGGCAAACTGAATGTTGTTGTCACGTGGGTATGTTTGAAAGCCAACAACTGTACCCAGTGCTCCATTAACTAGTCCTTGGTCCACGTCAAGATTACGTTTAAGCATTACTCTGCAATTTAAGGATAATTTTTATATTTTTTCCAATCCAGCTGTGTTGGAGATTTAATTTTTTAAACTATTTAGTCTTGTGGCTTGTTCACACATGGGTAGTGTCATACCATGTACGTCTAGTTTGTCTGTGGTGCTAATTTCCATTATTCGTTGCATTTCTTTTTTTAACATTGTTTCATTGAATTTGAAACAGCTTGCAAGAGTTGGCATTAAGGCCATACAATTGACATTTTTGTGGGCTAATTGTTCCATCTGTAGCACATGCATTCTCGCCATAAAGTGCATAAATGTGCCGAGTTTTCAATATTGATTGTGCTTCTTGAGATAGTATACCAACTCTAATACTTTTTAAGATGTTGGCATAAGTGAGATCTGCAGATTGCCGCATGTTTTCTGTGAATTCTCTGTATTGGAAATATTGCGAAAGGTTGACATTTCCTATGCTGCCAACAGTTTTACAGCAGAGTTTGTGTCCTAAGGTTTTAAAAATAGGCTCACCTTTCACTGGTGTCAATTGAAGAAGATCTCCGAAAACAATCATGTGTTTTCCTGCAAAGAGCTCTTTGTAGTTTGTTTGGAGTACTTCTTGTAATCTGAGGTGAATCAAAGCCAATATTAGGTTGGAGACCATGCTCTCTTTATCAATTAGTAGCATTTTCATTTGTTTTAATACTCTGCGTAGTGACATTGCAGCTTCTGTAGAAAGTTTGTAATAGTCTAATTTGTTTTGGTGTTCAACTGGCAGGAGTATTAACCGGTGTGAAGTGAAACTGCCTATGTTGTAGGCAACTAAACCTGTGGGGGCAGTGATAACAGCTGACAGTTTGTTGTTTGTCAATTGTTGAAGGAACTTACTGATGATTTTTATTAAGAATGTTTTGCCAGAACCAGCTTCACCACTGATTTACAGTAGTATAGGTTTGCAATTTTGACAGGTGCATTCTTTGTTTTCATGTTGTAGACCATGTGCAATTTCTTTTGTTACTTCTTGAAAAATGCTACGTTGCTCATTGTTTAGTTTTGATTGTAGTATAGTTAAGTCTTCTTTATCTTCATACTGACACATGGTTTTTTCTACTTCTGTCATAGCTAATTCTGCCTCATTTGTTATTAGTGGCTCTCCCAGTGGTTCTATGGGAGAGTATTTTTATGCCCAAGCTGTATAATTTCTGAGACAGTGTTTTGTCTGATGATAGGTCATTCCAGAGGTCTTGGAGCTCTGTTTTTTCTGCTTTTGTTAAGTATGCTGTAACATATCGTGCAACTGCAGTGGAATTGTCTGCAATGTACTGCACATCTATGTTTGCATTCCATAAGAGGGGAATGATTGCTTTGTAATCATTGATATATTTTTCTTCTTCTGTTCTTTTTATGTAATATGTATTTTTAGGTGATTTACCTTTAACACTATGGGCCTCATTACAACCTGCCAGTCCGGGACCGTGCAAAATCCGTGATGGCGGTAAAAACGTTTCCGTGTCCGCAAGGGTGCGGAAAAACCGCCCGATTACACGCTGTCGGTCGCGCGCACCACACGGACTCGGAAACGTTGTGACCGCCGTCACGGAATACCCCACGGAAATGGAAATAACGAAGCCACAAGTGGCGCAAAACCCGTTTCCGCCTCCGCCGCCACGGACACGGAACCGGAAATACCATGATCGCCAAAACAGGAAACAGAGAGGCGGCCATCATATAAAAGCACAATCCATTGCCATCCAGAGCCAGCACAAGCACAATCCTGACTCTGAGAAGCCAAAAGGGACCACCAACATGTCTGCCAGGATTCCTGCTCAGAGGCAGCGCAAACAACGCTTCAGCGAGGCGGAGCTAACCGTCTTGGTGGAGCACATTGTGGACAATGCTGAGATGCTGTTCAGCGCCGACCAACGGCGTGCCACACAGCCGCGGAGGAAGGAGGTGTGGGCCGAAGCTGCACGCAAGTGCACCGCTGTGGGCGTGGCAGTGAGGAGCGTGAAGGACTGCCACAAGCGTTGGGACCAATGTTCCCTCTAATTATTTTTCTCTATGTGCGGAACCGGTTGGCTGTTGTGCGCACATTATTTTCCATGTGCGCAACGTACTAATGAGAAGCCACTTTGTGAGCTACCGTCGCAGAAGAGACTTTGGAAAGGAATTTCCTCTTCCCAGCCACTGCAATTCTTAAATAATCTTACAACACTTTTTCAAGACACATAGTCTAAAATTAAATATGTCATATGTGATTATGCAGAAAACTCATCAACCAGTCCAAGACTATGGAGGTCATTACAACCTTGGTGCTAAGTGCACCAACTTTATGGCGGATTTACCGCCCCATTCCAAGGTGAGGGGGGCGGTAAATCCCCATTTCCCATTTTCCCTTCCCCGTTCCCATTTTTTCCCCATAGGGCATAATGGGAGTGGGGAAGGCGCTAATTACGCCGCCGTAAATTACGGCGGCGTAATTAGCACCATGGCGGGTTAAGCCATGGACTTTAATGTCTGCCAAAAGCAGGCGTTAAAGTGGGAATCCGGCGTTAAGGGTTAACGCCGTCGTTAACTCTTAATGCCGGGGTTGTAATGACCTCCTATATCTGCCACAGCACCTTGCAAACGCACTTCTGTGCAGAGAAAATGTCAGCCTCATTACGAGTTTGGCGGTAAGTGGTAAAGTTGCAATGGAGTTACTGCCAACTTTACCACTACGCTAAATTACGATTACGGGCCTGGAGTGGAAGATTTGTCTCCAGGAAAACCCTGGAGGTAAATCCTCCAACTCAATGCCGAAATTGTCAGAATTTCTGAGGCGGTAATTCCGCCAAAAAAGCCACATTGAGTCTAATGGACTCAATATGAATGGGGAATTACACCGCCACCACCAGTTGTAATCCGACAAATTCCCCCGGACCAAGTGGCGGTAACAGTAATTCATTTGGGCGGTATTCTGGTGGATTTACGCCATGATACCGCCCCAACTCGTAATGATGCCCTGTATGTTTTATGCCACTGGAAAATCATTAAATTTTATTACAAAACACAAATATCCCTTAGTTGTGTTCCCAGATATCTTGCGCAAACAATATTTATTCTTAAAGACATTTTTCTTTGTATTCTGATTTTTCAAAAAAATTGAATTTTATTCTTGATGCGATAAACTCGTGGTCAGCCGACACGTTTTTCGACCCAAGGGGTCTTTATAAAGGCTGGTGTGTTATTGTTCATTGACTGTTAGGTAAGTTGGCTTGGGGTAGGTGGGTTCCTCTCCTTGAATAGGCTGGGTTGTCAGCCTGTTACTGCTGCAAACGACGTCCCTGGCATTTGTGGCCCTCAAATATCTCTTGTCATAACTGATGTGGCTGTCAAGAACGTCAGACAGAATACATTTTCCGATGGATTAATGGCAATTAAAAGCAATGTGTCAAAAATGCTGAAAGGAGTTCAAGTGCCACTTTAATGAAGTAATTCAAGGGCCAGGAGAACATTCTTCTAATAATTTGTGTAAGGATGATAATTGCATCAGAATAACTGCACCTTAGAATATGATGATCCAAAATTCCTGTGCCTCTCCTTACTATCCACATTACGTTCTCCAGTGGGTAGTGATAACACCAGCCTTAGAGCTAAGAGACATATGCACCATGCATGTTTACTCCCTAAAAAAAGGAAAATGTGCCTACCAAAAATGAGAAACAATGAACATATCATTGTTTCAACCCGCAAAGCTCCTTTGATAGTTTTTTGAATTAGTGACCAGTAGAGAACTGGCATAGGAAGGAAGGAACTCTAATAATATTAATGCCTGATCTCAAAAGGAATTTTATGGGAAAAGAACATCTTTTAATAACCAGAAAGTATCCCTATTGGCAAAGCTAATTACTTTTTACTCCATGACAAATCATTTGACTCCAAGTAGGGAACAAAATCTGATTATAGCCCTGACATATCGCTGACATAGGGAGTGAAATGACAGGGCACATAATAGTGTATAGTTTTGCCCACCCTTCTGCACCACAGCCTAGATAAAATTAAACAAGACCCTTACTGAGGTTTATTGTGGAGCCCTGTTGAAGAAAATCACACATATATGCCTTTTAAGTTAATAGCATCAATTAATCAGAGATGCAACTGATTGGGTGCCTTCTTCTGTAACTATGGATCCCTCTTCTGCAATGCTTTGTGATCAGTTAAATAAGATGCAGGGAGATGCTAGACCACCATACACACATTGCACATGGTTATATTGAACAGCCCTCAGCAGCTGAGCATAGAAAGAATAAGAAGGTGCTGTTGTCTAAATGCATACTAGAATTTCCTATCCTCTAGCAGACATGCAACATGTTTCCTTCAGTGTACTGCTGAAATGTCTGCCTTGGTTTTTTAAATGTGCTGCTTTGTTCATCACCAGCAAGGAGTGATGCTTCCAGCCATACCCTTCCCCGGGCCCTGTGCTTGCCTCCAATATTAGTTGACAGAGCCCTGTAAAACGTGAGGGATTGCAGCAGTAAACACTCACTGGGATATTTGCAGACCCACAATACTTTGCAAGCAATGCATATTTAAATGCCTCAACATATGATGTGCATTTTAAGAATGGCATGACTCTGCATGTACACAATTCTTTTGCAGTGCATACAAGATTGTTTGCAATATATTCCACCCTTACATCATTGTGTAGGATTACACAAGTGCTCAGTGAAACTGTTTTTATATAGAAGCAAGTTACCATACAACGTGTGAAGGTCTATACCCAAAGGAACTCTGAACACTTGGAAACGATGCAGATTGTGTGAAAAGCATTCTCCTGTCTGAAAATCCAGTGCCCTGATACTACGGACAAATAATCCTAGGCATAGTCCATACCCATTATCCCTTATCCCTTTTAGGCTAAGTAAATGATATTACAATGTTGCTCTGTACTTGGAGGGTAATGTTAGTAATGCTAAAGTAGGAGACGCTGAGCATCACATTTGTCTTTTCATAATCTTTAGAGGGTAAATTAATATGAGTTTTTTAATGCGTTAACTTACAAG
Organism: Ambystoma mexicanum; assembly: GCF_040938575.1. Taxonomy (NCBI): domain Eukaryota; kingdom Metazoa; phylum Chordata; class Amphibia; order Caudata; family Ambystomatidae; genus Ambystoma; species Ambystoma mexicanum. Next base: position 559,325,917 of record NC_090933.1, read on the forward strand.
GGGGCCTCTTCAAAGCACTTGCGTGACATATGTACAAAGAAGAGGAAGTATGGGATAAGGTTACACATCCAAGTAACTTGCTTACTTACAGTCAGTATCTGATATTTGAGCTGATAGTTCGATTAAATAGTGTGGGCGACGCTTTTGGTAAGGCAAAATGAGTAACAGAAATTCTGGCGTGTGAACGTTACTCATGTTACAACAAACCTAAAACAAGTGGATGTAGGTAACCTTTCGCAGAGCCAAGAGAGGAAGAGTCAAAGTTGTCAGGTAGTGACTTAATGTACTCTTGGGCAGAAGTTAGTCATATGGTAAAAGTGTGGTAGTCAGGTTTAGGGGTCATGGGCGGGGAGGGAAAATGTGTGGTTAATGTGTGCAGGTATATCTTGGTTAGATTCCTCTGTTCATGGAGCAATTTTTTCATATTAGTTTTTAAACTCTTTTGTTGTATTTTGCTGTTAGGGATTTTAGGTGCATAGTAGTGTAATGCAAATTAGCACAGTATCAAGACCAGTTGCTTATTTTAAGAGAAAGAACATTTCAGGTAATTGCTGTGGCTTGTGCCTTATTAAATCTTTTTGAATAGGTGAGAATTATCTGTGTGCGCTGCTAAAAGTCTTCTGAGCGGCACCCAGAAGGAAGCTGGGCAAGCGCACATGCGCACAGCTTAGAGGGAACATTGGTTGGGACGACCTGAGGCTGAGGGTACGCAACCTCATTTCCACGCACCGCCAACGCAGCAGTGGGACAGGCGGAGGACCCCCTTCCCCACTGAGGCTGCAAGCATGGGAGGAGCGTTGCAGCAGCGTCCTCCACCTAGAGGGAATCCATGGGATTGGGCAGGCTGAGGCAGGAGTGAGCCCACCTGCAGATGCCGGTAAGTGCCCAAACATGAATGGCACATGTAAATATGCAGTTGTGAGTACTGGGCCAAAGGACCCATTAACAATCCCCCCCCCCAGGCAGTGCATGTGTGGGCCAAAGGACCCATTAACAATCCCCCCCCCCAGGCAGTGCATGTGTGGGCCAAAGGACCCATTAACAATCCCCCCCCCAGGCAGTGCATGTGTGGGCCAAAGGACCCATTAACAATCCCCCCCCCCAGGCAGTGCATGTGTGGGCCAAAGGACCCATTAACAATCCCCCCCCCCAGGCAGTGCATGTGTGGGCCAAAGGACCCATTAACAATCCCCCCCCCCAGGCAGTGCATGTGTGGGCCAAAGGACCCATTAACAATCCCCCCCCCAGGCAGTGCATGTGTGGGCCAAAGGACCCATAATGATCCGTATGGCAACCAATATCACTTAATGCAGACACCAGCAATCAGATGCATGTGACTAACACTATTCAATGTACAATCTTAATGACGCATGTGATGCACCCATCTGCCACCACAACAACACTAATTGCATGCCCTTTGTGTCCCCACAGCCGTTTCAAGTGACAGTGATACTGCACAACAGGCCAGCCAATCAGCATCGGCAAGTACACTAGCCACCGCCACCACACAGGAGGATGCTGCCGGCAGTTCTGCACCTCTGGCCACATTACCAGCCACTACAGATGTGCAGCACACCACCACCACCACCAACATCCCCACCATCTCCACACTGGCTGAGTCCAGACAGGTGCCACAGGAACCTATCATGGCCACCCAACACAACACCGAAGGCAGCAGCACTGCAGAGGGGGCGGCCTGCAGTGATAACAGTGCCCCGCAAGAGCACTCGGAAACGGGGCCACAGGGGGAGATGGCCACATTGGAAGACCTGGGCTCCTTCCATGAGCTGGGGTTCAGCCCCACTTCACTGGGGAGTCCCATGAGGTCGCCCACCCCATCCATGGCCGAACTGAATGCCCGCATGCAGCGGATGGAGGACCAGCAGGCTACCCTCACCCAGCTGGTGGAGAGGCAGCTAGAGGAATCCAGACTGCAGAGGGAGAGCTACAGCGCCTCAGTGCGTCGCCTGTCGAGGTCCATTGGACGCTTTGCGACCACCATAGTGACCCTTGCACGCCATGTGCGGGAGGGCAATGACCACACCTCCAGGCTTGTGGAGGCCATGTTGGTTGGCCAACAGGCAAATCTGGCACGGATGCCCTCAATCCCTGATTCTGGCCAATCAAACACTACCACCCCATCCAGCTCCACTACTGCCAGTCCAAGGAGGCGCTCGAGTAGGCTAACGGGTCCCTTGGGCAAGGTTGCACAGAAGCGCACACGGAAGTGATGGCATGTGTGTGGGGCAGTGCAGGACACATGTGGACTACAAGGGTGTGAGAGGGGTGGTCACGTTTGGGTGGTGGGGTAGGTAGTTTTGGGGGTTTGGACAATGGGCTCTGGGTGGGGGTGGGCACGTTTGGGTGGTGGGTGGCCCCGGGTGTACAGCTTCCCTAACCAATGCACCTTCTTCCCTGTTGTTATTACATCAATACATCACCATTTCAAATCAAGACATACATGTGTGGACATTGATCATTTATTTTGCAGTGCAACTATCAATTCATTGTCGTCACCATGTTTGTGCATTACTGTGAATGTGCTGTGACTCAAAAGTAAATGCGAATCAGGGCATCCCGTGCTCTCTGGCCATCATGTGCACCCCCAGGGGGAGGCGGTGCCATTCCATCCCCATCCCCATCTCCATCTCCATCCCCATCTCCATCTCCATCCCCATCCCCATCCCCATCTTCCTCATCTGCGTCTGGTGGCAATGGGATGTTCCTGCGCAGGCATATATTGTGCAGCATGGCACATACCAGCGTGATTTTGCCCGTCTTCACTGGGCTGTACAGCAGTGATCCGCCAGATCTGCTCAGACAGCGGAAACGGGCCTTCAGCAGTCCAAATGTCCTCTCAATCATTCCACGTGTGCGGATATGTGCCCTATGGTATGCCTCTTCATGCCTGTTCCTTGGTCTCCGTACAGGTGTCATCATCCATGGCGTGAGTGCATATCCCGCATCACCTACATGGGATGTAGATGGGGGAACATGTCAGTGTTTGTGGCATCATGTCCTCATCTGCTGCTGTGCATTCTTGTATCATCATTCATTCATGCATATGAACCATGCAGTGTCTGGCGGTATGTTTTGGCCATCACGAGGAATGTCGCTGACTGCGTATGGGCCTACACATCAACTTGCATGTTTGCTGTGCCCTGCGGGTGACATTTGATTGTGTGCATGTCATGGTGGAGTGCTGTCCACACATGGCAGAGTGACTCCACTGTACGGAAGTAGTAAATACTCGTCGTATCATTTACACGCCTCTCGTGCTTTTTGGGGCAGTGGTTCAATTGAGGGTGGGTGTCTGCAGTGGCACAGGGTTCATGGGACAGTGACGGGATTGGCTGTGGCAGCGTGTGCACGGGCACATTGTGGTGCCCTGTCATGTCTTCCTTCATGATGTTTGGCATCCGCTGTGTATTTGGTAGATGGAAGGGGGGTGATGCATGTGCGGTCACAGCGGCACACTCACAATGCTCATTGGCCTGGACACACACACACCACTCCGACAGGGTTGTAGCATCGTCAGCTGTACTCACCCAATAGGTCCAGCTGGGCTGATTTGGCGCACCTGTGCCCTGATTCAGTTCAGCCGGCAGTGTATAACGCCATGTTCGCGGTGGCGGCGGTTCCGCCACCGTGATCACGGTATTTCCGCCATTTTTTTCCCGGTATTTCCGTGTCCGCGCTAGTTGTGATGCTCACGGTGTTTCGTGTTGCCGGTAACGGAGGGGTTTCCGTGCAGGCGGAATTAAGGGGAACCCTATTTCCGCGGTGGCGGTTTAGGGTGGTGCTATTACCGGGGCCGCGGGTCATGATTGCGCGGACATGCAAACGGTGCCGGTATGGTTTTACCGGCAGTGTTAATTCCGGACCGGAGTACTTGTAATGAGGCCCTATGTCTAAAAGAAGACATGAAGTTGTTCACTTGACCTGTTTTTGTAACCGGTCTAGGGAAACCAAAGCAGCATTTGGTGTAGTATTTCCCTTTGTTTTTGTGTTTGCAACGACTGATATTTGCCACATTAGTGTCTTTGAAATTGTAAAATGTGTGCATGAAGATCACTATTTGTTGCTTCTGATGGAATTTCACAAGTGACATATTTTTCAATAAACTGTAAAACAGTGGCATCACTGTCTTGACCAAATTTAGGAGCATCTTTAATCCATAAAAGCATGTGGATATGTGATGCTCCTCTGGCTTGGTATTCTTTTCTCCAAAAGAAGTGTTGCACTTCTCCGAGGGTAGAGCAGTTTTTTTACAAATAAAGTGTAGCATAGCAATGAAGCGATGATGAAAATATCTTGAAACATAAACAGGATCTAGAGAACAAAGTTCTCCAGGTGTTAGTATATCTATGTTTGTTTTGTTTTTGTTTGATATGCGTAGGAAAACATGTAAATCTTCCCATGCATATTCTGCACAACTTAATCTAACAAATCAAGTGGGAGGGCCAAGGTTTCTTATCATACAATGTACATCTCCATGACGTTGAAACCAGTACTCTTTAGTACCACGCATATTTGCTAATGGATTTGTAATATTTGATTGTAAAACCTCATCTTTTTGTTGCACTTTTTGTAATAATTGTGTAGCTGACATATTTTGAAAGTGGGATCCTGATTTTAATGTGTGTGCAACTCCGTAACCTAAAGTTGCTAGTTCACTTTCAAAGAGTAGGTGGAATATGTATTCCACATTTTGTCTAAATCTGGGATCTTCAGAATACATCCGCAATGAGCGCCATTCTGATGCTGTTATTTGAATAGGTCTATCATCGTACCTTCCTCCTTTGCCAGTAGGAAAGAGTAGAGGAAAAGCACGTGCTTCTATACTTTTTTCCCATATGCTGATTGGTGATCCTTTTGTTTGACGCATTTGGTACGTTTCTAGTGCATCTTCTACGGTGTCATTAGAGTGCAATGGGTGAATTGGATAATGGTCTAATGTATTGGATATTGTAGCAGGATCTAGGAACTCAAATTGACCAGCTTCTCGTGTCTCTTGAATTATTTCAGTGGTATCCTTCAAGTTTTCTTCAATATTAATTTCTTTGTAGTATTCATTATTGTCTTTTAGATATTGCAAGGCTTGTCTAACTTTATGTAAATCTACCATTTGTTGCCAAATTTGTCTTTTGTAGGTACACCGTTTACTAAGATAATTAAAGATTGCTCCTTTGGTCGTTGCACTCCTAGAGTGTGCACATTTTCTTTTAGATCTAATGGTAAATACACAACTTTTTCCCGAATACCTTTCACTAATTCAGAGGGAGGTAATTTTGCTGTTTTTGGTTGAAGGCGTATTATTGCTTGAAATGGGTGCACTGTTTGAATTATGATGCTCTCATATAAATTAAGTTGTTGTAGGGGTTTTGGTAGTGGAAATAATTCCAAATTATTCGTGATAGCACATGAAGGAGTTTGGTTGTTGTCAAGTTTTGTAGTGCAGTAACTGCAAAGTATTAAGGGGTCAGTTATTTCGTATTTGTTTTCTGCTATAAGGTAGCGAGCTAATTCAAACCATTTAGAATCTTCATTGTCTTCTATTCTGTATGTTAGGTCTACAGTTTTTGTGTTACTTTTATAAAAAGTTCTACGGCAACATACACACACATGGTTTGCTACTTCGGCAGGTGTACTTTTAAATTTCAGTATTTCTTTTTTGTATGTGTGTAGTAGAAGGTTGCCATGCATAGAATTGTTGCTAATTTGCTTTAAAGCTATTTCATTCTGTAAGTGGCTTTCACTTCCAAAATATTTTTTCTGGATATAGTCGATTTCTTCAAGTAGGTCTTTTGCTGTACCATGTAGAAGAATGTTATTTAAATTGGCTAGTGCTAAAGCAGGACTTTTAGCATAGTACAGTTTATAGACTACATTTCTTATAGTTGAATGATGTGTTGATATCATTTTGATATAATGGAAGGTGGTTTTGCAAGTAGGTCCTGAAATGCAGGCCAATGAATGTCCTTGTAGTCCTGTGTACTTGCGCACTGGACAGGTACATATTTTGTAGTAGTTTAATTTTGATTTTGTCTTTGCCTTTCACATATTGATAGAGGAATTGGTGTAAAGACTTGAAAGAGTTTTTGGGAATGTTACACATTGACGTGCATGGCCATTTGTATACTAGACGTTCTGATTCAGTTGAATGGAGAGGTAATTCTAGGTTTTCTGGGGATATTTTTGTAAGCAGTATTTCTTGTTCCATTATGGTATTATTAACATTTTCATAACCTTGTCCACTGCTATGTATGGCAATTGTATTTGTTTGCTTTTGTTTGTATGCTTCTTCATTAAAGTATGGTTCTATGCTCCTAGTGTGACTCCATTCACCTCCACAGATACTTAAGAAGTTATTTCTTTTGACATTTCGTTTATTGAGAAGTCTTTTTTGTAATTTAGTCATTATTTTTATTAGTGGTTTCATTTTGTTTAACACTAAAATAAATAACTTTCTTTTGAGAAGGATTGCACTGTCTATCAACGCTTCTAAAATTAATTTCCTACGATAGGTTTTAAGGGTTGAGCCTGATTTCTCTCCTGTTTTTATAAGATTTTGAAGGACTCTGTGACGGAACATTTTTGATAAAATACTTTTTTTGATATGCTTACATTGCACTATATCAAGATTTATAGGAGCAGTTTTATCTGTAGTGGTAGCTGGTTTTTTGTTAATTGTTTTGTGGTTCGTTTTACATTTTGATAGAGGAGGCAAAGTTTCAGTAGTTGAAGCTTGTTTTGTTTCGCTAAATGACTGTATTAGCTGTTTTGTTTTAACTTTTTTTTACAAATTCTGCTAGAGATGGATGCTTATTTTGGACACTTCTATTTTCATTTGCTCTGCTTCTGCGTTGCTTTCTACGGACTTGATTTTTGGTAGGCATTCTTTAGGGTCTGTTGAGAAAAATAAAGAAGGTATGGGTTGGGGTGTTCTGCAATCTATGTGTGCATGAGTGTCTGAGTAATATGATAAAGATGTATGTAATGGTGTGTGATAGTGAATTGGTCAACTACAACTAGTTGGGATTGGTATTCTTTAATTTATGTGCTACTAAACTGGGGTTCAGATGACAGTAGAAAGTAAGCTAGTGGTGTGTAGAAGTACAAATAGTAAATCTAATGGTATACAATTAAAACAGTAGTTTGTTCTATAATATCAAAATTCTAGGGGCTGAGTTGGGTCATTTGTGTGTCGAAAAATAGAAAATTGTCTGCCATTCTGCCTGTAAATCTCTGTTTAAGAAATGGGGATTTGTAGACATAATGGTGCACAATCTCTATTTTTAGGCACAGAAATAGCATGAATTAACCTTACAGTGTGTTTGAATAATAGTACAAATAATATGGTGGTATTCAACTTACTTTTTTTCTGAAATTAGCAGGTTTCTTCTTAGTTGTTCTTTTTACTTCAAATTCGGCTTCTTCTTTTCAGGAGAATGGTCTTCACTGCCATTGTAAAGGAAATAAATTAGTAATTTTGTTTGTATATAGCACTGTTTTTAATTTAGACATTGATTTTTTTAATTGACATTGACCCTCGGCACCTTCCTCAAAATCCTGAAAACTATCTTATTCACATAAGATGCGTCGCACCAGTTGAATACATATCATATGTTCTTAATGCATACACTGTATTGTAATGACTAACTGTACCAACCAAAATATCATTTCTATGTCTTGTGGAATTCATAATGTACCACTGAATACCACTATTTCTGTAACTGAGCTCTTGTAAGTAACAGCGCCTCAATGCCATGGGCTGCTTGCGCACTATATAAATATAAGTACATACATTTTTATGTTTTTGTACAAGTATTGTTTGATATTTGAACTGTGTGCATGCAATTTTGTTTGAGTATGTTAACTCTTCATATTGTACTTTAAATATGTTAGTTCAACATGCTTTGAAAATGTGTGTGTAAAAAGAAATTAAATAGCTAGGTTTGGAAGTGACAGTTGATTTTAGGAGATGGAACAAAACACAGTAAATTCATTTTATAGATTATACAAGCTAAAAGTCAGTTAATCTGTTTATATGAATCTATAAGAATTGTACATGTACTATACAGAAAATATGCATACCTGTAGTTTGTGTTCATGCATATGGATATGCATGCAGCTGCAAGTAGAAATCTTGGAGACTTGTACAGTATTTCTGGTAGAAGGTGCTTTCCAATGATATGACACTTGTACTCAGAGAGATTAACAGTACATTTGAAGTGCTGAGCTATGATGATTCAGTTAGATGTAGAGGTCTTGGATGTGATTGGTGGATGGTCATGTGACTTCTTAGCTACATCCAATGAGGGAATGGCACAGAAAGTGAAATGGAGATGGTAGAAGGACTGTCCATGTTACGATATGTCCGCGGACATGGCAGTAGTTCGCGGACATCGGTGTTACATCCGGGAATTTTGGGTTGGGGATCCATGCAAATGACAATGAGCAGAGAAAGGGATTGGTCAGGAAAGTTTAGTGGGTGTGTTGTGCCAGGAGAGAGTTTCTCAGATACTCTTTTTGCTGAGAGAAGAACAGATAGCTATGGGTGTGTGTTTCAGAAAACAAATTGTTTGGATTTTGCGAGACTCGTGGATACATTGGTTGAAGGTGCATGCAGAAAGCTGTGGAGTAGCTGTAGATCTTGGATTCCCACATGTGGAAGTGTACTGGCATGGAGTACATGGAATAAAGTGGTTGGACTTGCTACCTCTCTGTGCTACTTTGGAGACAGAGCAACATCCAGACATAATTGTAATTCATTGTGGAGGGAACAGTTTAGGACATGTGTCTGGAATTTCATCAATGACATTTGTGATGTCATCTTTGATGTTGTGGGTGTTAGTCTTAGCAGTGCATGGTGGTGGCGCGAGTTATGTTTTCTTAGCTTACCATAACTGGTGAATTTCAGGGGGTTTTCGGTTTTACTTGGAACCATAACGTCCCTTTAACAAAGTTTTTTCATTGAATCATATTATAAATGGACAACACATCTTTCCCCACAGTTCTGGGAAGGGATATTTTTCATGCTATGGCAATCTGGGGCAACATTAACATGACCTGGAGACAGATTATCCAACATTAGAATTAGTGCTGAAAATAGAGCAAATGCACTTGCTGTACATGTAAAGCCTGTGCTGACCAATAGGCATCTAAGCGCTACTGCTCAAAGGACAGTTGACCATTAAGGTGGGGCACTAATTGAAAAGATATGTTTTGAGTTTTCTTCTAAACTCTGAGAGTTGTTTGATGATTTTTAAATTAGATGGGAGAGATTTCCAAAATTTGCTAGCCTGCACCTGAAAGGGGTAACCCATGGCTCTAGATCTCTAGATTCTTTAATGCTTATATTTACATCTTCACCAGCATCAAAGTCTCTCCAAAATTACTAGCTGCAGAGCCCCTTCTCCCACCACAAGGATACAGGAGCAGCTTGAGCATCGACTCCCTACAATCCATGAGATAAGCCCATTAGCGCTGGGCCTTGAATCGGGTTGTTTCCTGCAGAAATGAAGTGCTAAATTGCCAACTCCATGCAATCTCATGTCTGTGTGCTTTTTATGCAGCCTTGCTCTCAACTACCTTGCTAGTACAGTTGAGACTTAATAACATTTTTGGGCTATTTCACCATTCCAAAATGGCAAGCCACTACACCGGCACTGGATTGCCTTGTGTTCCCAGTCTGCTATTGTTGTGAGCGGCTGCAGCGTCTTACTACAGAGCCAATCAGGGTTCCAGAAGGCGAATACCGGCAACCTACCAAAGGCCCACTCCTAAGGCCCTTGTCTGCCGGTCCCTCTCCCATTACATCTTCGCCGGCATCGAAGGCTCTCTGAAACTGCTAGCTGCAGAGCCCCTTCTCCCACCATGAGGCTGCAGGAGCAGCTGCAGTATTGGCTCCCTACTATACAAGAGATAAGCCCATTTGGGCTGGGCGTTGAATCGAGCTGTGCTTTCCTGCCTGAAATTAATTGCTAAAATGCCCACTCCATGCAATCTCATCTTCGTGTGCTTTTTATGCAGCCATACTCTCAACTAAATTGCTAGTCCATTTTAACCTTAATACCTTTTTTGAGCTTTTTCACCATTTCAAAATGGTCGGCTCCTACACAAGTACTGGAGTGCCTTGCGTTCCCAGCCTGCTGTTAATGTGATTGGCTGCAGAGTTTACTTCAGTGCTGGTCAGGGAGCCGGCAAATGCTAGCCCTCTACCAAAGGTCCACTCCTAAAACCCCTGACTGGACCTGTCCAGAGCTGGAGGGAGCGCCCCTTCTTGCTGCTGCTCCTGTATCTTTCAAGCCCACGCTGCACACTAAACATTTCTATCTTCCCCAGATCCTGGAACAATGTGCCACCTTTCACCACCGGTAAACGTGCCAGACCCCCTGCTCATGGACCACCACCCTTTATCTGACTGCCTGATGACTCCTGTCTCCACTGTTGCACAGATTCACTGCTAACTGTCCCCTCAGTCTGGCCCACTTCACGTGGATAATCCCTGTACTTCTCACAAACAGCCTGCTTTCTGATGACTACTTGTGCCTAACCTATTCTTCATCCCTAGGAGTGTCTCAAACATCTTTTGCCCTCCATAGTGCTATTGGCAAATTCAAATCTAGGCGTGATTTTTTAAATTGCTGCAGCCTCCATTTTTTTCTTTTTAGGCAAATTCAAATATAGGAATGCTTTGAAATGATCTGCTACTTTCTGTAACTAGGCTCTTAGCTTATCACCTTTCCCCCCGCTCTACCACCACTATGTCTCTCTCCATAACTCCTATCTACTGTAACTGCTATTCTATTACCAATCATCCCTCTCTCGCAAAGTCTGGAACAAAAAGTTCAAGAAAGATCTCCTTTCATCTAATCCTGGCTTACCTATCGCAGACACCAATGCCAGTGCCACTTACAAATTATCACTGACATCATATTTTCTGTCCCCCCTCCAGAATTTTGGACTCGGCAGTTGACCTCCACTCTCTCATTTCCCTCTTCCTCACCCATTAATGGTGGCACTAGATGGGAAGTTCTCTCGGCAGGCTTCTCATCCTGGAGGTGCATCATTAATATCTATCACAATGCCGGTATCATGGCTCAGGGTCCTCAACCCAATCTCCACCTCTCTGACCGGTGCCTGCCATCTCTCATCAACTTCCTTCCTGTACCTGTTATCCCGCCTTCCTCTCTCTCAGCACCCTCTTCACCACATCTGATGGGTGTACCATCCCCTGTACCGCACCGCGGAAAACCTTCAAGTGTGGTGACTGGCTTCAATTAGCCACACTCAATGCTCGGTCCGCTCGGTCTCCCTGATTGCTACATGATTGTCTCAAAGCCTCTTCCCAACCGGGCTGGCAGTGGAGTAGCCTTCATCTTCCCTGAGTGGGTCCCTTCTTCCCTCATTCCCACCGAGCTCTAAACCTCCTTTAAAAGCCTGCCTGCAAGTTTGGCATCTCTCCTACTTCCTCTCTGACCATAGCCACTATCTATAGGCACCTGGGCCCTAGCTCCTCTTTCCTTTTTGAATGGGCCAATTTCTCCTCCTCTCTCCTGATTTCCACCTCTAAACTCCACCTTCTGGGTGACTTTAACATTCATCCTGATTCCTCAATGAGGGCCTCCACTCTCTTCTATGACCTCTGCACCTCTCTCTCCCTCTCTATTCTCCCCTCTGGTCCTACCCACTCAGTTGGACACACTCTTGATGACTTCATCCATACTGATCTTTTGCTCTCTACCTCTCTCACGAACCCTCTCTCCTGGTCTGACCACACACTCCTCTCCTCCCTCCTGGGACCTCCTGACCCTCTGGCCGAATCTCCCCCAGCTCTGCCAGCCTCAACAATTGTAGCATTCGCTTCCACCTTCATCTCCACCCCTCTTCCCACTACCGACGCTACCATTGACTCTGCTCTCATCAGCTATCACTAACACTATCAATATTCTTGCTGCTCTCATTGGGATCCATCTGAAACCTGCCACCAAGTTTAACAGTTGGTATGATTCTGATCTAGCAGCCCTGAAACGCAAGTGCAGAGCTGCTGAACGGAAGTGGCAGACCTCAAGCTCATCCTCTGATAAATTGGCCTGATGCCTTCTCCAAAGTCAATGGGCCTCATTACAAGTAGCGCAGTAAAACCATGGTCATTACGGCATGGTGGAGCGAGCGGGTCCGTGCTCGTATGACGCTGCAAATAGCGGGTGATTACGAGTGCGCGAGCACGCGCGAACCCCCATGCCAGTAATGGCCATACCGGCATGCCGCTAAAGGCCCTCCAACCCCCAGATAGCGGCATCACGGGATCCGCAGATACCGCCACCGCCTAGGAAAAACCCCTAAATACCGACCCGGTAATACCAACATGCTAATACCGGGCTCGTAAAACCAGACCCGGAAGTAACGTCATCGCGCCGGAACGGGAAATTTTCCGGCGGCCATCTTTAAAAACACAATCCATTGCAATCCTCCCAAACCACCAGTCGAATCCTGCTGTGCTTTGTGGAAATACCCTGAGGATGTCCAAGGCTACCCGGAAGACCACTCCCCGGCAGCAGAAACAGCGTCTCTCTGACGCAGAGCTGAATATGTTGGCGGTCACTCTCGCTGCACATGCAGACATCATTAAAGCAAATGATATGAAGCGTGAGGCCCAGCTCAAGAAGAAGGAAATCTGGCAGGAGGTTGCCTGGAAGGTATCGGCCATGGGGACCACCCCACGTACTTTCTGTGATTGCCGTAAGAGGTGGGACGACCTCCGCTTGAGGGTCAGAAACATCATGTCAAGCAACAGGAGGGCGGCCATGGCGACAGGCGGGGGTCCCCACTCATCTGCAAAGATGATGCCCTGGGAGGAGACTGCTAGCAGCTTCATCGATCCTGAGTCGATTTAGGGATTTGGGGAGATGGAGATGGGTGCGGCATCATCCCCAGAAGGAGGTGAGTGACCCTGCACATCCCAGTAGAGGAAACCATGACGTAGCACAAGTGATGTGGAAGAGACACTAGGCAAGGTAATGCATGTCCCTACACCCACATCAACATATCCAAGTCCAGATTGCGGGCCAAACCCTGCCACACAGAAATGCATGCTGAGTGACAATCCTATAACCAACACTCGGCCAACACACCTGGACCGTGCCCATGTTACACATCACACAAACCCCAAATCAACGGCATGCCACCTGCCATGCATTGAATGCCAATATGCCCCCTCAGAACACCAAGTGTGACACACCAGTAAGACATGGATGCATGTATGTATGAATATTGAACAGCACAATTGTATGCCTCTGGCATGTGACACCATCACTGATGACCTTCATCTCCAGGCACCGATGAGGAAGATGCCAGTCAGGAGAAAACCGCAAGGGCATGCACATCACACCATAAGAAAAGGGCCACCACCACCCCCCTGGCTGACAAGCAGGCCACACCCACAGGCAGTGTGCCTGACCGGGTGGAAACACGGCCACCAACACCTGCTGCCAGTGTGCTGCACCCACATCAGGCCCTGCAGCCCACACCACATCAGTTGGAGGGGGTCCCTTCCTGCGCCACCCACCACCAAGGATGTCTTGGATGGCAATGTGGACCTTGAGGGGGTCACAGAAGTGACTTCTCCACCAACCCCAAGACCCCTGCCCACCCCCTACCCCATATGGAGCCCTCAACCACCTACAGCAGTGATGATCCCTGCCTCCATGACTCTGACCTGAGGGATTCGGACCTGTGCACCTTCGAGGAGGAGAGCACCCAGGATGTAGGCCCCGTGCATGCACCATCCACCACTCCAGCTCCCACCACTCCAGCTCCCACCACTCCAGCTCCCACCACTCCAGCTCCCACCAACACCCTGGAGTCACGCCTGTTGAGGATGGAGGCCCGATAGGAGGCCATGTTGGATCTCCTGCAGCAGTATATTGCCGATGGTGAGGACACAAGGGGGGGGTATTGCAACTGCCATTGCGGGGACCACAGCGGCCATCGCAGCGAACACAGCCGCCATGAATGCGTCGGCTGTGCCCATGAGGGACTGCCTGGGGGCAGTAACCCAAGTCCTCACTTCCATCCTGCTCCATATACAGCGGCCACGCCTTGGAGCAGGCGTGGAACCTGCCTCGGGCTCATCCACAGCCACCACACCTGCATCCTCAGTCCCTGCAAGCCCTGTATGCCCGACCCAGAGAAGTGCAGTACATCTGGGGACTTTTGAGGTTTGTTGGGTGGGTTTGGGAGTTCAATGGGGTTTTATAGGGTGTGTTGGGTGGGTTTGGGAGTTCACTGGGGTTTCATAGGGTTTGTTGGGTGGGTTTGGGAGTTCACTGGGGGTTGGGGGAGTGGTCTCATTTTTCTCTGTTTGAACAAATACACCCGTTGTGTGCAAAAAAATTCGATGGCTGGACATTGTTCATTTTGTGTATATCCATTTAATGTGTGACGGTGGTCAGTGGCCAACTCCCAACAATCCCAGTGTGAATGTCCACATGGACCCAGTGTGTCAGTGACACATGTCTATCATAGTCCCTGTGGTCCAGAAGTATTCGTGAATCAGTGCTTGGCGTACTGCATGGCCATTCCGTGCATCACGTACTGGCAGGGGGGCTACTTCACCTCTGTCTCCATCCTCATCATCCTCACCCGGTGCATGCATGTCAATGTCAGGTGGCAGTGGTACATTTCTGCGGACGCACATGTTGTGCAGCATCACACATGCCATGGTGATCTTTGCCACATTCTCAGGACTATATAGGAGTGCCCCACCAGACCTGCTTAGGCAGCGGAAATGCGCCGTCAACAGGCCAAAGGTCTGCTCAATCACAGCACGGGTACGGGTGTGCACACGATTGTACTCCTCGTCATGGCTGTTCTGCGGGTTCCGCACAGGGGTAAGTAGCCACGGCCTCAAGGGATATCCTCCATCACCTGCAAACAAATACAAATAGGTGTGTGTCACTCTGAGCTGCCACCTTCAGGAAGCACAGTCATGGCCGCAGCTATTTGGTGTGGACATGCACATGTCCCTGTACGTATGCAAGATTGTTACGTTGATTCATACTATACTGTTGTGAGGTGTGGTAGTCTGGATGGCATTCAATAGATGATGTAGGGTGTAATAATGCATGCTGAGGCGGATGTACTGTAGTTGTACGACAATGTTTAGCCTCCCGGTCATGCGGTGCATTCTACACTGTGCATGGTCACACTAGCCACATTGGCACAGTTGCAATCCTGTTCAGTCATGCATTGCTTTTCATACCCATGGTGGCCTGGTCGTGCCTCTTACTTGTTGTCTTTGATATGCATAAATGGTAAAATGTGTGCCAGTGGTGTGTCATGTTCTGTTTGGGAGGTTCAGGTCAGGAGTGTTTAGCTCTGCATGCATTCTACAATCACCGACATATGCCACCCAGGTGGAGTATGCACCCCCCCTTTCCCACCCAGGTGGAGTATGCATTCCCCCCTTTCCCACCCAGGTGGAGTATGCATCCCTACACATCAGTGCCCCAAAGCATTGCCATGGGCCAGTTGGGCAACTGACAAAGTAGCCAGGCACTTGGTCCAGCATGTCGCTCCATGTGACTGGGTAGCATGGAGTTGCGCAGCACCATGGCATGATGTGTTGATCCGGGAAATCGGGCACAGCAATGTGTGATGATCTTGCTGGAGTCACATACCATTTGCACAATGATGGAGTGGTATTGCTTGCGATTGCGGTACACCGCCTCTATGGCATGGGGGACTACCAATTCCACATGGGTGCAGTCCAGGGCACCAACACAATTGGGCATGCCTGCCAGTGCATGGAAGCCTAATTTGGTGTCGGCTATCTCCTGGGAAGTCCATGGTAGGGATATGTGGGTGCTTGCATGCTTCAGGAGGGCATCCAGCACTTGGTTCAACATGCATGAAAATAGTGGTTGTGAAATGCCATGCAGCTGCCTCACTGTGTGTTGATAGGTGCCTGTGGCCAGGAAGTGGAGCATGGACACCACCTTTAGTAGCGGGGGGATGGCAGTGGGTATTTCTATGAGGCTGGCAATGTCGTTGTGTATCATGTCCACTATGGTGGTGATGGTGTGCCGGTCCAACTGGTACAGGGTGTGGATCTGCTCAGGGGTTAGGTTGAATGGCCTGGGTCTGATGCGAGGGATTGGTGGCTGCCTACTTTGCACTGCTGGCTGCGTTGGTGGTAATTGCTGGGCCTGTCTCACCCTCCTTCTCCTCCTGCGTCTCCTCTGTGCTGCCTGTTGTTGCTGCTGTAGTTGTTGTTGTAGTTGGTGTTGTTGCTGTAGTTGTAGCAGTATAGGCATGTCCTCCAGCACCATGATTGCAAAAGCTAGTGGTAGCATTTTGGTGTTGGAAGGGGTGTGGTGTGTGGGTGTGCTCATTTTATACTGGCCCAGCCTCCATTGACAACACCTGTGGTGATTGTGTGCACCTGTGGCAGTTGGCCTGATTGCTGTTTGAGGGTGGTCCACGATGCCTGTATGGCCGGCATCGTGCAGCCCGTGATTACCGGCTTCTGGATGCCGGTATTTGCATGTCCACGTTGGTTGGGATGTCCTCCTATTACCGGCATGCCGGTATTTGCACCCCGAAGGGGCGCGTGTACGCGCCTATGCCGCTATTAGAGGCACCGTTATTTAGGGTGCCACTAATAGCGGGTTGCCGGGTCATAATACACTGGAGCGGTAAGCGATGCCAGTAATCCTTTACCAGCATCGTTTTTCCATTACCTCCAACCTCGTAATGAGGCCCAATATCTTCTTGCCATTAATTCCAAGAAGAGGGCTCACATCCAGGTCCGCATCTCTGGAACGTCTAACAACATGGCTGAACTCTTTAAAATCTGAAAGTAACTAGCCAATCCATCTGCAGTCTCTACCTCACCCCTTCCCACACAGGCCCTATGCACTGAACTGGCCGCCCACTTCACAGCTAAAACTCAGGACATCCTGAGCTCGCTCTCTCCTCCCCCCTCCTTCCATCCCCCTGACAACCTCGGCCCAACCCCCTCCCACGCTTTCCTCCTTCTCTTCTATCACAGCGGGTGAAGCCTCTAGATTTGTCCGCTCTTTGAAGGACTCTCCCAAACAGGTCTCCCCTGCACTTCAAGAACTGCTTTTGACACTGTCAACCACTCCATCCTCATAAAGCAGTTCCATGATACCCTTGGTATCTCAGAGCGGGCACTGGACTGGCTGACCTCTTTCCTCAAGGACTGCCCCTCCCAGGTTATCCTGGGTTCTTTCTCCTCACAAACTTCTGTTTCTTCCTGTGGTGTCCCCCAGGGCTCTATCCATGAGCCTTGCCTCTTTATCATCTATCTCTCCCATCTTGCTCACCTTATATCCACTTTCTCCCAGTGGTAGTCTGTGATACAGAAATAAGAAAATAGGTTTGCACAAACTCATATTACTTGATGATGTTTGCATTCAGGCAGAAATTATGGTGTCTGATGTGTGTACTGTGCTTTCTCTAATACATAAACAGAAACATAAACAACGTCCATATTTCAAATTTGAAAATAGGAGATTTGTTTCCCTTGTTGCATGAACAGAAGAAAATGAAAATTAGTTTGCGTACTCAGTTATGTTGCCTTGGTTCAAAATGTTATGCAAAAGGGTCCTTTTTGAATTTAGAGCACTCCCTATTTTCTCTGTTTCCTAACCTACTTGCAGAATACATTTACAAAATCATTTGATTTCATTGCAAATTACTTTATGGAATATGGAGAGGGACCTAGAGTGTTTTCTCCATTCCATATTATACAAGAAGAAAAACTTGTGGTAAGAATATTTTCTTAATTTTATTTTTGCACTTGTGCAAACTTTAGATGATTTAAACCCTAGTGTTCAGGTATTATTTGCTGTCTTAGTATTCCACACACAGTGTATAATGCTGCACTGTAAACCAGCTAAACTTCAATTTGTTCCATGATAAACAGATATAAATGTACAGGATTTTACTTGAAGCGTATATTTAAGAAACTTTTAAAGTCACCAAGAGATCTAAAAGCTCAGGTATGAGTTGTAATTATTATTGCATGAAATTCATATTAATGATTTGCAAATGTGTTGTTCTTGAATCCTGCTCATGGTTTTGTCATGTGCAACCCAAATGGTATGGTGGTATGAAGAGTGCTTTCACATCATTAGGTTATTGTATTTATTAGCTCTCTATAGACTTTGCATCCATTGCAAAAGAGTTCTTGTTGAGCAGAAAATGTCACATGTATTCATACAAGTTAAACTCCCAGGATTCACGAGTCATAACTTGATATTTTCTTTTCTTTCAAGAAATATTTGCTTCAATCCTGAATGTATCCTGGAGTTAATATTTAATTACCTTTTAAATTGGTCATGCAACTGGGTTCCTTCAAAGAATGAATGGAGAATTTCAGAGCACAATTTCCTTCCCCTTAGGTCCATGCACAAGAGAAGCATGCGCATTGTCCACTGGTAATGAACAGTTAAAGATGCTTTATAGAAAATAATTTGTTTTCAGAAAGCCAAGTTTCTCTACGGTACTTAACATTGACTGAATACCTTCCAAGGCCTGGAATGGTTTGCCTTGGAGCTCATATACTGCATGAGTTAATGTAATAGAATTCATAGTTTATTGTAGGATCCACTTACAGCAACAGTGTTCCTTCATGTCATATTAACGTTGCTGAGGGTTTGCATGTTTTCATTTATTTGGGATGTGAGCTTGAAATATCACCAGGGATATGCCATCTGGGCTACCTCAGCAAATTGTTTACTGAAATGTTGGGACCCAGGTGAAGTAATGTATTCCATATACTTGAACTTAAGCAGCCATGGAGGGCAGCCAATGTATTATTGTATTATGCTTTAAAATAGTCTATCAGGGATCACCAGGAGTTTCAGCTGCTACTTCAGGACACTCCATTGGTACACCTGCGGCTACCATTGTGATGGATGTGTTAGTGGCTGCAATGACAACACAGGGATTAATTAGCCAATACAACTCTGTAAGAGCTGTGCTTACTTCCTGTATGTTAACATCTACTAACCACCATACCAGACATTTGAGGCGTTAAAGGGGATAACATGTCGATACCTTGGATTCGATGGTACCAGGACATAGGATGACAGCTTTTGGACATGTGAGGTTGTACCTTACATATTGTGACTGTATAAGCAACATTGGTAAGGTATTGGAAATAGTGGATCATTTGGAGTTGCAATATGCAAATGATTGCAGCAACTGGGCATGCAGGACTTTGCCTTATATATGATTACTATATCTGCCGTGTGTGACATCAATGGGCATGCAATTGTTGCACCTGCAATATGATAGCAGTACCTGGGCATGTGTGGCTGTACCTTACATATGATGTTGATGATACCAAGCACAGGGAGGCTAAGACTGGCACAAAATGGCAGTATTTGTATTGGATGCTGCACTTGCCAATGCCATATTATGATGGTGCCTGAGCATGTGAGGCAATATTTCGCATAAACCGATTATGCCTAGCATATAAAGCTGTAACTAGCATAAGATGGCATCAACTCTCAATAAACGTCCGCACTGACAGATTCTTCTACTTACTCTATATCTGTATGATCTAATCAGGGCATGCTTCAAATCCCACAGAGTGTGACAGGATAAGCCGCATTCCAAGGTTACAGCCGCCTTTGACACTCCTCATGTTTTTGTTTGATTTGGCAGGAGGAAATGGAGAACAGAGCAGAACCGACATGTTTGCCTGCTCATCCAGGTGCACTTGCCTAATCTGTCTGTCTTTCAACCACATTTATTTTCATGCTGGTGGAAATCCTATAGCTTCCTATGGAATCTGCCAGACTGTTACACCTGGAAAAAAGCAGGCAGATCCCATAGGAACCAATTGTTAATGCCTTTTGCAATAATTATTAATTGCAGGGAGCATTTACACATTTGCAAATACACTTTTAAAGTTAAGGAGATTTAACCTATTTGTCACTGTTTACATTTCCACTATATCATACAAAACATTAAAATTGTCTGGAGGGGAACTTTTTTGCACAAAGATGCAATGAGGCGCTGGTCCTCTCCATTCAATTTCCACGTTTGGGGTACACGCCCACAAAGGACTGCATTCATTGATGCATGTTCTGATTATTAATTCTGGAAATATTTGCATTATGTAACTGTTTGTCCGCATTGTATGGTTGAAACCCTTGTACGTCCCTGTATTTTTAATGTTATTTGAAATGTACTTGTTAGAGCCCTGATTTTCATTGTGCGTTGTGACAGTGTTTATTCCCACTGCATTGCTCATGCTTTGTTTGGATGCATGCTGGAGTATACTGGGTGGTACCACCAGTTACCATCACAACATAGTCTGTCCATATTCGGTTTATTTGGCTTAATTTAGGAATTCTGTAAATGTTACGCGTCAAGGTCACCCACAGAGTTACTTTATTTACCTATCCATCCCCATAGTGACTGGCAGCTTATATTCATTCCATTTTTCCTTGAAGTATTATTATCACTCAGTCACTGCATAGCTTCTATCCCGACAATGGGCCTCATTCCGAGTATGGCGGTAAGGGATAGCGGCCACCGCTAACTCCGAGTTCCCTTTGCGCCATGGAGGTTTTAACACCTGCTTTTAGCAGGTGTTAAAATCCATGGCGCTAAGGGACCTTGATGTTAATTACGCCACGGTAATTTACGGTGGCGTAATTAACGCCTTCCCCGCTCCCATTATGCCCTATGGGGCAAGAATGGGAATGGGGAAGGGTAAATGGGGATTGGGCAATTACCGCCCCGCCAACCTTGGAATGGGGCGGTAATTCCGCCATCCACCAAGGCGCTGCCGGTCCGGGTACGGCGTCAAACAAGGCGTTAATAGCGCCATTGGTTAGCGCCGTACTCGGAATGAGGCCCAATGAACACATATAAGCCATTAAAGCTTTGTTTCTTGGCATCTCTGATGACTAAATCGGTCGAATAAGTATTGAATAACCACTGAACAATTCCATTGATCACAATTATTTGCCTCAGCAACTACTGAAACAACTTGATTACTTATTGAGGAAGGCAATCAGTTATACACAACACACAGTGACATTGGGCTGTTACTATAAAGCTGGAAGAAAACTACATTCTTACTTATTTTCTTGCACCCCACATTGGGTGGTTCGAAGAAAGGTATTTGTTAAAAGATGTCCATCTATACTTAACAAATGTTCTCTTTTCAACATAAAAGAGTTAATCTCACAGTTGCATAAACAAGCAAGCAATATTGCCCTTGTTAAAGAAAATATAGGTCTTCAGTACACAGTGGCGCCCCCAGAGATTTTTCATAGCGGTGGCCTGATGAGGTCACTGGGGTGGCACACCAATTTGATTCTAAGAGGCAGACAGGTCGGTGGGGGGGCAGCATTTTTATAAGGGTGGCCATGGCCCCCTTGGCCGCCCCTTGCTGGTGCCTCTGTCAGTACAGTGATTCTAATCTGCAGAATCTATTAGAGAGCTCTTTTATCCTATAGAGAAAATAGTAAATCTAATGAATTGCATGAATGCAGACATTAATTCTATGATTGCTTTAACAATATTGTATAGACATGAAAGAATGAACCAAGCACTGAGCATAATCAATGCACATGTATCACTACTGGTATTTCTCACGCTATGGGCCTCATTACGAGGTTGGACGAGTTTCCGCAAACCCCGTAACAACGTTACCCCCACCTGACATCCCAGTATTACTGGGGTATAATAAGCGGCAGCAGTACGGTTATTTCCCATCCCCATGGAGTCCCGGAGGACTCCATGGCAATGGGAAACCTGAAGCACTTGCACCGGAAGTTACAGTGCTGGTGCTTCAGTGAAAAGCCTGCCGCAGACTCAGAGTTTGGCGGTCCGGAAAGAGTGCCAGTACGTTGCTACGGGCACCCTTGTTTCCGGATGAGGGCCTATGACTTCCTTCTTCAACATTTCAGATTCTGAAGTCAAAGATTCTACCCTTCAAACACCTGCTTCATTAGCGTCACTGTATAAACTTTCTTTGCAATCTTGTTCATCATCCATCAATACATTGGGGCTCATTCCAAGTTGACCAGTATATGGTGAAAGTGCCGGTACAGACATTTACCATCACTTTTACCAGACTGGCCAAATACAGTTGTGCAGGACCACAGTTGCCGGAATTATCGGCGTCCGTTTCAACGCATATTCCTCCACCTGAAAGCAGGCAGTAAATGAATTCAGGTGTGGGAAATGAGGTCACAGGTGCACCCAATTCACCCGGGAAGAGTGCAAAAGGGCCACGCGTTCCCGAAACATGCTTCCCTACACCACCATGCTGCCACTGATCACAGTCAGCATCAACATGCAGCTGCTCCAGGCCAAAATAGAGCTGCAGGGGCTGGGGGACAACCAGAGGGAACACAAGGCAGTGAGTAGGAGGAGGAGGAGTAGAAGGGAGAGAAGGATGAGGAGGAAGATGACTGCAAGGAGACGCCACACAAGGTGTGCACCCATACCCTGTGTAAGGGCCACATCATGGACCCTCATTGACATGCAAATCCTCACCCTATACCACCTTGACAAGGAGAGCATTGCAGATCTCCCCAACCTGATCCAGTAATACATAGGGAGCAGCACACTGTGAACACACTGCATGGCATTTCACAGCCTGCACTCTCCAAACTGCTGGATAAGGTGCTGGATGCACCCCTTTGGCATGTGGGAGAGCATATTGCACTCCCCAACACCCTGGAACAGGCAAATGCCACAAAGGCAAGATTCTATGCCATCACACACTTGCCCAATGTGGTGGCAGCCCTGGATTGCACGCATGTAGAGCTGGTGGCATCTCAGGCCTTGGATGGAAGTCTGCAGGAATCAGAAGCAGTTCCATTCACTTAATGTCCAGGAAACATGTGATGCAGACCTCAGAATCACCCACTGCTGTGCCCAATTACCAGAATCAACCCATGATGCCATGGTCTGGTGAAACAGCATGCTGTCAGCATAAATGGAGGGGCATAGAGGCCAAGAGACCTGTGCATTGGGTGTGTCCCTAACACTAACCTTGCAGTAGAAGTGGCATGCTGTGGGGGGCTTACCCACACATAGGGATTGACTCCACATGCAAGGGCCAGAATCTGTTAAAGTGTAAAGTGATGACACATGGGACATGCATGCACAGACTGTCTTTTGAAATGAAGCTGATACAGGCAATGCATCCACAGATCACCATGAATGACACTAATGCTTCTTCCCCTTGCATGTGACTCAGGATACCCACAGCTTCCGTGGCTGATGACTCCTCTGAGGAATCCCTTGACACAACAGCAGGTGGAACACAAACAGCCCATACCAGGTCCAGGGTGTCAATTGAGCACACCTTTGGCCTGTGGAAGTCCTGTTTACAATGTGTACACCGGGCCTGGGGTGCGCATGAGTACAGGCAGGACAACGAGGGGCCAGATAGTGCTGGCATGTGCTGTGTTGAAGAAAATACGCATCCAAGCTTGTAGAGGCCAGGCTCAGGAGACTGGCTTGCCAGGAACAAATTGACAAATTCTTTGGATGAGGACACCAAAATTCACTCCCTGTAATGAATCAGGAGTAAGACTCAGACCCAGAGACATAGGCCCTCATTACAACCCAGGCGTTAAGGGGTTAACGGCGCCCTAAAAGGTGGCGGCGCCGTTAAACCCTTAACGCCTGATTACGAGGTCCCTTTGCGGGTGGCACTTTAACGCCTGCTTTTACCAGGCGTTAAAAAACCAACCCGCAAAGGGACCTTGGTGCTAAGCACGGTGCCGCAATTTGCGGCACCGTACTTAGCGCCTTCCCCATTCCCATTGAGCCCTATGGGGCAAAAATTGGAATGGGGAAGGGCCATGGCGGCATGGGAAATTACCGCCCTGCCAACCTCGGAATGGGCAGTAATTCCCCAATCCGCCATGGTGGAGTCGGTAAGTTACCGGCATGGACCACGGTGCTATTAGCACCATGGTCCAACGCCTGGGTCGTAATGAGGGCCATAGTGATCATTGCTATAGACTTTTATTAAAGTAAAAGAAGGGTTGGAGAAAGACCTCTCTTGCCCTATTAATATGAGGGATTTCCCTGCCTCAATGAAATGGTATTGGCTAATTTTAATGAATTTCTTTGACCGTATGGCCCATTTGACCGAAATTAGGCTCTACGAAAGGATTGCACAACCAAAGATTTTGTCAAATGGGCCATACAGTTCCATTATTGCGAGCAAGGGGACTAGGTGTTGCGGGAGTGCCCCCCCCCTTGCTCGCTATAATGGGATCAAGGGTTGTGGGGGTGTCCCCCTCTTCCAGGACATTGGAGGCGGGGGACTTTGAAAAGAATTTCAAAAAAGAAAAAAATAAATAGAGTAAGGGACTTGCGGCGTCAGTTCCAACCCTCGTTGCAGGGATGGAAATGACGCCTCAGGGTCAGATGTAAAGTGGATGGTGAAAGGTAAGTGGGGGGGAGGGAGGTGAGGATGTATTGGGGAGAGGGAAGGAGGGTTAGATTGGTATGATTTTGCCCATAGCAAAATTGTATTAGCGGTGAAATTGACTATAGTCAAATCCGCCGTGAACAATTAGGCCACAGTCAAATCATACCAATCAAACGAAACTCAAGGATGTCAGTGTACTCCATCCCGTGCCTAAAATCCTATCCTGACCCTTACAAGCTAAACTTAAGAAAAAGTGCAAAGGGATAAAGCCTTTCAACTGGCCATCTGTACTCTTCTTTAATGTTCCAACATAAAGTTCCAAAAGGTGCACAAATGAACAAAATAATTAAAGTTCCCCAAGGTTTGATATGATATGATATGAATGGCATTTGAAACGCGCCTATACACAAGTGTTTCAAGGCGCGACGAGGCAGGGAGGGGGGGGCATAAGGAAGACAGATAACAATCTTACTAGGCCCGGTATCATTCAGATCGCGCAAGTTCATGGGAAGGGGGGGGAGCGCTAGGGGCAGTGCAGAGCATGGAATAGTGGAATAAGATAAATAAGTAAGGGGCCAGCTGGTGGCAAGTGCAAGGTAAGTGCAGAACAAAGTGCTGGGAGGGGGCTGTAGGGATACAGAGACAGTTCCGCGGTGCAGGGTTGCCGGGAAGGCAGAACCATGGGCAGGTGGCTGGGCCAGGGACCGAGATCAGTGGGAGTGGCCCGGTGCCGATTAGGTGCAGTTTCAATCAGGAATTTAGCAGGGGAGAGGAGGAGAGAACGCAGAAGCAAAGAGGAAGGTTTTGAGGTGCTTCCGGAACCGGAGATGGTTCTCCTCAAGTTTCAGGGAGGCAGGAAGGCTGTTCCAGAGGGAGGCCCCTGCCGCAGAGAGAGATCTACCCCAACTTGTTGCTTGGAGAAGCGGCTGACCCTGAGGGAGTTGGAGGCGGATGAGCGAAGAGCTCGAGAAGGAAGATATTTAGGAAGCGAGAGTTGAAGGTATTTCGGCCCCAGCCCCCAGAAGGCCTTGTGGACAATGCAGAGGGTTTTGAACTTAATCCTCGCAGTCACTGGGAGCCAGTGAAGAGATTTCAGTCCTGGAGACATACGGTCCCTGGGCTTGAGGCCAAGAACAAGTCTCGCAGTCCTGTTCTGGATGAGTTGCAGAGGGTGGGGAGAGTAGAGGCAGGCAGATTTAGATAGAGGCTGTTACAGTAATTCAGCTTAGAGAGAACCAGGGCTCTGGAGACAGTGAGCTTCTGGGGGAAGGAGAGGAAAGAAAGAATACCTCTAAGGAGGTGCAACTGGTAGTGTG
This sequence comes from Ambystoma mexicanum, assembly GCF_040938575.1. Classification (NCBI taxonomy): domain Eukaryota; kingdom Metazoa; phylum Chordata; class Amphibia; order Caudata; family Ambystomatidae; genus Ambystoma; species Ambystoma mexicanum. Next base: position 559,351,690 of record NC_090933.1, read on the forward strand.
ACTTCTTAGAGACGTCAGAAATGTGAGGAGAGAAGGAGAGTGTAGAGTCGAAGATGACCCTGAGGTTGAGGTTTTGTGCCTTGCAGGTAGGAACAGGAAGAAGGCCTAGATAAACCGGCCAGAGAGCGGCAGGAAAGGAGGAGGTGGGTGTACCGATGAGTAGAATCTCAGTCTTACCTGCAATAAGGTAGAGATCATTGGCGGCACACCACTCCTGGATGGCAGACAGACAGTCAGAGATGAGGGAAAGAGAGGAGGAGGCCGAGGGTAGCCTGAAAATGAGCTGGGTATCATCCGCATAGCACTGAAAGTTGGGGCAGAGAGCGGCGATGCGGTGGGCAAGGAGTGCCAGATATTGGTTGAACAGCCAGGGAGAGAGGTTAGATCCCTTTGGGACACCACAGGTAGAGAAAAAGATGTCAGAGAGGAAGGACCCAAGTTGGACCTGGGAGGGTCGATTGGAGAGGAAAGAAGTCAGCCATGCCAGAGCCTGACCAGTGATACCCAGGTTATCACGGAGACGGTTGAGCAGGATGGCATGGTTGACAGTGTCAAAGGCAGAAGAGAGATCAAGCAAGATGAGAACACACAGGGTGTTAGAGTCAAGGTTGGAGAGCAGGTCTTCACGGATGTTCAGGAGAGCAGTGTCCGTGCTTCTGGCTGCTCTGAAGCGAGACTGTTGGTCATGAAGACAACCCACAGATTCAGTGTGGAGATTAAGCTGGGAGATGGCCAGTTTCTCCATGAGCATGCCCAGGAAGGGTGGGATGGATATTGGGCGATAGTTAGCTGGGCAGGAGGGATCGGAAGAGGGTTTCTTAAGAAGAGGGTGCACATAGGAATGCTTAAGGGTGGATGGGAAGACTCCAGTGGGAAAGGAGTAATTGCAGAAGTCAGCCAGGGCAGGAGCCAGGGAGTCGATGTGGTCCTTGACAGTTTTGGAAGAACAGGGGTGAACCTGTTATGACAAGACTTTCATAGATCAGACTTGTCTAGAAACATTGTCAGCAGAGAAAAGGGGAAAGGCAGAGGAGGAGGTAGGGGGTGGCTGCAGAAGAGCCAGAGGAAGAGCAAGGAATAGGGGGACGGAGGCAGTAGGAGGAGAGTTAGGACAGGATGTCCTGAGTTTTTTAAATGAAGTGGGAAGCCAGTGCCGCGCAGAGGGCCTGGAAAGGGACAGCAGAGGTAGAGACTGCGGCAAGATTGGCCAGTTCCTTGCAGATTTTAAAGAGTTCAGCAAAGTTATTAGATGCCGCAGAGATGCGGGCTTGGATGTGTGCCCTGCAGAATGAGTCGGGCCATAGGGGAGAATGGTTAGTGAGAGAGAGTTGCAGAGGTCACAAAAGTGTCCAGAGGGGGGACAGGAGGCATACAGGTGGATGTTGAAGTCTCCAAGAAGGAGGAGTTGAGTGGTAGAGGCAAGAAGTGAGGAGGAGAGGTCCACCCACTCAGAGAGGAAGGGAGAAATCTGACCAGGTGGCCGATAGATAGTATCCACAGTAAGGGAATGGCTAGGGGAGAGGGAGAGCCTGCAGACGAGGCATTCAAAAGAGGAGTAGGCCTGCTTAGGTGTGACAGAGGCAGGAACCCACTCAAGGAAGATAAGGGCTACACCCCCACCGGAGCGGTTGGGCCTGGGTGCGGAAAGGATCTTGTAGCCGTCGGGTAGGAGCGTGTCGAAGCTGGTGACAGAACTGGCCGGGAATCATGTCTCAGTAAGACCGCGGACATTGAGGTCAAGTTCTTGGAGAAGATGGCAGATGTCGGAGGAATGCTTGACAGCGGAGCGAGTTAAGAGTGGCAATGTGGAGAAGGTTTCTCTCCTTGAAGGACTTCCAGGGAGGGGTACAGATCAGAGGTATGCCCTGCAGAGGTGTAGATGAAACCCAAGAGGGGGCAGAGAGGGAGGAGGAAGGCATGTTAGCCAAGGAAAGGGGAGGGGGAACAGCAGGAGAAGAGAGGAAGTTGATGAGGCGCGGGAAGCGTCTATCAAAAAGGTGCAGGTTGGCCTGAGGGCCTTGGACCAGGACAGTCCCATTAGAGTAGACATTAATGATGACTTTTGAGGAGAGGAAGGAGGCCATGGGGGCGTCCCAACAGATGCCACCATTAATGGGAGAAGAGGCGAAAGGTGAGAGCACAGAGACCATATGAAGGGTCCACAGGTCCGGCGAAGGCACGACAAAGAGGATGTCGGTGAGAGTTTCCTTGGAGGAGGCACTGGTGTAGGTGTCAGCGATAGGGAGGCCTGGGTTGGAGACCAGGATGTCCTTTTTAAACTTCTTCCTACCAGATTTGGTGAGGAGAGCAGGATAGTCAATAGAGAAGCAGTTTGAGAATATAGGAGAGACAGAGAGCACCATAGGTTGGGCGGGGGAGGAGAGAGGTGAAAGGGAGAGACACTGGCGAGGATGAAGAGTAGGCAGGCAAAGCAGTGAGAGGTACGCAACTTTGGCAGGGCCAAACCGACAACACTCAGGAGTAAGGAGCTAACAAAGGCACATTATTGCTAAGATAGGTGGGATACACCTAAGTTTGAGATTCCTGAAAGGGAGACAAAAGGCCTAGTATTCACAGCGCAGATATTACATTTTTAAATACTGGTACATTGCAAGTTATAGCAATAAAAGGAGAGAAAGCACAGCTAGGTTTGAGATTCCTGAAGGGGAGACAAAAGGCCTAGTATTCACAGCGCAGATATTACGTTTTTAAATACTGGTACAGTGCACGTTATAGCAATAAAAGGAGGGAAAGCACACGTAAGTTTGAGATTCCTAAAGGGGAGACAAAATGCCTAGTATTCACAGCGCAGATATTACGCTTTTATATACTGGTAGCAATAAAAGGAGAGAAAGCACACCTACGTTTGAGATTCCTGAAAGGGAGACAGAAAGGCCTAGTTTAGATGATGTAAGCAGTGCAGACACACTATAAAAATGGCTGGGAGTGGAACACCAGCAGGTGGGAGGGAAGGTGACTGGCTGCTGGCGTCCCAGCGTCCCCTGCGGACACCTGCAACCACTATTAGGGAGCCACCAAGTTGGAGCCGCCCTTTGCCTGGAGTTTCACTGCTCTTAGAACAATGGGAGAAGATCTTCCCTTCCATCGAGTTTTCAGCATCTTTTTAGCTCTCTACCACAGTTTGTTTCCTTGGCCAAAGGCTACTTTCCAATTAAAGTGGTATGGTCCTCTTC